>NC_052618.1:25709837-26424837 GCF_016545825.1 Eucalyptus grandis | reverse complement strand
TGTCTCGTCTTTTTCGAAAAGTGATTCGATGGATGGGATTTGGTATGATACTTATGAGATCGATGAGATTGATATTCCAATATTTCTTCTTAGAACGTATTGATTTGAAACCATAAGCGGGACCACCACCCCATAGCATGTTGCCGCCAAAGCGTAACCCCGTATTTCTTCTAGAGAATCTCCTAATTTTTCCAGAGCAACTAGAAAGAGATTCTTTAACCAGAAAGAATTCAGTTCAGATGTAGGGTACCTATCCGGAAGTTTTCGCAACTCCATCATGTATGATGGAATCATCCAAGATTTGACCTTTTCGAACTCTGTCTGTAACTCACTATAGGCTCGGAAACAAAGAGAAGATGTGTACGAATGATATATGTAGCAACAAGAAGAAGGAAAAGGATTGAATAGAGGAACTCCCGAACATTTGGAGATCTCGGATGGGTCGATATCAATGGTGACTCATTATTTCGATGAATCATTTCTTCGGACAGAAGAAGATTATGTAAACACTTACTCGAAATCTCACTTATCGATTCCATTGTGGAAGACAGAATTTTTCTGAAGAATTTGCCATGATATATCCGATCCATGCATAATATCATGAAAAATGGATACAAATTTTTGACTCGCTACTTAGTATCGGCAATAGGTCTGAAAAAGTATCTAAAAATATCCAATTTAGATATTTGTACCTGTCGAGGTAAGGAACCATGGCATATATGTTTGGAATAGATTCCATTTTGAGAGAGTTGAAAAAGCACTATCTCGTTGAAAGGTTCTATACATCCGTCCTTTCTCAACGCATTTCTTTAGACAAAGACTCCGTTTTTCCTCTTTTCGGATGGTAAATATTTCTCAAACATGGAGTGTGAATCAAACCCATGTTTGAATTGAAATTGAGATACTCGATACAAGTTCTTCCCTTCGAATCGATGGATTCATATCTCGAAAGAGGTTGACAATAAGTTCTTTCCAAATTGACTATTTGTCCCTCTCGTTAGAGGTGTTCCGAAATGTCTCGATCGAGTAAATAGCTCTACGAACTAATGGATCGGATCGAATTGCAAAATGGAAAGATTTGTACAAGTTAGACCTTTCGTCACCACTTTGTGGAAAATCGTTAGGTATGAATATGTTAGATACCTGTGACTCGATTGGTGAAATAGTATCTCTCTCCAAAAGCGTATTTTTTTTACCGCCGCACAAAGAAAATATTTTGTTGCGAATGAACAAGATATTGAGGAATTGTCCATATGTAAAATCAGAATTATTGATACGGGCCCTTTCCACATAAAAGGGGAATCTTTTGTTACAATAGAAGCAGAAGTGATGTGGATTATTCAAGAATCGAAGTCGATTTGCTTTATAAAAAGAAGATATCAATGAACTTCTATGAAATGGTTTCACGGGATTCAGCCAATTGTCTTGATCGTGGGATATCATTGAGAAATAGGAATCCGTGTTATCAAAAGATTTCCTGCGATTATTTCTAGTATGGAATGAGTCAATCATCCACTTTGGTATCTTATTGAAAAAAAATGGTGATATTGTTCCTCCATTGATCAATAATTTCGATTTTTGGGAAGTATCATGATCATCCAATAATAATGGTTTCCATTTTTTCAAATGAACGATTTGAAGACCTATTGATTCTAACAACTGATTGCGAGTTGATCATTCGGACCTTTCAATTCATAGACGTGGATCTCGGACCTATGAATGGGGGTATTCCCGAAACTCACAAAGAAAAAGGAAGTGAGTTAGACAAAAAAGAAGAAACTTGGACAAAAAGAGAAGTAACTTGGACAAAACGAAACGAAGTGACTTAGACAAATCTTTTTTGTCGATAACCTCAGACCAATCAATCGAATATTGATTAATACGTAATCGATCGAAGACTACTTGAAAACGGCTCTTCTGCTTAGAAACGAAATGTTCCAAATGTTCCTGGAAATTCTTGCTCCCATTGGACCATTTGTATCTATATGCATTAGGATCCCGATTCACGGATCTCTCGGTTCGAGAAATAAAAATAAGAGGATTGAACCATTTCTTCGACTCTTTTTCAAATTCGATAAATGTTGGTTGATCGTATATTTCATTATCGTTCTATGATTCAAAGTATCATTTCCTATTTGATCCCTTTGAATTCCATATTGGAATAATTGTTGGAGACTCAAATGGTGGATATGCGAGCATGATAACTTATATGCTGTTCTATATCTCCATGAATCTAGGAACTTTTGCTTGCATTGTATTATTTGGTCTACGTACCGGAACTGATAACATTCGAGATTATGCAGCCTGTTATACGGAAAAAAGTAGCTATCATGCCTTTTTCTGACGAATCATATAGTCCTACAATTTCATCGACCGATAAGCTTATCAAAAAATAGTAATTACTATTGAAAGCCCTGCGCACTCTACGTCTGGAGGATCGTGGACATAAAGGTCTTTATGACACAATCAATAATTCGATTCATTTTCAATTAGGCCTTGCTCTAGCCTCTTTAGGTGTTATTACTTCCTTGGTAGCTCAACACATGTACTCTTTACCTGCTTATGCGTTCATAGCACAAGACTTTACTACTCAAGCTGCGTTATATACTCATCACCAATACATCGCAGGATTCATCATGACAGGGCTTTTGCTCATGGGGTCACATCCCCATTTTATTTCTTATTGTATTTTCATCTCTAAATTTCTCTCCGAAGTACTTGATTTAGGCTATGTTTATTTTGTAGAAAATAAATCATTTGAAAACTATCTTCCCAAAGATGATCGTTTTTATTGATTTAGGCTATGTTTATTTTGTAGAAAATAAATAATTTGAAAACTATCTTCCAAAAGATTATTATTTTTATTGATTAAAAATGAACGAACAAAAGCTTTTTTAACATCCATAAAAAATATTAAAGTATAAATTGTTATCGATAACGGAAAATTTTTTTAACTAGTTGTTTCAAGCGATACAAATAATCATTTTTAGAGAAATATTTTCAATTCATTTATTTTTCGGGAAACAAACGGAATCTAAATCTTGAAACTTTTTGGAGTGCCATAACTTTTTTCATTTACTTAAGTGCCATATCTGTGTAAAACCGATCACCTGAGTGTCATTTCTGGCAAATCGTCATATGTGAATTTTTTTCTTAACTTTCCATTCCGACGTGAAATTTTTAAAAATAAACTGAAGTTCAACATGGAAATTTTTGTCCAGCATGCAAGAATATAACAAACATTGTCGTTTCTTGCTATTTTTTAAAAATCTTTCCCAATTAGACGATGCTGTTTCCAAACTCTCTCTTCTTGTCACTTAAGTGATCACTTTTTTGAAAATTAATGAACCTAGTTTTCACTTCTAAAAATTTATGGCATTGAAATGATTATTCGTGAAGTTATTGGAACTTTTGCTATCCTTCAATCAGACATTCAAGTGACATTGTTTGCCTTCTCAAATGCCAACTTCAACTTTCTGACATGCCATGTACATTGCAAATTAATGCCACATCGACTTTTTCGGCAAGACAAATCGCCGATGGCACTTAAGTAATTGATTTTTCAAATTTGTGGTGCTCAAGTGAATAAAAAAAAAATTATGGCATTCAAACGAGCAATATATGAAAGTTATAACACTCTTAATGTACTTATCTCCTTAAATCCTGCTTGCATGTTTTAACATTGGTCTTAGTTTTGGGAATAGGTTCGATTGATTGAGAAAGCTCCCCCGCCACCTAAAATCAATGACACGTCAACTATGTTCCAAATGTCTACATATGTAAATATATCCCCACTGGTCGAATTTGCCAAGCTTTTTAAGAGTTCAATATCTTTAATCTTCCTATTAATTAAATCCCTTTTTACATAGGCTGTCTCAAACAAATGTAAATTTCCACTCATTCAAACATGTGAAACCTATCGCTAATATAAATTGAAACTGATGCAGAATGGAAGCGCATAACAAAAGACGGTCAAAATAGGTTTTAAATTATAGAAAGGGAAGGAAATCAGTTAAAAATACACAGGAAATGGGGAGAAATCCCGAAGTTTGGTAGTAACTTAATAAACTCAATATAAATTCATAATCAAAAGCTAACAAATTAAATACATTAACAAAGATATATATGCAGAGAAATTGGCGTACCTAATTTCCTAATTGGATAACTAATAGAAATGAAACATAATCAACTAAATATTTAATGACCTAATAGTATATATTAAAGATTGAAAAGTTAATTAAAAGCGTAATCTCTGGGTAGTTCTAATATTTCGTCGTTTCTCGGATAGAACTCGACTCCTGCGAGCTGCCTGGACATCCTTTTCAACGAGTAAAGTAATAAAATTGCTCCACAGATAGGAATTCAAACCATGTGGACGCCCTTTGAACCCTGAACTTTCTTCACGTCACTATCAGCAACGGTAGCACAATTTCCCTCATCAATCCCCTTAAAAGAATTTGGTAGCTTTGAAAACAAATTTGTCTAGATTGAATCTCCTGAAAAGAAATCTCGATATATGAATTCCTCCAAAATAGTTTCGCTAGGCATAAATTTTCAAACTTAAGTATTGCATTAGTATTTTAATTATAAGGTAAGTCAAGAAACTCGAAAGACTCAAACTTACAAGAAAAATTTTGGCCAAAAGAATTTTGTCATGAATAATAAAGACAAAGGAAATAATATAGGTCTTAGAAATTCATTTATTTATGCCTCCCCACTCTAGGCTATAATTTGACCGATGTGTTCAATGGTCAATTGTTCATTATCGCTAGTGAAAAAGGCAAAGTTAGAAGTCTTAATCCTCTAGAATAGGGTATGGTATCGATCTTATCAAGATGTGGCTTGCTATAAACTAGTCTAACAACCCTTCTATAAGTTCGTAAGTATTGTAATACAACATCATCCACTTGTTCAATCCATTGTCGACAAGGTTGACCATCTTTTCCCCCCTAGGCAGAGACTGTGATCTAGCCTAATTATCCACATTGGCATCAATCGTCAAATTTGGCCTATGAGGAATTTGTCAATCATCTGGCGGTATGGCTAGCCTTACATTATCGAAAATTTGTATTGGTTTAACTGCCCTAACATTTTCCACATTAAAAAAAGGCATGTTATGTTGAACATTTTGATTGCCCAATTATTATTATCATTCATAGTATTTAGACTAGTTTTAAGTTGGTTATTTTCATTTTTCCATCATTGTTTAGAAGATTGCGGCCTTTGCATAATTCTTATAGGGGTTGACTACTCTAACCAATATTATTAGCATCAATAAATGGAGAGAGATTATAAATGTACCCTGTTACCACTGAATTTGCTTGGAATTGTAGTAGTTGATTGGATGATCCTGGCTTTGACAGTACCATTCACAACATTGATGATCACTGGTTTGACCATATTCGACATGTGACTTACATTGTAGTCGACCATGTCATTCTATTATTCTTCAAGAAATCTTCTCATGGTTGACACCATACTGAAATTTGAAGCAACATTCATTAAATGCTCTTCAGTGAGATGTCTTGGAAGCTCAACTGCTTCTCGTTGATTTCCTCACGCTGTTCTCCCAGTAGCTGAAGATTTCGAATGTGCATCAACTTCGTCACAAGTTTGTGGCACTAGATTGTTGTTGCTAATAGTATTATTAAACTCCTATTGATTTTTTTGTTCTTGCATCATAGTCTCCTCATCAACAAAATTCATCCCACTAAGTGTGCTAAAAAATATTTTGCTCGAAATGGGTGTTGACCCAAGTAGTGAAAAATCTTTCATCCAAAAGTTAAACTTTGGTTCTTTGATGAAACGAATTCAATGGTGATTTTAGATAGGAATGCAATTGGCCTAACAAAAAAAGAAGAACAATGAATTTAAAGATAAAAGACTGTAAATGATAGAAGTTAAAAAGACATTGACATTAATAAACTAATAAAAGTACATTGGGAGTATGTTGTTTAAGATGTCACAAATATCATAACATCCGTGTGATACTCAATTAAATTTCACAATATATTTTTTTTTTCACTTGAGTGCCATAACTTATGTACAATGTTCACTTGGGTACCATAACTTTTTTTTTCAATCACTTGAGTGTCATATCACTTTTCAATTAATCACTTGAGTGCTATAATTTTTTAAAAACGTTCACCACAATTGCCATGCTACATCTAGTTTTCAGCATTTGGGCAGATCTTTTTTAAAAATTTTGTCACTTAAGTGATCAACTGAAAGTTATGACACTTAAGTGAACATTTTTGTCGAAGTTATACACTCAGGAAAAAAAAAGTTATGGTACTCTAGTGAGCATTGTATAAAAGTTATGGCACTTGCAATGTCTTGTGCCCATTCTTGATGATTAATTGTGATTTTACAATAAATACACTTGGGGTATTTATCCTTTTGTATAGACGGATGCATATAACAATTACTACATTTGAATAAAGAAATAGTTTCCTAATTCTATTGGCGATTACAACAAGTAACACTATCTCCTATTATCTTGCAACACTTATCTACAAGAAGTTATAAAATTCCTAAAATAGCGGCAATAAACATAACCACCTTATAGTTATGTTTTAGTATCGATTGCTCACTGTCGAGGACAATATTGATCAACTTCCTAAGTTTTGGTGAGGGTTCCCATCGATAACCTTCATGTTGTTGATTCCCTTCAAGTTATCAATTTTTCTGATCAATGATGACTTTCTATTTTTGCCAAACTCTACTCTCATCAATGGTGGACCAAATAGCTGCAGTAGTAATAGATGATACGGACAAAATGTTACTTGCTGAAGTTACTTTAGAAGAAGTCACAGAAGCAACATTTCAGCCAGGAGCCACTAAAGATCCCGGCCCAGATGGTCTTAATGAATTGTTCTATTATCATCACTGGGAAGACATTAAATGGGACATTCTAAAGGAGGTGGAGCACTTATTAACCACCGGCTCTCTTTCACCAACTCTAAATAAAACAAATATTTCCCTTATCCCGAAGGTTCCAAATCCTAAGAGATTGGATCAGCATCGTCCAATTAGCTTATGCAATTTTGGCTACAAGATTATCTCGAAAGTGCTGGCTAATAGACTCAAACCCCTATTACTAGAAATTATAGCACAAGAACAAAGTGCCTTTGTAGGCGGGAGGCAAATGCAGGATAACATATTTATTGTTTAGGAGGTACGCATCAAATTAGAATGAGAAGCAGAAAAGAAATTCCAAGCAGTTCTTAAATTAGATATGAAGAGGGCCTATGATCGAGTGGAATGGGATTTTTTGGAGGCATGCCTACTAAAGACTAGTTTTGATGTGAAATGGGTGAGATGGGTAATGCAATGTATTACTACAATCACATTTAGCATTAAATTCAATGGAGAACCTCTTCCGTGCTTTCAACCTTCAAGAGGGCTCAAGCAAGGGGATCCCTTATCTCCTTATCTCTTTATTATTGTGGCAAATGTCTTGTCTTCATTGATGAAGCAATCTGTGGATAATGATACTATTACAGGGATAAGGCTAAATCGAAGATGTCCTACTTTTTCTCACTTATTATTTGCAGATGATTCATTTTTTTTTCATGAATGGCACCATTCTAGAATGTCAAAATTTGGCCATGATTATGAATCAATATTGCCTAACTGCTGGACAGGAGATTAATTTGAATAAATTGGGCATATTTTTTTAGTAAGGGCTACCCTCAATCTTTCAAAGATAATATGCCGAGGGTTCCTATTATTGACAAAACTGGCAAATATCTGGGTATTCCTTCAAATTGAGGCGAGTTGAAAAAAGAAATGTTTGCATGGGTCCTTAGGAAAATCAGCTCAAAATTGGAAAGTTGGAAGGAGAAGCTACTCTCTAAAGCTGGAAAAGAGTGGTTCAAGTGTTACTAAGTACACATTGTCAGTATTTAAAATCCCGGTTTCCATTTGCAAGGCTATTGAATAGAAAATTGCTTCATTTTGGTGGAAGACTAATGATAAGAAAGAAGGCATTCATTGGAAGAGATGAGATATCTTAAAGACCAGGAAATATAAAGGTGGCATGGGTTTCAAAGATCTTCTTTCTTTCAATAAGGCAATGCTAAGGAAGCAGGCTTAGTTGCTGGGTCAACACTCATCTTTTCTTAGGAGCATATTGTTTAAGGGACTATATTATCCCCATACGGACTTTTGGCATGCAGTAAAGGGCCTTTGACCTTCATGGGGATGGCAAAGCCTGGTCTTAGGGAGGGATTCGATAGTATCCCAAGTCATGTGGCGAGTAGGAAATGGATCTAAGATTAAAATCAGGGAAGATAAATGGCTACAAAGAGGTATTATTGAGGGTTTAGTAAATGTTAATGAACCCTCCTTAGTATCAAAACTTATAGATAAAGAGCAAGGCAGATGGGATGAAATGACCATAGTAGCACACTTTGATGAACATTTAACTGAAGAAATCTTGACTATTCCAATTAAGCTTCAAACAGAAACATATCAACTTGTATGAACCGACACTCAGGCAGGCAAATATATAGTAAAAAGTGGGTATAACTACATCAAAGAGGATACAAAGTAATGTCAGGTGACCCAAGCCACAACTTTGTTCCAACCTCCCCCTTCACTTTGGAAAGATATTTGGAACTTACACACTCCACCCAAGATAAGAATTTTTATGTGGAATCTAAGCCAAAATGCTCTCCCAACGAAGGATAACTTGTTTTGAAGGAAAATATTACCTGAACCCATGTGTCCATTATGCAATTATGAGAGGGAAACGGTTGAACATCTCTTCATGTTGTGTTCGTGGACAAGACAAATATGGGACGATCCTATGCTGAACATCAAGATATCAAGTCAAGGCTTGACAAGGATAGAAGAATGGTTCTGTAAACTCAAGGAGAAGGGAACTAACTCTTCAAACCTACACTTGGTGGCTACAATGTTGTGGAATATTTGGAAAGCCCAAAACCAGGCCATCTTTTGGGGTAAAGAACCAGAGGTGTCGGTCATCATTGATTCAGCACATGCGGCACTAAAAATCTACAACCGATGGAATCCAAGGCCGAGTGAATCTAGAAACAAAGTTGCCGCCAAATCATGAGGTAGAGTACCCCAAACAGGTAATAATGAGCCAAATGAAGAGCTGCAACAGGGGAACAGAGAACCGGGCGGTGAGCCGCAACTTGGTAACCGAGTGCCGGGAGCCAAAACATATGATAGATCGGGAAGTAGAGATGGTGAGTTGAGCGGAGAGATGTGACTAGGCCGAGTGGTGAGCAAAGCTCGGGTAACAAAGCGCTTGAAGCAGAAGTCAACGCCAGAACTTGTAGTAGAGCAAGAAGCGAAGAGGAACGACCTTGGCTCAGACCTCGAACCATCGAGTTGTTTGTGGATCTGGGTGCAAAGGAGGCGGATGTGAGAATAGAGGGCTGAATGGGGAGCAACGATCTAGTACATGAGCGCAAGGAACTAGAGAAGTTGACAGATCCGAAAGGAGAGAAGGTGAGTCGAACGGAGAGTTGCGCCTTGGGCCAAGCGGTGAGCCGAGAAAGGGTAATAGCACACCGGAAGCTGAAGGAGACACCGATTCAAAAAGTAGAGCAGGAAGCAGAGAGCTACGACCTCGACACCGAGCTTTGGACAATTGACACGCTGCTAGCTCGAGGATTCATGAAATCAGTAGATCTGGAAATTGTGAAGCCGAACCATCTCAGACATGGATTCCATTGCCAAAAGGAGCTTTGAAGATCAACATAGATGGAACATACATACCTGGTTCGTTAGGGAACTCCATAGCTTGCATCTGTCGAGATTCGGGGGGGAGGATGGTGGGAGGAGCAACTGAATCAATTAGAGCTTCTTCCCTTTGATGGCTGAAACCCTAGCTTTATGGTACTTCTTTTCTAAAAGAAACGGAGTGCTTATTATTGAGTCATACAGCTTGCAACTAGTCAAAGCCATGAACAATTCAGATCGGTTGAGTTGGGAAACTCAACCTCTTGTCAGTAAGTGCAAGGAAAAAATGCGAGCCTTCTCAAATGTTTAGATAGTCCATTGCTCTAGAGAGGCCAACCTTGTTGCAAACTGGGTAGCCAAAGCTCACAAGAAAAATTACTTGTCTCTGAATTAGGTCTTGTCCCCTCCTCAAACTTTGTTGGACCTTTTATGTAATAATGCCTATTTACCGGACCCCTCATCTTTAATTACTTAATGAAATATTTCCGTTTCTGACCAAAAAAAAAAAATTAAGTCTATCACTAAAAGTAGGTAATCTTTGGCATCAACATGAAAAAATGCATTAACACCAATATATGTAGTTCCCTGATAGTATAACTACTAAAAACATGAACGATATGAGCTAAAATCTTAATGAGATAATCTAGAAATTCAATCAAATAAGGACAAATCAAGAATTATCCTACTAAGTTAATGCTTACTATACAATCTTTTGAAGTGCTCTATATCATTCTTCTCGGTTTCTTCTCTATTAATTCTTCCATGATCCCTTGTGATGCGAGTCTCCATTTCTTGCTCCTCCCATTAGCACTTGAAGGTCTTCGTTCAACATAATCAAATCATTAAGTAACAATATATTCTTTTTTTCACCTATTTGTTCATTCAACATAGCACTCTCAACTCATTACACTTTTTTTGTACGTATCTTGGTGCTTAATTAACCGCTCGTTATACTTATTTTGTGCATATTTTGTACATTTGAATTTTCTCGTTTAGTGGCATAAAAATCATAGTAATACATGAGTGGAGTCTATAATTTTTTCCCTTTAATTTTATTTTGGGTCATGTTTTCCTAGAACCCTAATTGGGGAAACTCTCTCAAACTATATTTGTGACGCCCCGATCCTCCGAGCATGTGCCCATCCCTCAATGGTCGATTAAATAGCGACGTCCCAGGATGCGTCGCCAACCCATTTCATCTTAATATGCACATGCAAAAGTGAATTACTATTCCCCAGACAACACAAAGATGGGTTAGAAAAGTAGGATCACAATTTTCAAATCAATTAGTACAACTTTTACAAACAATCAGGTTTACAAATAGAGGTCAACACAATCACCACCCAGGGTGGCGCAGTTGGCTTCGGGTCCTCTCCCCCTCACGAAGGGGAGGGGTTTGAATCCCAGAGGCGTCGCATTCGCACGACTCAAATGCGGCTGGGTCTATGGTGGTGGCTTAGTCCACCCCAGGCTTACGTCTAGGCTGCTGGCTGACGGCGGTTCTCGGGTCATCAAAAAAAAAAAAAAAATTAGAGGTCAACACTAGGGTCTAGTAAGTCTATCTTCAAAAAGGACTTATGAGCCATCCATGCTCCTGACCCTTCCACCTCAAGCTCCGGGTTCTTCATCCTAGAAACTTAAAAATGGTTATACAATAACCAGTGAGATGATGTCTCAGCAAGTTCACCCCCTAAAACCTGACTAGGAAGCAAATATGCCCTAAGGGCTGCCTAAGCACAAGCACGAATCGAAAGACTTACCTCACCTCAGTTCTTTCCTGCACATCTGTACAATTTATATAACACATAAGTGCAGTAATATCACTCGATCAAATGGAGCATCCCAAATCATTATCTCCATCAATCACCACATCTCAGTTGATCATATATTCCAATTGAGCACTGTCACAACTGCACGACCTATCATGCATTTCAATTGATTACAGTCACACAGGTACGATATAACCGTCACATAGCAAATCCAACCATCACATAGTGGATCTATCCGTCACACAGCAGATCTACCCAGCACATAGCAAATAACCATCACATAGTGATTTTATCCGTCACACAGCAGATTTATCCGTCACATAGCGGATTTAACCGACACAAAGTAGATCTATCCGTCACACGGTGGATTTATCCGTCACACAAAAGCATCGCTCACCCGACACATAGCGGGAGATGCATTCTCTTAACCAACACACGATTATCCACTCCCTTCTCACTTAATTTCCTCAATGAAAATAATCTCCTGGTCTATTTTCTTCATGTTAAAAATACCCGATAAAAATTATCGTGCGTAGGTACACAATCGACCTCAGCCAAAAATATAATATATTTTCCCCTTTTTAAAATCTCACTAATTCAACAGTCCACAAATTCATTTTTTGTGCTGTAAATCGACGCTTAGTGATTTTCTAATTAATTATTGAAATTAAATATTTTTGAAATAATTACCCACAAACACAATCACACTCAATTTGCACAAAATAATAGTCAATTAAATAAACAGATCACCCCACTGCAATCAGTATAAAATTCTCCTCACCAGCTATCCCGGTCTAATTTCCGAAAAATAATTAATTAATTAAATAATTACAGAAATTTATTATTTAATTCCAAAAATAGCAACTTAGGACCATAAAGCCTAATTAAAAGCCGAGACAAGCTCAAAAAAATTCCGAACCACTCTAGATAAATACTAGAACTTGTCTAGGCTCTAATTGCACTAAACTAATCACCTAACATGCATCGATAATTAACTAATTCACTAATTCATTCTAACTAATCACTAAACCAAGCTTAGTCTAAACTAATCAATCCTTAAATGTCATTAAATTACTAAGCGAAGATTAGTGAGTTAAACTCACTTGATTAATGATCCGGATCAAAACGATGGGGATGCGGCGAGGAACAACAACCTCCAAAGCGGGACTGCCAAGTAGGGCCGTGGGCGGGGGTGCAGGCCGTGACTAGAATGGCCATGAACTGGGCCGAGTTGTGGTGGCTACACTTGCTGAAACGAAGCCACTCTTGGGCTTCAGATGGGCTAGAGCGACTTCGGACGAGCTCGACTTTGTGGCAGAAAAAGACACCAACTAAAAGAGATGGAGCGATGGTAGCCGAAGGGAAATTGGTGGGGTTAGGTGGGGGCAGAAACGTGCGGGTAAATGAAAAAAATAAGAAGAAGCAGCAACCGCCAGGGGACCGCCGAAGCTGCGGGCCAGAGAGAAAACTAAAGGGGATTGGGGTAGCAGGCAAATTAGATCGAGCAGAAAGGGAGAGAGAGAGAGATAAGAACAACCCCAAAAGTCAAAGGAAAAATGGCAAAAGAAGACTAGCTGCAGTGCTTGGTCGGCTGAGAGGGAGAAAAGAAAAGAAGTGTGCGACCAGAGAGAGAGACTGAAAAGGGGAAGGGGGAAGGAACATGCGATTAATAGAGAGAGAGAGAGAAACCGAAGGGGGTGGGCAGCTTCGGCAAAGAGAGAGGGAGAGACATGCGCCATTTGAAGAGGCCGAAGGAGGGGAAAAAGTAAAAATAAAACATCCTATTTTTATCCAAATTTGGTCCTACAAATTTCCATGTAAAAGGTTTGGTCTTCACTTGCTTCCTTGCACTATATTTCTCCCAAAATAACAAGTCTTGGGTTGCAAAATAGCTATTTCTCTAAATTCCGAATTTTATTTCCTTTTTCTCGGAATTCGATTTCTAAACAAACTTCTCTAATCGAGGTCTGATTTGTTGCGTAAAAAGCCCACGAAATTTCCTTTCATTATTTTACTCACACCCGATGCCAAAAATTCCTTCAAATTGGCCAATTCGAATTTCCGTTCGTTTTCCGAATCATCCAAATCGATTTTCCATAAAAATCTCGAACTCGCCGAAAATTCCTCGAAAGGTGAGTCAACGTTCCTAAAATGACTCATGACACAATAGAACTTTCAATTTTTGAAATCGAATTTAAATTTGCGGTTAATTTCAATCAGACGTGATTTTAGCGTGACTTAGCCTACTGGGTAACTTTTAGAAATTTTTGTGTAATTGATTCGTGGTCAATTTTCTTCAAGCCACACGTACCTCTTCGACACATTGGCGAATCAATCTAGTGCCAATTGATGAGAATTTTGCAATCAGGTGGAATCACCACAGTTTGATCACACATCTCAATCGAATCGACTTATCTCCAGTCTCCGATCGATTTTTAATTGTGTCGTAATGACCATTGCAGACTAGTATGGTCGAATAGTCAATTTCTGATCAAGTTTTCAAGTCTATTATATTAAAATCCCTTAATGGCTTCACAGGATAAACCAATTATCTCATGAGTGGCCACATTAGAGAAAAGCACTATAAGCGCGTCGACGAAAATCCCAACTTATCCAATCAAAATCAGAATCTAAAATTCAGGATGTCACAATATTATTGATTTGTGGATTACAACTATCAACATCACTAATATTTAATTTTGGCTAAGTTTGCATATGAATTATTAGTGACTTGCCACCCAACCGTGGGCAACTACATTGGTGTTAGAGTCTCTTCTTTATTGTTGAGGTCGAGCGTTTAAATCCATGCGTTGCTAGCGTTATAAGTGGGGGGCCATGGTGTTGGAGTCCTATGTTAGTCTTCCCCAAGGTATAGTCATTGTAAGTCCTTCATCGCAGAGGACCGTGAGACCCAGAATAGCGTAAGCGAAAGGGGGCCTCGGCGGATCCTCGGTTACCAAAAAAAAAAATTATTAGTGACTTGCCAATCAGATGTATGATTAGAGTCCCCTTTTCTGGGTTGGAGAAAAACTTAGTTTCGCTCTTCAGATACTTGACCGACTATGGTGCTCAATAGTTGTTGTTTATCAAGAAAACAGAATTTGAGCGGAAGAAAGCAACTAATTAGTGGTAGAGAAAAAAATGACCAAATTGACGGGATGATGTAATTTATTTTAAGGAGGATGACGTGTATGGCTTTATAATCTGATTCAATTGCCGGTCGAAAATCCTATATAAAAGGCTGAACGAGAGAGCTTCATTGGCAAAGCAATTCATATTTTCTCTTTCAGATAGATGGAGGGCTCATTTTTGTGTGTGTTCAACGGGGCTTGGCTCTTTCTCTCTCTCCATATCCTCATGGTTTGCTTCGTGCACGAAGGTTGTCCTTATGGAGTAGACGGGAAGATTACAAGCCACACTATGTCAGTTAGCTCTCTATTGCCGTCTCCTTCTTGCTCGCCTTCCACTAGCAAAGGTCTCTCTTTCTCTCTCTCTCTCTCTCTCTCTCTCTCTCTCTCTCTATGGAATTTTCCGGATCCTGAAACAAACTAGAACATGAACAAGATTGGTTCAATTCAGTGCCCGTGGTAATCGAACATGAACCATAGGACGGAGAAAAAGTATACCGCTCTCTACTTAGTCATACAAAGCCATGCCTTGCACCTGTGACCATGGATTCTTCCTATTTTGTACATAGTACTTCTTTTGATTGAGCAGGCTTCACTTTAAACTATCTGTTCAAATCCATAAATGTGTGATCATATTAATGGGGAAATTAAGAATTAAGAGAATTATCAGAAGAAGACACAAGGCAGGTCATCCGTCTCTTTTGCATTAGCTGTTGCCGAGCAGTTCAAATTTCATTTTGTGCAGAGACTTGGTCGTGCAATGGTGGTAATCATACTGATCTGTCACATCCAAAAAGCTAAGTCTTTTGCTGCATTTAGTGGAGGGAGTTGGTCCCCCGTTAGCTGTCATCCAAAACCAAGTCCTTGTTGACCGGAAAAGTAGAACACTTTTTTTTACAAATGCATCTTTTCTTTTACAAATGCATTATCATCGTACTATTTCACATGATCTCGTACTGTCGCATTACATGCTTTCAGCTAGCAGCCGAAAGTCGACCTTGGAAGTAGTTCACAAGCATGGCCCATGCTCTCCACTTTCTCAAGACCTCAATCCCCTAAATCACACTAAAGTCCTGCTTCAAGACGTATCAAGGGTCAAGTGGATTCAGTCCCAATCCTCCAATGGCAGCGATGGCCTAAAAGCTTCGGCCACAGCCAGTCTTCCAGCAAAGTCCGGCATCACCATCGGCACTGGCAATTACGTAGTGACAATCGGCCTCGGCACGCCAAAAAAGGACCTCACTCTCGAATTTGACACCGGCAGCCGCCTCACATGGACCCAGTGCGAACCGTGCGCTGGATCTTGCTACACTCAATCTGAACCAATATTCAACCCATCTCAATCATCATCCTATGCTAATGTCTCGTGCAACACGACATCATGTTCTCAACTTGGTAATAATCCACCACATTTGAGATACTTGATACTTATGATGTCTTACTAGAATGTTCTTAAAGCATAGACGAGAAATCTTGGTTTCTAAGAGTGAAAAACCATCAAAAGAATAACTAGAACTAACTAAAGCATTGTGTTGTGCTCTACCTTAAGGTCGTTCGGGATGCTCTGGATCAACATGTCTATATGCCATTCGGTACGGCGACCAATCACAAACGATTGGCTTCTTTGCAACCGAGAAGTTGACCCTAACACCGACGGAGGCGATCGACAATTTTGAATTCGGCTGCGGCCAGAACAACCAAGGCCTCTTCGGCAGAACTGCAGGGTTGATGGGACTCTCGAATGACAAGATCTCCATCGTGGAACAAACTGCGGCCAAATATGGGAAGTATTTCTCCTACTGCTTGCCCTCTTCCCCTAGCTCCACAGGCCACTTGACTTTCGGTAAGGATGGTGGGGCAGTGAGCTCGGTTAGCTTCACGCCATTATCAACAGTTCCGCAAAGCTCGCAATTCTATGGAATAAGTATCCTAGGAATCACTGTAGGAGGGAATCGTCTATCAATACCATCGACCGTTTTTTCAAGTGGAGGCGCCATCATCGACTCGGGAACTGTCATTACCCGATTGCCTCCAACTGCTTACAGTGCCCTGAGAACTGCATTCAGGAGTGCGATGGCGAATTACACGATGGCGCCGGCGCGTCCCATTCTCGATACTTGCTATGACTTCAGCAAAGAGAGTACAATCACGGTCCCATTGATAACATTCTCTTTCGCTGGGGGAGTCGATGCCGATTTGGACCCTAACGGGATATTTTTCATCGTGAATGCCTCGCAAGTGTGCCTCGCCTTTGCACCAAATCGGGCTGATAGTAATCTGGGCATTTATGGTAATACGCAGCAGAAAACGTTTGAAGTTGTGTACGATGTTGCTGGAGGAAAGCTGGGTTTTGGTTCGAATGGCTGTTCCTAAGATGGATGGAATTAAATGAAAGTTATTTATAGATATAGCGATGACGATTAGGAGTATACAAGTTGAATATGTCGTCATGTGTTAAACGTTCTGAATTTTAACTGTTGCAAATCAAGAATAATGGAAGTGCTATTACTATGCCCTTCTTTCGTGTCGTTCAACATCGATTTGTGTGAGTTCCAAACTAGGGACATTATTAATATGCAAATTTAACTAAACACGTGTCTATATTTTAAAGAAATTTTTTCCAATCTGTGATGGAGAAAAACATGATCAACTCGAGAAAGAATTACATCTCTTCTATGCATAAGGACATAATTTTAAAGCTATCTAAATAAATATTTCTCATAGTATATGAGAAGAAATTTCCATTTGATTAGATTTCTTTAGCATGGCAAATTTCTGGCGGTACCTCATTTAAGCTTAGTAAAATCTCTTTTTTCGCCCATCTATCTTCTCGAAAACTCTCTTTGTTTCATCATTTGTAATCTAAGAACAAGAATCGTGATTTCAAGTTCTTGCAGTTGAAAAGTCATGGTTTCTTCGGTCTCGATCTACCGAGTCTTTATCATAGACTTGCCTTCTAGGTTGGCAATTCTGATTGACTTAGGGAATTGATTTTGGGCTTCACCTTCACCTTGGAGTCAATTGCCTCTATGAGTACCTAGAAACTCCCTAATATTTCCGTCAACATCACCACCAAGCTTAGGAAAATTATCCAAAAATTCATAAATTTATTGCACATTTACCAATTCAATCTAAATATTTTCACTTCTTCCCAATTAAGTCCATCCAATCAATTCCATCCAGCCATTTTAACGTGGACGACTGGCGCTAACATGACACTATTTTTAATAATATTTTCATAATATTTTGAATTTTTATGGTTTCTTCTTCTTCTTCTTTGGGTTTTCAGATCTAGGGCTGGCCAACCCTCACCGGCCAACCCTTGCCATATCTCATAGTATATGAGAAGAAATATCCATTTGATTAGATTTCTTTAGCATGGCAGATTTCACGCAGTACCTCATTTAAGCCTCATAAAATCTATTTTTTCGCCCATTCATCTTCTCGAAAAATCTCTCTGCTTCGTCATTCCAATCTAATGAATAGTCATGGTTTCTTCGGTCTCGGTCTCTCAAGTCTTTTTCATAGACTTGCCTTCTAGGTTGGCAATTTGGATTGACTTAGGAATTTGATTTTGGGCTTCATCTTCCCCTTGCAATCGATTGCCTCTATGAGTACTAAGAAACTCCCTAATATCTTCGTCAACGTCACCATCAAGCTCATAAGCGTGTTGTCTTTGCGTAGGATCATAACATTTGCATGAGCATTATCTCTCATTCCTATCTCTTAGGGAAGCATGTCCCATGCACTCCGAGTTCGTAGGTCAGACTCTGCTAAAGGTTGCCCAAAAGGCATGCACTCAAGGTGCTTCATTTATTTTACAGAAAATGAACAATTTAGAAACATTTTCCTAAAAGTGATAGCTTACATTATTCACAAAATGAATGAAAGAAATTTTTGTCATCATCCTCAAAGATATATAGATATATTGTTTTCGGTAATGAAAGTATTTTTTTTTTTTGGTGTTTTCACCAAAGCTCGCCTAATTTGAAAGTGGTGGAGGCCCAACAACAACTTTTTTTAATGAAAGCATTTTTTATTGGCTAATTATTTCAAAAGATATAATTGATCATTTTTAGGAAATATTCTCCAAATCATTTTTTTTTGTAAAATAAATTAAGCCTAAGAGTGTTGTGATCGCCTTTGTTTTTGCCACTGCAGGTATGGCCACCATCATTTGATTGCCAGCATTTAATCACTAGCGAAAGACATGGAGCGAAAGCCGAATGGAGTAGAATTAATCTACCTAGCAATAATAGAATATCTTGCACAGATGAACATTTGATTCCCAAGTGTAGATCCTCATTTTTTTACCTTTTTTTATATATTTGACTAAACTTGATGATGGAATCGGGTTTCGCGTGTTGAGAGCTTCCCGACAATATTCAGCTTGTCAAAATTTGACGGGTAAATCTCAATATATCTCATCTTTAAATTTTAATTGCCCGATCTGAAAATCAAGGGAAAGCGATCTTGATTGTCGGATAAGTTGTTATTTTTCAAATCAGATGGCACCCATTTGAAAGAAATCACTTGGCTCGATTGGCGTGATAGGAACACGAAGTAAGTAGTTTTTATCTTTCCCTACGGTTTTTTACCTTGTGGTTTCGGTAGCTATCACCGTGGTTTCTATAGCTATCCCTATGATTTTCTTGAGGAGCAGTCTTTTTTATAGATGAATAAGGAATGAAGTTGTATGTTTCATGTTTTACATATTTTGAACTTTTTATTGTTTATTTTATTTTTCTTATTCATTTTTTATGAGTTGTTAAATATCGTCATTTTGTTGCTAAGTATTATGATTCTATATATGATGTGTTGATGGATATGTATTTTGAAAGAGTAAATGTGTCCTTACAAGTAATGCAAAAGAATGAAACAAAAACAAAAGATAAAATCGGCCGATTCACTAGATCAACTTTGGAACTAGACCAATTGGTCCAAGGTCGATTGTCGATTCAGGATCAGTTTCAAGTTTCAAAATTTGGAAAATGTCTCTTTGTGGATAAGTTCCAAGTTCTAAGATTGGACCATCCTAATCCTAGAATCGATCCCCCTCTAAAACATGTGTCTATTTTTTAGGGTGGCCCTATTTACTATGCTTGCCCAAACTTATCCTTCGAGTAGAGACATGGGAATTTGGGTGCTCCCTTTCTCTTGGACCGTACATGGTTTATAATAAGCATGTCATTTAGAATATGGAAGATGCAATGGGCTTACTTGAACAAGGCCTTAGAAGGCCCAATTGCTGTTAGTCTTCTTCGCGGCAGGGACGCGTCTTGTCCTAGATGGGCTGAGCTTCCCACTCAAGTGTGAGCTCCATCTTCGAGTTGTGAGGGACCTACACGGGATTCTCTCTCCTTGATGTGGGCCGTGTCTATTCTAATGGGCTGAGACCCAGTAGAATGGACTTGAGATTTTTGGCCCACATCAGTTCTAATGCAATATCCGTCGTCAAGACCCAGCATATGACTAGATGAATGCTTGCCCTTCCCCCTAAGCTAGATATTCGACCTCAAGCTGAAGATGAAGAATCATTGAGGAGGGAATTCTCCATGGGTCATTACTCTATCAAGCGTTAAATATTATCTCACTAGCACTCTTTGAAGTGCGAGTCATAGGTGAGGTACTCTTGAAATACTCATGCATAATCACTCTAGACATTGGACATATTGTAGGCATATGAATATTAATGAGAACAAAAATTAGAAGTATCATAACTTTCATACGGTACTCACTTTTAATATCCAAACGTTTTAACCAATTAATTGAGTGCCATATTAGACGTAAATGCCTTTGGCGATAAATTTCAGCATTTTTAATAAAATTTTACTTCTTATTTGAATTTTCTTATAAAAAAAAAAGAAGAAGGCCGACGTGGATATGACCGCCCTCATATTAAAACTTATTTTCTCTCTATCCTCTCTCTCTCTCTCCCCTTCTTTAATCACAGCCAAAACACCAATGGAGGAAATCAAGACAAAAAAAGTCCCGCGCTAGACTTGGTATACAAAAAAATTTCACCGCAGAGACAGATGACAATGACCTGGCTGGAAAAATCATTCATTTTTAATCCTTTGGGCAGAAGTGAAACAAGTCAAAGAAAAATAAAATAGAGACAATGTAGATATTTGTATGAATGCAAAAAGTGGGTTGTCATGAGTTAAGATTAGTGATGAGCAACCGAATCAGTTCAATCGTCCCGAACTTGTTTTACCCAGCCCGTTCACATGAGGATCAATTCATTTCCCGGTTTTAAAAATTAGAACTGACCTCAGCCGGTTCGATTCTTAGTTTAGGGCCCTGCAGTTGATTCTACCCTACGGTAGAACTAGGACCTTACCATAACTTTCTCTTTTAGGCCGTTGTCGCCTCTGGCTCCTTCCCTTGCTGCCGATCTCCTTTCTCTGGAAGCAAAACTATGGAAAAGGGATCGTTGCGCGATAAAGTCCCAAACAGGTTTCATCCTCAGTTTTGGCCCACAAAAACAAAAACGAAAGTGACTCTCATTCAAGAAACACGAGATTAGCGAAGACTTGTAATATTTTCTCATCGACTAGGTCTTTCCTTCTCGGCTTCCAAGCCCTTGAATCTTCATTTGTACAGGAAATGGTCTATAAATTCACCACCTTGTTTATAATTTTAAATGAAAAAAAGAAAAAGGACAAAAATCGGCCGATTCCAACATCAACAGTTCAATTCTCAATTCCAAAAACCAGTAACCCATCTTGATAAGATAGGTTTTAGGTTCCTAATCTGAAATCTATTTACACTTTGAAATTGATCATCTTTAATTAAGATTGTACTTTGCACTTACGGTATTACTATAATCTTCTATGTCCGTACAAAACAGATTATTTATAGTTTTCTTTTGTTTTGTCAGCACAAAACAGTACTCCAATTCTCTTGCTTTTGTGACATGATGACCAGCCTTTACTAAATCATGGTCGACAATTTGGGAAAAAGATCAAAAGAAAAAAATTTGTGATGTTAACTTGAAAGCGTGTGACTTAATGCTATGAGCAGCGACAGAGATTCATTTCACACAATTATGAGTGGACTCGACAGCGTCTTAAGTTTTTCTTGAATACCATTTACCATTTATTTCGTAAAAATAATTAATTTAAAAAATATTTTCTTAAAACTGATTGTTTGTATTATTAAAAATAATTAATATATACCAAAAGTTCATTACCGATAATATTTTGTGTCGAAGCATGTTGGGAAGATCTCGTGCGAGCAATACCCCGCCATGATTATGGTCCCAGCACAATGGAGAAATAAGATCACAAATAATTAATATATACCAAATCCCGACATGAAGCACATGACCACTTTGCCCACAAGAGCTTCATGAAGCTAAGCTCGAAGAACGTGAGCATGCTCCGAAGGAGGGTAGCGGGAAGATCATCCGCCGATGCTGCTAAGCAATAGCTACCACAACCTAACTCAATCAACAAGGAAGGTGGCAAAGAGGATGAACAATATCTTCACAAAGTCAATTGTCCTGCTCACAAGGAGTTTTTGGTAGGATGTGGTAGTGTGAACCTTCTCCAAAATGCGAGGCTTGAAGAGCATGGGGTGTCAAATCTACGTGCTTGTAGTAGGGGTGTGCATGGTCAGGGTGGGCGGTTCCCGACCTAGAACCAGAAACCGCCCACTAAGAACCGGTTCCAAAAAATTGGAATCGAAAACTGCCCGCTAGTTGCATGGATCCGCGCCTTCCCCTTTTTGCGCTCCCCCCATCTACTTATTCTGGCTCTCTCGACCATGGTAGTTTTATTCTCCTCAAGTACTAGTGCTGCGGCAGCAGCGGCGGCAGTTGCGACTCTCGCACCGCTTCCATCCCAACCACCACCACCATCTTCGCCATCGCCTTCGCCATCTCCTGCTCCTCCCCCGAGACTATCAATGAGGAGGACAATGGGGACAATGAGCCATTCTTAGACTTGGAGTTTGCCCTTGTTCCAAAAATGAGGACGATGGGAGGAGGAAGAGGGGAGGTAGAAGCGGGACGAGCCCAACAATGAAGAGGACGATGGTGATAGTGAATGCAGAGGTGGCAACAAGGATGGCAACGACGTGGAGAGAGAGTTCAAGTTCGAGGGGGGAAAAGAGAATCAACTCACTATTTCTCCAAGTTCAAAGTAAAACTCAAAAGGAAAAAAGTAGATCCGGAGGTGAATTGGAGAGGAAGAGGGAGCTTGGGGAGAGATTTTGAACTAAAGAGAGACAAGATGGAGTAGGAGAGTAGTGAATTGAAACAAAATGGTGACTAGAGCCCTAAATTTAGATTTGTTAATTTCAATTTTTTTTAATATTAAAAATCAATAACCGGTCCAGTTCGAGTGGGCGGGTGGGCAGATCCGCCCATGAAACTGAGAGCCGGACCAGTATCCACCGGTTCCCATAAATTGGAACCAGGAACCGGACCGGTTCCCTTAAGAACCACCGATTCCGGACGGTCTGGGCGAATCCCAATGCACACCCCTAACTTGTAGGATGAACTGGATCACAACAGCACACACAAGCATGCGACAAATGCACTGAGTTGGGTGGAAGATATCCTTCCACACATCAGTGTTCTAGTTGGTGTTCACAAAATCTAATTTTGACTTGCTTGGCTTAAAAAAGGAAAAAAAAAAAGAATGGTATCCTAAAATAAGTAACAAATATGCAGTACGCGTGCTGTACGCATGCAATTGCGTTTCCTTTCTTTATTATTCTTTTTTCATTTAATGCCTTAAAAATTGACCTATGGTGGGTGCAATACACATCCAATACACGTGCAATTGCTTTTCTTTTCTTTCTTTTTTTCCTTTCCATTTAATGCATAAAAAGATAACCTATGGTGATAGTTCTATCATTTTTATTAATAATAAAGCTAGACAAAAAGAATGCAATTACTAAGATATAACCTAGTTATCATTACCATTTTTTTACAATAAAATTAAGTTGCAAGAGATTGATTTACTGTATGAAAATCAGAGGGTGTCCATGTAATTCATTAAGTTCCTTTTTGATGAAAAATTAGAGGACAACCATGAAGTTCCAACGTTAGCAATAACCTTATACTCACCGTCTGCTTCACATAAACGCCGATTATGTAGCCATGCTCATGCACCCTTGTTGGAAGATCTCCGAGAAAGACAGTCACAATTGGTCCCAGCCTGATGGAGAAGAAGATCACATAACAAATGCTTGAGATGAAGCACATGACCACCGCCCATAAGAGCTTTGTGTCACTGAGCTTGATGAACATTATGCATGCTCTGAAGGAGACTAGCGAAAAATCACCCTACTAATGCTACTTAGCAATAGCTGCCACAACCCAACCCAATCAATAAGGAAGTTGGCGAAGAGGATGAACAATATCTTTACCAAGTCAATAGTCAAGCTGACAAGAATTGTTTGGTAGGATGTGGTGATGTGGACCTTCTCAAAAATGCGAGGGTTGAAGAGCACTAGGGTGTCAATGCTGCAAGCCCGATTGATGAACTTGATCACAACGGCACACACTAGCATGTGACAAATGCAACGATTCGGGTGGAAGATATCTCACCATACACCGGTGTTCTGGTTGGTGTTCACAAAATCTAATTTGACTTGCTTAGCTAAAATAGGAAAAAGAAGTGGATGATATCCAAAATTAAGTAACACGCGTGCAGTACACGTGCTATACACATGCAATTGCCTTTCTTTTCTTTATTTTTCTTTTTTCGTTTAATGCATTAAAAAATTACCTACGGTGAGTGCAATACACGTTCCTTAGACGTGCAATAAATGTGCAATTTGTTTTTCTTTTCTTTCTTTTTTTCACTAAATGATAGATCTATCATTTTTATCAATATCAAAAGCTAGACAAAACGAGTGCAATTACTAAGATATAACCTATTTATTATTATCACTTTTTTTGCAATAGAATTAAGTTGCAAGAGATTGATTCACCGAATGAAAATCAGAATATGTCCATGTAATTCATAAAGTTCCTTTTTGACGAAAAAACAGAGGACATCCATTAAGTTCCTATATCAACGATGACCCTATACTCATTGACCGCTTCATGCCGATGTTGATTGCGTAGCCATGTGCATGCAATCTATCCCTGCCCAATGGAGAAGAAGATCACATAACAAATCCCCGAGATGAAGCACATGACCACCACCCACAAGGGCTTCGTGTGACTAAGCTCAATGAACATGGGGCATGCTTCGAAGGAGCCTAGAGAGAAGACCACCCTGCTGATGCTAATTAGCAATAGCCGCTACAACTTGACCCGATCAATGAGGAAGGTGGTGAAGAGGATGAACAATATTTTTACTTAGTCAATTGTCATGCTCACAAGGAGTTTTTGGTAGGATGTGGTGATGTGGACCTTCGTGAGAATGCGAGGGCTGAAGAGCACTAGGCTGTCGAATCTGCCCATTGGATGAACTGGATCACAACAACGCACACAAGCATGTGGCACATGCACCGAGTCGGGTGGAAGATATCCCATCATATGCCCCATGTTTTGGTTAGTGTTCCAAAAATCTAATTTTGACTTGCTTGGCTAAAAGAAGGAAAAAAAAAAGTGAATGATATCCGATACTAAGTAAAACACGTGCATTACACGTGCTATCCACATGCAATTGCTTTTCTTTTTTTATTTGTCTTTTTTAATTTAACGCATTAAAAAATAACCTATGGTGGGTACATTACAGTGCCATGCACGTGCAATACATGTGCAATTGCTTTTCTTTTCTTTTTTTCTTTTTTCATTTAATGCATTATAAGATGATCTATGGTGATAGATCTATCATTTTTATCAATAATAATGCTAGACAAAAATAGTGCAATTACTAAGATAGAACCTATTTGTCATTATAATTTATTTATTTTTTTTTGCAGTAGAATTAAGTTGCAAGAGATTGATTCACTATATGAAAATCAGAGAACATCCTTATAATTCATGAAGTTCCTTTTTGATGAAATCAGAGGACATCCATAAAGTTTCTACATCAGCAACAACCCTATACTCACCATCTGCTTCACGCTGACGCCGATTGCGTAGCCATGCACACGCGACCTTGTTGAGAAAATCTCCAAGTAGCACACTGCCACAATTGGTCCCAGCCCGATAAAGAAAAAGATCATGTAACAAATCCCCGAGATGAAGCACATGACCACTACCCACAAGGGCTTCATGTGGTTAAGCTCGACGAACATGATGCATGCTCCGAAAGAGGCCAGTTGAGAAGACCACCCGTCGATATTGCTTAGCAATAGCCACTACAGCCCAACCCAATCAATGAGGAAGGTGGCGAAAAGGATGAACAATTTCTTCACCAAGTCAATTGTCATGCTCACAAGGAATTTTTGGTAGGATGTAGTGATGCGGACCTCTCAAAAATACGAGGGCTGAAGAGCACTAGGGTATGAAATCTACGTGCTTGTTGGACAAACTGGATCACATCAACGCACACAAGCATATGGCATATGCACCAAGTTGGGTGGAAAATATCCCGTCATACGCGAATGTCCTAGTTGGTGTTCCAAAAATCTAATTTTGACTTCTTCTTTTTTTATACCAGAAACCGCCGTACAGCCGGCAGCTGGCGACGTAAACCTGGGGGCACTAGTGTGGGGACTCACCACCCACAACACCCCACTTAAGTCGTGCATCGTGATGAGTTGGGGAATCGAACCCCGGCCTTGCGTGTGGCCAACGTACGATTCCACCAACTCGGCCACCATGGGGTGGGTATCTAATTTTGACTTGCTTGGCTAGGAAAAGGAAAAAAAAAAAAGTGAATGATATCTAAAATTAAGTAACACATGTGCAGTACATGTGTTATACGCATGCAAGTGCTTTTCTTTCTTCTTCTTTTTTTTTTCTAAAGCATTAAAAAAAAAAAAAAAGATCTATGGTGGCTGCAATACACATGCAATACACGTGCAATTGCTTTTCTTTTATTCATTTTTTCTTTTTTCATTTCATGCATTATAAGATGACCTATGGCAATAAATCTATCATTTTTATCAATAATAAAGCTAGACAAAAAGAGTGCAATTGCTAAGATATAACCTAGTAATCATTATCATATTTTTGCAATAGAATTAAGTTGCAAGAGATTGATTCACTATATGAAAATCAAAGGACGTCAATCTAATTTATGAAGCTCCTTTTTCATGAAAAACTAGGGGACATCCATGAAGTTCCTACGTCAGCAATGACCCTATACTCATCCATCTGCTTCATGCCGACACCGATTGCTTATCCATGCGAATGCAACCTTGTTGGAAAGATCTCCGAGCAATACATCGCCATGATCGGTTGCATCTCAATGGAGAAGAATATCACATAGAAAATTCTTGAGATGAAGCACATGACCACCACCCATGAGGGCTTTGTGTGGGCAAGCTCGAAGAACATGTGGCATGCTCCAAAGGAGGTCAACAAGAAGACCACCCCGCCAATGCTGCTCAGCAATAGCCCCCGCCACCTAACCCAATCAACGAGGAAGGTGGTGAAGAGGACGAACAATATCTTCACGAAGTCAATTGTCCTGCTCATGAGGAGGTTTTGGTAGGATGTGGTAATGCGGACCTTTTCAAAATGTGAGGGCCGAAGAACACAAGTTACATGCCTATCGAACGTGGCGCACACTAGCATGTGGCAGATGCATTGAGTCAAGTGGAAGATATCTTGCCATATGCCGGTGTTCTGGTCGGTGTTCACAAAATTTAATTTTGACTTGCTTGGCTAAACAAGGAAAAAACAAGTGAATGATATTTGAAATTATTAACACACTTGCAATATACATGCAATACACGTGCAACTGCTTTTCTTTTTTTCTTTTTTTTCATTTAATGCATTGAAAAATAACCTGTGGTGATAGAACCATCATTTTTTATCCCAAAAAAAAAAAAAACTAGACAAAAAGAGTGTAGTTACGAAAATGTGATCTTATTATCGTTATCATTTTTTTTTTTTTTTTTTTGCAATAGAAGTAAGTTGCAAGAGATTGATTCACCGTATGAAAATCAGAGGACGTCCATTCATGAAGTTCCTCTTTGATGAAAAATCAGAGGATATCCATGAAGTTCCTACCTTAGCGATGAACCTATACTAACCATTTACTTCACGCCGATGTCAATGCTAATTGCGCACCCATGCACACGCAATCTTGTTAGGAAAATCTCTGAGCAATACACCGCCGCGATCGATCCCAGCCCGATGGAGAAGAAGATCACATAGCAAATCCCTAAGATGAAGCCCATGACCATTGCCCACAAGACTTCATGTGGCTAACCTTGATGAACATGAGGCATGCTCCGAAGGAGGCTAGCGAGAAAACCACCCCGCCAATGCTACTTAGCAATAGCCATCGTAGCCCGACCCGATTAACGAGGAAGGTGGTGAAGAGAACAAACAATATCTTTACAGAGTCAATCGTCATGCTTGCAATGAGTTTTTGGTAGGATGTGATGATGCAGACTTTCTCGTAAATGTGAGGGTTGAACAACGCTAGGGTGTCAATGCTACATGTCTGTTTGGTGAATTGGATCACAACGGGGCACACTAGCATATGGCAGATGCACCAATTCGAGTGGAAGATATCCCGCCATATGCCAGTGTTCTAGTTGATGTTCACAAAATCTAATTCGACTTGCTTGGCTAAGAAAAAAAAAAGAGTGGAGGATATTGGAAATAACACACGTGCAATTGCTTTCCTTTCTTTTCTTTTTCTTTTTTCCATTTAGTGCATTAAAAGATGACCTATGGTGATAGATCTATCATTTTCTCAATAATAAAGCTACACAATAAGAGTGCAATTACTAAGATAAAACCTAGCTACCATTATCATTGTTTTTTGCAACAGAATTAAGTTGCAATAGATTAATTCTCTGTATCAAAATCAGAGGACATCCATGTGTTTCATGAAGTTCCATTTTGATGAAAAATCAAAGGACATCATGAAGTTCCTATGTCAGCATTGATAATGACAATATTTTTCATTCATTAATTTTTGTGAGCAATAGATATGTTTTTGTAAGTATTTTTCAAATCATTCATTTCCCAAAAAATAAATGACCATTAGTATAATTTTTTTATTTCAGGTGATGATGGTCGAGCAATAGTATTGGTCACTTTGTAAAATACAGGTTATATGGGCGGACTATTTTTTAATAATTTCTTATTTACTAATTTTATTTCGTTTATGTTTAATCTGTTTTTACCTGGCTAGAATTTTTTTTTCCTTGATATGCTATGGTTCATTTTTAAGGAGAACACTATCAATTATTAGAGCTTGGATTTGTTTGTGTCTCCAAACTGAGCCCGGATTTGAATATGGGTCAGATCAATTTTCGATCCAACCAAACCCAATTTGATCCACTCATTTGACTGGTCTACACATGTGGGAGATGTTAGATGCTCTAAATTATAGTCATATTGTCTTGATCCCCAAGTCGCATAATGCCCATACTTTCAATCAATTCCATCCCATTAGATCACGCTTAAGATATTGTGAATTGTTCTGCAAGATGATGATGATCCGTGACTGTAATATACATCGTGTCTCTCGTTCACTTTCTTCTCCTTGTCTATATCGTGTTTGAACCGTCCTGTTTTATGATGGGTTTGAATCGAGATGGTTAAGCAAATTAAACAGAGCTGGGTGATGTGAACTCGTGACTAGGGAGGCACCCGCCATTTGCGCGCAAAGCACAATCCCATGCCGTCCCTAAAAGTTTGATTTTACACACCGTGAGATCGACATTCAATTGAGTTTCTTCGTGGGGACGAGTGTGAAAGTATTGATTATGTCTAGGCCATAATGCATTTGTGGGCTCCAACACTTTAATCTGATTGGTACTTTTGCAATCTGGTCAGACAAGATTTACGTGTGTATGCGGTAGCGCTTTATTTTCTTTCAGGTCTTTCTATATCTTTCCTCGTTGCTTCCTCTTTTTGGAACTTTCCTCACTCGTTTTCACATTATCTGCATCCTCTTTTCAAATCATCACGACAGAAGCATCTGAAAGTCTCTCACTATTCCCGCATCCGACCAAATCCTCATCTCTCGCTACACTAAATTTGGGGCGCATATGTCGGTACTTAACCAATCAATTACTCAACGTGAAGTATAGTTGAGCATACTATAATGTCCTAACAAAAAAAAATCTTGAATTTGAGTGGCATCACAAAAAAATGATAAAAAGAAAACTTTTTGGGGCTAAGAAAGTAGTAATATTAGAAAGGGTAGCTTGGTCTACGGTCTCCTTTGACTTTTGCTGTTGAACTCTTCAGAAATTTGGCCGGCTCCCATGGGCTCTACAAAAGTATAGTGGAGGGAGGCAGCTACTGCCTTGCCGCGTCTTATTCCTTGAATAGGAAGTAATTACACCCACATAAAACGTAATGGACACGGCCCTCGTACTCTTTTGCTTATTTTTTTACGCATCCCACGTCGACCGCTGTTAAATAGCCGGTCAATTTTTCAAACTATAACTTAGTAATTAAAAGTGACGAAGGTGGTTCTAAAATAAAGATATAAAGAGAGAGTGATTAACTGCTTGACATTAGGCCCCATAAGCATCATAGTATGTATTCCTTTCCCATTGTATTTTCCCTTTAGATTTCATTTACTTCTTGATAAATGAATGATTTGTAAAATATTTTCCCAAAATTGATAACTTGTATTGTTTGAAATATTATCAATGAAAATTTTTTCATTACCAATAATAATTTATGTTTGAACATTTTCAAAAAATAATTAAAATATTTTTCATTGACATATTATTTCAAGTGATATCTTGGGGAGGAGGGCGACTAATTCCTCATGGGGGCTCGTTCCTTCAGTAACTCATTAGAACTACATATAACATAACCGAACAGACCGGAAAAAGTGATTAATTATAAGAAGGATGACGTGTATGGCTTTCTAATCTTATATAAGAGGCAGAACGAGGGAGCAATCTCTGCAGTGGCTTGGAAAAGGAAATACGTTTTACTTCCTTTCGGCTTCGGATCAATGGAGGGCTCATTTTTCTGCGTGTTTAAGAGGGCTCTCCTCTTTCTCTCTCTCCAAGTCCTCATGATCTGCTTCATGCATCAAGGTTATAGTTATGGAGTAGAAGGGAAGATTACAAGCCACACCGTGTCAGTTAGCTCTCTGTTGCCTTCTCCTTCTTGCTCACCTTCCACTACCAAAGGTCTCTCTCTCTCTCTCTCTCTCTCTCTCTCTCTCTCTCTCTCTCTCTCTCTCTCTCTCTCAAGTCATGCCTTGCGCCTGTTAGTTGCCATGGAATCCTCCTTATTTTTCACCCAGATACTTTTGTTGGGTTCTGATACAACTTGGCTAAGTTGGCTTTGCTTTAAACTCTACTAATGGGGAAATTAAGAGGTGAGAGGGTGATTAGAAGAAGACATATAGGCAGGTGATACGTCTCTTTTGCATTAGCTCGCCCGAATATTTTAAATTGCATTTAGTGGAGGGACTTGGTCATACAGTGATGGTGATCATCGGATGTGTCTTATTCAAGAAGCCTGGTCGTTCGAAAGGAGAGAAGAGAGTGGGAACACATGTTTAAGAGGTTGACCCGACCAAACCGAAGTCTTCGTTGATTGCAAAGATAAAACAATATATTTTGTTCTTTTGACCAGTGGATTATCGACTTACCATTCACCTAATCTGTTACTCTCACACGACATGCTTTCAGCTAGCAACCGGAAGTCGACCTTGGAGGTAATTCACAAGCATGGCCCATGCTCTCAGCTTGTTCAAGACCAAAATCCTCTGAATCACACCAAAATCCTGCTCCAAGATGAATCAAGGGTCAAGTGGATTCAGTCCAAATCCTTCAACAGCAGCGACAGCCTAAAATCTTTGGCGGTGGCAAGTCTTCCAGCGAAGTCCGGCATCACCATTGGCACTGGCAACTACTTAGTGAACGTCGGCCTTGGCACGCCAAAAAAGAACCTCACTCTCATTTTCGACACCGGCAGCTCTCTCACGTGGACCCAGTGCCAGCCATGCGTGGGATCTTGCTACAATCAGTCTGACCCAATCTTTAACCCATCGCAATCATCGTCCTATTCCAATGTCTCGTGTGCCTCGACAGCATGCTCTCAACTTTCTTCCGGCCACGGTAATATCAACCCCATTTGAGATATTTAATTCTTATGATGTCCTACTAGAATATTTTTCAAGCGTTGATGAGGAATATCTGATTCTAATAGTTAAAAACCATCACAAGAAAGAATAACCAGAAGTAATTAAAGCAACGTATTATGCTCTTGGATCTTTAGGTGGTTCGCGATGCAACGGAACTTGTCAATATTCCATCCGATATGGGGACAATTCATCTTCGACAGGCTTCTTCGCAACTGAGAAGTTGACAATATCGCCGACGGAGGTGATCGACAATTTCAAATTTGGCTGCGGTGAGAACAACCAAGGCCTCTTTGGTACAGCTGCAGGGTTGATCGGACTCTCAGACAACAATATCTCCATCGTGGAACAAACCGCGGCCACATATGGCAAATATTTCTCCTACTGCTTGCCCTCTTCCACTAGCTTCACTGGACACTTGACTTTCGGCAAAGACAGCACAGCACCGAGCTCAGTTAGCTTCACGCCGTTATCGACGGTCCCACAAAGTTCGCAATTCTATGGAATAAGTATCGTCGGAATCAGGGTAGAGGGAAAACCTCTATCAATACCATCGACGGTCTTTTCAAATGGAAGCGCGATTATCGACTCGGGAACTGTCATTACCCGATTACCTCCAACAGCCTATAGCGCCTTGAGAACCGCAGTCAGGAAAGCGATGGCGAATTACACGACAACGCCGGCAGTTTCCCTTCTCGATACTTGCTATGATTTTAGCAAGGAGAGCACAGTCGTGATCCCATCGATAACATTCTCTTTCGCCGAGGGAGTCAACATCGACTTGGACCCTAGCGGGATATTTTACGTCGAGGATGCCTCGCATGTTTGCCTAGCTTTTGCAGCGAATGGTGCTGATAGTGATCTGGTCATTTATGGAAATGCGCAACAGATAACGTTTGAAGTGGTGTATGATGTTGCTGGAAGAAAGCTAGGCTTTAGTCCAAATGGCTGTTCCTAAGATGGATGGATTATAACGAAAGTTACTTGTAGACATGCTTGATGACGATTAGGAGTCTGCAAATTGAATATTTATCATTACCTTTCTCCATTCTTGAATAAACATTTTGAGTTGCAACTATTACATATCAAAAATAGAGGAAGTGCACTTCTCCAGTGTCGTTTAACGTCGATCTTTGTGAGTTACAAATTATGTACACCATCAGTATCCAAATTTAGCTAAACAATCATGTAAGTGATATGCATTTAAGAAATTTTTTACAAACAGCAATGGAGAAAAATATGATGAACTTGAGAAGGTATATGCCTCTGAAGCTAGAGGGTCGCCCTATAATGACCAGATTGTCCCTACTTTCTCGTGGAATATACCACAATAAAGAGATTCAAATCCAAACCTCTCTCTCCCCCCGGCTCAACCATTACCACCACATTACGTCGGATTGTGACTAGGCCTCCCTGCGCCGGCGCTCCCTGTTAACAAAGACAGGTGATCACGGTGGTTGTGACCTTGCAAACACTGCAAAGCAATTTTATCTGTAAATTAATAAATTAAGATTGGAAATATTGAATAAAAGTTAGTATAGAACATGTTGGTAAGCCACAAAAAGAATGTATGGGTAGATTATTAAAGTAATTGGTTATTTTTTAAGTAAAATTAAATGTTTGCACAACTCTAGATCAAGCAAAATAATAGTTGGTAAGTAACTAAAATTGGTTGATAACTTAATGTTGAAAATGTTGGTAAATTAATCAGATTATAGTTTATAATTTCAAGTAAAAAGTTAGTAACTTTGACATGGTGAGTGAGCCAGAAAAATGCATAATGATAAATTATTAAAGTAGTTGGTAATTTTGGAAGTATATACATGTCAAAACTTTTCAAAATCATACAAGATGAAAATTGATAAAAGACAGTTGGTAACTTAATGTTGACCAATTGTGGTTATTTCGAAACCCGACAAGTAAAAAGTGAAAGTGCTAGTACGAACACCTAGAGAGGTGGTGAATATGTGTGAAAACAGATTCTGCAAAATGCAGTGAAAATCTTTACTTATAACCTGAGTCTGAATAACAACAAACTTTTGAAACTGAGTCTGAAGAGCAGTAGACTTTGAGCGATATCAGACTTTCGCGGTTAAATAGAACTACGAACAAAATAAAGGAGTTCAGGGAAGAGAATAAGAACACAGTGTTTATAGTGGTTTGGCTTAGACTAAGCCTACGTCCACTCTCCTATGCTAACGGCCTTTTTGTTGGATTCCACTATGCGATCAACAAAAGCTTACAACTTTGAGTGCAAACACTTAGTAGTATATCACACTATCTCAGTAAGTCACTCTTTTGGTATTTCTCTCACAATCACAAACGCTTAAACTCACAAGAGACAAGTGTATGATCGAAGATTGCTCAGACATTGGAATTATAAATTATATGCTCCGTCTCTTACTTGCTCATCGGTCCTTGATCTCCTTAAATACTCCTCCACTTCCAAACTAGCCGTTGGACAATATCTCGAGGATCGTCTTCCAATCTACCCATTAGACAAATCTGTATCTAGAAAATTTGGTAGCCGTTGAGTGACAAAAGTAGAATCCCAAATTGATTTTGATCATCCATACAAACAGAATCTTGGTTTCCATAAGTAGAGCTTCTTCGTATGGAAAGTTTTCTTTGGGTAAAATATAAGTATTATATTAACTTTTGAACCAAGAGGCTATACAACTGTACAACTAAGGACCTCGAAACCAAAAAGCTTACACTCAAAAGACAAGGTAGTCAAAAGTGTGGAAGGGTACTGGGGGTACAACTACAGAATAGGGAAAGAAAGAACAGCAGCAAAAAAAAAGGCTAAAACAACAACCACAGCAGAGGAGAGAAAGGCCAAACAAGGCAGCCCGCACACGAGACAAAGAAACAAGGGAGAAACGAAAAACAGCAAGACAACGAAACACCGAGGGGAAGCCACCGATTGTTGAGGAGAAGCTGGACACCGCATCACACGAGAGGGCAACACCCGCATCAACGAAGCAACAAGTGGGCCATCATCTTGAAAGCACCAGAGACAAACAGCAAACCAGCAACAAGCAGAATAGGACCAACCAAGAAAGGAGAACCTCAAAGGGAGAAAGGGACAAGGAAAGGGGTGTCAAAGAACTTAGGTCGAAAAGGATCTGCAATAAACAACCAACTAGGAGCATAAAAGAGGCACCGACCAGCGAAAGGATAGTAGATTAATCAAAGATCGAGGGGTGGATACCCTAACTGAGCTGACGTCTTATATTACGGATCGTATCCGAGACCTTGAAAAAGGTAATAGCTCTATCCTTAACAGCTTTGCGAATATGTTCCTTTAGGGCCAGGAGGAATAAGGTTTGACCGCGGAAGATGATATTCTTCGTATGGAAAGTTCTTGTCTTCATGATCCAATTGTCAATCAATTAGATTGAGTCAATCAAATCAATCTTAATGTGAAATCCAAACCAGATTACTAGCCGTTATATGATTAGGACTTGTGTTACGTTCTGTCGAATTGGGATGTAAAGTCTGAGTGCAATAGACTTTATAATCTGAGTCTAAGTGCAATAGACTTTACAATCTGGGTCTGAACATATTCTGCTTCTGAACAAATTTAACTTTAAGGTCTGAACACAGTCTGAATAAGTTTAGCTTCAGCATATAGTCTGTCTTCTGGTTCAATTTCAGCATAGAGTCTGTTTTTTGGTTCTTCATTCACGTTTAGTCTGGAATTTGTCAGAGTGAGCAGACTTCTAATGTATAACAGACTTTGACACTAAAGTCTGGCAATCTTTAGATTTTAACATAGAAATCTGGAAATCTTCATAATATACTTTGGACATGTGTTATGTTCAATCTTCTGGTCATCTTCAAACTTTGACAATATCTTTTACATGTTCTATCATCTACATGATCTATTACTTAACCATCAAACACATTAGTAGCCTTTGATTTATTTTATCATCTTCAAAACATTATAAGGGATTTTCCTAACAAAAAGTTAATAATTTTTTTTTTGTCAGTAAAAAGTTAATAAGTTACTAACATAAATTGGTAACATAAAGTGACAACCGTTGACAACTGTTGACAATTGTTGCAAAATAAATTAAACTTATATTGGTGATTTCGTGTATAAATGAATAATTGCTAATAATTTAATAGTCGGTACTTTCAAAAGTATAAATAAATGTTGATACTTTTCAAATTGAGTGAGATAAAAAGTTGATAAGTGACCAGAATTAATTATAGTTTATATGGTAACTTGTGTGTGACCAAAATTAGTAGCAATTTCCATCAACATTGGGCCATGTGGCAATTTCCGTACCTTGAATTATCCAAATAATATGACGTATGGATAATAGATAAGGGATATGAGCAAATATAGATGCACAAGGCATTACATATTATTTTACCAAGTAATTGATTTTTTTTTGTAAAAAAAAAATATATTGACTCAAAAGGATGTACGGAAAATATATGGACTTTCATGGTAAAACAAATCAAAGCAAAGCAAAGGTCAAAATACTACAAAACAAAGTCAAATCCAAAAAACAATGGGAATCAACAAAGCACTCGCAGGATTAAGCACACAGTCGTTCCAAAAGAACATATTTGTCAAGCAAAATAATTGATGGCCAATCACCGGATCTCATATCATTGTCAATGATGAGCACACTTTAAAAATTTCTTCTCCAATAATTACGATGTTGCCAATTGGTGTTGCGTGCTTAGGTTCAATTTCCTCTACACCATCGCCGCATAGAGACAATCAAAATAGATTGAATAAATACAAATCTAGCCTTTGGGAGAGCAAATTTTCATAATTTAGCGAAACACCAAAGCTCCTGAGTTCATTAAAATCAGAGATAAAGGATCCATACATAAACATAGCACAATGGCATCAAATCCCTGAAAACATTATCAAACTCCCAAATATAAATCAGAAGAAAAGAACTCTTAGGTCTAGAACTAGATTTGAGAGTTTTAACTCTCAAATCTAGATTGGGAGAGAAAAATGAGGAAAAGTACAAAAAAAAAAAAAAAGAACTTGAAGAAAATCGAAACAGATGGAGGGAAGGGTGAGACCAGCTCAAACCCTAGTAATTGATATTTACTTGATTAAATATTGTGGTAATATGACACTTTAATTTCAATTAATTTCATTAGCGTCTACAGATGCCCCCAACTTCAGTCATGTGTCTTGCAAAATATATCTGTGCGCAGTGAGGAGCATGTCTTGAAGTCCCTCTTCAAAATCTCGCCTTTTGCCTTGAATTAGACGAAAGAGACGCAATTATGTGGTAATTGCATCATCTTGTGAACATCCAACTAGGTCACATCACATCATGATAGATATGATCTCGTTTTTCCTATTAGATTAAGCTAGGATTGGGACTTCTAACATTGTATCGGAAGTGGGTTTGGTCATGGTACATTTTTGTTTCAAAAGAGGGGAAAGGGGGAAGAAGCAAACAAAAAATAAAGAAAACCAGCTGACGGGTTCAATTCATCCACGGAATCCTCCGCGCATGTAGGGGTAGCGCCTCCCTCAAATCGGACCGGAGGCCGAAAGTGACATGTGCTATTAAGGGGGAAATTTCCGGAAACTTAAATATATGGTTTGGAAATAGAAACAAAGCGATGGACTCATCGCCAATCATTTTTTTAAAGGCCTGGGATGTTTGCGGAGCTAGGTGAGCATTTGAAGGAACTGGTCATATTGTGAGAACTAGAAAGAATATTCGTCTAGGGTTTGGTTACCTATGAGGAAGGGTTAGCACCACAAGAAACCTTCTGGGTACCACATTTTCCCATCGAGTTATCGAAGCAATTATCAATATAATTTCTCAATTTTGAGAACCTAATTTTGAATTTATAGCAAGTGTAGTCAAGTAAAATATGTTACATCCCTTCATGCTTTGGCATGACTTCTAATATAATATTTAAATATTAAATTATGTCTTTATCGTGTAACTTAAACTTTTAGAACAATACATAATGGTTCCACAAAATTTTACATAATATCGAGCAAGAGATCCTGAGTTCAAATCTTTTCAAGTCACTATTTACCTCCTAATAAAAAGTTTCCTAATGAAAATATGCGTGGTAGTATGCATGAGTCCTAATTTTGTGCATTTTGACTGACCGAATTTATTTGATTATACATTAATAAGTTTGCAAATGACACGGCCATGTTATTAATTGACCTATTTAGATAGGACACTTTCGTCCTTTCGACCATACGTATGATGATGTGTTTCTGATAGCTGAAAGCAGTTTTTAAAAATAATTATATTTGTTAAAATATTTTCAGAAAAAAAGATAACATGTAGAGGGCCTCAGTTCACGACAGGGACCGACCTGATTCTATTCAAAACCCCTAACCTTTTGGAAACCATCCATTCACTTCACTATCAGAACTAGGTAGAGCTTTTTGCTCGGTTAGCGGCAAACGATTAATTTATCTGCTAATTTGTCACCTTTCTCATAAAAGCTCTAATATGCACATGACCTCCAAAACAAGCGATGTTAGCTTCTCACTATTAGGTAAGATTATCCAAATTTTCATGATTAGTTATTATACCATTCATAATTCACTAATAATATTAGTTATAATTATGCTAATTAAAAATTGAATAGTTATATAATTATTACTCTACTCATATTGTTAATCATTCGATGAATAATGTTTATTTAGTACACCACATATTGTATGGCTAAATTTAAACCATCAGCATAGATTAGTTATAATTAATTAACAGTTATTTTGTTGTTAAATTGTAAAGTCTTGAAAGTATAGATGGGATATTACACTGATAATTGGCTGTCGAAATGATAGTACAATTTTTATTTAAATGTCATCGCACTTTATGTGCTTAACATTTTGTTATAATCACAAATAAATTATGAAGATATAGACAAATATTTGATGTGATATATTATATTTCTAATAATATATGGCGTAGTGAACTAATCAATCATGATTGACTATTTAAAAAAAATGAAAATGCTTATATTCTCTCCAATTTTGAATTTATAGATATTTGGGGAATTCTAACGCAATGTGCCGTTACGATATGTGTCATTCATGAAACAAAACAGTGTGATAATATTATATTACTTGAATCAAACGGTATCATAATTTTATAATAAATGATTCTGAGAGAGAAAGAGAGAGTCTAAAGTCATTGTTTGCTATACCCCTAATGACTCAAAAGCATTGATTCCAAAGTCATCGATGTGCTATGCACCTAATGGCTCCAAACGAGCGAGAGAGTCGGCCAAGCTATTCTTACTGATAAGCATAATTACTTGCCGTCACTACACGGTTTTAGCAGACCATGCACTAAATTGTCATTCACTAAGAAGTTGACATAGAATTTCCCTATCAAGCAAAAAAACTCATTAGGGTAAAAACAGCGTAAATGTCATAACTTTCATACAATATTCACTTGGGTGCCATAACTTTTCTTCGCTCACTTACAAATTTAAAAAAAAAATTAAATGAGTGTTATCAACGATTTGTTTTACTAGAAAATTTCATGTGGATGCTAATGGTCCTATGTGGTCTTACCGATATTAATGTTGAATTTTTTTATTTTTAAATTATTTTTCTTTTTTTCTTAAAATTATTTTCCTCTTTTTGGGCCCTTTTTTTCAATACCTTGCAAGCTAAAAAAAGGGAAGAATAAAAAAGGAAAAGAAAAATTCATTCAAAATATATATATAAAGCATTGAAAAATTCCACATATGATGATTTGTTGAAAATGACATTCAAATAATTGATTTTACTCTAATGTGGCAGTTAAGTGAACGAAAAAAAGTTACACCAATCAAGTGAACGTCATATGAAAATTATTGCACTTGCGTTGTTCTTCTTCCAAAATTATTTATTTCATAAAAAATAAATGATTTTGAGAACATTTTCCTCAAAATGAGCGATTATATCATTAACAAATATGAATGAACGAGAAATATTTTTACCACTCACGAAAATATTTAGACATAAATAGTTATTAATGATGAAAATATTTTTCATTAATTAATTATTTAAAATAATATAAATAATCATTTTGAATAAAATATTTTTAAAATCATTTATTATTCTATATGCTTACATCAATATGGGAATCTACGTCACACGCCACGACGTGACCTTCAGACCACTCCCACTCGATGCCACTCTTTCATTTCTAATTATTTCCTATTTAATTTTTTTCCAAGGTTTTCTTATTTAATTCTTGCTTGCCGGTTTCAACCTCAGTCCTAGTTTGGGAATAGGCTCGATTAATTGAGAGAGCCCCACCTGGCCACCGGTACCTAACATCAATGACATGTAAACTACGATCCAATAGTCAACATGTATAATTCTCTATTCCCACTAATCGAATTTGTCGAGCACATTCAAGAGTTCAATATCTTTAATCATTATGTGAATTCAATCCCTATTTACGAAGGCCGCCTTAAGCAAATATGGATTTCCACATCTTTAAACATTCGAAACTCGTCTTAGTTGTAAATTGAAACCGATGCGGGACGGATGCGCATAACAAAAGACAGTCAACATGGGTTTAGAATTGTAGAAAGGGTTGAAAAATAGGATAGCAAGGAAGGGCGAACTAGTTTGGGATGGAAGGGGGTAGCAAAACACGGTTGAGAATCTTTTAAAGGGAAGAAAAATGGGATAGCAAGAAAGGTAAGGAAATCATAGAAAAGACACAGGACACGGGAAAAGGAACGAAACGCCAAAACTTGACAATAACATATTCATCTCAATATTAAAATTAATAATCAAAAGCTAACTAAAGAATACATTGACAGTGATATGTACGGTGTAATCGGTAAACCTTGTTTCTTAATGAAACATTATCAAGCAAACCTTAATGCGATAATAATTAATTGGCTCGCGATTTTTCCACTCCTGTTGTATATACCCCTATCATATTAAATTGAGAACATTATCTTTTGCATGTCTTACTTGTTTTAAACTATATATAAAAAAAAAAGTGCAGTTACAATTATACCCCAACAACAAAGAATACGATCTAATAGAAGGTTCACTTTTAATTTAAGCTTCTTCTTCTTCTTTTTTGCCATTTAGGGACAGTGTCCCTCTTTTCCCAATTCATAATTTTTTTGATAGATAACCAATTGGTTATTGTGTAATGATATTTTGTACCAAGAGACCATTATTCAAAAAAAAAAAAAACTTAAGTATCATTAAGAGTAAAAAGGATCCGTCTACTACTTTTAATGAATGTTTTTGTTTAATAATAACTTCAATATGTTTTAACGGCTCAGATTTTCTTTCGTTTGATAAATCAAATAGTCTGATTTTATTTATGTTTCATGCCATCACTACACGATTTTTTAATAGATATATGTAAAAAATAACAATATGACAAATTTAAGTACATAAAAAAATTCTAAGCATTTAGTAAAACGAGTAGATTAATCTTTTTACTCTTACCCGTGCTTAGGTTATTTTTAAAATATGATTTCCTAGTATAAAATTGAAAAAAATTAATACAACTCATTAACACAATAATAGTTGGCTATCTTCCAAATAAACTTTTTTTTTTATTTTGAAAAGACAGACACTGGTATCAAAGGGGGAAAATGAAGAATTCAAACAAAAGGAAGGAAAAAAAAAGTAAGAAATAAGCTTAAATTAAGAGTGGGTCTCACATTTAATTTTATTCCTAGTAGTGTAAATAGAATTCTAACTGTTCAGAAAAATGCTAAAGTACAAAATAATACAAATCAATTCAAGGTGACAGTGACGTATGCACTTAAAAATGGGGTTATAAAAAGAAAATATAAGAAATTAATTAATAGCGTCATGCAGGTGTAATTCCAGTGTTGACTTCTGTCATGCGGATGCCCTTTCTAATGAGTCAAGTCGTGAAACTTCTTCTCCCACAATGTACAACATCCAAATCATATAGCCATGGTCGATCACGAGTAATATAAGCATCCCTTGCCAATACCAAACAAAATTTGAATTATCAAGCGTACCAAATGCGGGCTTGATGTATTTTGAAAACAACTCCATAGCCATTGGCCCTAAAAGAAATTTCATGTGAACTCAGATGCAGTTCAGGAGGAGTATCCAAAATTTAATTAGAGACCTCGCCACAAGATTCAAAGAACTGCTCTGAATGAACATTTTACACGACCTATTAGTAATTCTAGCTCCGGTCATTCTCATCAGCATGCGAAGAAGTCAAGAGATCATTAATAATGGACATAAATATTATGCCTATAATTAAAGGAAAAATTCATACATAAAGATTAATTCATATTCAGGAGCTAATCATATAGGCATTAACAACAATGTATGATGTTTCCTAACCAAATTATTATAATAATAAAAACTGAAACATTGTGAACTGAAATCTTATTCAGATAATAATAAATCTAAAGACGAGAAAATTAATTAAAATAGGATCCCTGTTATGAAATACATGAATGAATATTCATTATATTCATTTTATCCAATGTACTTATTATGGTACATTTGTATCAAATGTTCTAAATACATCTCCCTATATAATGAACATTCATCTCCCATATCCAGTACATGTATCATTCGATACATTGATATTAATGATAAGTACATTCATGTTCTCCTATAAATAGGAGTTTAGTTTTGATGTACAACACAACAACATAGAAACACGACAGTGAGACACTAGAAATAAAGCTCTCTCATCTTGCTTTCTCTACTATTTTATGGTGTTCACTTGCTTTCTCTTCTCAATCTCTTCTCTATTATATATTCACAACACAATATTTTACAACACGTTATCAGCATAAAGATCTACTGACTGAGTAAGTAATTTTTGTAAGCACGAAGATCTACCGACTGAGTAAGTAATTTTTGCAATGTGGGCATTCTTTTTATTGATCAACTTATACTTCATCTTCTTCTATCAATTCTTCATTTTTATTGGCCCGAAGCCAAATTTCAAATCTAAAAATATCATTCTGCTCCTGAAATAGCGGTGGATATTTGAAAATCCTTTTAATTAATTTAAGGATTTATTTTTGCAAGGATTATGGCAAATATTGAAAAGCCCAAATTCTACATCCTGGAAGTGAGTGGAAAGAATTATCTATCATGGTGCCTTGACATGGAAATGCACCTCCAAGGGCAAGGTCTCGCCAATACAATTACAAATGATGGAACCTCAAATGAAAGGGATAAAGCAAATGCGCTGATTTTTATTCGTCGTCATTTGCATGAGAGCCTGCAGACTCAATATTTATCCGTTCGAGACCCTCATATCTTGTGGAGGAGGTTGAAGGATAGGTATGATCATATCAAAACGGTTATCATCCCTCAAGCACAATATGATTGGCAAAATCTCAGACTGCAAGATTTTAAATCAGTCTGACTATAATTCTGCTTTATTTGATATTGTTTCTCAGCTTGAGTTATGCGGTATCAAACTCGCTGATGCGAAATTGCTTGAGAAAACTTTTTCCACATTTCATGCTTCGAATATTGTATTGCAACAGCGATACCGGCAACGTCAGTTTGCCACATATTCTGAATTAATTTCTGTGCTTCTTACTGCTGAGCAAACTAATGAATTGCTGCTCAAAAATCATGATCTTAGACCTGCTGGCTCAAAAGCATTGCCTGAAGCACATGCTAACTTTGAGAAAAATACTGGTCATTTTAAGGGCTATTAGCACAGGCAAGAACATAATCTTAGAAGGGATGGCAAGAAATTGAACCGGCCTAGGAAATCAAACTTTGGCCCGAATCATGGCAAAGAAAAGAAGCCAAAGAAGGTGATTAATGAAAGTATTTGTCATCGTTGTGGCATGACTAGGCATTGGTCACATACCTGTCGTACGCCAAAACATTTTGTTGACCTATACCAGACATCTTTAAAGAATACGGGCAAGCGTGGTGAATCTCATGCCATTGAAATCAATCCTACTGCCATAAATAACCATTGTTGAGGCCAACAATATCTCCATTGGTGGGACTCCTCTTGCTCCTGAAGTAGCAAATGCATCATTGGATATCTCTGATTTCTTTGAAGACCTCTGATTACTTTGATGAATTAGATTGGTTGATGATAATTTGAATTTCGAATTTTATGTTGTTTCGCTTTAAATGTATTACTTTTATTATTCTTTATGAAATGCTTATGAACCTTATATAATATTTATTTTTGAAATTTTATTCGACTATATAACTAATATGCAACTTTTTATGATACTTGACACCTGAAGTTGTCAATATAAATGCAAATGGAAAATACCGAGAAAAAAGGAAGATGTTTGTTTGCTTGATAATGCAACAACACATACTATATTTTGTAGTAGACACTTTTTCTCGAGTATGACATTGCGTAAGGTGCAAATCCATACATTAGGTCATGTTCCAATTATTGATGATTTTGGGAATGCTACAATTATTTTGCCAAATGGCACAATCCTACATATTGAGAATGCATTTCTGAGCATTAGATCAAAAAGGAATCTGCTCAGTTTCAAAGATGTACGCCGTAATCGGTACCATATTGAGACTGTTTATGAACAAGATAAGGAATATATTGGCATTTCCTCTTATAAGATGAGCCTGAAGACCATCCATGAGAAGCTAGAAGCTTCTTCTATGGTTTGTATTTTGTCATGATTAAAGCTGTTGAAACCTACGCCACCACATCTTGGAGATTGGTAAGCCATGATCAGTTTGGACTATGGCATGATCGCCTTGGTCATCCTAGTACTTTAATGATGCGTAGGATAATTCAAAATACAAAATGGCACCCTTTAAAGGATATAAAGGTATTGTTGTCCAAAGATTATAATTGTGAGGCTTGCTCACAAGGAAAGCTCATTATCAAACCTTTTATAACAAAGGTTGATTTTGAATCTTATTTATTCTTGCAAACAATTCAGGGTGATATTTGTGGACCAATACAACCACCAAGTGGACCATTTCGATATTTTATAGTACTAGTGGACGCATCCTGTAGATGGTCCCATGTTTGCTTATTATCTACACGCAATGTCTCATTTGCACGTTTACTTGCGCAGATTATAAAGCTCCAGGCACAATTCCCTGATTATCCAATTAAGAGCATAAGGATGGATAATGTTGATGAATTTACGTCAAAGAGTTTTGATACATATTGTGCTTCACTCATAATCGAGATTGAGCACCCGGTTGCATATGTTCATACTCAAAATGGATTGGCAGAATCCTTGATTAAACTTATCCAAATCATTGCCCGCACTCTATTATTAAGAACGAATCTCAATGATACAGCGTGGGGTCATGCAATTTTGCATGCAGCAACTCTAATAAGATTACGCCCCATTGCTAGTCTTTTACAATCTCCTCTTCAAATGGTTTTTGGTTATGAACCAGATATTTCACATCTACGCACCTTTGGTTGTGCAATATAGGTGCCTGTAGCACCGCCAAAAAGGACGAAAATGGGTCCCCAATGCCATTTAGGCATTTATGTTGGGTTTAATTCACAGTCTATCATTAGGTTCTTGGAACCAACTACTGGTGATTTTTTTACTGCCAGGTTTGCAGATTGTCATTTTGATGAGACTAGGTTTCCATCAATTAGGATACCTATAACTTCTATGACTGCAAAATAAAAACCAGTTAAGGTTTTCTCCTGGAATGAGAAAATTTTATCTCAATTAGACCCAAGGACTCCTGAATGTGAAAACGAGGTGCAGCGCATAATCCATTTACAGACTATGGCTAATAGACTTCCTAACGCATTTAATGATGCTACTAAGGTAACGAAGTCTCATATTCCAGCTGCAAATGCTCCAGCTAGGATAGTTGTTCCCGAAGAACAGGCTAAAATGGATCAAAATCTCCGCACTTGAAGCGTGGTAGACCGATAGGATCAAAAGATACTGCTCCTCAAAAACGAAGGGGAAAGAATCAGGAATCCGCTCCAAAAGAGCTTGGCGTTGTGCTTGCTCCCAAAGAGCTTATTGCCCCTGAAGAGGCTCAAACCCATAAAAGGAACACTAGCCCTGGGAATACCGAAAATTCCATTACATATTGTAATGAAATTTGGGATCGAAATGAAATCATCATTAATGATGCTTTTGCATTCTCAATTGCTCATAAAATTATAGATGATGATTGTGAGCCGCAATCTATTATTGAATGTCGTCAAAGGCAAGATTTGCCTAAGTGGGAGGAAGCAATTAAAGATGAATTAGCTTCCCTAACTAAACGAGAGGCTTTTGGACCTATAACTCGTATCCCCGATAATGTAAAACTCGTTGGATATAAAGGGGTATTTATCCGAAAACGAAATGAGAAAAACGAGGTTGTCATGTATAAAGCCCGACTCGTTGCCCAATGATTCTCCCAGAGACCTGGGATTGACTATAATGAGACATATTCACCTGTGATGGATATGATTACATTTCATTTTCTCATTAGCCTAACAATCTTTGAAAGATTGGAAATGCGTCTTATGGACATTGTGACGGCATATTTATATGGCTCATTAGACTATGATATTTATATGAAAATTCCCAAGGGATTCAAAATGCCTGAAGCATGCACTCCCCGCAATTTATTATCAATAAAATTGCAAAGATCTTTGTATGGGTTAAAGCAATCCGGTCGCATGTGGTATCAACACCTAAGTGAGTACCTAATTAAGGAAAGGTACAAGAATGATCATATATGTCCATGTGTATTTATTAAGAAATCAGAAACCAGATTTGCTATTGTAGCAGTTTATGTCGACGATATAAATTTAATTGGAACTCCAGAAGAGTTAGCTGAAATTGCTAAATATTTGAAAATGGAGTTTGAAGTTAAAGATTTGGGTAAAACCAAACTTTGTCTTGGTCTAGAGCTTGAGCATAAAGCAAATGGAATAATCGTCCATCAATCAGCATATGTTGAAAGATTGCTTAAACATTTCAACATGGACAAAGCTCACCCATTTAGCACCCTTATGATTGTAAGGTCTCTAGATCCCCAAAAGGACCCATTTCGTCCTAGAGAATTTGATGAAGAGATACTTGGTCCTGAAGTACTATATCTCAATGCAATTGGGGCTTTGATGTACTTGGCACAGTGTACGAGACCAGATATCGCTTTTGCAGTAAATTTATTAGCACATTTTAGTCCTGAGCCAACTCGGAAACACTGGAATGGAGTTAAACATATTTTTCGTTATCTCCGAGGAACCATAAATTTAGAATTATATTATTCCAAAGATTCCACTAACTCTGGTTTAGTTGGATATGCTGATGCTGGATATAGATCCGATCCACATAAGGCTCACTCTCAAACCGGGTATTTATTTTGTTATAACGGCACCGCTATTTCTTGGCATTCTACGAAGCAATCGCTAGTAACTACATCTTCTAACCACTTTGAGATTATTGCTTTATATGAAGCTGGAAGAGAGTATGTTTGGTTAAGATCCGTTATAACACATATTCATAATTCTTGTTGCTTAATACCGGTTACAAATTCTCTCACTATAATTTATGAAGATAATGCTGCTTGTGTTGCACAAGTCAAGGGAGGATATATCAAAGGTGATAGGACCAAGCATATCTCGCCAAAATTTTTCTATACTCATGAACTCCAAGAAAGTCGACAAATTGATGTTAAATAGATTCGATCCATAAATAATCTTGCAGATCTTTTTACCAAATCATTACCAACATCAACTTTTGAGAAATTAGTATATGGCATTGGTATGAGGCGAGTTTATAAGATGTAAGATTGATTAGCCCTAGAAGTGGCTATATGGCTCTATTAAGGGGGAGATATTATGAACTATGCATTGCAACATTAATATGTGGCTAGTTCACAAGATGCAATAATAATTAGCCCTAGGAGTGGCTATATATACATTGCACTCTTTTTTCTTTATGTCCGGTTTTTTTCCCATAGGATTTTTCCGGCTTAAAGTTTTTAACGAGGCAATTAATGCATCCATAAAAGGGAGAGATCATAACTTTTGTGCTCTGCACTATTTTTCCCTTTTGTCTGGTTTTTATCCCACTGGGTTTTTCCGGCTTAAGGTTTTTAATGAGGCAGTACTATTCGATGCACATTCATAATGAATACAATGAATATTCAAGGGGGAGTGTTATGAAATACATGAATGAATAGAATACATAAATGAATATTCATTATATTCATCTTATCGAATGTACTTATTATGGTATATTTGTATCAAATGTTCTAAATACATCTCCCTATACAATGAACGTTCATCTCCCCTATCCAGTACATGTATCATTCGATACATTGATATTAATGATAAGTACATTCTTGTTCTCCTATAAATAGGAGTTTAGTTTTGATGTACAACACAACAACACAGAAACACGACAGTGAGATACTAGAAATAAAGCTCTCTCATCTTGCTTTCTCTACTATTTTCTGGTGTTCACTTGCTTTCTCTTCTCTATTATATATTCGCAAAACAATATTTTACAACAATCCCGTTGTAATTCTGGCTTCTTCGTTAGAAATGGATGTAGAAATCAATTCACCAAGAACAAAACAAGAATTATCCTACTAAGGTTTTTCTTTTTCTTTTTTCTTTTTTTCTTTTTTTTTTAGGTAGTCAAAAGAAATTTCTTCATTACCAAAATGATACATAAAAGAATTCATAGGAAATCTCAAAAGTTACCATAACAAAGCAAGTCTACAAACAAAAGACTGGAAATCAAGGTACATCATCAGAGCTTGGTTGGCAAGGATAATCACATGCTTGTCCTTCAAAAAACAGATCTATGACCATATCCAAGCCAAAGGAAGAGCGGCCAATCACCAAATCATGAATCATCATCAATGATTAGCACATGCTGGGATCTCTATATGTAGTTACGACTTTGTCTTTCAATATTGTTCGCTTAGGTTTGGCATCCCTAACATTATCACCATATGGAGACAACATAAACATATTGGATAAGCTTAAATTTGACACCTATGAAAGCAAGCCATTTAGTCAATGCGAGGTTTCAAAACTTTTAACAAAACCACATTGAACAAGTACAATTTGACACCCGAATTACTGTGAACACCATTGAAACTAGAGGCAAATAGTTTATTCATTAAAACTCCTAAATTTAGAATTAGATAATGAAGAAAAGCACTCAGATCGAAAACTAGATCGGGGGAGTAAAGAAAGAAACAAGACGAAATAAAAGAAAAAGTAACTAGGGAGAGAGGGAGAGATCTAGGGCAAATCCCTCCCCTCTAGAAGTTGAAGAGACGAAGAAAGGTTAGAGAGATAGAGGAGGAGGGGGAGGCAAGCCGAAGTTCTAGAAGTATACTTGATCATAATGATAATACTATTATCCGGCTAAGTTAAGTTAATGCTTACTTTACGAATATTTTTAATTGCTTTGTATGGTTCTTCTTGGTTTCTTCTCTTTAAATTCTTCCCTTGTCCCTTTTGATACGAGTCTCCATCCCTTGCTCCTCACAGTAGCATTTGGAGGTCTTCATTCAACATAACTAAATCATCTCAAAACCAGTTTATATGATCTTATCATTTATTCAATCCATACCTAACCTATGAGGGTGAACTTATTTTCTAACGATGCGCTCTCATATTGTTACACTTGTTTTGCACACATCTTAGCAAATAGATAAGAAGTAATGTGGAAGAGAGGAATTGTAGAGTTTCTATAAATTTTGATTGATCTTGAAGAATAATGCACGATCTTATTTATAGGCTTTATTAAATGATTATCTAACATAATAAATTCATCAAGAAAATATATGCACAATCTTAAGAAATATAGAAAATTGAGAGAAATATCTTAATTATCTCTAACGTCAATAGTTAATTAATCGTGTAACATTCTACCCCACAAGCATTATAGGACGTATTACTGTCCCATCAAATTTCTTCTTAAGTTCAAGTAGCAAAGAAAACATTATCATGCACGAGTGGAGTCCATAGTTCCACTCATTTTATTTTCTTTCGAGCCATGTCTCCAATGACCCTAGTTGGAAAAACTCGCTCAAACCATATTTCTGATTAGTGGATTACATGGACATCATTATGTCTAATTTCGGCTAAATTTGCATACAAGTTAATAACGATCCACCAATCGGAAGTATAATTAGGCTCTATCCCACCAAGTTGAAGAATAACTTAATATATCTCTTCAGGTGTTGGACCAGCTCTCATGCTTAATAGTTGTTTATCAACATAAACAAAGTTCAGTGGAGGATGGTGGCTCGTCCCTTCAATCACTAATTACAATTAAACAAATCATAACTGAAATGATGGATTAAAGTAATTAATTTAAGGAAGGATGCCGTGTAGGGCTTTATGATCTTGTGCATTATTGCCGCCCAATAACTCCTATATAAAAGGCTGAACAGGATAGCATTATTGGCAATAATTTGGAAAAGCAATTCAATTTTTTTCTTCCTTTCTCGATCAGGTTGATGGAGGGCTCATTCTTCTGTGTGTCTAACAGGGCTCTGCTCTTACTCTCTCTCCATGTCCTTCTGACTTGCTTCGTCCATCAAGGTTACCCTTATGGAGTAGACGGGAAGATTGCAAGCAACACAGTATCGGTTATCTCTCTATTGCCTTCTCCTTCTTGCTCACCTTCCACTACCAAAGGTGGCCCTCTCTCTGTCTCTCTCTGTCTCTCTTAATTATGTATAATGAAAAGCTGCCATGGGTACTAGTAAATTACTGCGGTTTTATCAATCGTATAAACCAATTATATACGAACACATAGTGTACTTACGTCCAGTGGAAAAGTGATTTTTTTTGGGATCGTGAATGAACTCGAACATGAACAAGATTGGTCGAATTCTGCACCGTGAGTGACCGAACCCGACTCATAGTTCAGAGGGAAAGTACACCGCTGCCCACTTAGTCGTAGGAACTCATGCCTTGCACCTATGAGTTACCATGGATTGTTCTTCATGTTTTTCATATAATTATATTTATATTAACGAGGAAATTAAGAGGTAAGAGGGATATTAAAAGAAGACATATAGGCAGGTGATCCGTCTCTTTTGCAGTAGCTCGCGCCGAGAAGTTTAAATTGCATTTAGTGGAGGCACTTGGTCGTATATATGATGGGGATCATATTGATTTGTCCCATTCAAAAGGCTAAGTCTTTTAATCCAATGGAAATACTATGGTTAGAAAATGAGAAAATATTTTATAAAAAAAAAATGAATGGAAAGAGTGAGGATGCAGGTTTTAACTTTTTATCCCACGGTCAAACCAATAATTTTAAGAGTTGACCACCCTGAACCCAAGTCTTTGTTGACTGGAAAACAGAACAATCTTTCTGTTTTTTTTTTTTTTTAAGCAATGCATTATTGCTTTCAAAAAAAAAAAAAAAGCAATGCATTATTAACTTGCTACATCACAAAATTACTTACTCTCACGTGACATGATTTTAGCTAGCAAACGAAAGTCGACCTTGGAAGTATATCACAAGCACGGCCCTTGCTCTCAGCTTGTTCAAGGCCACAGTCCTCTAAATCATACTAAAAGCCTACTCCAAGATGAGTCAAGGGTCAAGTGGATTCAGTCCCAATCCTCCAACGGTAGCGATGGCCTAAAAGTTTCTGCGGCGACCAGCCTTCCGGCAAAGTCTGGCATCACCCTGGGCACTGGCAATTATATAGTTACAATCAGCCTCGGCACGCCAAAACAGGACCTCACTCTCATTTTCGACACCGGCAGCCCCCACGTGGACCCAGTGCCAGCCGTGCGTGGGATCTTGCTACACTCAGTCTGACCCGATCTTTGACCCATCGCAATCGTCATCCTATGCCAATATTTCGTGCACCTCAACATTATGCTCGCAACTTGGTTCCATTGGTAATAATCAAGCACATTTGACATACTTCACACTCATGATGTCTTACTAGAATGTTCTTCAAGCATAGATGAGGAGTCTCGGCTTCTATGAGTTAGAAAATCATCACAAGAATAACTGGAACTAATGCGAGTAATGTGTTTTGCTCTTGGATCTTTAGTTTCTTCGGGATGCTCCAGATCGACATGTCTGTATGGCATCCAATACGGCGATCAATCATCTTCAGTCGGCTTCTTCGCAACCGAAAAGTTGACAATATCACCAACAGATGTGATTGACAATTTTGAATTTGGCTGCGGCGAGAACAACCAAGGCCTCTTTGGCAGAGCCGCAGGGTTGATCGGACTCTCGGATGACAAAATCTCCATCGTAGAACAAACCGCGACCAAATATGGCAAGTATTTCTCCTACTGCTTACCCTCTTCCTCGAGCTCCACAGGACACTTGACTTTCGGCAAAGACGGCGGAGCATCGAACTCGGTTAGCTTCACGCCGTTATCAACCGTCCCGCAAAGCTCGCAATTCTATGGAATAAGTATCGTAGGAATCAGTGTCGAAGGGAATCGTCTATCCATACCATCGACGGTTTTTTCAAGTGGAGGCGCCATCATCGACTCGGGAACTGTCATTTCCCGATTGCCTCCAACAGCCTATAGTGCCTTGAGAACTGCATTCAGGAAAGCAATGGCGAATTACACGACGGCACCGGCACTTTCTATTCTCGATACGTGCTATGACTTTAGTAAAGAGAGCACAGTCACGGTCCCGACAATAACATTCTCTTTCGCTGGGGGAGCCGACATCAATTTGGACCATAACGGGATATTCTACGTCGCAAAGGCCTCACAGGTTTGCCTAGCGTTTGCGGCGAATGGTGCAGATACTGATCTGGGCATTTACGGTAATGTGCAGCAGAAGACGTTTGAAGTTGTGTACGATGTTGCCGGAGGAAAGCTAGGTTTTGGTTCGAAAGGCTGTTCCTAATATGGACACAATTTAACTGAAGTTATTACTAGATATGCTCGATGACAATTAGGAGTTCTATACAAATTGAGTATGTCATCATCATTTAAACGTTTTGAATTAAAAATATTGTAAACTGAGAATAAAAGGATGTTGTGTTACTATGCCCATCTTTGGTGTCCTTTAACATCGATCTAGCAAGTTACAAACTATGGACATCAATGATATGCAAATTTAACTTAACATAAATGTGAGTGATGTCCTCATTTTTTTAAGAAATCTCTTTTAATTGGGGATGGAGGAAAATATGGTGAACTCAAGAAAGGATTACAGTCATTGAGGTGGCAACGTATAATGAAACAAATATTGCATATGAGAAGAAATCTCCATGTGATTAGATATACTTTGCATCATCCATGGTTTCGGACGTGTCCTACCATACAATATTATCTATTTGGAGCTTGTAAAGACAAGCTTAACTTGCCCTTTTTGCCCACCCATCATCTCGAAAAATCTCCCACTTGATAAGTCCGATACAAGAATGCTTCAATGTCGACGCGATGTTCTCACATTCTGTGACATCCTGAATTTCAGGTTCTGATTTCGATCGAAACAGTTGGGCATTTCATCGACGCGCTTATGGTTATTTTCCCTGAACTGATCACTCATGGGATAACTAGTCTATTAGGTGAAGCCGTTAAGGGATTCCAACACATTAGACTTGAGAATTCGACCAGGAAACGACTGTTCGACCGTACAAATCTGCAAGAGATCATTACGACACAGTAAGATCGATTATAAATCGGAGATAGGTCGACTCGACAAAGGTATGTGATTAAGTGTGGGTGATTCCACCTAATTGCACAATTCTTGTCGATCGACACTAGACCAATTCTTCTATCGTTTTGGTACCTTGTGTCTGTATTTGAAACCTTGAGATTTCTATGATAACCGAGAGTCGTCAATGTATCGAAGATGTACTTTGTAGCTTGAAAATAATCAACCACAGGTCAAATGCACGAAAATTCCTAAAAGCTACCCAATGGATGGACGCGCTAAATTCGCGCCGAATTGAAATTAACCGTGAAATTGAAATCGAATTCAGAAATTAGAAGTCCTGTTATGTCACAAATCTTATTAGGAACATTGGATTAATTTATGGACTTTAATTGGACTCAATTGGAAGAGAATTGAATGGAATTAAAGAATTTAATGTACAAGATGTCATGCCACGGCGGAAAAGGAAATTGCAACCATTGGAATAAGGTTGTGAGAGATTGGAGATAGTGGAGTATGACATCATGTGATGTCATGATGGTTGGGCCAAATTGAAGGAGATCTTGACAAGTGGATAGTGTAGATTGGCCCTCAAAAAGCACCCATCAACATCATCTTCAACCTCTAGCTTCTTGGAAAGAGAAAGAGGACAGAGAAGAAGGATCCAACTGGTTCCAGCAAGCCCGACACCCCCCCTTCGTCCGCCACTTCGCCGCCCACTCGCTTACCGCTAATGGTCGCTCCTTCGCCCGTCGCGCCCAGCCGTGTGCAACCGCGAGTCCAGCCTCTAATCCACCGTTGTTCTGCGTTCTCTCGGCCGTCTACCTTGCCGTTCGTCAACCACCGAGCCGACCGGAAACCAACCGAGCATCCCCTCACTCGCACGTCGCCAAAGTCCGTCGCCGTCGCTGCCCGTTCGCACGCGTCACCCCGCACGCCAACTCGCCGCTCCACTGCTACCGGTGCGACCCCGAGCCTCCAGCACCGTCATCCATCATTGCCAGCAGCTACTCGCCATCACTGAGCCATTGCGAGCTGTTGTCCTGCTCGCCGGAGGTCCATGCAAGCTGCCCGAGCTCCTATCGGTCCTCCTCCACCTCAACCGACACCGCATTCGCCCCTTCTCGGCCTCAACTAGAAGCAAGCAAAAATGGGTATTTCAACTTGGTTTTAGCCCGTTTCGGCCGGCTTCCTGACCCTAATTGCTTGGCCCGCCTTGAGGAAAGTCAATCCCCGTTGCGTCCCCATCGTTTGGAACCACTCGGCTCGCTAATCCGATGAGTTTAGCTCACTAAATCTTAATTAGAGGGTTAATTATGCTTAGGGAGGTTTAGTTTATGTTAAGTGTTATTAGGTGGTTAGTTTAATTTATTTAAGTGTAGATTATATTAAGGTGCTTAATTAACTTAAAGTGTGTTTAATTTAAGGCTAAGTAAATTTTTATTTTAATATAAGCCTTGATGTGACTTAAAGGAATTTATTTCTGATTTAAATAACTGTTTCGAAATTATTGGATAATTTAATAATATATTATATTCCGAAAATTATTAAAATATTATAATTTTAAAAAAATCGAAAAATTATTTCTAACCTCAATTGCTCGAATTTCGTGCCGATCGCTTTGTGTATTTAGAATTTAAATTTGATGAGTGGATAATACAAATTGAGTGTTGATTATGAAAAATATGGATTTTATTTAGAAAATCTCAAGTGTTGGGTTTGGCACCGAAATTGGGTTTTTAAGGATTAATATTTTCATTGGAGTATTTGAGTGTAATGCAAAGTATCTCGGGGTCAGTATTGAATTGTCGTGTGCTAGTTGAAAGACTCGGTCATAGTAATGGCTAAACCAACTGGACCTTTATCTTTTAGAAACGCCGTCAACATAGTGACGAGGCTCGAGTCGCAGTAGAGGCTAGGCCAACTGGACCCATGCTCTTTTGGGAATGCCATCGACGTAATGACGAAGCCGCACTCCATCGGGGGAGGCGATGCCTGGCATTAATACCAGTAGATAACGAACAGCAAGTAGGCTACGCCCTTGTGTGGCAGTGCAAGTTGAGTGATGTTGACGCGTCGAATTATGGGACGAAATTGTGTGGCATGGAATGGGACGTGTCATAACAATTTAGTCTAATAATCAAGACCCCCGTGGTTGTCGATTATATGAAAGCAAATGCGTTTTGGTTGTTTAAGTTTGTATTACTGTATGTGGTTGGGTAATATGAACATGTGATTGAGTGATATCAATTGTGCTAACCTGCATGAAGGAACTGAGGCGAGGTAAGTCCTTTATGTGGTGTGGCTAGGCCATCCTTGGGCAAATTTTCTTTCTAATAGGGGTTTAGGGAGTTGAACTTGCTGAAATAATGTCCCACCCCGTTGTGAGCCAACATTTTTAGGTCCCTTGTGAACAGAGCGACTAGATCGCTTTGGTTGGCCTTGAGGAGTTGCAGAGGTGAAGTCAAGAGGATTGGAGAATGTGTCCGACTTGTAGGTTGTAGGACAGTTCCTTTTTAAGAGCCAGTCTTTTGTAAACTTTTGGTTGTAGGCCTTCGTTTGTAACTCCGTTGGTTTATGAAAGTGTATTGTTGTGAAATTGCTTCCTACTTTTCTATCCCATATTTTATTGTCAAGGGTTCTATAATATGCTTCCGCATGTGCATTAAAGAACTGATTGGGTCGACGACTTAACCTAGGAACGTCGCATTTGAATGACCACGGTGGGATGTTGGCGCGCTCGAGGTTCGGGGCGTGACATCCTCGTTTAAGTGGTATCAGAGCATGGTCTGTATATGGAGTGATAAAGTGCGATCAATCATGGGATAGTTAGTAGGAAACGCTTTTAATATACTAATGCATGTGAGTGATAGCTGATTGGTAACTTGTTTGTGCGGTCACTCAGATTCTAATGAGGTATTGGAACCAAAAAACAGGCGTCTATAAAGAGCCTGTAGCATGAGTGACCAGGAGTGGAGAACTCCCTGGAGGAGGTTGATAGGACCTATACCTCGGGGTAGGACGTTGATAAGAGTCGGTATCCGAGGTAGAGCGCAAGCTCAGACCAGTGCAAGTGTGAGAGTACCGCTGCAAGTCGATACTAGTGTAGCAGCACCAAGCGATCCTGAGCTCGATGGGATTGTTCCGGTGCTAGTGTTTCTTGGGAACTCGTTGAGCCAGTAAGCTCAGGATTGAGCCGCCGTTATTTCTATCGCAGCTAGTGTTGTAACCGTTGTTGCCGCGCCTATTGAGGCACAATCTGGAGTTATGATCGAGGAACAAGCCATCATATCAGAGTCAAAGTTCAGTTTAGACAGAGATGAGAATCGATTGGGGAGAAAGGCCGATGTCATAAGAAAGGTGCCCTGTTTCACCCCACCAGAAGAGTAAAATTGAAAAGTCAGTGCTTAACTCGATCAATGTGTGTCGTGTCTATAAGAAAAGACATGGGTCTGTCCTGTGCTGTAAGAGAGAAGGGGCTTGTTACAAGTGTCGTCTGTACAGTCATCTAATCAAAGATTTTTCGTATAGACTGATGGAACCACAGCTGTTTCTATCATCGCCGTCGATAGAAAAGAACAAAGGAAACATGCTTCAGGATGTTCAGTGTGGTACTTGGAACAGACCCCAATGCAAGGAATGGTGCATGATGTCACTTGATGGGAGGTAGAAAACTCACCGATTGTGTGCCGAGTTTGTGGAAAGAGGCATGAGTGTGCCCAGTGTCAGAGTAAAAAGAGAGCATGCTTTGAATGTGACCAGCACGGCCATTGGGTTAGGAACTATCCATGTAAGTTCAGGAGAAGGTAAGCACCGTTACTGCATATAGGATGCCACTAGGATGGCTAGAGAAGCATGAAGGGATCGACCATGCATTGATTAAGGGAAGAATGTTTTTGAGATGTTTTTTATCAGAGTAGCGCAGCAGAATTTTAAGTGAAGGTTATAGAATTTTTATTGTGGTAATAAAGTAATAGAAAGATGAATCTCTGATTATAGTTGTACTTGATGGGTTTGCTTAGGTATGACTTAGAAGTCATTTATAAAAAGGTTTGGTTCGATGAGCTTTCTGTTATTATGAAGCGTGGAAGTGATATGATTCAGTTTGTTCAATTAGTGTACAAAAGTATTGAATTACTTAAAGTTTGAAAGGACCTTCAATCCTTGTTATTCGTCACTGAAGACGACCTGGTTCTGGTTATAGGTTGCCAAATCTATATGGCAACTGTAGTGAATGTAATAGTTAAGGAACTGAATTTGGAGAACATAGCTGTGGTACAGAAGTTTTCTGAGGTGTGTCATGAAGAATTTCCAAGTCTGCTGTCAAAAAGAGAAATAGAGTTTATGATTGAGTTAGCATCTGAAACAAAGCCAGTCTCTAAGGCTCTTTACCGGATGGCTTTGTCAGATCTGAAAGAACTAAAGGTACAGATGCAGGAATTGTTAGATAAGGGATTCATACGTCCCAGTGCATCACCTTAGAGAGTAACGTCTTATTCATGAAGAAGAAAGATGGTTCGTTGCGTTTGTGCATCGATATTCTCCACGATCGACTTGAGGATATGGTATCATCAACTGAGGATCAGGAAGAAAGACATATTGAAGTTAGCATTTCACACTCGATACGGCAGTTATGAGTTCACTGTAATGCCATGTGGTTTGATGGACACCTCAGTTATTTGTTTAGGTTTGATTAACAGAGTGTTTATTAGGTACTTGGATTAGTTTTGTGATCGTGTTCATTGAAGTTAACCTGGTGTGTTCGAAGAGTGCTAACGAGCACAAGAGACATTAGAAGATGATACTTTAGACCTTGAGGACTCTTGAATTTTACGCTAAGTTTAGCAAGTGCGAGTTTTGGATGACTCGTGTTGCGCTCCTAAGTCACGTGATTTCAGGCGAAGAAATCTTCATGGACCCCACCAAGAATGAGGCAGTGATTAACTGGCCAAGACCAATTACAATGACAGAGATCAGAATTTTTATGGGTTTTGCAAAGTATTACAGACAGTTTGTGGAAGAGTTTTTAGCGTTAGTGTCGCCATTGACAAGACTGTTGAAGAAGAAAGAAAAGTTCGTGTGGGCAGGAAAGTGCGTGTGTAGTTTCCAAGAGCTTAAGCAGAAGCTGACCATTCCATCTGGTCCTAGAGGACACGAGATCTACAGTGATGCGTCGTTTAGAGGACTCGGTTGCGTGTTGATGCAACATGGTAGGATTGTTGCATATGCGTCCCTTCAGTTGAAACCTCACGAGTTGAATTGTTCAACGCATGACTTAGAACTCGCAACTTTAATCTTCGCACTGAATATTTGGGGATGTTAGTTGTGTGGAGAAAGATTCTGGATCTTCACTATCCAGCTTAGTCTTCAGTATTTATTCTCTCAGAAGAAATTAAATTTGAAATAGCGTTGTGAATCAGAACTTTGGAAGGACTAGGATTATGATATTCGGTATTCCCTAGGAAAAACAAATAAGGTCATAGATGCCTTAAGTTGGAAGTCATCAGTAGTGCATACGGTACTCAAGGAATGGGTTTTAATTGAGAAGGCACAAGATTTTGTTTTCAAATTTGAGGTAGGCCACCTTTTTTATTTTATGGTCATCCTCAGAATTGAGCCGGAAGTGCATATTAGAATCAGAACGCTTCAACCGTCAGATACAGAGTTTCAGAAAGTCGTGCAAGCAGATACATAAGAGAGAAATGTTGATTTTCAAAATTCTAAAAACGGAATATTGAGGTTCCGAGGACGATAATGTGTACTTGACGATACATCGCTTAAAGAGGAGTTGGTCAAAAGTTCACCGTAATGGTTACAGCATTCATCATGTCAGTATGAAAACGTATCAGAGTCTGTGTGAACATCATTGATAGTTAGGTATGAAGGTAGACATTGGCAAGCATGTCGTTAGGTGTTTGACATGTCAGCGGGTCAAAGCTCAACATTGTAAACTGAGAGGACTCATGTAACCTCTCAAGGTCCCTAATGCAGAAATGGGATCATGTCACAATGGATCTTGTGACGAGCTTATCAGGGAATCAAAGGGATAATGATTTCGTTTGAAATAGTGGTCAATAGATAGATGAAGTCGGCTTACTTCAGCGTAGTACAAAATGACTGTTTTGGACAAGCACGTAGAGTAGTACGTGCGTCAGAGTGTCCATCTGCATGGAGTGCCAGTGACGATTACTTCAGACCGAGACCCGAGGTTCGTGGCTATCTTCTGGAAAAGTTTGCAGAGTGCTTTGAGAATGAAGTTACAGTATAGTAATATTTATCATCCTCAGACCGATGGCTAGTCTAAGAGGGCATTTCAGATCTTCGAGAACATGTTGAGAACATGTGGGTTGGTTTTCAAAGGAAGTTAGAAGGAACAACTTCTTCTCATTGAGTTCACTTACAGCAATAGTTACCAGCAGAGTTTTCGCTTGGTTCCCGCCAGCAGAGCGCCGATGGTTCCTTTTGAAGCGAGAAGCGAGCAAAGCAGAGTATACAGACTTCGCCGCTTGAGATGAGATTAGAGATCGAAAATCGCAGGACCGAAGTTGGTTCGTAAATCGTGGTTCGATCACGCTTATTAGAGACAGTTTTGAGACTGCTCAGAATCGCCAATTTAGCTTCGCAGATTTTGTGTTGAAGACCTTTGGAATTTTAAGTGGGGAAGTGTATTTTCCTTAGGTGTTGCCCTTGGTAAGGACGTCTCAATCTATTAAGGAAGGGAAGATGAATTGGCATTTAAATCGGAATCCATCGAAATTTGAGTTCAAAGGAGGATTTTAGCTTTAAATGAATTAAAGAAGCATTTCAAGACACCATCGGCACCTCTAGCCGAGTGGTACCCGAGAAGAAGCGAAAGGTCCAAAGTCAAGAGTTCGAATCCCGACACGGCAGCTTAGCCGCTTAGTGGAAAAAGGGAAAATAAAAATTTGCAACTTTTATTTTTGCAAAATGGGCAAGTGTTTAGTATTTTGGATTCGAAGTGGTTTAGGCAAGATAGCGTTGATCTAGCAACATCGGTATAGAAAGAACAACCTGGGAAAGAGAAGATTCGATGAGACGACTATTCCCTCACCTTTTTGCTTAAGAATTGGTAAAGGTTTAAATTTCAAGGACGAAATTTTTATAAGAGGGGAAGAATTGTGACATCCTGAATTTCAAGTTTTGATTTTGATCGAAATAGTTGGGCATTTCATCGAGCGCTTATGGTTCTTTTCCTAAACTGATCACTCATTGGATAACTAATCTATCAGGTGAAGTCGTTATGGGATTCTAACACATTAGACTTAAGAATTCGACCGGGAAACGACTGCTCGACCGTGCAAATCTGCAAGAGATCATTATGACACAGTAAGATCGATTAGAAATCGGAGATAGGTCAACTCGACAAAGGTATGTGATTAAGTGTGGGTGATTCCATCTAATTACACAATTCTTATCGATCAGCACTAGACCGATTCTTCTGTTGTTTCAGTACCCTGTGTCTATATTTGAAACATTGAGATTTCCACGACAACCGAAAGTCGCCAATGTGTCGAAAATGTATTTTGTGGCTTGAAAATAATCAACCATAGGTCAAATGCACGAAAATTCCTAAAAGCTACCCGGTGGATTAGGACGCACTAAATTAGCGCTGAATTGAAATTAACCGTGAAATTGAAATCGAATTAAGAAATTAGAAGTCCTGTTATGTCACAAATCTTATTAGAAACATTGATTAATTTATGGACTTTAATTGGACTTAATTGGAAGAGAATTGAATTGAATTGAATTGAAGAATTTAATGTACAATATGTTATGCCACGGCGGAAAAGGAAATTGCAACCATTGGAATAAGGTTGTGGGAGATTGGAGATAGTAGAGTATGACATTATGTGATGTCATGGTGGTTGGGCCAAATTGAAGGAGATCTTGACAAGTGGATAGTGTAGATTGGCCCTCAAAAGGCACCCATCAACATCATCTTCAACCTCTAGCTTCTTGGAAAGAGAAAATAGGATAGAGAAAGAGGATCCGATCAGTTCCAGCAAGCCCAACACCCCCCTTCGTCCGCCACTTCGCCGACCGCTCGCTCGCCATCGATGGCCGCTTTCGACCGTCACGCCCAGCCGCGTGCAACCGCGAGTCCATCTTTTGCTCTGCCATTGTTCTGCATTATCTGGCCGTCTACCTTGTCATTCGTTAGCCACCGAGCCGACTAGAAGCCAGCCGAGCAGCCCCTCACCCACACGTCACCGGAGTCCGTCGCCGTCGCCGCCCGTTCTCACGCATCGCCTCGCACACCAGCTCGCCGCTCCACCGCTGCCCATGCGACCCTGAGCCTCCAGCACCATCGTCCATCATTGTCAGCAGCGGCTCGCCGTCACCAAGCCATTGCAAGCCGCCATCCTGCGCGCCAAAAGTCCGTGCAAGCTGCCCGAGCTCCCGTCGGTCCTCCTCCACCTCAACCGGCACCGAATCCACCCCTTCTCGACCTCAACCAGTAGCAAGCAAAAATGGGTATTTCAGCTCAGTTTTGGCCCATTTTGCCAGCTTCCCGACTCCAATCGCTTGGCCCGTCTTGAGGAAAGTCGATCCCCGTTGCGTCCCTGTCGTTTGGAATTGCTCGGCTCACTAATCCGGTGAGTTTAGCTCACTAAATCTTGATTAGAGGATTACTTATGCTTAGAGAGGTTTAGTTTATGTTAAGTGTTATTAGGTGGTTAGTTTAATTCATTTAAGTGTAGATTATATTATGGTGCTTAATTAACTTAAAGTGTGTTTAATTTAAGGCTAAGTAAATGTTTATTTTAATATAAACCTTGATGTGACTTAAAGGAATTTATTTCTGATTTAAATAAATTTTTCGAAATTATTGGATTATTTAATAATATATTATATTCCGAAAATTATTATAATATTATTATTTAAAAAAAATCGAAAAATTATTTCAACTCAATTGCTCGAATTTTGTGCCTTGCGCTTTGTATTCAGAATTTAAATTTGATGAGTTGATAATACAAATTGAGTGTTGATTGTGAAAAATATAGATTTTATTTAGAAAATCTCAAGTATCTGGTTTGGCACAAAAATTGGATTTTTAAGGATTAAAATTGTAATTGGAGTATTTGAGTGAAATGCAAAGTATCCTGGGGTCGTATTGAATTGTCGTGTGTTGGTTGAAGAACTCGGTCATAGTAATGACTAGGCCAACTGGACCTTTATTCCTTTAGAAACGCTGTCAACATAGTGATAAGGCTTGGGTCGCAATAGAGGCTAGGTCAACTGGACCCATGCTCCTTCGGGAATGTCGTCGACGTAATGATGAAGCCGTACTCCATGGAGGGAGGCGATGCCTGGCATTAATGTCAGTAGATAGCCGAACTGCGAGTAGGCTATGCCCTTGTGTGGTAGTGAATAACAATTGGAATGCATGTTGAGTGATGTTGATGTATCGGATTATGGGATGGAATTATGTGGCATGAAATGGAACGTGTCATAACGATTTAGTCTAATAATCAGGACTCCCGTGGTTGTCAGTTATATGAAAGCGAATGCGTTTTGGTTGTTTAAGTTCGTATTACTGTATGTGGTTGGGTAATATGAACATGTGATTGTGTGATATGAATTATACTAACCTGCAGGAAGGAACTGAGGTGAGGTAAGTTCTCTATGTGGTGTGGCTAAGCCATCCTTTGGCATATTTTCTTTCTAATAGGGGTTTAGGGAGTTGAACTTGCTGAGACAACGTCTCACCCCGTTGTGGGCCAACATTTTCAGGTCCCTTGTGGACGAAGCGATCAGATCGCTTTGGTTGGCCTTAAGGAGTTGCAGAGGTGAAGTCAAGAGGATTGGAGAATGTGTCTGACTTGTAGGTCGTAGAACAGCTCCTTTTTAAGAGCCAGTCTTTTGTAGACTTTTGGCTGTAGGCATTCGTTTGTAACTCCGTTGATTTATGAAAGTGTATTGTTGTGAAATTGCTTCCTGCTTTTCTATCCCATATTTTATTGTCAAGAGTTTTATAATATGCTTCCGCATGTGCATTAAAGAACTGATTGGGTCAGTGACTTAACCTGGGAACGTCGCATTTGAATGACCATAGCAGGATGTTGGTGCGCTTGAGGTTTGAGGTGTGACACATTCCATGTGTTCTTGTTGTCGGAAAGTCATGGCTCCTTCTGCCTCCACCTCCTGAGACTTACCTCCAAGATTGGCGATTAGTATCCCTTCGTTTGTGGAATTGATTTTGAGCTTTATCTTCACCATCATTCGATAAACCGGTTATATATGGACGTATAGTGTACTTATGTCCAGTAGAAAAGTGATTTTTTAGGATCATGAACGAACGCAAACATGAATGAGATTGGTCGAATTCTGCACCATGAATGACTGAACCCGAATCGTAGTTCAGAGGGAAAGTTATACGGCTTTCCACCAAGTCATAGGAACTGATCGTGCCTCGCACCTTTGAGTTACCATGGATTCTTCTTCATGTATTGCATATTATCATAATTATATTAATGAGGAAATTAAGAGGTGAGAGGGTGACTAGAAGAAGACATAAAGGCAGGTGAATAGTTCAAGCTGCATTAGTGATCATATTGATTCGTCCCATTCAAAAAGCTAAGTCATGGAAATACCATATTAGAAAATAAGAAAATGATTACAAAAAAGAAAAATTATCGGAAAGAGCGAGAATGCAAGTTTTAACTTTTTAATCCATGGTCAAACCAATGATTCAAAGAGTTGACCACACTAAACCCCAGTCTTTGTTTTCTGGAAAAGTAGAACAAGCTTTCATTTTTTACCAATGTATTATTAACTTATCACAGAATCTCTTACTCTCGTATGACATGCTTTTAGCTAGCAACCGAAAACTGACCTTGGAAGTAGTTCACAAGCATGGCCCACGCTCTCAGCTTGCTCAAGGCCACAGTCCTCTAAATCACACTAAGACCCTGCTCCAAGATGAGTCAATTCATTCAGGCCCGATCCTCCAACGGCAAAGATGACCTAAAAGCTTTGGCGGCGGCCAGTCTTCTGGCAAACTCCGGCATCACCCTAAGCACAGGCAATTATATAGTTACAGTCAGCCTCGACGCGCCAAAAAAAGACCTCACTCTCATTTTCGACACCGGCAACACCCTCACGTGGACCCAGTGTGAGCCGCGCTAGGGATCTTGCTACACTCAATCCAACCCGATATCAATGTCGGTATACCATCATATAGAGCAACTCATCATTTTCACGCGGCTTCTTCACAACCGAGAAGTTGACAATATCACCGATGGATGTGATTGACAATTTCGAATTTGGCTGCGGCAAGTACAACCGAGGCCTTTTTGGCGGTGCCGCAAGGTTGATCGGACTCTCAGACGATAACATCTCCATCGTGGGAGAAACCACGACCAAATATGGCAAGTATTTCTCCTACTGCTTGGCCTCTACAACTAGCTCCACCGGACACTTGACTTTCGGCGAAGACTGCGGAGCATCAAGCTTGGTTAGCTTCACGCCGTTATCGAAGGTCCCACAAAGCTCGCAATTCTATGGAATAAAAATCGTAGGAATCAGTATAGGAGGGAATCGTCTATCAATAGCATCGACAGTTTTTTCAAGTGGAGGCGCCGTCATCGACTCGGGAACTGTCATTGCCCAATTGCCTCCGACGGCTTATATCGCCTTGAGAACCGCATTCAGGAAAGCAATGGCGAATTACATGACGGCACCGGCGCTCGCTTTTCTCGATACGTGCTATGAATTTAGCAAGAGAGCACCGTCATGGTCCCGATAATAACACTGTTTCGCCGGGGGAGTCAACGTCAATTTGGAACCTATCGGGATATCATACGTCGCAAATGCCTCGCAAGTTTGCCTAGCGTTTGCAGCGAATATTGCTGATAATGATATGGGCATATACGGTGTTGCGATAAAGCGAACGATCGAACAATAATATAAACAAAAGAATAAAATAAATTGGACACTAGATTTACGTGGTTTGGTCATAAAGACCTATGTTCACGGGGAGAGCAGTAGCGAATTTCACTATAGATCAAGCGATACAATGAAATTACACACTCAAATCACTCAAACACTCTATCAATGTTTCCTAAGCCCCAATTACACCCAATAACGCACGCAATGTTTAACCCCGAAATTCCTCAAGATATAATTTCTCAATCTCACGAAGGAATTACACGCAAATCTTACCACAAGATTTAATTGGCTTCAACACTAAACTTCTTGGATGTAATTCACGAACGATAAAGAAAATCCCTCCAAAGCACTCAACGACAAGACGGCGCTTCAAGAACACTTCTTTATGATCAACACGCTTTCATCCACGGCCACAAGTCTATATATATAAGTGAGACCCTTATTCATTTTGCCAACTTCTCGTAGGATTCTGTTTCATATCTTAAACGATTTTATCGAAAACATATTTCTGTATGTTTTAAAAAAAATGCAAATCCAAGTGAAAGTTAGACTTTCCTATTTCAGTGGCCAAACTCCCCAACGCAAATTCGAATTTTGAGAAGTTGATCTTCGGATCTTCTTTCCTCGATTTCGAATGTTTGCAACATATCCAATTCGAAATATTCTTAATTTCATATTGGGCTCAAACTTGAGACATATTTTAACATACGGGAATGTGCAGCAGAAGACGTTTGAGGTTGTGTAAAATGTTGCCGGAGGAAAGCTAGGTTTTGGTTCGAATGGCTGCTCCTGAGATGATACAGTTCAACTAAAGTTGTTACTAGATATGCTTGATGACAATAAGGAGTTGTATACAACTTGAGCATGTCATCACCATTTAAACGTTTTGACTTGTAACTATTGCAAAACCCGAGAACAAAAGGATGTTGTATTACTACAAGCATCTTTGGTGTCATTTAACATCGATCTAGTGAGTTACAAATTATGGACGTCATTGATATGCAAATTTTTAACTAAACATATACATGAGTGATGTCTTTATTTTTTAGAAATTCTTCCAAAATTGGAGCGTACCCTACCATACAGTAGTTCCTATTTTAAGCTTGTAAAGACAAGCTTAGACTTGCTCTTTTCACCCACACATCATCTCGAAAAATCTCTCTACTTGATCAGTCTCAGATAAGAACACTTTAATGTCGATGTGATCTTCTCACGTCACATATGTTCTCGTTGTCAGATAGTCGTGGCTCCCTCTGGTAAGCGAATTGATTAAAAGCTTCATCTTCACCTTGGATTCAAATGCCTCTATGAGTATTCAAGAACTCCTCAATTTTATCTTCATCTTTAGCTATTAACTTCCCAACCATGTTGCCTTCATGTAGGTTCGCATCAATGCTAAGTGTGCATCACTTTCGGCACAACTTGGAGAATTGACATATTAAGCTGTTGGAACCATGTAAGATGGATTATTCTAAACTCTACAACAAGGTGATGAAAATTGATGGATTTGGTGAAGGTACCATTTTGGTCTCTGACTATCTAGTGGAGGACGAAAAAAGTGGTAAAGGCATTTATTAGGAAGACTGCAAATTTCCATAAAGTAATTGGGTTGAGAAATTCTTTAGAGAGCATTGTCATTGATACTTTGTTTCCAGTTCTGTTTTCAATTCTTTTTTATTTTATTATTGTGAGAATTGTCATGTATGGTTATCATATGATACTTGAGATCTTGTTAGCTTAAAAAGAAAAGTGCAGCTTCTATCACTGAACATATAAAAAGTAAAGTAATTTCTTTTTTCTATTAAAGTAGTTATTTCTACTTGATGAAAAAGAATGTTGATAGGAAAAATTAATTTCTCTCAGGCCTCAAGAGATCCAAGACAAGGCGGGAGAGTTGGGGACCCAAGCAAATACAGCAAGGTCTTTGACTTCGTCTTAAGGACATGGGCCTAGCCTTTATGGACCTAGTGTCCCTGGGCCCAACTGCCGAAAACCTGTGTATGGGTTTCAGGATTCATATATCCAAATGTCAAGATGTTTGGTCCAAATTTCAATATACAACATGTGTAGTCCTTATATAAATTAAAAAGTGCATGTGTTATTTAGGAAAATGAAAAGCAAGTGTTTCAATTTCAAATAAGAGAAAATAATTTCCGATTCATTTTCAAATTTCAACTATACATTAAAAAATATTGTCATTTTCCTTAAAATGATTTTTTGGAAAACATATCTAGAGATGCCAAATTTTCCACAAAATAAATGAAATCTAAATTAGCATTGCTTTCATCTAATCGAGAAAATCAAATTTGGAAAATTCAAGGATTTATTTTAGCATGGGTTTCCCACAAGAATATGGATTGTGAGCCAGGACCTTTGCTTAAACATTGGCAAGGATGAACATGAAAGGTTGTAAAGAAAAATTAATGTCAAAAGTAGGAAAGGTAATTTTACTTAAAGATGTGATGCAGTGTTCCGCAGTGTTCCGCAGTATGCAATGTCCATATTCAAAATTCCACCTATTGAATAAAAAATTGTAGCTTTTTGGTGGAAAAAAAAATGCTAAATAACCTAGCTAGCATAGGAGGAAATGGGAAGTATTACAACTCCTAAAGGATGATGATGCGATTGGATTTAGGTATATGATCATCTTAATAGGGCAATGTTGGGGAAACAAGTTTGGTGAATGATACAAACTCCATCCTCACTATGGAGTCACCTACTGAAAGGAACTTATTTTCCTCATTATGATTTTTGGCATGAGGGGAAGGGATCTCTCCATAATAGGGTTGGCAAAGCTTAATATATGTAGAGAAGCAATCTCCCATTCTGTTATATGATCAGCAAAAAATGGGGCATAAATAAACATTTGAGAGGATGAATGGCTTCAAAGTAGAGTGATTAGGGGGGCTAGCAACCAAGAAAGAGTCTTGTAAAGTTGCTAACTTAATTGTTAAGGATGATACTAACGCCGCATCTGGTTCAGCTTTTTCAAGTGGCTTTGGTAAAATGCAAAGGATTTAAAACAAGAATATTGGAAAAGTTGAACCAAAAGCAACCTAAATGGAATGAACAAATTCTACCCGACTTGTTAGATGAGTAAACAGTGAATGAAATCCTTGCAATTCCTATAACTCCTCAGTTTGTATAAGATAAATAGCTATGGACTAATATCAAGTCAAATGTTACACGGCAAACCTTCAACAAACTTGGATGGGAAATTGATAAACCAAAGTCATGACTTCGGCTTCATCCTCTCACTGGACACTATGGCGAGCCTTATGGAATAAGGCCCACAAGTCTCTTTGGACCGGGCCCGACAAATAGGCCTGTAGTCAAATCCCAATTCGGGTTAGGTCAGGTCTCTTTGCCCCCACCTATCCAAGTGAAAGGCGACACAAGGATGGGAAAAGCGGAGAAATTGGGGATGCAGAGAAGCCGCGAGAAGAGAAAAAGCGAAAGCCGATATTCGGAAGCAGTGGAGGGGAAGGAAAGGAAGGAAGGGAAAAGGAGGGGCGCGGCACAAGAGCTATGATAACCCAGACCCGGGGCAGTACGGAGAGACAGATTAAGATCGCCTCAGCAGTACACGGGCGAGGCTAAGGGCATGTCTCTCATCCCACATCGCTTAGGAGGGAGTCTTAAGCTAGCTTATAAGGCTTGGGTGTCTCTAACTGTACATACGCATTATGAGAGAAAAGACCGTTGCTAGGATGGAGGTGCGTCCTCACCAGTGTGGGTGACCCATAGGAAACAAAACCTTGAGGGAGGCTGCACGACTATGATGAGGCGTATGTACCTATAGAAGACAATATATTGGCTTGGGAAAGGGATGGCGATGAGTTCGCGCCTCTGCCCCTGCAATACGCATTTTCTTAGGGTAGTATGGGTTGCCCCGAGAAGAATAAAACCGTGAGGACTTAATGTCCAAAGTGAACAATCTGGGCCCATTTGGTTCGGCTTTGGGGAAATGCTCTTGGAGAACGCAAATACCTTTGAGATAAAGGGGTTTTCTGAAATGTTACACCATTTGGTAAATTGTAGTTTCAAATAGCATTGAAAATGTCACTTTAGCCTATATACCGTTTGGCAAAACTAATATTTGTAATGGGCTTTTGCTTTTATTTTTATTTTTATTTTTATTTTTATTTTTAAATCTGAAAATCAAATCCGACGGCCAGCCAATCGCCCGCCAACCGTCGAACGGCCAGATCTGGCTGCCTAAGGTCACAACCTTAGGCAACGCCACTGAAGGCACGACCTCAAGCACTGAGGTCGAGTGGCAACTAGATCTAGCGCTGAGGTCGCGACCTCGTGCAATGCCGCTTGAGGTGCGACCTCAGCGCCTAAGGTCGCAGCGACGACTAGATCTAGCCGCTCAGTCGCGACCTCAAGCGACGCTACCCGGGAGGCGCGACCTTAGGTGCCGAATAGCCACATCCGGCCTCCAAATCGCCAAATTTGGCAACCTAAGGCAGCGTCGCCTAGGGTCCGTGAGCGCCAGGTGACGCCACTTGAGGTCTGCACGACCCAGGTGATGCCGCCTGGGTCATGGGTCGCACCACCCCAGCCGTGGTCACCAGGGAAGCGCAAGCCTCAAGCAGGGGTGGTGGCTACCGAGAAGCCCAATTGGGGGGGGGGAAGAAGATAGGCGGGAAAGAGAAGAAGATGAAGGGGAAAATATGATGAATAGTGACGCGGTTGCATTTCTAAAATGCCCAATGCCCAAAGCACCTCCTCCCCAACATTCAACTTCCAGCATTGTAAATGCTCACATTTGACAAATGAGCTTTCAAAAACATTTGCCAAACACAAAAAAAATTTCTCTAAGGGGCTTTAAGGGCCCAAAGCCCCTTGGGAAAGTCGAACCAAATGGGGCCTATGTGTATAATGGAGACCCGGGTCCTTATAGGAGTGTGACGGCCCAGGCGACGGTACGCAGGAAGGAGGGATGGCGGTACGTCCACGCCTCAGTCCTCGAACGTGCGTAGGGAGGGGGCGCCCCTCCTGTCCCACATCGCTTAAGGGGGAAATCTTGGGCTAGTTTATAAGGCTTAGGTTTTAAAACTGTGAGGGCTGAAGGCCCAAAGTGGACAATATTACACAGTGGGAGGCTCGGGTCCTTACAAATGGTATCAGAGCCAACTCCCGACCACATGTGGGGACACAGCGAGGGCACTGTGCTCCCAAGGGGGGAGAGTGTGACGACCCAGGCGACGGTGCGTAGGAAGGAGGGATGGCGGTGCGTCCGCGCCTCGGTCCCCGAACGTGCGCAGGGAGGGGGCGCCCCTCCTATCCCACATCACTTAGGGGGGAGTCTTGAGCTAGTTTATAAGGCTTGGATTCTCTAACCTGTGTAACGCGTTTTAAAGCCGTGAGGGCCAAAGGCCCAAATGGGACAATATTACACAATGGGAGGCTCGGTCCTTACAAGAGCGGTGTCTAAGGTTCGCGTGTCGATCCAGCCATTTCACTTGCCTCTCGGATTCTTGGTACGGAGCTTCGTCGCTCGTTGCTACCGTTCTCCTAGGGAACATTTTTCGCTTTTTCTTTTGTTTCTTGTTTTATCGTTTCTTATTCTTTGCAGCTTTGTCTGGTCTGATGTGGTTACGGACCCATGAATCGTTCGAGGGTCTTCATCGCTGCTCGAAGTGACTTTCTGGTTTCTCTCTCGCTGCGTTTTTTTTTTTTTTTTCATCTAATCTTGTTCGCGAGCTTCATCTCTTCATGTTCAATTCAACTGCTGGGATTCTTTCTACGTTTCTTGATGTGGGTTGCCGTTGCCTTGTCGGAACTTAAGGTGCCCTGTACTACGTAAGTTGTGGGTTGGTTTCTTCTTAAAGGAAGTCGAGCTGCTGTTCGGTGATTTTAGGTGACTGTGGCATCGGAAGTGCAAATCGTTTCGTGAGAAGGATACTGTTCCATGTAGCTCGGATTTTACTTTATGACCATATTGTCCCTACTTTCTCGTGGAATATACCACAATAAACAGATTCAAATCCAAGCCTCTCCCTCCCCCCACCTCAATCATTACCACCACATTACGTCGGATTGTGACTAGGCCTCCCTGCGCCGATGCTCTCTGTTAACAAAGACGGGTGTTCACGGTGGTTGTGACCTTGCAACCACTGCAAAGCAATTTTATCGGTAAACAATCAAATTAAGATTAGTAATATTAAATTAAAGTTAGTATTGAACATGTTGGGAAGCCAAAAAAGAATGTACTGGTAGATTATTAAAGTAGTTGGTTATTTTTGAAGTAAAAATAAATGTCTTTACAACTCTAGATCAAGCAAAATAATAGTTGTCAAGTAACTAAAATTGGTTGATAACTTAATGTTGAAAATGTTGGTAAATTAAACAGACTATAGTTTGTAATTTCGAATAAAAGTTAGTAACTTTGACACAGTTGGTGAGCTAGAAAATGCATAATGATAAATTATTAAAGTAGTTGGTAATTTTAGAAGTATATATATGTTAAAACTTTTCAAAATCATGTAAGATGAAAATTGATAAAAGACAGTTGGTAACTTAATGTTGATGAATTTTGGTTATTTCGAAACCTAACAAGTAAAACGTTAATAAGTTACTGACATGAATTGGGAACATGAAGTGACAACTGTTGACAACTGTTGTAAAATAAACTAAACTAATGTTGGCGATTTCATGTATAAATTACTAATTTAACACAGTTGATGGGCCACTAAAAGAGATGTTGATAGATTAATAAAACAGTTGGCACTATTGAAAGTATAAATAAATGTTAATACTTCTCGAATTGAGTGAGATAAAAAGTTAGTAAGTGACGAAAATTAATTATAGGTTATTTGGTAACTTGTGTGTGACCAAAATTAGTAGCAATTTCCATCAAGGGCCACGTGGCAATTTCAGTACCTTGAATTATCCGAATAATATGACGTATGGATAATACAAAGACTTATGAGCAAATATATATGCACAAGGCATTACATATTATTTTACCAAGTAATTGATATTCTTTTTTGTCAAAAAAAATTGTATTCATGGCTCAAAAGGATATGCAGGAAGTACATAAACTTTCATGATAAAGCAAATTGGAGAAAAGCAAAGGCTAGAATACTGCAAAATAAAGCCAAATTCAGAAAACAATGAGGATCAACAAAGCATTGGCAAGATTAAGCACATACTGCTCCAAAAGAACATATTTGTCAAGCAAAATAATTGGCAGCCAATCACTGGATCTCATATCATCGTTAATAATGAGCACACGCCAAAAATTTCTTCTCCATTAACTATGGCATTGCCAGTTAGCTGTGCGCACTAAGGTTCGGCTTCCTCTACACCATCGTCGTATAGAGACAACCAAAATAGGTTCAATACATAAAGATCTAACCTTTGGAAGAGCAAATCTTCATAGTTTAGCAAGATGCCAAGACTCCTGCAATCATCATTGAAACCAAAGACAGAGGACTTATGCACATGACAGAGCATAGGGGTATCGAATCCCTTAAAACATTATCAAACTCCCAAAATCTAAATCGGGAGAGAATAACTCTTAAGTCTAGAATTAAATTCGAAGAGTTCAAACTCTCAAATTTAGAATTAGATTGGGAGAGCACCGCTCCCAAATCTAGATTAGAAGAGAAAAAAGAGGAAAAGTACAAAAAAGAATCAAATAAAATTAAAACAAATGGAGGGGAGGGTGACACTAGCTCAAGTAATTGATATTTACTTGATTATATATTGTGATAATATGATACTTTAACTTCAATTAATTTCATTAGTGTCTATCGATGCCCCCAACTTCAGTCATGTGACTTGCAAATTATATGTGGGCGCATTGAGTAGCATGTCTCGAAGTCCCTCTTCGAAATCTTGCCTTTTCGCCTTGAATTAGATGAAAGAGATGCAATTATGTGGCAATGCGTTGCATCATATTGTTAACAGCCAACTAGGTCACATCATATCTTGATATGATATGGTTTTGTTTTTTCTATTAGATTAAGTTAAGATTGGAACTTCTAACATTCTATCAGAAGTGAGCTTCGTCAAGTTTCACGTTCCTACTGGAATCACAATGATACCATGGTACATGTTTGTTTCAAAAGAGGGGAAAGGGGGGAAGAACCATACAAAAAATAAAGAAAACCAGCCGACGGGATCAATTCATCTTCGGAATCCTTTGCACATGTAGGGGTAGCGCCTCCCCCAAATCGGACTGGAGGCCGAGAGTGAAATATGCTATTAAGGGAGAAATTTCCGGAAACTTAAATATATGGTTTGGAAATAGAAACAAAGCGGTGGACTCATCGTCAATCATTTTTTTAAAGGCCCTAGGTGAGCATTTGAAGGAACTAATCATATTGTGAGATCTAGAAAGAATATTCATCTAGGGTTTGGTTACGTATGAGGAAGAGTTAGCACCCCAAAGAAACCTTCTCGGTATCACATTTTCCCATCAAGTTATTGAAGCAATTATCAATATAATTTCTTAATATTAAGAACATAATTTTGATTTACAGCAAGTGCAGTCAAGTAAAAATTGTAACATCCCTTTACGCTTTGGCATGATTTCTGATAGTACATTTAAATATTCTAATTGGTACTTTTGGAATCTAATTGGACAAGATTTACGTGTATGCGGTTGCGCTTTATTCTCTTTCAAGTCTTTCCATGTCTTTCCTCGTTGCTTTCTCCTTTTAGAACTTTCCCCACTCGTTTTCACATTAGTCTCCATCCTCTTTTCAAGCCTTCACCTCAAGATCATCCGAAAGTCTTTCGTTCCACGCGGCCAAGTCATCAAAAAATTAGCTCGTTTTATCTCATCTATGACCGGAGCAACACGTGTAGTTCCCCAGGCAGACTTGTTTCGTGACTGTGATGGCCCCAGCGGCGGTCCGACGTGCGCAAGGAAGAGGTCCCTCTCTTCTCTTATCCCACATCGCCTAGGAAGAAAGTCCTGGATTAGCTTATAAGACATGGGTTCCTCTAACTGTACATGCGCATTTTCTCGATGTAGTATGGGCTGCCTCGAGAGGAACAAAACCATGAAGACTTAGTATCCAAAGCGGACAATATGTGTACAGTGGAGACCTAGGATGTTACAATGACCGTGTCTTCTCTCACCATTCCTGCATCTAACGAAATCCTCATCTCTCGCTACACTAACTTTGCGGCGGTGCATACGTTGGTACTTAACCAATAAATTACTCAACGTGAAGTATTGTTGGACATATACTATGATGTCCCTACAAAAGTATAGTGGAGGGAGGCAACCACTGCCTTGCCGCGTCTTATTCCTTGAACAGTAAGTAATTACTAATTACACCTACATAAAACGTAATGGACACGGCCCTCGTACTCTTTTCTATTTTTCTACACATCCTACGTCGACCGCTGTTAAATAGCCGGTCAGTTTTTCAAACTGTAACTTAGCAATTAAAAGTGATGAAGGGGGTTCTGAAATAAAAATAAAAAGAGAGAGTGATTAACTACTCGACGTTCTGCCCCATAAGCATCATAGTACGTATTACTTTCCCATTGTAATTTCTCTTTAGATTTCATTTACTTTGTGAAAATAAATAATTTATAAAATATTTTCCCAAAATTGATAACTTGTATTGTTTGAAATATTATCAATGGAAAAAAATTTCATTACCAATAATAACTTATGTTAGAACATTTTTCTGGATAATTAAAATATTTTTCATTGACGTATTATTTTAAGTGATATTTAATCATTTTTTAAAAAATATTTTTCAAATTACTCCTTTTTCGTGAAATGAACGCACATTCAAGTAGCATAACATCACATAATAATACACGAGTGGACTACAGTTTATCCCCTATTATATTCTTTTGGGACGTGTTTTCCTAAATTCCCTCAAACCATATCTCTAAATGGTGGTCACGAGTATAGACATCACCCACATTTTATTTTGACTAAGTTTGTACGCGAGTTATTATTGACCCACCAATCAGAAGTATGGTTAGTGTCCCTTCCATCAAGGGTCGGAGAAAAACTTGTCAATCTCTTTAGATATATGGCCGGTTCTCGTGCCCGATAATTGTTGTTTAACCAGTGGAGGGGAGGAAGGCGATGTTCCTTCAGTAAGTCATTAAAACTCCATATAACATAACCGAACAGACCAGAAAAACTGATTAATTTTAAGAAGGATGGCGTGTATGGCTGTCTAATCTTAAGCACGACTGCCGGCCGACAAGTCTTATATAAGAGGCAGAACGAGAGAGCAATATCGGCAATACCTTGGAAAAGCAAATACGTTTTACTTCCTTTTGGCATCGCATCGATGGAAGGCTAATTTTTTTTGCGTGTTTAGGAGGGCTTTGCTCTTTCTCTCTCTCCATGTCCTCATGATCTGCTTCATGCATCAAGGTTATACTTATGGAGTAGAAGGGAAGATTACAAGCCGCACTGTACCAGTTGGTTCTCTATTGCCCTCTACTTCTTGCTCACCTTCCACTACAAAAGGTAGCTCTCTCTCTCTCTCTCTCTCTCTCTCTCTCTCTCTCTCTCTCTCTCTCTCAATTCATGCCTTGCACATGTGAGTTACCATGGAATCCTCCTCATTTTTCACACAGATACTTTTGTTTGGTTCTGATACAACTTGGGTAAGTTGCCTTTGCTTTTTTTTTTCGGTAAGGGGTAAGTTGCCTTTGCTTTAGACTCTATTAATGGGGAAATTAAGAGGCGGGAGGGTGATTAGAAGAAGACATATAGGAAGGTGATCCGTCTCTTTTGCATTAGCCCTAGTGGGGGGACTTGGTCATGCAGTGATGGTGATCATATGGATTTGTCCCATTCAAGAAGCTAAGTCGTTTGAAAGGAGAGAGTGGGAACACATGTTTAAGAGGTTGACCAGACCAAACCGAAGTCTTCGTTGAATGGAAAGATAGAAAATAGATTGTTGTTCTTTTCACCAGTGGATTATCTAATTACTATTTCTTGGGAAAAGTGCCAAAAAAGTCCTAAACCTTTTGGGTTTGTGCCGATTTAGTCCTAAACCTTTTTTTGGTGCCGATTTAGTCCTAAACCTTTTTACGTTGTGCCAATTTAGTCCTTTTCGGCCAATTTTGGCCGGATTTTGCTGACTGGACTCAGCCACCGACGTGGCGATCGGCGCCGACGTGTACAATTTTTAATAATATTTTAATATTTTTAATATTTTTTATTTATTTTTATTCTTTTTATTTTTATTCTTTTCTTTTTCTTTTTCTTTTTCTTTTTTCTTCTCATCTTCTTCCTCCAGCCGGTCGCCGGAGCTCGGCGACCGGCCAAAGGCGACGGCCGGCGAGGTCGACCTCGCCGGCCACCTCGCCGAGGCTCGCCCGCCCGCGCGAGGCCGCCTCGCGCCCGGGTGGCGAGGCTCGCCGCCGGATCCGGCGAGGGTCGAGCCCCGCCTCGGCGCGAGGCTAGCCGGACTCCTCCCCGGCTCCGTTCTCCGATCCCAATCTCGCCTAGAAATTTCCTCCCTCCTCCGCTCGTCGTCGTCGTCGTCATCGTCTCTAGGGTTTACGGAGCTCGGGGTTTCTTCGGTCGCGCGGCTCGGCCCCGGATTTTCACCTGTTTCGCGCCGCGCGATCCGTCTGGGGTGGGGCTTTTGTGATTCCCGGGGTTCTCCGAGGCAGCTGGCCTCGCCCTCGCCGGCCATGGGCGAGGCTCGACCCTCGCCGATCCGGCGAGGGCGAGCCCCTGCCACCACCCAGCCGCGAGGGCGGCCTCGCGCCGGCGGGCGAGGCTCGCCCCTCGCCGGATCCGGCGAGGTCGAGCCTCGCCGGCCATGGGCGAGGCTCGTCCGCCAGATCCGGCGAGGGCGACGCCGCCCGCTCGGCGCGAGGCCGCCCGCGCCACCGGCGAGGTGGCCGGCGAGGTCGACCTCGCCGCCGTCGCCTCGGCCGGGTCGCCGAGCTCCGGCGACCGGGCTGGAGGAAGAAGATGAGAAGAAAAAAAGAATAAAAATAAAAAGAATAAATAAAAGAATAAAATTAAAATTAAAAATATAAAATATTATTAAAATATTATTAAAATTGTACACGTCGCCGATTAGGCCACGTCACTGGCGGCGTCCAAATAGCAAACCCGCCAAAATTGGCCGGAAAGGACTAAATTGGCACAACGTAAAAGGTTTAGGACTAAATCGGCACCAAAAAAAGATTTAGGACTAAATCGGCACAAAGCCAAAAGGTTTAAGACTTTTTTGGCACTTTTCCCCTATTTCTTCGAATCTCTTACTCTCACACGACATGCTTTCAGCTACCAACCGGAAGTCGACCTTGGAGGTAATACACAAGCATGGCCCATGCTCTCAGCTTGTTCAAGACCAAAATCCTCTGAATCACACCAAAATCCTGCTCCAAGATGAATCCAGGGTCAAGTGGATTCAATCCAAATCCTCCAACAGCAAAGACAGCCTAAAAGCTTCGGCAGTGACCCTTCCAGTGAAGTCTGGCATCACCATTGGCACTGGCAACTACTTAGTGAAGGTTGGCCTCGGCACGCCGAAAAAGGACCTCACTCTCATTTTCGACACCGGCAGCCCTCTCACGTGGACCCAGTGCAAGCCATGCGTGGGATCTTGCTACAATCAGTCTGACCCAATCTTTAACCCATCGCGATCGTCCTCCTATGCCAATGTCTCATGTGCCTTGACAGCTTGCTCTCAACTTTCTTCCGGCCAAGGTAATATCAACCCCATTTGAGATACTTGATTCTTATGATGTCCTACTAGAATATTTTTCAAGCGTAGATGAGGAATCTCTGATTCTAAAGTTAAAAACCATCACAAGAAAGAATAACCAGAAGTAATTAAAGCAATGTATTATGCTCTTGGATCTTTAAGGTGGTTCGCAATGCAACGGAACTTGTCCATACTCCATCAGATATGGGGACGATTCATTTTCGATAGGCTTCTTGGCAACTGAGAAGTTGACAATATCGCCGACGGAGGTGATCGACAATTTCGAATTCGGCTGCGGTGAGAACAACCAAGGCCTCTTTGGCAGAGCTGTAGGGTTGATCGGACTCTCAGACAGCGATACCTCCATCGTGGAACAAACCGCGGCCAAATATGACAAATATTTCTCCTACTGCTTGCCCTCTTCCACTAGCTTCACTGGACACTTGACTTTCGGTAAGGACGGCAGAGCACCGTGCTCAGTTAGCTTCACGCCGTTATCGACGGTCCCACAAAACTCGGAATTCTATGGAATAAGTATCATCGGAATCAGTGTAGAAGGAAAACCTCTATCAATACCATCGACGGTCTTTTCAAATGCAGGCGCGGTTATCGACTCAGGAACTGTCATTACTCGATTACCTCCAACAGCGTATAGCGCCTTGAGAACCACAGTCAGGAAAGCGATGGCGAATTACAGGACAGCGCCGGCAGTTTCCCTTTTCGATACTTGTTATGACTTTAGCAAGGAGAGCACAGTCGTGATCCCATCGATAACATTCTCTTTCGCCGAGGGAGTGAACATCGACTTGGACCATAGCGGGATATTTTACGTCGAGGATGCCTCGCATGTTTGCTTAGCTTTTGCAGCGAATGCTGCTGATAGTGATCTGGTCATTTATGGTAATACGCAGCAGAGAACGTTTGAAGTGATTTATGATGTTGCTGGAAGAAAGCTAGGCTTTGGTCCAAATGGCTGTTCCTAAGATGGATGGACCAAAACGAAAGTTATCTGTGGACATGCTCAATGTTAGAAATTAAACCAAATTCATCGTTGCCAATACTTCGACACTGAGATCCTAGAATTGATACCAAAGACTATTCGGTACTCGTATTGAAGAATAGTCATATTTGTTTTATTACTTTTAATGAATCTGTTCGTATGTTTATGTCTTGACTATTCATGTTTCTAGGCGTAATCAATGTTTTGTAAGTTCCTAGGATCTTATCTTCTTGGAACACTAGTGAGTCATTTAATAGAATGAACAAATGTTATGTAACAGATATATTAATAGAGGAGTCTTGTAATCATTCCTGTTAAGGTAAAATAAAGTGAATTAAATGAAAAGCCTATTTCCTTCTCTTCTTTGAGTAAGTTGCAAGCGTTTCATCTTCAAATTATCCCATCAAATTGGTATTAGAGCGCACGGTTTGTGATCACGGCTATAACAAACACTCAGTTTCTTCTTCAATACCCTCGTCTTACCAAAGATAATTATGGTAACTGGGTCGTCAGAATAAAAGCTCTACTTGGCGCCTACAGTATGTGGGAACTTGTCAACACTAGCTATGATGAGCCAGAGCTACGATCATGGCCTCAACAAATTAGTACTAGAGCACAATGCTTGTGATCATGGCCTCAACAAACACTCAGCTTCACCTTCAATACCCTTGTCTTACGGAAAAATCGTGGTTTAGACTACATTCAAAATGCCCGCAACGCTTGTGAGTGCATTTAAGACAGCTCCGAGCTAGCCTTAGCAATTGAATGTGTTCTATAGCCTAGATATTCCTTAATCCTAAATATTTTCAAATATTTTTAAAATTCTATTTTGACATCGTGAAAGTCACAGTTTGAATTGTATTCAAAATACCTACAACACTTGTGAGTGCATTTACGCAAACCCGGGTTAGTCTTGGCAATTGGATGTCTTTCATAGCTAAGACATCACATTATCTCAAAACTTTTCATAAATGATTCTGAGATATGTTTTTGAAATATCACATGTACCCTTCATACATATAATCCCATCATGCATTAGAAATTGCTTGTGTTTGTGATTGACGCATGCCCTTGGTAATAAGTGATCCGTTGACAGTTCACTTTCTTGCTTGATTGGTTGAGAAACAAGGTTCAAAAGACCTGCATCCATGTTTACATTTTTGCAATGCATGTGACTTTTAGATATATGATAACGAGGGAAAACCCTGGATCACATAAATCGCTTGATTATGACCATGCAAGAATATAATTGGTCAACAATTACTATAAGTCACAAAAATGGATTGGGTAAGTGTCTTAGTAAGACCTTCACATGAAAGACAAAGACCGACCCTAAGGTCCTAAAATTTGACTTTCGTCTTGTACTTCCTTTAAATGATGGATCTCGACATGATGTCTTGCTTTTTATTATTTTGATGTGTATGCTTGTTTCTTTCCATTATATGTACCTAGTTATAAGTTTCTTAGATTAGGTTTAGATTAGAACCCGAAGATAGAGAAAGTGTGAAGATGGTGGAGGTCGATGTCCATTCCGACCATTATCATGTACTATTCATTTTCCCGACATATGTCTCGAGTTTCATTTGTTGTATAAAACCCGACGAGTTGCGAATTTTTCTCTTTCTCTCATTTTTTTCAATTGTGTTTCTCTTTTATATTTTTTAGGATTGCATGATAGATTTATTACTTTCCTTGATTGTTTATTTACTGTCTTGCAATTCCAATTCTAATGATTGCTTTCTTTTCTTGTTTTTCTAGAAATAGAATAGAATGAAAATGACCAACCACACATGATCACTCAGGACACGTTTGGTAAGTTTTTGTTTTAGGGAATAATTTTTTAACATAAATACTTTTTTTTTGTTTATATTCCCGAGGACAATTTATGAGTATAAAAACATGCTTGGTAACTACAAAAATTTCTATTCTAGAAATAGAAATGTGTTTGGTAAACTTGTATAATTTTGTTATTTCTTTTAATTTTTTAATTTTTTATTATATTTTTCATTTTTTTTTTTCTTTTTCATTTTTTTTTCTTTCTTTTTCTTTTTTTCCCTCCTTTCTTTTGTGGTCGATCGCCAGCCACGGCGATAGCCAGAATCGGCTGGGCGAGCTCCGGCAAGCTCACCGAAGACTCGCCGGTGGCCTCGGTGGCCACGCGAGCCTCACGAGGCCACTAGCAAGGCCCAACCTTGCCTAGGCGGCGCGAGGCTCGGCCTCACCCTGGCCTAGTGAGGCCAACCTCACGCCGCTTGGGTGAGGTCGAGCCTCACCGATGGCCTCGCAAATTACAAGAGAGCATTCAAGAAAGCAATGGTGAATTACATGGCGGCACCGGCACTTGCTTTTCTCAATACATGCTATGAATTTAGCAAGAGAGCACCGTTACGGTCCCGATAATAACGTTCTCTTTCGCCGGGGGAGTCAACGTCAATTTGGAAGCTATCGGGATATTATAGGTCGCAAATGCCTCGCAAGTTTGCCTAGCGTTTGCAGCGAATATTGCTGATAGTGATCTGGGCATTTACGGGAATGTGCAGCAGAAGACGTTTGAGGTTGTGTAAAATGTTGCCGGAGGAAAGCTAGGTTTTGGTTCGAATGGCTGCTCCTGAGATGGATACAGGTCAACTAAAGTTGTTACTAGATATGCTTGATGACAATAAGGAGTTGTATACAACTTGAGCATGTCATCACCAATTAAACGTTTTGACTTGTAACTATTGCAAAACCCAAGAACAAAAGGATGTTGTATTACTACAAGCATCTTCGGTGTCGTTTAACATCGATCTAGTGAGTTACAAATTATGGACGTCATTGATATGCAAATTTAACTAAACATATACATGAGTGATGTTGTCATTTTTGAGAAATTCTTCCAAGTATCGGAGCGTACCCTACCATTCAGTAGTTCCTATTTTAAGCTTGTAAAGACAAGCTTAGACTTGCTCTTTTCGCCCACACATCATCTCGAAAAATGTCTCTACTTGATCAGTCCCAGATAAGAATGCTTGAACATTGATGTGATCTTCTCACATTACATATGTTCTCGCTGTCAGATAGTCATGGCTCCTTTTGCCTCCACCTCCCAAGTCTTTTTCATGGACTTGCCTGCACGATTAGCGATCAAGATCCCTCCGGTAAGCGAATTGATTAAAAGCTTCGTCTTCACCTCAAATTCGAATGCCTTTATGAGTACTCAGGAACTCCTCAATTTTATCTTTATCTTTAACTATTAACTTCCCGACCATGTTGCCTTCATGCAGGTTCGCAACAATGCTACGTGTGCATCACTTTCGGCACAACTTAGAGAATTGACATTGGCGATTAAGTCGTTGGAACCAGGTAAGATGGATTACTCTAAACTCTGCAGCGAGGTGATGAAAATTGATGGATTTGGTGAAGGTACCATTTCATTGGTCTCTGACTATCTAGTAGAGGATGAAAAAGTGGTAAAGGCATTTATTGGGAAGACTGCAAATCACCATAAAATAATGGGTTGAGAAATTCTTAAGAGAACATAGTTGGTGATACTTTGTTTCCAGTTCTGTTTTCAAAGGATGCATATGTGTTCCTTCTTTTATATTTTATTGTTGTGAGAATTGTCATGTATGGTTATCATATGATACTTGAGATCTTGTTAACTTAAAAAGAAAAGTGCAGCTTCTATCACAGAACAAATAAAAAGGAAACTAATTCTCTTTTTTATTAAAGTAGTTATTTCCACCTCGATGAAAAAGAATGTTGATAGGAAAAATTAATTTGTGGGGACCAATCAAATACAACAGGGTCTTTGACTTCGTCTTAGGGGACATGGGCCCAGCCTTTATGGACTTGGTGTCCTTGGGCCCAATTGTTGAGAACCCGTGTGCAAGTTTCAAAATTCCTATATCCAAATGTCAAGGTTTTTGGTCCAAATTTCAATATACAACATGTGTAGTCCTTGTATCACTTGAAAAGTACATGTATTATTTAGGAAAATAAAAGCAAGTTTTCAATTTCAAATAGAAGAAAATAATTTCTAGTTCATTTTCAAAATTCAACTACACAGTAAAAAATATTGTCATTTTCTTGAAAATGATGTTTTGGAAAACATATCTAGAGATGTCAAATTTTCTACGAAATAAATAAAATCTAAATCAGTATTGCTTTGCATCTAATCAAGAAAATCAAATTGAAAAAGTCAAGGATTTATTTCAGCATGGGTTTCCCACGAAATTTGAGAAAGAATATGGATTGCGAGCCAAGACCTTTGCTTGGACATTGGTAAGGAGGAACATGAAAGGTTGTAACGAAAAATTAACGTCAAAAGTAGGAAAGGTAATTTTACTTAAAGATGTGATGCAGTGTTGCCACAGTATGCAATGTTCATATTTAAAATTCCACCTATTGAATAAAAAATTATAGCTTTTTGGTGGAAAAAATGGTAAATAACCTAGCTAGCATAGGTGGAAATGGGAAGTGTTACAACTCCTAAAGGATGAAAATGCGATTGGATTTAGGCATTTGATCACCTTAATAGGGCAATGTTGGGGAAACAAGTTTAGTGAATGATACAAACTCCATCCTCACGATGGAGTCACTTACGAAAAGGAACTTATTTTCCTCATTATGATCTTTGGCATGAGGGGAAGGGATCTCTCCATAATAGGGTTGGCAAAGCTTAATATATGTAGAGAAGCAATCTCCCATTCTGTTATATGATCAGCAAAAAATGGGGAATAAATAAACATTTGAGAAGATGAATGGCTTCAAAGAAGAGTGATTAGGGGGCTAGCAACCAAGAAAGAGCCTCATAAAGTTGCTGACTTAATTATTAGGGATGATACTAAAGCTCCATTTAGTTCAGCTATTTCAAGGGGCTTGGCAAAATGCAAATGATTTAAAACAAGCATATTGAAAAAGTTGAACCAAAAGCAACCTAAATGGAACGAACAAATTCTACCCGACTTGTTAGATGAGTAAACAGTGAATGAAATCCTTGCAATTCCTATAACTACTCAGTTTGTTGAAGATAAACAGCTATGGACTAATATCAGGTCAAATGTTTACACAGCGAAGCTTCAACAGACTTGGACGGGAAATTGATAAACCAAAGTCAGTCATGACTTCGGCTTCATCCCTCTCACCAGACCGACACTATGGCGAGCCTTATGGAACAAGGCCCACAAGTCTCTGTGGACCGGGCCCGACAAACAGGCCCGTAGTTCGGGTCGGGTCTGCGCCCACCTGTCCAAGTCAAAGGCGACGCGAGGATGGGAAAAGCGGAGAAATTGGGGGACGCAGAGGACCTGCGAGAAGAGAAAAAAGCGAGAGCCGATATTCGGAAGCAGCGGAAGGGGAAGGAAAGGAAGGAAGCGAAGAGGGAGGGGCGCGGCAGCACAAGAGCGGCGTCTAGGGTTCGCGTGTCGATCCGGGCCATTTCGCTTCACTCTCGGATTCTCGGTACGGAGCTTCGTCCCTCGTCGCCGCCGATTTCCTGGGGAACATTTTTCGTTTTTTCTTGTGTTTCTTGGTTTATCGTGTCTTGGTTCTTTGCGGCTTTGTCTGGTCTGATCTGGTTACGGACCCATGAATCGTTCGAGGGTCTTCGTCGCCGCTCGAAATGACTTTCTGGGTTTCGCTCTCGCTGCGTTTTTTTTTTTAATCTAGTCTTGCTCGCGAGCTTCGTCTCTTCATGTTGGATTCAGCTGCTGGGATTCTTTCTGCGTTTCTTGATGTGGGTTGTCGTTGCCTTGTCGGAATTTGAGCTGCCCTGTGGTAAATAGGTTGTGGGTCAGTTTCTTCTCGGAGGAAGTCGAGCTGCTGTTCGGTGATTTTATGTGATTTTGGCATCGGAAGTGCAAATCGTTTCGTGGGAAGGATGCCATTCGCTGTAGCTTGGATTTTACTTAAGAACTTCGTTGTTTGAAGCCTTATGTTTGATCTGTATGAGATTTGAAAAGAATTCCCTTAGTAGTTTTTGCAAAATTTTTGAAATCTTACGGTTCCATGTTTCGTTCTCTCATTGAGACCATATGGGACCTGGTGGATCTTCGGTGATAGAGCAAGTCTGATTGCCGTGATTGGTTGTCACTCCCTTGCTTGCTTGAGTTGTTCATCAATCTTGGAACTTTATTAGAAAGGGTCCATGACTGTGCTTCATGTTTGAAAAATGTCCTGGTGAAAAATCTTTTTCTTGAAATGGTGTCCTGTGAAAGTCTTCAAATGTTTTGAATGAAACAAAAGCAACAATGGAGGTTCAATATCTTGTAATTTTTACTGGACATAGACTGCCTGACAACCGTACTTGTTTCAATGACCCGTTGTGAATGCTGTTTTTTTCTTCTAGGTTCGTGTATCAATCCATACTTGTCTTGACGGCAGAAAAAAGGAAAATTTCTCGTGGATCAAACTAAAAAGAATAGTGTAGCTGATTAGGGGGGATCTAGAAGAACTTGGGAGAAAGAAAGCTAGAGATTGGATGTGCATAGGGTTATATCTCTTTATTTCTTTGCCGTTGTGTAGATTTTTTCTGTGAACTTGTTATTCTCTCTAATTGCATACCTTTCTAAGTGGTTTTACTCATGGTCTATTATCCAGGGGAAGTTACAGTTTTGGCTTATGGTCCAATCGTTCCTCTGTAGTAGTGCAATTACTTTCTCATTTCTTAGATATCAGAAATCCACCCTTCTTGGCTTCACAAATCTTTTCACTGTGTACATTTTTTGGGCATCTTAAATTTGTTATGCTTGTTTATCTATCGAATTTTCTATTGCTTTACATCTGGTCTGATTCCCATGGATATTGTCTCCCTTTTTATGTTGGGAGTCCTAACCTGCCTATCATCTCGATCCTGTGGTTTACTTAACATCTTCATATATTCTTTTCATTCGAAGCAGATGATTGTAGTTTGAGCTTGGGGGGGTCCATCTCTGGTTTCCTAGTCAGTTGGTCAGATCAAAATGGTGTGGTTTAGGGCAAGTTCCAGTGCAGCAAAGCTTGTTGTCAGGAGAGCTCTCTCTCAAAGTAGATCCTATGTGACTAGATCACGAATTCTTCCGTCACAAGAGCGATGTTTTCATGCTACAGCTTTTAGACCAAAGGCACAGGCTGCTCCTGTCCCTCGCCCTGTTCCACTCTCAAGGCTTACCGATAGCTTCTTGGATGGGACAAGTAGCGTTTACTTGGAAGAGCTTCAGAGGGCATGGGAGGCTGACCCAAATAGCGTTGATGAATCATGGGACAATTTTTTTAGAAACTTTGTGGGTCAAGCAGCAACATCTCCCGGCATTTCAGGGCAGACAATCCAAGAGAGCATGCGTCTGTTGTTATTTGTGAGGGCTTACCAAGTGAATGGTCATATGAAAGCCAAATTGGATCCTCTGGGTTTGGAGGAAAGAGAAATTCCATCTGATTTGGACCCTGCTCTCTACGGGTTCACTGAAGCTGATCTAGACAGAGAATTTTTCATAGGGGTATGGAGGATGGCTGGTTTCTTGTCTGAGAACCGACCAGTCCAAACACTAAGATCCATTTTAACCAGGCTTGAGCAGGCTTACTGTGGGAGCATTGGATATGAGTATATGCACATTGCTGACCGTGAAAAATGCAACTGGTTGAGAGATAAGATTGAAACACCAACACCTATGCAGTACAATCGCCAACGTCGGGAAGTTATTCTTGATAGGCTTATATGGAGCACACAATTTGAAAACTTCTTGGCCACCAAGTGGACAACAGCCAAAAGGTTCGGTCTTGAAGGTGGTGAAACTCTGATTCCTGGGATGAAGGAAATGTTTGATAGGTCAGCAGATCTTGGGGTTGAGAGCATCGTCATTGGAATGCCTCACAGAGGTAGATTAAATGTTCTAGGGAATGTTGTTCGAAAACCACTCCGACAAATATTTAGCGAGTTCAGTGGCGGTACAAAACCAGTGGATGAAGTTGGGCTTTACACAGGTACTGGTGATGTGAAGTACCACCTGGGTACTTCCTATGATAGACCAACTCGGGGTGGGAAAAGAATACATTTGTCATTGGTGGCAAATCCAAGTCACTTGGAAGCTGTGGACCCAGTGGTGGTTGGTAAAACTAGGGCCAAGCAGTATTACTCAAATGATGTCGAGAGAACAAAGAATATGGGTATTCTGATTCATGGTGATGGTAGCTTTGCTGGACAGGGTGTGGTGTATGAGACTCTACATCTTAGCGCCCTTCCAAATTATACCACTGGTGGGACAATACATATAGTCGTAAACAACCAGGTTGCCTTTACCACTGACCCGAGGGCTGGTCGATCATCTCAGTACTGTACTGATGTTGCTAAGGCATTGAATGCCCCCATATTTCACGTGAATGGTGATGATGTGGAAGCTGTTGTTCATGTCTGTGAGCTTGCAGCTGAGTGGCGACAGACTTTTCATTCAGATGTGGTGGTTGATTTAGTGTGTTATCGTCGGTTTGGACACAACGAGATTGATGAACCGTCTTTCACTCAGCCAAAAATGTATAAGGTCTGCATCCCATGACAAGTGTTTCGATTCATTTCTATTGTTGAGCATCACTTGCTTTAATTCCTTGAAGTTCGGTGAATTCTATATACCTGAGTAAATTGTTTTCCTCTGCCACTGTGTTAATTGTTTTCTTGGTCTATTCAGATTGGTAAAATTATTTTTGCGATTTTTCTTCATTTCAGGTTATTCGAAATCATCCTTCTGCTCTTGAAATCTATCGAAAGAGACTCTTAGAGTCTGGGCAGGTTACCAAAGAGGACATTGAGAAGATACAAAGCAAGGTTAATACAATACTCAATGAAGAATTCCTTGCTAGCAAAGATTATGTTCCCAAAAGGAGGGACTGGCTTTCATCTCACTGGTCTGGGTTTAAATCACCTGAACAGCTTTCTCGCATCCGGAATACTGGGTACGTTCTTCCGCACTGCATGCATATGTAAAATGATTTTGTTTACTTACTGTACTAAAACTTTCCTAATGTTATTCAGTGTGAAGCCAGAGATTCTGAAAAATGTTGGCAAAGCAATTACAACTCTGCCTGAAACCTTTAAGCCCCACAGAGCAGTGAAGAAGGTCTATGATCAACGAGCCCAGATGATTGAAACTGGGGAAGGTATTGATTGGGCAGTGGCAGAAGCACTTGCTTTTGCCACACTACTCGTAGAAGGTAACCATGTTAGGTTGAGCGGTCAGGATGTCGAAAGAGGTACCTTTAGTCATCGGCATTCAGTACTTCATGATCAGGAAACTGGGGAGCAGTACTGCCCTCTTGACCATGTGATGATGAATCAAAATGAGGAAATGTTTACAGTTAGTAACAGGTATATGCTGCTGTTAGTTCATACTCAAGACTTCAACAATTCTTTATTGGACTGTTTGTCATTTTTTCATGAGCTTTCCTTAATACAGTATTTCATAGATCATTTGGAGCCATTTACGCATTATCTCTGACGTAGTCAAACAAGGAGAAGCTCCTTGAATATTAAAGGTTTCCATTAATTGAGACAATGCAACTCCCACTCTATATGAATGTACTTAATCTGGAGGATGAACTTTTCTAATAACTAGGAGTATGAGAACTTCATTTACTGCTTGTTTGATATAGTTGTACCATTCAGTCATCTAGATGATCCCTCTGTTTCAGGCTGTACCTGAAGATTGCTTATACCATGGATTTAGGTAGTGCTTTAAGTTTCTAGTTATGATTTTTCTTCACTACAGTTCTGAATATATGTGACTGAATTTGATGCGATGCCGCCTTTAGAATGTATTGAGTGTATTTTAGCTATTTGTTCATCCTTTCCTGTTTAGGTTAATGAACACCAAACACTGGTCACAGAAAAATATGGGACTTAAGCAGCTCTTTAAATAATGATTGTTTAGGCTGCTGTCTAACCTTTTTTTTTTCTCCTTTTATCACTCTCTTATCAACAGCTCACTCTCTGAGTTTGCTGTTCTTGGGTTTGAATTGGGCTACTCTATGGAAAATCCAAATTCCCTAGTACTATGGGAAGCTCAATTTGGTGACTTTGCCAATGGAGCTCAAGTAATTTTGACCAGTTTTTGAGTAGTGGGGAGTCTAAGTGGCTACGACAAACTGGGCTTGTCGTGCTGCTTCCTCACGGTTATGATGGCCAGGGCCCTGAACATTCAAGTGCACGTTTGGAGCGTTTCCTTCAGGTATTCATCTGAAAAGCGTGATTATTGTAAGATCGTTCTATATTTTCTTGCTGCTCAAGGGCTTTGACCAAAAAAGAAAAAGGCTCAAGATCTATGTCTGCTAATTTCTTGTGGTTGAAAGAATGAGAATTTTTCAAATCTCTCTTTCTCTGTGCACGTGCACACGCACATGCTCTCGCACAATATGTGCTTTTTTTTGTATGCTTCTTTGGCTAATGTGTGGTCATGAACTTGATGGCAGATGAGTGATGACAACCCATATGCGATACCTGAGATGGAGCCAACTCTCCGAAAGCAGATTCAGGAATGCAATTGGCAGGTTGTGAACACCACAACTCCCGCTAATTACTTCCATGTCTTGCGGAGACAGGTCAGTGCAGCTAGGTGGTTCCCATTCCTATTTTTGCTCAAATTACCATTCAGCAGTATCTGAAACTATTTTCAATTACTGTAGATTAACAGAGAATTCCGTAAACCTCTCATCGTAATGGCTCCTAAGAACTTGCTTCGGCATAAGGATTGCAAATCAAATCTATCCGAGTTTGATGATGTACAAGGACATCCAGGTTTTGACAAACAGGGCACTAGATTCAAGCGCCTCATTAAGGACCAGAATGATCACTCAGATCTTGAGGAGGGCATCAGAAGACTGGTTCTTTGCTCTGGAAAGGTATCCCTCGCCTTTCCTTTTCACAAATCAGTGTATTATCTGATATGTTGTTTCATTATGTGTCACGTCTGGTAAAGGATAAGCTACATGGCATTGGTCTCTTTGCCCAAGAAATTTTAGTCAAACGTTATATGAATTACTGGACTGCAGGTTTACTATGAGCTTGATGAGGAGCGTAAGAAGGTTGGCGGAAAGGACGTTGCAATTTGTAGGGTGGAACAGCTGTGCCCCTTCCCATATGATCTTGTCCAACGAGAGTTGAAGCGATATCCAAGTATGTTTCCTTAACTTGCTAATTGTAGTGCAACCAGCACTAAAGCATATATGCCCTTGGAATGTTAGAAAATTTATCTATGTATTATAAGTATTACATTATCTGCTCATCAATAAGCTTTAGCTTACTCTTACCTTTCTCTATGTACTCACTAGATGACCGGACCTTAGACCTAGCCTATCACATTCTTGTGGATGTCACATGAATGCATCCCAACTAAACTAAATAATAAAAAGTGGATACATAAAACCAAGATAATTGATGGTGGAGCGAATGTAGAATTTTTTAGTAGCAAGAGCAAAATTTTTGTTCAGTTTCTAGCAAAAACAAAGAATGCATTCACTGAGTGAGAAATCGGAGCTGTGGATGTCCAGATGCCACTCTTAGCCCCTCCTTATATGCTGGTGATAGGGTTTTATCATAATATTAGTTCTGGACACTGTATTTCCAAGGGTCCTCCGTTTCAATTGACTATAGTAAACAGGAGCACTTGTTTTCCAGAAGCTGTCAATTGCGCGCAGTCAATTTGTATTGCCCCCTTGATTCTGAAGGATTTGCTTAGTTGACAGTACTACTTCCCTGTGTTATAAATCATGATCCTGATGATTGATTGAGCCTCTGTCATTTTTCTCTTCAGATGCGGAAATAGTCTGGTGCCAGGAAGAGCCTATGAACATGGGTGCTTACAGCTACGTTGCACCCCGTCTCTCGACTGCAATGAAAGCACTGGGCCGAGGAACTTTTGAGGATATCAAATACGTTGGCCGTGCTCCATCTGCTGCCACAGCCACTGGATTCTATCAGGTGCATGTTAAGGAACACACCGAGCTCATGCAGAAAGCCCTGCAACCTGAACCGATAAACTATCCATTTTAAAGCTTGTTCTACAGGAGAGCGGGGGACTAGCAAAGAAGAGTTTGTGATGAAAGGTATAGAAACTCTCTTTTAATTTCTTATACTTGAAAATTTGTTCTATTTGCTATTTTCTTCCTGATATGCCTGTTGTGGGCGCCTTGATATTTCCGGACGAGCTTGTCTCCATTGGAGTTTTTTATGCTTGTTCTATGTACTGCAAAAAAAGCGGTGTTGAAATAAAACTGAGATAAAGCTGCCAACACTCCATTGAGCTGCATTATGTTTGCAATTGTCTTTATTCAACACTCCATCGAGATGCATTATGTTGCAATTTTCTATATTTAAGTCAAGATAAAATGCAAAATCTCTCTCAAGCAAGAGATCAGGGCTGTGTTTTGTAATACTGTGTCTCAGTTTGTTGCTTTTTCTTAAAAATATATTTGGCAAGATCCTAATCACCATAAATTATTACTCTGTTCAACAAATTTAGTTACCTTTTCCTTACTAGATAGAGTGTTGTGTGGACTTGATTAAATCATTTTAAGCAATCCAATATAAGGTTATCAAAGAAACTTATGGTGCGTTTGTTTGTGTTTCTGTTCAAAAGTGTTTCAAAAAACAAAATAGAAAAAATTATTTCTGTTAGAGGAACAATTTTTGACAAAATACGCGTTTAGTAAAAACTTGTTAGAAATAAATAAATAAAATGAATAGAAACACGTTTGGTAAGTTTATATTCTTTTTTTATTATTTCTTTTAATTTTTTTATATTTTTATTTTATTTTTCCTTTCTTAATTTTTTTTTTTTTTTTTTTTTCTTTTTTTACTAGTTGCCGGCCATGCCGAGGCTAGCGGCCAGGACGACGGGGCGGCCTCCTTGGCGAGGCTTGGCCTCGCCGGATCTAGGCAGCTCGAGCTCACCCGGCCATGGCGAGGCGAGCATCGGCGACGCGGCGAGGCTCGACCTCACCTTGGTTGGGTGAGCTTGGCCTCACTAGATCCGGTGACGCCTCGGCCTTGCGGGGCCGGCGACCAGCCAAAGAAAAAAAAGAGAAGAAAATAAAGGGGAGAGAAAAAATGTTCTTCAAAAGTATTTCTGGAACAAAAAAATAACTTTTTTTTGTTTCTCATTTCCGTTCCAATTTTGTTCCAGGAACAAAAAAATAGATTTTGAACAAAAACGCAAACAAACGCGTTTTTGTTATTTTTTTGTTCAGAACAAAAAAACAAAAAATCTATTCATGAACAGATAAAAAGAACACAAACATGCAGGGTCTTAATATCTTTTTAGTTTTCGTCACCTATTGGGATAGTCAAATAGGCTATTATAGTGACCTTTGATTGCTCAAAAACTAGGTTATGGAGGAGTCCTTAGAATGCTCCATGGTGAAATGAACCAAATGACCTGGGCCAGTTAATATATTGTGGATCCATGTATGAGTAGTTTTAGACAACCTACACTTCTTGGTAGAAGTCAAAGAAATCCATCGATCGGTATCATGGCAAGAGCTTCTCAAGAGAATCGGGTTTCACTTATATGTAGATGATATGAGTGGGGAATGGAAGCAGATGAAATGCGTACTTGCCTAGACCAAGGTCGTTGATTGGGTGTTGCAATTGCCAGTATGCGATTCATAACATTGAAGAATTATGGTCGATTCATCCATGTGAACTGAGGTCTAAACAAAAGAATTTTCTATTGAAGTGATTCTTGGTAACTTTTCAACAGAGTGGCAATGAATTTGCAATTTATTTTTCAACTTGACCCATCACAAGTAGACAATTTCAGTATTTACACTGGAATGATACGTACACCAGAATTAAGTATCACACTACACTATTTCTCTTCCATCGTGGGAAAAGTACCAAAAAAGTTCTAAATCAATGGCATTTGTATTAATTCAACTCATAACTTTTTAATTAGATCAAATTGGTCGGCGCTAACGTGAAAGCTGGTTGGTCAACAAACGCTAACATGGCAATTTTTAAATAATTTTTAAATTTTGCTATTTTTTTTCCCTTTTCCTTTTTTTTCCTTTTCTTTCTCTTGGCCTTCTTTTCCCACAATGGCTGATAAGCCTCCAGTGGCTCACCAGCTAGCATGGGTCACAACCTTGCTTGGCCTCACCTAGGACCGCGGGCAAGGTGACTTTGCCCAACTCATCCAATGGCTGGCAAGCCTCCAAGAGAAGAGGCCAAGAGAAAAAAAGAGGAAAAAAAATAAAAAATTAATTTTAAAAATTGAACCAAAAAAAAAAAAAGTTATTTAAAAATTGCTACATTAGTGTTTTTTGGCCGGCATGTCATCAACGTTAGCTGGCCAAAATTGGTCGGCAATAATGAATTGATATTAATGTGAAAAGGTTTATAACTAAATTGATTCGATTGAAAAGTATAACTAAATTAATACTAGGGTTAATACCTTAAAAATCACTAAACCCAGTACACTTGTGACAAATTTGCCCCAAACTATTTTTTTGACCATGAAAAACTCCAAGCCTGTACACACAGCGACAAATTTACCCCAAACAGGTAACTTGTGACAAATTCACCCTCTTGTAATTTTCGTTAAATTTTACTATCAAATTATTAAGTTAAATGACACGTGACAGGTTAATTAATATACCAATTTAGGATTTTAAGCTCGGTTTGTCACAGTTTACAATTTTTGTAATTTTTTTGTGGTATTAATCCAATTTAGGAGATGGTATATTTGTTACAAATTTACCAGTTTGTGATTTTTTATTGTCGAATAAATTAGTTTGAGGTAAATTTGTCATAAATATACCACTTTAGGGTTTTTAACAGTCAATCGGAGTAAATTTGTCGAGGTGTACCAATTTGGGGTTTTTCATGGTCAAAAAAATAGTTTGGGGTAAATTTATCATAAGTGAACCAGTTTGGAGTTTTTTAGGGTATTAACCCTTAATACTAATGCTATAGGTTTAGGATTTTTTTTTTTTTGGGTATTTTTCCACTTCCATTGTTGACAACCCACATGCATAATGATTGAGTTTTCTAGGGGCTCAAGGCCTTGGATTTTGGTAAGGTTGCGTAGACTTAAACCAGAATAGCTCGAGAATATTTTTGTTCATTTGCTATTTGAACGTGCAGTCAGTAATTTACATTTTGGTTGTTAATCAATTGAGTCCTTGAAATTATAATCTTATCTTTAGTCTATTAAATCCTTAACGTTTGAAAAATGATGTCATCGTCAAGTCCTAAAGCGGCTGTCGGTGGCTCTTCCATGCTGGAAATCCTACATGCATCCCACGCAACCCTCTTTCTAATGCCGCGTGACCACGGACGCGAGGGTCATGTGATTTTGGCGTCGAAAATGTGTCGAAAATGTACCGAGGATGAGCTTAATCAGGACTTGATTGCCCCCCTCTTTTGCAACATTAAGGAGTCCAAAATATAACATCAAGGACTCAATTGATCGATGGCAAAAAAGATGAAGCAGCGATTCTGCACTAATCCCCTATTTGAAGCAATCTGGTGTGCTTCCAATTGGGTCGAGTTCAAACAACTTTTGTACCAAAAATCATCTAGTGTAGCAAATTAATTAGCATTACGCATACCATAGCTTACATTTGCATTTTTGTTCCTAAGTTTTAATTCGTCTTTGAGTTGAAGTTCTAGCTTGAGCTTAATGAAAACTTATGGTCGACCATGGGGCTGAACTCGGAGTTCATTTTTGGCTTTGAAACTGTCAAAGCTCAATCAAGCTGGACTCAAATTAGCTTTCAAAACGCATTTCATCAATTAGAATACAAGGGATGTTAATCCAAACCATCTCTTGAAGTCATTAATGAATTCAAAGTAATAAGTGAAAAAAAAAAAAAGCATGAGGGCAAAGTTATTAATTCAATTTAACGGAAACTATCATATGTCATCCAAAAAAATATTACCACATATCATTCAATTAAGTAATTTAACGATAAAATTTAACAAGAATTAACAAAAATTTATTACAAATATGCTAGTTTGGAATTTGGCCTGATATTAACCCTAATAAAATTACTAAGCAATAGCTGGGCTTATCAAGCATTAGCAACTTTCCAGTTTTGACAAGTGCCACACTTATTTATACTTTTGAAATTACTAAGTATTCTAATAATGTACCAATACTTATTTTTATGGATTACCAAATGTAGATCAACTACATTAAATGATCTTTCAAATTGGTCAAGGCTCTCTAGTTTATGGCCGCTTCTTTATGGTACCAGTTGTTGCTTCATTGAATTTGCTTCAATAGTAGGCTCATGATTCGACTTTGATCATTATGGACCGGTACCAAGATCGAGTCCTAAACAGGCAAACCTCATTTTAACAGCCGACATAGTAACAATGAAAATGGCTCATTCTTTAGTGAGATTATATGAACAAATGCTTGAACCAAAATATGTTATTGCTATGGGAGCATGTACAATTACAAAGGGAATGTTTAGTACCGATTCGTATGATACTGTTCGGGGAGTCGATAAGCTAATTCCTGTAGATGTCTATTTGCCAGGCTGTCTGTCTAAACCAGAGGCAGTTATAAATGTTATAACAAAACTTCGTAAGAAAATAGCTAGAGAAATCTATGAAGAGCGAATTAAATCTCAAGAAGAAAAATTGGTGTTTTAATACCAATCACAAGTTTCATGTTGGACGCAATATTCATATTGGAAATTATGATCAAGGATTACTCTATCAATCACCATCTACTTCAGAGATACCTCCTAAAACATTTTTCAAATACAAAAGTTTAGTATCTTCCCACGAATTAGTGAATTAGGCAACATTCCTTTGTATAGAATAACAAACAACAAATTAATCTTCTTATACAAATAAAAATACAAATCAAAATGCGAGAGATAAAAAAGATGCAAGGTCGTTTATGCCTTGGCTAGTCTAGCATGGACTAGTTTATAGATATTTGGGCTTCGATTATCAAGGAATAGAGACTTTACAAATAAAGCCTGAGGATTGGCATTCCATTGTTGTCATTTTATATGTATATGGCTACAATTATCTACATTCCCAATGTGCTTATGATGTAGTACCCGGTGGATTGTTAGCTAGTGTGTATCATTTTACAAGAATAGAGTATGGTGTAGATCAATTGGAAGAGGTATGCATAAAAGTACTTGCCCCGAGGAGGAATCCTTGAATTCCGTCTGTTTTCTAGATTTGGAAAAGTGTGGATTTTCAAATTGGTTAAGGCTTGATAAGCCAGGCTATTACTTACCTTCGAAAAATCAATATTAATTTGATCAATCTACAAACATTCATCACGTCAAATTATATCTAATTTATTCACTTATAGGTTTTTTTTTCCTTGATTTTAAAAAGAAATGACTAATATCCTAAAAAATCTTAAAATTGAACAACTGTGATAAATTTTCTCAAAATTAATTTTTTATCATGAAATACTTTAAAGTAGTACGCCTATGACAAATTTACCTCAGATAACCATAAAAAATCTTAAATTAGTACACTTATGACAAATATATCATCCATTAAATTGGATTAATACCATAAAAACCATAAAAATGATACAGCTATGATGAACAAAGAGAAAAATCTTGCAATGGCATCTAACTCAACAATTTAACGGTAAATTTTAACGAAATCTAATATAAGATAAATTTATCACAAATATATCAGTTTTGGATAAATTTATCAAATGTGTACTAGTTTGAGGTTTTTTTGTGAACAAAAATTAATTTTAGATGTATTTGTCACAATGGTATCATTTTGGGGTTTTTTAAGGTATTATATCCTTCTTTTCCGTGGTTCACTAGTGTGTTGAGTTTACTAACTTTAAACAACCTTGATTTGACTAATTTACCAACATCCATCATGTAAGGTTGCTAATTCATTGTAGTGACTTAAATACATTGATTGGTTTTGTAATTCAATCTCGATTTTTTGGAATCTAAAACCTGCCCGGCCATCAATTTTTCCATGCTTTTCTTCAGCAAATTTCGGCTAGAGGGAATCGAGGGAATCGACGGGTTACTCTAGTAATGTTATATTCTTCCAAAGAGCGGGTTAGCTTTTACATACCAAATGTGAATGTTGACGCTAAATGAATCGTACCACCAAAAGCCTCAACATTTACATTCAGTTACCTATGAGCCATCTCGACTTTGAAAGAGTACAATATTACCGAAGCCTGTTTGCAGAGCGTTCGAAAGCAATCGTCTTTTTGGGCTGAATGCTTGCTTTTTCAAAGCAATTATCATCGCGTCAATTGGGTAGAATTTTTCCTTTTGGTTTTCTTTGGGTTCGAGATTTTTTCCTTACCATAGGAGTCGTTGTTAATCCTTTAGTCGCATATCTAGTTACACTTCATCGATGATCAATTAACATTACTTTTTTTTTTTTTTTGGTCTTGGAGGAACCGCTTTGGCCGACAATGCGTAAATCACCGGTGTTGCTAGCGGGAAAACCATCACCTCGACGCCATGCTTAACTCACCACACAGCAGACTTGGCCTCTCTGCCCGCAGGGAGCCGCGAACCTTGGCCTCGGTGGAGGACAAAGGATCTACCATTCACGCCGCAACGGCCGGTGATTCAATTAACATTACTTTTGATTCTATGATCTACCATTCACGCTGCAACGGCCGGTGATTCAATTAACATTACTTTTGATATTATTTAGCTAATTAATTTAATTTTTTTTAAATAATATGAAAGGTTTAGGTTTGCGATATGTATAATTAATGAGAGATCAATTTTGGGGGTTGATTACAGAAACAGAAAAAGGAAATTATCTCTATCGGTTATTTTTTATTTGTCTATGGCAATTTCATTTGATCCATCAAAACTTGAAGGCGGACAAATTCTTGGTGCATAGATATCTCGCTAGATGAGGTAGAGGACGACCATAATGAAGAGAGGGGAACAAGCACACATGACGTATCTACAGCACATTCTTTTAATTTTCCAAAAAGAAAGAAGACAAAAAAGGAAAAAAGGGTCATTAAAATGTGGGAGGTCCATCCTGGGTCAGGCCGGAAGGAGTCTCCGGCTGCTGCACACGCGAAGATCAAGAGCGATGGCCACCGTCGTGCCGCCGCTGCCGCCGCCGCCGCCGCCATGTGATGACCTCCTCGCTTCATTTCTTATAGTGCTTATTTACACATTTTTAGTATGGTTGCCGAGCTTGAATGTATAAAGCCCACACGAGATACTAAGGAGGTCCCACACCATCGAAGAACTAACTTAAATTGGTAATTTCAATGCGCTGGTAAGCCAAAAAAGATATAATAAATAAAGGTTGGTAATTACTAAATTTATTGGTCATTTTGGAAGTTTTAGTAGATAACTGAAATTATTTCGTCACTGCTAGATTACTCTTTTATGTTTTTCGTTTTTGTAAAGCACAAACTCTCTTTATAGAGTGTAGAGCGATTCCATAAATGCAGTACGTATTGCATGGCCGACACAGTCTGGGTCCTAGCCACGTTGCCTATGCGAAAAAACCTACTTTGCATAATCGTTTCAGCTAATTGATCGCGGAACTTGTTGTAATGAATGACGATAAATCAATTAAATTAAGTTTAGTAATTTCGTGTAAAATCTTAGTATTACCACGTTGTTTGTGTAAAAAAACAACCTTTGCATAATCACGCCACCTCATCGATCGTGGAACTTATTATGACAAATGATGATAAATCGATTAAATTAAGTTTAGTAATTTTGTATAATGTTTAGTAACCTTAATGGATCGTTAAGTCACAAAAATAAATGTTGATAGATTAATAGTTTTAGGAAGTCTAAATAAATATTTTCACTTTTTAAAACCAAAAATGGTAAAAGGTTGGTAAGTGATTAAAGTTAGTTGTGGACTAAGGTAACTAATTATAGTAGACCGATCAAACTAAGGTAAGTAATTTCTTATCAAAATTTGTAACGCTGATAAGCCACCAAAAAAAAAAATTAGGTGATTATTAAAATTGTTGGTAATTCCGAAAGTATGAATGGGAGTAGTTTTAAAAATCAATAAGATAAAATGTAGGTAAGTTCAAATGACAAATACTGGTAAATCAATTAAATAGTGGGTAATTTCATATATATATAACTTTAACTCGGTGGTATGTCAAAAAGAAATATTGGTAGATTAATAAGATAGTTAGTACTTTTGGAAGTATAAATTGAGCTTGGTATCATCTTGAAAATAAATTCGAAACTAACTAAAATTACTTATAATTTAGTTGCTATTTGACACCTAAATTTTCACTTGCTACTTAGAGTAAAATTGCATAGAAAGTTAAGGATCAAATTGTAACAGCTAAACAAAAATAATATGATTAAATTACATAACATATAGACATCAAGGGGATGTCTGATGACTATTCAATTTTTATGTTCTTAAAGGATATATTTGAAATAGAAATTCGTTTAATAACATAATTTTATTTTTCTATTTTTGAAATGAATTTTTACTCCAAAAATAAATTTGGAATCCGCTTATCCTTACTATTAGTCGGCTGCCAACTTATTTAGTGCACACCCGTCGCTGTCACGTGAGAGAGAGATTTTGTATCTATTCCGAAAAAATAAATTTGTGTCAATTATCAAACGTAAATTTTTGCGTAAAAACTCATTTAGGAAACAAATAATAGAAACTGATTTCTAGAGAAAAATGATTATCATTCGAATTCGAATCCTAAAGGGCACTTGCATTTTATTATTGTTATTATTAAAAAAATTATTTTAAAAAAAGTTATTGATTCGACACTTCAAGTTGTCAGTTGAGGAGCTCAAAGGCAGCAGCTCTGTCCACTGTCCAGGGCAGGGAACAGACCTGGCGGCAGAGCAGAGGAGCAGGGGCAGACCGCCGGCGCAGGCCAAGGACCGGCCGGCGCGCGAGAGACCGGACGTCCGCCGATTGGACAATTCAACGAGTCAGTTCGTCGTACAAGGAAGGGGGGATTTCGAGAGGGAGTGAGAAGGAAAGAAGAGCGGAGTTGCAAGAGGAGAGAGAGAGAGAGCTGGGAGAGCGTTTTCCTCGGGTCGGGTCGATTTCCCGAGGATCCCGGCTTAGAGGCGCCTGCCGTAGTCCGATTTATCTAGCTCGCCCCCCAATTCGCCGCCGCCGAGCAGCCGGGTAGGTGCCGGACCACACACCCCCCGCCCCAACCTTGTTTTCCCCGCGGGCGCTCACTTGCACCCAGTTTCGAGCGTCGGCGAGCCTTCCTCGGTCGCTGAGGCGGGTGGCTGTCCGCCTTCCTTGTTTGGCGGTGTGGATTCGAGCTTTAATACGGCTCTGTCCTCTCTTTTTTTTTTCGATGTACACCTGGTGTTCGACAAAATGTTCACTCTAGATTCGCTCTCGTAGTCCTGGTTCGGCCGGTAGGGACGGACTGGATTAGGGGAATTCAAGAAGGAAACAGAGCAAAGAAGAAGATTGGTGACACGGGCGTTGAGTAATCGACGGGATTCGCTCAGCTATATAGAAAGAAACCAATCTGTTAAAAAAGGGTGAAAACCAAATGAGGCAAGAAGGGATATGACAATAACAATTTATTGCAAATTATAGCGATTGAAGGCGGGAATTCTGGGATTTGAAGCAGGTTTTTGCACTATAAAAAATGGGGATCGTGGAAGAGAACGCACAAGTGATCTGCAGCTGTTCCTGACGATCTCCGGCGATTGCCAAACAGAACAAGGTCCTGCGGAGGTCCAGTGAAGACCCGGGGTACTACGGTAATGTTATACTCTTCCAAAGTTGGGGTTAGCTCGTGCTCGCTGAATATGAATGTCGACATCATGGGGCTCGCCGAAAGCGAGCCTGGCGAGCCATTGCATGAATCATGCTGCTGCCAAGAACTTTGACATTTATATTCGGGCAAGCACGAGCTACTCCAATTTTGGAAGAGTACAACGTTACCGGAGCCGGTTAGACCACTAGGCGGAGCCTTTGAAAGCAATCATCCTTTTGGCTGAAGGCTTTTTCAAAGCAATCATCATTGCGTCGATCAGGTAGAAATTTCCTTTTTGGCTTACTTCTGGTTTGTGATTTTTTCTTATCATAGGAGTGCCATCAATCGTTCAATAGCTTTATCTAGTTGGAAATGTATGTGCCGGGATGAATTTCATTTAACATGATTTTGGCGAAAGCCCTAATGCGCCTCGATTCATGCAAGGAGACATTCACAAGACTTAAGGATGAATCGAGGCAAGGCTGCGGCGATGGCAGGAAGGTCGACAGCGCTGCCGGGCTTGTTGAACACACTAAGGTTTGTGTCGAGAGAATGTCGAGTCGCCGAGCATTGCCGGAAATTGTTGAAGCTGGTCTGGAGAAGAGCTCTGTCACTGGACACGCTCGGACATCGCTGGTTGCCCACTGGAAACCTGAAATATAAAATATAAAAAATAAAGATCTTGAGAATTTGGCCGAGAAATTGTGATCCTCCCCAATTAATTATAGAACCCAATGTTCTCTTTCATATTTGTTTTTCCTATATTTTCTTTCAAGCAATTTATATAGCCGGTCGTAATTACCAACGGTCTCCCTACCTTTAAATTTCTTATCATTTATTTTCCTGTCCAAAATCAATAAAGGGCCATTTGTATGTCACCTCGATTCATAGTTCATCCATATTCTTAAAAATTATTTCATGGGTAGTTTTTTTTATTTTTTTGTCGATATTTTCCAATCTTTAGAGGAGGGACGAAGGTTACAAAAAGAGTGAATAAACCTAGAGAAAAGCATAGGATAATTGTACAAAAAAGGGGGACTATTGATGGGAAACACGTGCAGACGTGGACTTAAGGTTGAACTTTTGGCTTATATACGATGGAGGAGTAGTTTCCTAAGAAGATTAAATAGATTATCAGTTTGATCTTGGCATAACCGATATTGCGGTTTCTTCGTTTTTGCCCGATCTCTAGAGGAAAGCAACCAAAGATTGCAGAATTCTAATGGTCCTGATTGGAATAAGTGATGTGATTGCTCAAAACCCAAAATCATTGGCTAATAATAATGATTATGATAATAGACATATAAGAAAATACTTTAACGACAAACACAAATTGCCAAACCTTCCGCATCATTGATGCACAAAAACCCATCTAACAACACCCACAACAATAATAGATATAAGATAATACTTGGATGACTAACACAAGTTGTGAGAAAACTACAAATTCAATCATAGATATATTATGTGAATGCTAATTCAGTTATAAACTTTTTAATGTTATCAATATTGTCCTATTATACCATTGCGCGAAATTCATATGTAGTACTTTTAGTCAATTCTCACTTGAACATGGTCCACATCATATATAAAATTGCCAAATATGATAATTGGACCCAATCAACAATTTTTGATAGCAGGGCAAGAGGACTAAATTGTATTTTCCTGCAAAAGTACAAGATAACTTTAAAACATTAGAAAGCTTATAACTAAATTGGTTCTATACATTAATTTTAGGACTAATCTGCTAATTATCCCTACAAATTTGCAAATTCTCCCCTTATATTATATAATAACCATAATAATAGTAGTGCCAACGACAACAACAACAGTATAAAAAACTAACAACAACAGTATAAAAAACTACTTCAATGACAATTATTAATTACATAATCACCCACATCATTAATGCAAAAAACCATATAACCTATGAATTTATGAGAATATTATGGATTATCCCTTCAAACTTCTGCATCATTGCCCAATAACACCTCCAGAACTTTAAAAAGTTACAAATTAATCCCCATGAGCTTTAGCACAATTAGATTATAGTCCACAAACTTTGAAAAGCTACAAAATATCCCTAAATTTTGATGTTTTGTTGCCTTTGTCTGCAAAATCTTTAAGTCTCAATTAAAAATAGACCACCTCATCTCTCTTGACAAAATATCCTCCACTAAGTTTTCTCGACTTCATTAAACATGTGCATTTTGGTTGAAAATTTGGATTTATAGATTTTTATGTAACACTTAACAACTATACAGAGGAAAAAAGCAAATGGCTACAACAAAAATCAAAGTTTGGGAAATGGTATGTAATTTTTCAAAATTTACATATTATTATTTATTGGGTTAAAGTTTAAAGGCATAATTAATAATATTTGAAAATTCTATGCCCGTTTTCGCAATGATGCCAAAGTTCAGGAGGGATTTTCGAACAATTCTCCTAAAATTTTGTGAGCAGTCCGTGACGGGTTGCATAAACATCGGGAATGTATTCCATTGAATAAATAAGGAATGAAGACAAAAATATTTTCTTGTACTCTTATCCGATGTTATCTTCGATCGGTAATTTTAACCGACTAGGTCCTTCTAGGGTGTAACACTTAACAACTATACAGAAGGAAAAAAAGCAAATGGCTACAACAAAAATCAAAGTTTGGGAAATGGTACGTAATTTTTCAAAATTTACATATTGTTATATATTGAGTTAAAGTTTAAGGACATAATTTATAATATCTGAAAATTCTATGCCCGTTTTCGCAATGATGCCAAAGTTCAGGACGGATTTTCGAACAATGCTCCTAAAATTTTGTGAGCAGTCCATGACTGGTTGCATAAACATCGGGAATGTATTCCATTGAATATATAAGGAATGAAAAAGAATATATATATATATATTTCTTGTACTCTTCTCTTAGGTAGCAGACCGACACCGACATACGACACGCGACGACACGAAACGACACGCCGACATGTTTGTTTCTAAAAAAACAAAGAATTTCAACATATTGGATATTAAATATATATATTTTTATATATACATAATAAATTATCATTTTTATGTTTATTTCAATCAAATTCATAAATAAATAAATAAGCCTAGAATAAATTTACACTAAAAATATTAATCCACAATTTTAAAATAATTCATTATTTCAATTTGACAAATTCAATTCTATCACAATAATTCATGAAACTTGAAGAAAAAATAAGCAATCCACATTCAGGACTTGCATGTTAGATATGTGGGAATAGGAGAAAAAAAACTTAAGGGATGAATTGTGTATCACTTCCTGGTCAAAAGAGAATAAAAGACTAGGTTTTTCTTCTTTCTTAATTTACTATTTTTATTATTGTGTTTTATTTTTTCACATTTATACATTTTGACTTCTCATTTATTGAAAATTTTTAAAATTGACATCGATATCGGAATTACGTGTTATAAACTTATATGTCAGAATTTCGACTCGAGTATAAGGAAAGTTGACAATGTGTTGAATTTTTCGATATGTATTGATCAAGTGTTGAAGAGTGTCCAAAAGTATAAAAAATGTCGGATACATGTCAAAGTGTCTGACACGATACGAAGGTTCTTGGAAAGTGTTAGCGTTTCATAGCTTTTCTCCGATGTTGTCTTTGATCGGTAATTTAACTAACTAGGTCTTTCTAGGGTGTCGACCCAACTCAACCATCATGCAACGGCCCTTGCCCTTGCACTGATCTAGGAGACGACAGGCACCTCATTGGGGTAGCACATTCAAGGACAAATCGACCCTCGTTGAGAGCTATTTTTCTAAAAATTACTATTTATATAATTTAAAATAGTTAATTAATAAAAATTATTTTATTATCGATAATTATTTATTTTAAACGTTTTCATAGACGAATAAATTATTTTTTTATTTATTCATTCTTTTAAGAGATATGACCAATCATTTTTAGAAAAACCGTTTTCCAAATCGCTTATTATTTGTAAAATAAATGGAGCAATTATGTTGCTAAAATGTTGATTTGGCAGATTAGCATCTACCAAACCAAATTGATATGAAGGGCTAGTTTGGTTTGGTTTAAAGAGTTCACGAGTCAAATCGATCAAGATTATAGTTTGAAGGACTAAATTGAATATCGAATAGGGAAAATGACACAAATAATCATTAAACTTTAACTTAATGTGTAATATGATTTCTATTATTTTAATTTATTCAATGCAGTTGCGAACTTTTCGTACATGCTCAATTCACTCCATGGACTATAAGAAGATATTAAATCTTGTCCCTAATTTTGAAATAATTGAAGGATTACATTGAACATTTTTATATAGTTCAAAGGCTAAATTAAATATGTACCAAAAGTTTAAGAATTATATTGAATAAATTAAAAGTATAAAGACTTATTGAATATTATGCTAAAGTTCAGAAATTATATTAAAAAAATAAAAAATTCATGGGTCACGTCGAGCCGAACTTATCATTCGCGTCATTATTCTTATCGAGTAAAGGACGCAAGACCATTTCGCGAAATTGCCCCCACACGGATAGCGAAGGTTTTCGTTGCGGGAATCCTCGAGTTAAAAAGACCCTGGAATTCCTGGCTTGCCCCTCTGGCCCTGGAGCCGTCCGATCAAACGCTGCCCTCGCCCACAGCCGTCCATCTCATCTCCTTCTTTTACTCCCCGTTCAACACTTCTCTTTCAAAGCTCCCCCTTCCTTCCTCCTCCTCGGCTGATCAGCACCTGGTTTCGGTTGACCTTAACGGGGAAAACTGCGACCTTCCCTCCATTTCCCGCAACAATTCCTGCAATCCCTCCCTCCGTCGGGCAGAAACCCTAAGTGGGTCCTCGTCGTTACGGCGGATCTTTGCGCAGATTGTCGAGTTTTGCGACGGTAAGCTCGGATTGTTTTTGGGATTTCTTGCTCCTGGTGCATCGTGTTTGGATCTTTCGTTTCTTGTTTCGGGATCTCCCCGTTTGTTCGTGCTTTCTCGAGTCTCGGGTCTTGCGGATTTCGGGTGAGTGAGTGGGGTCGGTGATTCGTATTGGTGGCTTGAAATTTGGGGTGGAGGAATGGAGGAACGAGTCGCCTGTATGGATGTCCGCTGTGTAGTTTTGGGATTGGCCAAGGTTGGGTTTGTCTTAGCTGCTGTTGAGGTGGAATGAGTGTTAGCTAGTTGGTGCAATTGCTCATGTCTATTCGGTTTTTAGTGGCTTGGCTAGCCCTTTAAACTATTCGTTTTCTGTTTCATCTGCTCCGAGTTGGCTTTTGGGTAGGTTGTAGGGATCTGCATTGGTGATTGCTGCCCTTTGGAATCGGTAAAAGATTTTGGGTTGCTTTTGTTTCCCCCCCTAATTGATGGGAAGTCCCGTTTGTAGTGATCGGGAATCTGAAGAACATCAAAGGGTTATCATTGACTGTACCCTGAATGGTTCTTGGTGCTCTTATATATAAAATTTAAACAATTAGTCTGGCTCTGGCATAATTTTCTTGGTGCCTATCTTCTTTGATGTTGTGTGATGTGAAGCATTGCGAAAGTGTTATCCATTGGTATTTTCTTCTGACTCTCAGTTGTGCAGCGTTACTTGCGCATGGTACAGTCACATCTTCTATGCTGAACTCTCATAATCTTCCAAGTTTCCATGGAAAGCTCTAAGACTGGTGAAATGGACAAGGAGTCAGCTGATGCATCCATCCCTGCAGCAGCAAATCATGTGGAACCTCCTTCTGCCACTGATCCTGCACCAGATAGTTCTGCACGAGATGGATCCCCTCGGATTTCTGCTGCTGGCATTTCATCTTGGGCTAAAAATTTGAGGATTCCTCAGTCTCTATCAACTGCACAAGATGACTCCACCACTAGCAATGGTGGTAAATCTCCCTTTGCACGATTCACTAGTGGATTGGGTTTGAAATTGTCTCCAAGATCTCCTCCAGCAGAAGAAAGTATTGGTAGTCCTTCAGCAGCACAGCCTGGTTTGTTTGGAACAATCACTAAAGGTTTGGTCGATTCCTCCAAAAGTGCGGTGAAAGCAGTACAAGTCAGGGCTCGTCATGTTGTCTCTCAGAATAAACGTAGATACCAGGTGTCATAGTCTTGCTTTCACCTTTTATCCTAATTTGGTTATATTCAAGTTAATTGGCTACATCTAATAGTGCTTGGATCCTTGGACCTTGTTTGTGTGGTCAGACTATTGTTCTGTTAGCTCAAGCTATCCTTTTTGTCCTGAAATGCACTGAAAAGCTAGTTTATCATATTACGTGGATCCGTTAATTCAGGGGTTGGACTTAAATTGGGGAACTTATGTAAAGATGGAAAAGAATTTATCCTCACTCGCTAGCTTTAGAACTGTACTGTGACAAGTGTCTGGTCCTCTTATTAGGAAAATGAGCAAGTATGGCATAGCATACTCTTTCAGCTCTTGATATTGTCGGTATTGTGAAATCTAAGCTTTTATACTTCTAACAAGATTATCTAAAAGTGTAACTTTCCATGGCAATGCATATGCACATATTTAAGACATATTTCTTGTATGAAAACATATATCTCCTTTTTGTGGAGTCAAAGAACTGATTTAAGATCTCAACTTTCTTTATTTTCCCTTTAAAAGGCTTAAGTTCTAAGATGAAATCCCTTGGATTAGCAACTTAGTACATGTGCTTGAAAGTTAAAACTGCATTTCATAACATGAGGATAGTCCCTCTTGTCATCACAGAATTAGAGCGCCACTACTTATGTCAGTGAACCAGTCAGTCATCACACTTTAAAGCTAGGGGGCTGTTTGGTTCATGAAGATGTTTTCCATTTATTATGAGTTTTCAATGTTCTTGATAATTTTTGATCTGTGAGCATTAAAGTTTTCAGTTGCGGTGAAAATTTTGAAAATTTGATTATGTTGTTTTCACAGTTCTCCCTTACAATGAAATTTGCTAAGCCTTTTATAATTAAGAAAATTTTTTTGTCGAAACTTTAGAAAGACTCTGTCCATCAATATACTATCTCATATGAGTGTTAATCAAAAAGTTAATTTATGAACCTTGTATTCTTTATTATTCCTTTCAGGTTCAGCTTGTACTTGCGTCAAAACAAATAAAAACGAAAAAGATAATAGAAAAGCAGGGAAAGTCTGCAAAATCTGTAATGCTTCGTGAAGCTTACGAAGCTTTATTTTCACATGAAGCTTTGTCTTGATTAAACATTACCAGCATTAATTGTAGCTTTGTGGTTGATTGTTCGATTCTTATAATAGAAATAAAATGTGAATGAGCTTGACGATGTTATTTTTCTGTAGGAAGGAGGATTTGATTTGGATATGACATATATCACTGAGAACATCATTGCTATGGGTTTCCCTGCTGGCGATATGAGCTCTGGTTTCTTTGGATATGTAGAGGTAATTGGACTATTTCCAGTAGAATATGTGAGTACTCTTATATTAAGTTTGTTATTGTTGAAGTTGTTCCATGTGTGTGCAGGGGTTCTATCGCAATCATATGGAAGAAGTGATTAAATTTTTTGAAACCCAGCACAAGGTAGGTAATTAGTCAAAAGTTTATCTGACAGTCTAATTGGAGGCTGATCATGTTATGAGGTTGATGTTATTGCAGTTTTCAATTGTATCAGCCATTTTTTGCTGTCTTGGTGTAAAAGATCTGGGTTTCCTTGTCATTAAGAAAGGAAGTAAAGTATGCTTCCGCACTATAAACAAGATATATAGAGGGCATTACTGATTTCCAAGATCTTTCGGGTGGTACATAGTCATATCAATCAGAAATATCACAAATCTATATAGTAGCTTATACTAAGAGATTTATATTCTCGTCTTTTCAGTGGGTCTAAAAGCTCAAGTTCTGGTAAAATTTGTTCTTTTCTCTGATCATATACTTGTTATATGTTGGCTTTGCTAGTCAAAGCGATAACTATTTTATGACTAAAAGGTTATGAAGGCTTTGACATACTTTTGTCGTCCTCTTTTCCAGGACAAGTACAAAGTGTACAATCTTTGTTCTGAAAGGCTATATGATGCATCATTATTTGAAGGAAAGGTGTGTTGCAGCTGGTTTCTTCTGTTTATAGGGTTCAATAATGTGGATGGATCATAAATATGAATAAACTGAGATCTGTTGGTGCACTTAGTAAGTTGTTTCGGGGTGAACTTTTCAGGTTGCAAGTTTCCCATTTGATGACCACAATTGTCCACCCATTCAGCTTATAATATCCTTCTGTAAAAGTGCTTATGGATGGTTGAAGGAGGATATCGAGAATGTAGTGGTTGTGCACTGCAAGGCAGGGATGGCTAGAACAGGGCTAATGATTTCTAGCCTTCTCCTATATTTGAAGGTATGACTTCAAAAGTTGTCACGATGATGACATACACCCAGTGCTATCTCTAGCATAGAATACACTGGTTCATATTTTTTATTGTTCATTTCTTGGACATTCTCTGCAGTTCTTCCCAACTGCTGAGGAGTCTATTGACTATTACAACCAGAAAAGATGTGTGGATGGAAAAGGGCTTGTCTTGCCAAGTCAGATTGTGAGTTCCTTTAAAAATTACAATTAGTGAACACTTTGGTCAGTGTCCTCAACCTTTTTCATTCTGTTTGATAGCATCATTGTATTTTCTGTCCAGAGATATGTCAAGTACTTTGAGCGTGTTTTGACATACTTCAATGGAGAAAACCAGCCTGGGCGAAGGTACGTTGCTGATCCTGGATACTGCTTTTGTGGTTTTCCAACAGATTCTGAAGATCAGCTTTTCTGCAGGTGCATGCTTAGGGGATTTCGTCTCCACAGGTGTCCTTATTGGATCAGACCCTCCATAACAGTCTCTGATCATAATGGTCTCTGCTGGCTCATGTGCTATCTTTATTCCTACATGATTAATTCATGTTGTGAAGATGGAAAATGATATAATCAAAATATCTGATCTTTGGACTGTTTATATGTTGGGATGCTTTTCTGTTAAGGATAACTGAATGTCATGTTTTGCACCTAGTACTTTGTAAATAAGCTGTGTGCAGCGAAATACATATACTTCTGTCTGTTCCTCATGAACAGCACATAATCGGAACATTATTACTCTGTTGGGGCATAACAAAACGATGTTTTGCGCATAGTACTTCGTAAGTAAGCTGTGTGCAGCGAAATACATATATTTCTCTCTGTTCCTCATGATCAAATATTTTATTTTGGCTATTGATATATAGTTGACTTTGAAAGATGGCTTTTCTTGAAATGGAGTTTTGTCTAAATTTACTGTTGAAATGAATGGAATTTTGTCACTTAAAATGACGTTATAATCTCTTCAGAATTCTAGTACATTAGCCTAATTGCTTGAATATTTACTATTGTATCTCCTGCTCTCCAGGTATTCTATTTACCACTAAGAAGCATCCAAGAACAAAGGATCTGTCGGTAGGTCATAACATTTTTTGCATTTAATTTCTCCTCCTGTTACTGGACGTTTTACTGTTGCTAAAAAAAAGAAAAGTAATTGATATATATGCTTGCTTTGTGCAGCCTGAAGATTATTGGTTTAGTGCACCAAAGAAAGGAATTATGGTGTTTGCTTTGCCAGGCGAGCCTGGTCTGACAGAGTTGGCTGGGGATTTTAAGGTTCATTTCCATGATCGCCAAGGAGATTTCTACTGGTTATATTCTGTCTTCCCTGTGATATGTATATATATATTCTCTTTTGTGCTTTTCTGTGTTTGGAGCTCTCTAATCAAATGTATTTCCTTCAGTTGGTTAAACACAACATTTATGGAGAACAGAAAGGTCCTCAACACCAACGATCTTGACGGGTTTGATAAGGTAATCAACTCTTTGTTATTATTGTTGAGAATTCCCGTTTTCTTTTCTTAAAAAAAGGAAGAATTTGAGAGTGATGATCTGGCATGCTGCATACATTGTGCTGGACTTATTTGATTGTCACTTTAAACAAGCAAAGAAGTCCATTCAGTTTTAACGTGAGGTTGGTTGGCATGAACTTTGCAGAGGAAATTACCTTCTCCTGGGTTCCAAGTAGAGATTGTGCTGGTGGATTATGATGGTGCGCCTCCAACCCCACCCTTCGCTCAAAGCGGGACCACGACTTCCAGTGCCACCTCGGACCCTCCTCCTGCATCAGTTGCCAGCACTGCAGCCACTTCTGATCACCATGAAAGCAAAGTCCCAGGAAGCAACGATAAAGATGATGTGTTTTCAGATAGTGAAGCAGAGGAAGCCGGTTCTTCCAAGAGCAAGCGAAGGCAACCGGCATCTTCAACTGGAGAAACTGTCACATCTACTACCCCCACTTCAGAGAATAAAAGTAATGCAGATCAAGTAGCGAATGTGACACGTGCAACCGAGCAGGTCTCTCTCGGGAACTCAGGCCCCGCCCCACCAAAAAGTGATGTCATCTCCAGCACTGAGTTCTCCACTTCAGAGAGTGAGTTCAAGGCAATGGCAGCTGATGCTTCCGTGTTCACGTTTGGGGATGAGGAGGACTACGAGAGCGACTGACCAAGGGTTTGGTCGTGCTGGTAGCGAAACCTCTCTGCGGCTATGTACATAGATTGATGAACTTAAGCTGCAGGTTCACTGTTCACGAATTAAGTGGTTGATATTCATTTCCGTTTGATATTGTGACATTAGTTCCTGTTTTCATCTGGGTCATTGTGTTTCTGTAAATTGAAAAGAACTGTACAATTTCAAGTATTTTGCTTCCGTCAACTTGAATACATTCATTTTATGTCATGCGGTTCAAGTGAAAACAGAAACACAAGACGGAGATAAGAACAGTTGGGCCGACAAGTATTCATCTTGCAGCAGCAGATCAAAAGGTTGACATAGTACCAGAAAGAGGAAAGAGGTAGCATAAGCCAGTGGTTATTGCTCATCTTAAACACTACCAAGATTTCTGCAAAAATCCTGGATGATGATTGTGACTCTATCTCCTTAATGCAGGAGCTGTTCTGAGAAAATTAACTGTTTATGCCAAGGTGTGAGATTGACAATGAAGGCATGCAAAACTTACAAATTTTCATTTCGAATCACCTTAATTGCAGCTCGTTAGGGGCAATGATGAAGTCATATGGATCATCTACACTACAGCTAGAGCCAATCAGACGTTGGCCTTACTTTCAAAAGTATCAAGCTACCTACCCAAGATCACATGATTTATGATCTTACTTTTAGTTTCAATTGGGAATCTTTGTCACGTGTTTATAGATGTATAAACTAAGTTTTCACTTTGTTTCACAAAATGATGTGGCGTCACCTGTGCGTTGTTTTTGATGAGTTACTTAAAAATGAGTTTTAAATTCATTTCATTGACCAACAATCATTTGCCACCATATTCAGTAAATTAATTTAATACACTTTCTAGTGGACACTGCAATTCTTGTTGATCATAATGACCCTAGTATTTTTTCTTCAACAATGAGCAACTCCACCTTAATCAAATAAGGGGGCAAAAAGATATATGGCTTCTTTTTTCTTTTTTTCTCTATCCCTAATTAGAGGAAATTTCCTCAATCATACTTTGATGTGTTATAAGTTATGAATATCACTGATATGTAAAATTAACTTAAATAAAAAATATGTAATGTCTATATTTGTGATGTGCCCATTAGAAACTTGATTGGAGAAAATTTCCTCGAATCAATAATGGAGGAAAATACAATCCATATAAGATAATAATCGATGTATTTTTGGCAAATTTCAATTGGATTCTTGAACTTTTAATTTTATTCAATTTTGTCTTTGTAATTTTCGATTAGATGCGATCTCATCCATTAATTGCATGTGCCTTTTCCAATTCAGATACTCACCTCTTCAAAGTTGTATTTTATCATGGAACTAATCGTCATTATCAATGTGGCAATCTCATGTCTAGTCTTTTGACCATGCTAGTCACAAAGAATATTATAAAAATAAATAAATAAATCATAATCTTTTATACGGAAGTCAATTCAATCATATTAATTATACCAATTTAGTTATAAATATTTTAACAATTTGTCAATTTAATCTAAATCTTTTGACAGTTTTCCAATTTACTCATAAATCTTTTCATGATATGTCAACGTAATTTTTCCAGCCAAATATCCAAATAATAGGTTTGCGATTAAATTGACGTTAAAAAATATTTAGGATTAAATTGACAAATTATTAAAAGGTTTAAGATCGAATCAATACAAAAACTGTTTAGGACTAAAGTGGTAAATTTTTATAATAAAATTGACATAATTAAAAAAGTTTAGCGCTGAATTCGCCGCCTATGACAGGTTTACAATTTTTTGGATGATTATCCCGTCATACGTGTCTCAAGAATCCACATAGCCCAAGCGCCTTCATCATTCGAGCCCGACCGCCTGGTTTCGCCTCTACGTTTGTTCTTGTCTTCTCCACCCCGTCGACCCCCCAGAATCCTCCCTTTCGCCCGAAGGACGTTCTTGCACTGAACATCGGCCAACCTTTCTTCAGCAACGAGGTATTTCTCAGATACCCATTTCTCTCCTTCGCTTCCTTCTCATCTTCTTCGCCTCCCCTGCTGGTCGTTTGAATCTTTTCCGGAGGCTGAGTTTATGAACTCGCTTCTTCTTTTGTGGGCATGTGAGTATGAATTCGCACTCGTGTGCTTGCTTTGCTTGGTGTGGGTGTATGGCCCGTCTGCTCTATTGAGTTCTTGAAGATTTGCACACCAAGTGGTTGACGTATTTCCTTCGTCTGTACATCACTGCCGCCATCTGGTTGTTGAATTGGCTGTGCGTTGTGGAAATTGGAGCTGGAGAATTCCTCTCACTTTCCATGAAAAATGTTTGATTTTGGATGAGAAATGGGTGGCCCAGAAGATAAAAGTTTAATCTTGAGTACAGTCCGTGGTCTACAAAGCTCTAGCGGAAATGGGGTCGGCATGTCATCTGCTGACAACAGATGGGTCCTGAATTTTTGTAGCGGATGGAAAGTACACTGAGTCTTCTAATTAAATCTATTGTCTTAGAAGTCGTTTTGATGTACTGCTCCTATGTTCGGGTCTGTCAAATGGTTAAATTGGGAGAATTTAATTACAGAACCCACTGTGATATGAATAAATAGCAGTTGAGGACCATGTAGAGTGGCATTCTGTTACTATGTCGTTTTGAAACTACTATAATCGTAGAAGCATCTCACAAACAGAAGAAAATCCATACTTTAGCATATCATGGCATTGTTGTCACACTGTCAAGAACTTTGTGCTCAAGCACGCAGAGGTCGAATTGCTTTTGGAAACTGAATGCATATTCTTTAAAGTACTTTTGGGCAATCAATGTTTTTTCATATCTTTATATTTCCCTGCTCTTGCAAATTTTATTCTTCTGTCACCCTTTTATCAAAATTTAAACTTCAGTCATCCTCACCCATCGGTTCTGGTAGACGAGATGATATATGAGTTTATTACTAGCAGCAAGATTAATCGACTGCAGGCACTTGTATTTGCTTTTGGAATAAGAAGGGTGAGTGTTAATCACTACATTTGTTGAACTCATGTCAATCTCAATAAGGCTATAGTATTGTTTGGTTACATTACTACCTCATTATGTGCAGGGTCGGATGTCTACTGCAGGGGAAGATGTTCTGTAGCTTCAGTTATCTTTTGATTGTGTTGTCACAGGAAGAGTGACTGGGTCTGGAATTACAGAAACTAGGGTAGGAATTTCAGTCTCTTAGATGTTTCACTAAATTGAGAGTGGATTGGGCCTATGTGAAGATTGTGAAATCAAGTCATACATACAAATATTCAATGCAAGATTGGATATGTAAATATGGTGTCTAATGTCTATGTACGCTAGTGAGGAAATTCAGTGGACTCATAAAAGATATTTTCATGTTATGATTCGGAGTGATGTAACATAATTAAATGGTCTTGTTAGTCTCTTGGTATGCCATGTTGGCACATATAAGATGGCTATACATTGGACATGCCTTGCCATTTCCATTGGGCAACAATGATTTCTAGGTACTCTCATATTGAGAGCAGCTGTTCTAGTTTTACCAATCGAGTGCAAATTTGAGGAAGTACTGTGTTGGCACCAGTAGAAGGCGATAGAATGTTTAAGTATGCTTCTATCCTGCTCCTAAACATCTATGTTTAAGATGACAGTTATCAATGCTTTATGCAAAAAAGTGGTTGTGTTTTGGAGGCACAGACATTTCAATCAGGATGATGAAAGATATTAAGAGTTCCTGGCCTCTGATTAATTTCATTTTTAGTCAATCTTTTAACTTCTTCAGAAATGCTTAGAAACGTCCAAGCTTTCCAATTTGTGCACAAATATTGGTGCAATCATATCACATCACTCATCTTCCATTCGCTCTTTTAGAAATGGATGGCATGGATGGGAATTTTCAGTGATAAGCATGAATTCTTGACCTGATGTCCTATTGTATCTTTTCTTTGCAAAGTTGTACTATTGCTTCGGTTGATTGTAAATTATTTGTTTGCCCCCTTTTCTATGCTCTATCTATCTCTACTTAAAACTCATACAAGTTCCTCTTTTTCATTCTGCTTTATTTCTAGAGGTTTTTGCAATATGAATTGTTATGCTCTTAAAAACATGGCGGTATTATTGACAAAGGAAGTAAAAGATGTTCAATGTTTCTAGTAGTTGCTAAAATTCTGAGCTGATGGAAGAGTAACTATTCCACCATCTTTGTGCAGTACTTATTTCTTGACTTTAAGATTTTGTTATGTTAGGTGTAAAAACTTCATAAGTTTGTTTTTCTCCTTTTTTTGAAGCATCCAGTGAAGGCACAGTGTTTGACGGTGTTGCAATTGTAGGATTCTTGGGAATCAAAAACCGAAGATGGTGACAATCAGTGGGTTAAGTGGAAGCCATCTAGGTCCCTTTTTCTGTCTCTCTGGTGTACATGTCCTTTCATTCTCCTTTCTGGCCTAAATACTGTCTTGTGCATTTGTAGGTGCGATTCATCCCACCTGTAATAAATTTCCTCTTCGGAGTAAGAGCTGTAAGCAGACGAAAAATAATGAATGCAAAGCTATTGGGCTTGCCTGTGGTAAAGTAATTATGCTTCCACCGTTTTCTCTCTTTAATTTACATCAATGAAGTTGTAATTCCAAGTTTTACAACAATTGGACCTCTTTGCAGATTTTAAGAACAAAAACTGGTTGTTTGGGTACCGGGCATTGGAGGAACAATCATGTGGTGTCTGCAGCAAGAAATAACCATGCGTTAAGCTATGACGATGACCTAAACCCTGAACCCTTTTGGGCTAGTCTGATCAAAGAAGTAGTGTGGTACTAACTTATTCTCAGAATTATATTCCCCTTCAGATTCATCTGTTGCCATTCCCCAGGACAATGATGTTTCAGGCCAATGATGTATTAGGGTATTATCACATCTTTGATTTTCGCAGGGCACGTAATATTTGATCTTTGCATTCACCAATTTTATGATTTCCATTTTAGGTCTTTGAAGTCATTATTCACATTTTTGGGCGAGCAACCTGGCCAGCTGAAGTACATAGAATGGCCGAGCTTTCAGAGCACGGTAATTCCAAAATCTGCTCATTCTTGTGGCCTGGATAGATTCAGAATAGTTCTTTAGCCTAACAAGCTGTCCTATATTGCTAAATAAAGCTGATTTTCATGGTGAACACTTCGACACCACATCCAAACGAGATTGCATCCTTGTGGTTCATCACAGTTGAACTGAACTTTTACAGTTGCTAATCATGCAACTCATATTCTCTTGCTTTAATTTGACTACTCTTGAGCTGGCTAAGAGCTGAGTCTTTCCATGGATGTGCTGCAGCTGAGGACCGCAACTCTTACGCTGATTCTTGTGGCATTGCTCATCGTTGCACTATCATCAGTGGATTCAGCCCTTTACTGCATGTTGAACTGGTTTCTGAGGCGATCTTCATGACCAATCCCCAAGCTCGTTTGTTGGTACTTCTAGCATATTCTTTGGAAATGTCTAAGAGTAATGGAAAAGACCTGTATATAACTTAACAAGTAGTGAGTTGAGGAGTCACGCATTTTATTTTATATTCTCTTTCGCTTAAATTTGCCACTACGATGGGCTTTGTGGCTTCAGTTCGAAACGCTGGAAACCATATTCACCCAGTCATTCTTGGATTATGGCCGATGCAATGTCCATCCTCCCTCTTTTCTGTTAGGGGCGGGATGCAAATCTCTCGAGCAACTGAAGTATAAATTATGTTTCTCGATCAAAATTAAAGTGGATTGGCAATGATAAGCCAGACAATGGAACCTCGGAAGCATGAGAGGATGGTTGTAAACTTCAATGTTGAAGCACCAGAGGCTTCGTCATCATCAAGACTTATGGATGAGACGATGAGCCAGTCATTACTGATTACTCGAGCATATCCGAATCACTTTTGAGTTTTCCCTCCGTTTTACTGACTCCGTCAATTTTGTGTTCATTTTTTCCCACACCTAACTCAAAGTAGTTAGAACATAGAACGGCTTTTTGGCTAGAAGAGGGGCATTAACTGCTGCCATTTAGGTCCAACCTTATGACCAATTGGGCAGTGGGAAGTGGGGAAAAGCAAGGGGGGAGCCAATCTTCCTCCAATTGTCAAAATGGATTCCTTCTCTTCTGTCAAACCTGATAAAATTGACAAGTCTGTCTGAAGACAGCTTATCAGAAAAAAGACCCCAAAGACCAAGAACCACATCAACAAGAGGAGGAGGAGGGAGGATGAGGGGGATCGACCCAAAGTGCCTCTTGCTTGCGCTTCCTTTTATGATTTTTATTTCTTGGGACAAGGACAAAACCCTAAGTCTCTCTCTCTCTCTCTCTCTCTCAAGTAAATATGAGATCTTGCACACAGTGACCCATTATATTGCTTCCATAAGAGGCTATTTTCATGGGTCCCGGCTTGGTGTGTGTGCCTCCTTTTCCCACTCTTTTGCCCTTCCAACACAACAGTTCAAACACCAGCAACACCGAAAGCAAGCACACCCGATTTTCCCAAAAACCCAAAAATTATATATTTTTTTTCTAAAACCCAGAAAACTTATAATAATTGCATAGAAGAAAAGGACAAGCGTGAAGAAAAAGGAGCTAAGCAAAACGCACTCCCCCCCCTCTTAAAAATCAACCCCTCCTCCCCCTTTCGCCTCTGCAACACGCGAGAGAGAGAGAGAGAGACGTTGGCTTTCTGGCTTAAAGGCTATTCTTTGTGCACAATGACCTGAGGGAGGTCTCGACAGACCACTTCTTCTCCGCCAAAGAAGAAGATGGCGATGGTACAGCGACAAGGTCACGACCCATCATCGCCGCAGGAGCAAGAAGACGGTCCTTCCTCCTTCTTGTCCGACGATGCTCTCTACTGTGAAGAAGGCAGATTCGAAGAAGACGACGGCGGCGGCGGCGGCGGCGGCCAAGTTGACGGAATTCCACTCTTCCCCTCACAGCCGGCGGATCGACAGCAAGACTCGCCGTGGGCAGACGAAGACGGCGAGGAGAAGGAGGAGGAGGAGGCGGAGCTGCAGTCGCTCTTCTCCAAGGAGCGCGGAGCGAGGCCGGAGGTCGCGAAAGACGACGGGGGCGCCGTCGCGGCGCGGCGGGAGGCCGTGGAGTGGATGCTGATGGTGAGGGGCGTCTACGGGTTCTCGGCGCTCACGGCGGTGCTGGCCGTCGATTACCTCGACAGGTTCCTCGCCGGTTTCCGCCTGCAGCGGGACAACAGGCCGTGGATGACGCAGCTGGTGGCCGTCACGTGTCTCGCCTTGGCCGCCAAGGTGGAGGAGACCCACGTCCCTTTCCTCGTAGAACTCCAAGTAAGGAAAACGAGAACGCTCCATTGCCGCTCGCTCAAACGAATCACGAAAAAGGCATCTTTCGAGACGAATCTCGATCCTATTTTCGACTGATATTCACGTCTTCGACGTTAGACATTATCGTCGATCTCGTACGAATGCGCGTGCGCCTGTTCATGATGGTGTCTGTCTGTCTGTCTGTCTGTCAGGAGGTCGGGGACGCGAGGTACGTGTTCGAGGCGAAGACGGTGCAGCGGATGGAGCTCCTGGTGCTGTCGACGCTCGGGTGGGAGATGCACCCGGTGACGCCGCTGTCGTTCGTCCACCACGTCGCCAGGAGGCTCGGCGCGAGCCCCCACCATGGGGAGTTCACCCACTGGGCGTTCCTCCGTCGCTGCGAGCGGCTCCTCGTCGCCGCCGTCTCCGGTGAGACGTCTCATCTTATTCCTTTCTTTTCTCGCTTTTTCAAGATCCGCTTTCAACGAAAGGACGACGACGACACCCACCGCAAGAATTCGTTCGTTTGACCGCGTCCCTCTTTCTTGACTTCCTGGAAAAGCAGATGCGAGATCGCTGAAGCATCTCCCGTCGGTCCTGGCCGCCGCGGCGATGCTGCGCGTCATCGAGGAGGTCGAGCCGTTTCGTTCCTCGGAGTACAAGGCCCAGCTCTTGAGTGCCCTCCACATGAGCCAGGTCTCTCCTCTCTCTCTCTCTCTCTCTCCCCTTCATTGCTTCTCCATTTTCGGTTATTTTTCTTCCCTTTTCCTTAGTGGGATTTATCATTTGCCTTTGACCATACACACGAAAAAAGGAAAGGACACATTTTCCCACAGTGTATACAATTCTTGTTTTCTTGTGGGGTTGATGTATCGTCCACTACTTTATCCTAAAAATTCATTTTCTTGGAAGATGAATTGATCTTTCTTTCTTTTTTTCATCATACATTGACGGAAAGGGTCCCCCTAAGTCCAATGTCATTAAACTACCACGAAGACGTGAGGAAATTCCTGCGCATTTTACATGGACACGCGCATTTCTTTTTATTTTTTTTTCCTTATTTGATTGTTTAACAAGTGCCGCATGCGTAGGTTTAAAATAATCCTTTTGTATAGATACATAGATATGTGCTCGCATACCTATCGCATCGTTCGGCCCTTTAACGTAATATGTCCTTTGCGTTGATGCCCTTTAACGTCTCCCTTGGTTTGAGGGAACTTAATGACAATCTGGCCAATCCGCGACGAAAGTAACAGCATCGTGAATGGACTCAAGAACCCTAATATCAATGTCCATGTCTTGACAACATCAATTCTTGACTTTTTCAGTTAGTGCCGTGCTCATTAGTTTGCTCATCATGCTTCTGAAACAGGAAACGGTGGAAGACTGTTGCAGATTCATTCTGGGAATAGCAGAGACCGCGGGCGATGCCGTGACCTCGTCCCTCGACAGCTTCCTGAAGCGCAAGCGTCGCTGTGGTCACCTTAGCCCGAGGAGCCCGAGCGGGGTCATCGACGCCTCGTTCAGCTGCGACGACGACTCGAACGACTCGTGGGCCACCGACCCGCCATCCGACCCGGACGACAACGACGATCTGAACCCTCTACCGAAGAAGAGCAGGTCGTCGTCGCCGTCCTCCTCCTCCTCCTCCTCGGTGCCAGACAAGGTGTTGGACTTGCCCTTCATGAACAGGATCTTTGAGGGCATCGTCAACGGCAGTCCTATCTGATCGTCTCCCTCTCTCTCTCTCTCTCTCTCTCTCTCTCTCTAGAATTTGTATCGACCCTTTTCAATTAAATCAAAGTGAAGAAAATGTGAAGTGAAAGATGAGAGCTTTGCGTTGAAGAAACGGGAAGGGTCTGCGCTTACGTATGCATGTCTTTTTTTGGCGCTCCCTCTCGGTCTCTTCAATGATCTTGAAGTGTCCCTTTCACTTCAGAATTTGCTTCATGTATGGGACATGGACAGGAGATATATATATTATGTCACCATTACAATAAAAAATTACAATTATTTCGGAATACTTTTATCTGTTTAGGTCGTATATAAATTCCTCCGTCAGTAATTTTAGATGGATGTTTTGAATTAATTTTTTATTATCAGCCCTCGTCAAGGATAAATTTCTTGTGAACGAAAACCCTACATGTTTTTGAGGTGATATGTGTTTCTCCTCATTTTATTTTACATTTTTTCATAAATTAGGGTTTGACTTTTATTTGATGCCAAGCATCTTATCTTGCATATGTAACTAAATATATACACTGATACTTGAAGTCAGTTCAAGTCATGTCAGAGATTGTCTTGAATTAAAGGCCTTGTGAAATTTTTTTAACCTTTCGACATTACAACAGTAATTCTCTTTTCTTTTCTTATATGGTTTTGATGGGGGTACACTGCTCAAAAAGGCCAAAGCTATATATCCAATTTAATTTACAAATATGATGAAACCCTTTTGCATATCGACTATTAATTATTAAATTTTGACGTAATATATATTTTAAAAATTCCCTTTTAACTTTCTCAATTAAACCCATTATCAATTTATGGTAATTTTGTCAAAAACGTACAAATTTGAAGTTTTGTGTTTAAGAAATTTATCATAGTTATATCAACTTAGGATTTTTAAGGATATTAACCCTAAGTTTAATGATATGTGTTGTCCCAACGGATGTTGTAATCACCCGAATGAAAAACTCTCTTTTTCATACAAGTCGAGAATGGGAAGAAAAATGGAATTAGACTTTAAGGAGAGATCACTCTTTTTATAAATTATTTACCCCACAACTTTGCTAATTTGCAAAAATCCTCCAAGATATAGCAAAGTCTCAAATAAGAATATCAAATAGAAATTTTGATATTTCTAAGAACTCTCAAAGGGAAACAATTAGAAATAATGGCTGTTTTATTCGAAAGAAAATCGTCAAGACTTAACAATTAAAATGAGATGGGAAATCGACAAATTTATTTCAATCTTTAGAACAAAAGTAATCCTTTGGAAAAGATTGCAAAGTGAACACATGTTTTCTCAAAAAACAAGTTGAAAATTTGAAATTAAATAATATATATATACATATATTTTATAATTCCAAACTAATAATTTCTGAAAAATAATGATTGAGTAAAAGCAACCTTTCACAGGCTAAGAAGTTATATCCATACGAACGCAATTTATTTAAAGGTTATAAGAGCGCCTAATAATCATTAGGCAAAAATAATAATAACATTCAAAATTAAATAATAAAAAAAATGACCGCACTTTATTGTGAAGTGCCAATATGATCCACAAATTATTCGTGCACTTGCACCAAGGTATTGTGAGTCTAGCCCACAATGTTAGAAGACATCTTTACTTATATAGTGACTCACGTACTCCTAATTTTCCCACTTGGAATAAGGAACAACATAATTTTATTTGTTTTACAAACAAACAACAAACACTTACGTTATTTTAACAAATTTCAATCAACAATTCCTGTAAATGAAATTTGTTTCGAAACTCCAACTTGTATTACATCAATGATTGAGATTTATTGAAGACTAATATAAACATTGTCCGGGCAAAAGAATGAGCTTTTCTAGGCTCATAAATTTTATTAAGATATGAATAAAAAGGTTATCCCTAGAACCGTTATCCATTGAAAAGCGTATTGGAGTCAAATGTGACCTTCTCCATGAATTTCCATGAAGAGAGAGAGAGAGAGAGAGAGAGAGAGAGAGAGTTTAATGCATTATGCATGTGAAGTGAAGAAAAGAAAGGCGATGTCGGCCAGTGCGGAAATGGGGGTTTAGACTACGGGTGTAAGACATTGGATAGAGCTTTGACCTCGTTTAAAGCAAAGTCTTCTTGCTTTTTCCTTTCTTGTTTTTGTCCGATTTGTGTCCTGGCGAAGTTGAAACCTACCTCATACGTTACTACACCAATGAACCACTAATAATCCACTGGGTGAGACCGCCACCCTAACTCAACCAAGTATGAACGAGGAAATCTTAGATCGACAACACACCTAAGTCTAAAGCCATTCTTTACATACTAAATCGATTTTTTTTTTTTTTATAAATAAAATCAAGGATAGACGGGATAATCGAGCTCATGACTTTCGGCTTGCAAATCAAGTTTTGAACCACTCAACAATCATTTGATTAGTGGTTTTTGTCTGATTTAAGATTGATTTAAGGTGACAAATGACATTTTAGCAGTGCAATCATTCGACACCATGGATAATACGGAGAAGAAAATCTCTAATAACATCATCAATTTGTCAAAAATCTTGTTTGATTTTGTTTAAAATGGATTTGTTTCTTCTCACTCCTGACCCTCGCGCCGGTGCACGTGGAATATGTAGCACGAGATGCTGCTATACTCGATTGCCAATCATGCATTCACGGATGCATGAGATAGACATCACTTAAGAACTCAGGCTCGTTAAGTATCATTGTCTAAATAAGGGAATTTATTAACTTAATTAGATATTGATTTTTCTCACATGCATGCACATTGAATTTTTATTTTGTTTCGATTACAAGAGACACTACAACAAAATAAAACTAGAAAAAGAAGCTGCTGACTCTATATATCGAGAATAACATATATACATTGCATAGATGTTTGGTTCTTGCCCAAGAAAAAAAAACATAATTTAGTGTCATTCATTGGAAAATTCTAGTGATTCATTAGCATGGCATTTAGATATTAAGAAACGACTTTTCCAAATTCTATCATACTATTATTAATCTTAGAATGTCACATCTCAAAATTTAAGTTGTTAGGGTTTCGGTAATTTTGAAAAAAATGAATGATTTAAAAAACATTTTTCTAAAATGATCACTTATATCCCTTACAAATGAAGAAACAATAAGTATTTTATGGCACAAAAATATGTAGAAATAAATTGTTGTCGATACCGAAAACATATCTTGTAGATTAATTATATCAAGTAATTAATTTTAAGAAAATACTTTTCAAATTAATCATTTTTTGCGAAATAATTAGAGCTTACATGAAGCTGTGGTTTAATATATAAATATTCTAATACTTACCTTCATGTGTAGATTGGATTTTGACCTAAGTAAAGTGTGGAAATATAAAATAAATGATGCGAATAAGAGCAAAAACAAATTTGAACTTAAAAACTCATGCTTTAATACCATGTTTAGAATATCCAACTTTAACATTTAAGCTTTTAGGGCGGTTTTAAAATTTTTGGGATAGACATTCTAGCGTCAATGTCGACCGTATTGTGAAACTTAAATATTTTTTCTATTTGTGTTGTTGCTTTCTTTCATTTATTTATATTTATTGGCAATCTATAGTTACTCTCTATCTTAATTAGACTTTACTGTTCCTACAGCATTCGATGCATACCATACGTGCATGCATGTCTAGCTAAGCGATGTCGAGTTGTCAATCGAGGTTCAGATTTGCAGCGAAATATCTGTCTGTCTTTCTTTTTCTTTTCCTTTTTTTGTCTTTTCTTGTTGGATTTGAGACCACAATCATGCAAAATTATTGGAAACGAACACACTAGCTATTTTTCGATTATTTAATTAAAAAAATTGTATTATAAGCCGAAAGAAGGAAAGAAAATGACCACAAGATCTTTCCTCTTTTTTTTTTTTTTTTTTTTTCTCTCTAAATTTTTGCCAGAAACTACTCATAGATCTCATCATTCATCTTGCTTTAGCTGGATCCCATGATTATTAAATCGAGCATGACACCAAAAATGGCCCAAAGAATACATCAAAAGGTCCGATAATAATGGGCAATGAAACGCATTAAGAACATGCACTTGCTCGTCTTTACATGCTCGTAATAATTCGATGCTTTTAACTCTTCATGGCGCGCACTTGCGCTTTGCCATCCCACGTCATAATTTTGCATGCTTACCTATTTACTTCATCATTCCACTACACCAACAAATTGACTTTTCCATTGATGGGGAACTTTTTTTTTTTTTTTTGAACTAATGGTGGGGGACTTTGATTTCAAGTGCTTTTACATCACTCAGAATAATGTGCCTTGGACTGTCAGAAATAAGTTCAAAAAGTAGAGAAAGGTTAAGCTTTGCAATATACGTGTTTGATCTTTAGAGTCAGAGAAAGAACTGCGACAAAATGTTTATTATGATTTAGTCCTAACTAAGGTTGTGTAATATGTATTTATAAGAGTAATTAATTACAATCAAAGTACAAATAGAAGCATAAGAAGAAGAAAAAAACTAGATATGCATTGAACATTATTGAGATAGAAATAGGAGTAAAGGAAGTGTTGATTTGGGGTAGAGATGTTAGAAGATTTAATATGTTTTCCTACTCTAAGACAATGTTGATATTTAGAGTTAGAGAAAGAATAATGACAAAGTTTTTATGATGATTTAACTCTAGTGTTGTGTGATATACATATACATACACATATATACACATACAAGCAATAAAAAATAGCCGAGATACAGATAGAAACTTAATTATAGAAAAAAACCCGTAAGATAACAATTACATTTCATTTGTTTCGTGAAAAATGACTAATTTGGAAAATATTTTCTTAAAAATAATTGCTCGTAAATTGCTCGATATGATTATTCAATGAAAAATGATTTTATTATCTCTACAACAATTCATGGTTAATATTTTCCTAAATAATAATAAAAAAAAAATTCGTTTGTTCAATTCAAGAAGCGATATATGCAATCATTTTTAGTTATTCATTTCCCTCAAGACACATAGAGCCTCTCTAGAAGGGTTCACTATGATATAATTAGTCACGATACCACAATTAAAATAACTGGCTCGATCAGTTTACCTTTTAGACATATTGTTCAATAAAGTTAGGATAACCGTATCGACCAATATATCCGAAATCCCTTAACTAGTTTCTTTTGTTCGCTCCTTTCAACGCGGGATCTAAATAGAGGATGGGATCGGTTTATTCTTTCCACTCGCTTTATTCACGTGTTGTAGAAGACATGCGATCTTTTTGTAAAGCCAGTGAATCTGTGCAGTGTTTCATGCATGCCAGCCATTGCTTCCCACTTAAACAATTCGCACACCGCATTATGCCCCGAAACGCATTCCGAGTTCTTTTTTCCATCCTTGTGCCTTCAAAATGTGTGTCAATGACTTTACCTTTGGCTCTCTCTCTCTCTCTCTCTCTCTCTCTCTCTGTTTTTTTGGACATACTTGATGTATCTATGTATGGTCAATCTTCCTTCAAGTTCTCTTTTGGGAGTGAGGTTCGTTTCAAGAAGTTACTTTCCCAATTTATAAACCTAGAGTTACTGTATCAAGAAGAGGGTTTGGTAGTTTTTAGACATCACATTGTTTGATTGTGTTGGGAAGAAAGAGAAAGATACTCTCTATATTTTGGGGGCAGAGAATTCACGTTAGATTTACCCTAAAGAAATTGAGATGTAAGCTTTCATAAACTTCGAGAGTCTCGATTTACCTAGAAAAAGAGAACTCTAATCCTAATTTCTTTGAACAAGCCGCCACGACCGGTGTCCACAACCACCGCCGCACCTGCCTTCGTCAATTTGGCTCAACCAAGCTGCTTCAAGCAACTAATCGCTGCCGTGCCACATCTTCTACTCTTCACTCTATCCAAATTGGCCTCTGTATGCTTCATTTACACAGCTCTCTTGGACGTCCACTGCGCCCCTGGCCCCCCTCTGACTTGTCTACTGGGCATATCTCGTCTGATAAGAGGATGCTAATATGTCAATCTTGAAAATAATAATTATTAGATTTGAATTTATTTCCTAAGTTTAGAGGATCTCAATTCTATAAAAAAAAAAAGAAATAACTTTTCACAGTACTATTTAGCATAGCAACATTTTATGTCAAAAGGTGTTAAAATAATTCAAAGACTTTGCCCTACTTACTTAGATTGACTTGTATATCGATATCAAATTTCAAAGGAATAAGGATACTGCAAACCAACAAATTATGAAGATTCCTAACTTTAGGTAGGACTTCTTAGTCATAAAGAAAGATTAAGAGATATCTTGATTGGCGTAAAGGTAAAGCACCGGACATGTATATACAGATCAGGTGTAAGAATGGACATGAATATGAATATGTTCGACTCTTTATTATATCAAACTTTAACAAATTTATATTTGGACTATTAGCGCAAATTTCGCATTTACCTCTAATTACCTTTACCCGATTCATGAGGTTATCAATGTATCTTGAGTGACATTCATGTACTCAAGGTAGGCTCACTAATGATTAACAAAAATAATTCAAGAAATGCATTCACTAGTGAAAGCTTTTCAAATATGAGAGGGACTGGCCTCACTTGAAAACATCAAGTCCTCAGTGGCTGAGAGCGAGAGAGGGAGAGAGAGAGAGAGAGAGAGATCTTGGTCTTCTGCTGAGTTAATGGGGGGTTGCTCTCCATATAATAAAAGGGGAGGTGAAAAGTCAGAGGTGGGGGGATTTTGGAAATGGGAGACAAAATCTTTGATTGTGTGGAAGGATGTCTTGTCTCCTTCTTTTGCCTTCTCTCTCTCCCACCACTTTAAGGTTGGTAGTGTGTGTGTGTGTGTGAGGGATAGAGAGGGTTGTCCAAGTAGATGCGTGCTATAAGTGCTCGTGATTCATGAGAGAGAGAGAGAGAGAGGAGAGAGAGATTGTCTTGTATTTTCAAGGGAAACAGCTTGCTCCCAAGGACAAAAGATCAATGAGCTCAGTTTGTCCCCACACCAATAATTGTAGAATAATATGATGGCTTAGAGAGAGAGGGAGGGAGGGAGGGAGGGAGAGAGATGTGAAAATGTGCCCTTTTGACTTGGTCTCACCTTCCTATCATTCCCCCTTTCTAGTTCGGTTTTTGGTCATTTGAGAATTAAAAGGGGGAGTTTTGATCTCAGATTTTGACCAAAGCACCAACCCCATGTGATCTCCTCCTCCTCTGCCTCCTTTTCTTCTCCCATACAGCTGTAAAGCTTCGAGCGATGAAAACAAAGGGAATTTTTATAAGTTATTCTTTACTCGATCGTGCGAGGAGGAGGACAAGTCATTGTTAGTCTGGACATGTGCTGTTTCACACTCCTTAACTTGTCCTAGGGATAAAAGGGTTTTCTTTTTCCCTCTCCATGCTTCAGGAAGCAGAGGTTGGGGTTGGGGTTCAGTTAAAAGTCCTAGGATAGGAATTTACTAGGGGAGTTCATTTATAACCCTAGGCCAGGTACATAGCCTAATAAATTCGCCTTTATTGATCATGAGTGAGCCAAATCGTCCCTTCTCGATGAAAAAAAAAAACTATAAAAATGATTTCAAGATCACCATTTACTAAAACTAGAAGGGGGTTTAAACTTTGGTGAAATAATTATCAAAAGAGTATTCAATTTAATGTATGGTTGTCAATTCAATTTTAAACATTTTATTTTGATCAATTTAATTTTAAACTTTTTCACAATTTTCCAAATAAGTCAATCCGATTTATTTTAACTGGAAATTGATACTGATCATCTTTCGTGACATGACTCAAGTTAATATGAACAATTTTTATATTCTTTTATTTATATTTTCCTTTTTTTTTTGTCATCGTGGCGGGTCAAGTGAAGGCCTGCATGGCCTCATTAGTTGCCGATGAGGGTCATGACCCTCACCCAAGCCCTTGCCAATTGTTGGAGAGAGCATAAACGCCCTATCTAGGTGGGGTGATCGGTAAGGCCATGATGGTCTCGCCATCCATTGCGGCCTCACTGTTCACAAGCAAAGACACAAAGGCCCTCATCCATGGCCGACAAAGCCCTTCGCACCCTTGTTCACGGTCGGTGAGGGCTTGAGTGAGGGTTGCAACCATCGCCTCACCAACCACAAAGAAAAAAGAAAATATAAAAAAAATCAATTTTTGTAAATTTCAAAATTTGTTCATGTTAGTGTTGGTTATCCTATGTAGCACGGTTAGCATCACATTAGTGATTTCCAGCTAAATTTGGTTGGAATAACTAAATTGACAAATTGTCAAAGGGTTTGGAATTAAATTGGCTAAATTAAAATATTCATAACTGAATTGGCATTTGTATGATAGAATTATAACTTTTTGGTTATTTTCTCAAGAGAATTCACATCATGGTACAAATAAACTTTCAAATTTGCGACCAGCAGCCTCAACAAGCTGCTCAAGTGATGAGCATGTGCATCTTCCCTGCTCAAGAATTTGGTTTCAAATGCGGCAATTGCACTTTACCTCTCGCTCTGCGTTGATGTGCGTCCCAATATTAACTAGTGTCTAATAGGTACGAAGGACCATCACGGCCTATGAGAATAATCGATTACATGCTCAACCTATAATTGGCCGAAAATCTAAAACATGTTCAAAGGGGGCAAAGGGAGAGAAGATAAGAGGGTCCGAGATTGGTTTCTCTTTTCTTTTCTTTTCTCTTTTGCCTGAGAAAAGTGCAAGACTGTTTGCTAAGACCCTTTATCCAAATAGTCCAAGAGGGGAACAGAATGACCCTCAAAAGAGATCAGAACAGAGCCAAGGGAGGCCCCAAAACTCCTGCCAAAATAACATTGTCTTCTGCAGCACTTTGCATTCTTTCGCACATCCAACGCGTGACTCACTTAATTGAACCAATTCCTCCATCAACCTCTTCCTTTTGTTTGATCCATATGTCCATTCGTTGTATACAACACAATCGGCATCCAATGTGTTGATGAAGATACCTCGATCTTCCTATGTGGTCACTATCCACATGTAATGCCAAAATCTTACAACCTCGATTCATTCACATTCCAACCCGAGAGAGAGAGAGAGAGAGAGAGAGAGAGAGAGAGAGTATCTGCCTAAAGTTCTGGTCCCCTCCATATTTCCAAAAAATTTGGAGCCAAAATTGAATCTAATCCAAACATGACATGGGTATTCATTGAGATTGAGTTCCATTAGGCCAGCATACATTTTTACCATTTCCATACAAATGTATTGATGATCAATATTTCGATTAGAATTCACCTCTTATGGATTAGCAAAGACGTCGAATTCTCTTTAACAAAAATCTTTTTCCCTCCTCGAAAGGAAGTGAGGGAAACTCCACAATGCACGCGGCTTAGTAATTGGCGCGCATATATAGAGGACCACATAAGGGAATTCCTTACCTGTACCCAAAGTCACAGGAACCGGTTCATTACAGTATTTAATTAGGAGACTTTCATGTGTATGCCACGTGATGGAATCACATCGTCAATGGTCGGTATTAATCAGGTCCAATGAATCAAGATCCAGGCAAGCCATCTGTATAAAGCCATGGGACAAGATGCTGTTCTGAGCACCTAACCTGCCCATGGCAATTATATGCCCACGCCAGAATCTGCATAAAGGGACCGTTTGAAGGAGAGACCAAGACTAGGGCTTAGGCTTGGCCATGCCTTTAATGATCAATGTTGCCAGGCTCAACAAACATACTAAATGAACTCACCCAACAAAACTACTTCAATGGAGCTGAGCTCCAGTTGTTATAGGCCATTTGGTTGTGTGCTCTCTTCAAACCTTGACGTAACCATGTCCTGACTCTGAGAACCATAAAGCCCAGCATATCCCAATCTCCAGTATTTTTTTTCAGTGGGTCCTTATATTAATTGCCCCTGATGTAACATGCCTTCCCTACCATACAAGACCGATTTTATCAACATATAGCAAGGACAATATCGAAAATTTCAAATGTAGACAAGATATTCAATTGGAAATTACGGAAAGTCCAGTGTTGTGGGTATAGGTGGTCCTCTTGTTTACGCTCTTCTAAGTTCGACGGGGCAATGACCTTCAAATTAACCTATAATGTGACGAGTGCTGGGAATAGGAAGGTCTTAGCTTGTCTTAAACATTTCTTTTAGTAAGATGAATTGATAGCCGCAATTAAATGTGCTTAATCTAAAAGTTGCGTGAGGATAGGGTAGTGTACCTTGATAACACTAAATGAGTTAACACATGCTTTTTTGTGCCGACTAGGGTGTATAGGCTTAAATTAGAGTCCTTCTGCAAAACAAGAGGGTAAAGACAAATAGGTTGTTCTCTACATGTTTTCTGGCTCAGTCGTGTCCTGATTCTGTGAAAAAACATGGCTGAAATTCTGGAAATGTGTCTGCTTATGAAGACAGCTATTTAGGTGTCTTTCAGGCTGATTGGAGTGGCCCAGCCCCCTCAACTGATGTTTCAAGAGAAATCTTAGCCAATTCACTAGATTTAGATGTAGCTAGACTGCTAGAGATTATTCCAGAGAAAATATGCGGTTAAAATGACAATGTTGACCGATAAACTATGCCATTAAAATGACTGATATATTTACTAATTGATCTACAATGGTAAATTTGATCTTTGGCCATGTAGAACAGAAAGTATAAAGAAGCAGAACCCATAATAAGTGGGAGTGCATAAGGAGTTGGACCCAATTCCTCTAGGCTCAGATAATATGATGAATTGAGAAATAACCTGATTTTATTCAAAGCTTGAAGCCATTGAAAGTTGGCTCAAGTATGTATAATATATTTAATCAAACTAGCTATTTTTATTTCCTTATTAACTGCTTAACATGAATCGTCTGAAGCTTAAGCAAATAGCAAGCCAAACATTCAAGGAAAGGTTTATCGCAAAGGTTGTTCCATACGTCACACTAACATGATGAAACACCAATAAAACTAAATGTCAATATGTTTGGGTTCCATTTGGGTTCCTGTAGCCGCTACACATTGATATAGTTAACGTAAACATATTGGTCTGATTCACAATACCGTTCTAGCAGTAATTTTCACATGGATGCTTCCTCTGATTTCTTAATATGTACGCTCGAGAGGGTACTGGACTAAGAACTTTCTTTGACAGGCAGCTTTAAAGAAAGAAACCTAAGAAGCTAAACAAAATGACATTTTTCCCAACACCCAACAAAGTGGGAACCCATATCACAGGTGGGCAGATTTGGCTGTTCTCTCTTCAGCCACAGGAACTTTGCCCGTGATGGCCTGATTTTTCCAACAGGAGAGACACCAGACAAGTAATTAATGTCTCGTACCAACAGGTAGATTCAATATGACTATCCATTAATTCCAGAAAAAAGAGAGAGAATCTGTAGTCTCACGTTTTGTTGTTAATCAAGATAGAGTGGCTGCAGAAAACCAATGATTGATGACTGATTCCACCATGTAATCTAGTAAGACTAAATTCTCTTACCATTTCATTGATCGATGGCTTCCACATGAACATGAATCTATACCATGTAAAATGTGCCCCGGACAAACAACTAATGCGACATCGACGCCTCAAGTACAGTGGCTATTGGTTCATAGGGCAGCTACATGTTGATACCAAGCCCAGGAATATGATGAATGGCTACCAGCTGGTGTACTTACAGAGCCAATGAAACAAACCACCCGTGACACATGAGACGGACCCAAACTCTAGGGTCCCCAGCATCATCACAAGAGTACTAGAGGAACACCTTGCAACATCTGATGAGTCAACGGATACCAGAATATGTTCGAAACACAGCACGAGATTCACAAAAGACATAACTGAGGTACCAAAGAAAAGCCGTGAGGGAACAAGTACTTCACCAGGCAATTCCTTTTGCCCATGGTAAGATGGAAAAAACCTTACATGGAAATATGTAAAGGGTGTAAAACACCATTCCAATCCCATTGGCTACTGATAAACAAAAATAAGATGGGCATTGTCATTCCATTTACCCAGATTAAAAAGAAGAAAAAAAAAATCATACAAAGAAAGCGGACATGTCCGGGTTAATAGACTTTCATGGCAAAGGGAGTCAGGACAGTGGACATTGTTGCTGCATCAGTGGTTAAAGTTGGAGCTGAGATTACAAAGACAATGGACATTTGCCAGGCTAAAAAACTTTCATAGCAAAGGGACTCAGGACAGTGGATATGGTCGCTGCATCAGTGGTCAAATTTGGAACTGACAATAGAGCCTTGTGCCGGCAAACAAGGATGTTTTCTCAAGGAATTAGCTCTGGGAAAGTCATGACCATGCAGCTCCTGACTTTACCCTTTAGATTCTCAAGAGCAGTAATTGAAAAATATAATCAACCACAAGTTTCTTATATGTCTGTGTTAACTGCCCGAGAGAATGTTTGAGGAGAATAAGGTGACTGTACCACTTGCTAAGATGTACAAGAGAAAGGATGCACAAAATTGATGGCTATTTATCATAAATCATTAGTGCCCAATTAAGAACAAAGGAACAAACCAATCTTACAGGTCCTGGTTTGTTAGAGCAAAGAGTAAAGTTGCAGATTGAGAGTATCCAAGAAGAGAATTTTGGCAGTGAATGTCAATATTCATTCAAAGTTAGTCAAACAAAAACTCATTAGGGATGATCTTGAGAAGGGAGGTGCATGCTAAAGGATTTTAGCTGTCCCACATTACTTTGGAGAAGCCTTTGGCCTGCTTTATAACCGTTGTAGCTCCCCTCACCTCTCAAAACGTCTTTTCAGGACCTCAGATTGGCATAAGAGCCAAGTTAAGATGAATCCGAGCGCATGCTAATGGGATCTTAGCTATCCCACATTGCTTGGGAGCCTCTTTTAATGTTTTATAGACCCCATTGGCAACTCAAAGCTTTTACTCATTTCTCGGGAAATGCGCATTTTGATAACGATTTTGTTTTTAAAATAATTTTTATCATAAAAAATGATTTTTTTATTTATTTATATTTTCGAATAATTTATGAGTGTAAAAATATATTTTGTAATTGCAAAAAATTTATATTCCCAAGATAAAATGTATTTGGTAATTTGAAAAATTATATATAATTTTATTGTTTCTTTTAATTTTTAAATATTTTTTATATTTTTTTTTTTCTTTCTTTTTTTCTCCTTATTCCTTTCTTTGTTATTTTTTGGTTGATTGTCGGTCATGGTGGTAGCTATCGATCGACTAGGTGACGGTCTAGCGAGCTTGTCGGAAGGCTCACGAGACTCGTGGGACTCGCCTCGCCAACAAGCCTAGATGTGGTTAGGGAAGCTCTTGAGCCATCTCGCCGAACCATGGCGAGGCTCGGGCTAACAAGCGTCACCATGGCTTGGCATCGTTGGGGCTAACAACACTCCGACAAGGTTGTCGGCCCTCATCAGCCGATCGGCAATCATGGTTGAGGCCAGCAACCAGCCAAAAGGAAAAGATGGAAAAGAGAAAGAAGAAAAGGAAAAAGAAAAAATTATTCTCAGGAATAAAAAATTACTTTTTTCTATTTCTTGTTTCTATTTCAAATCTATTCTTAAAAAAAAAATAATTTTTTTATTATTGAGAACAAAAATTTTACCATACACGTTTTTATTTTTTTTTCGTTTCCTGAAACAAAATAACAGAAATAGTTGTTCCGAGAATATAAATTATTTTTACCAAACAGGCACAAAAAACATAAGAAAGATTGAAATCACTGGCTGATAATTTGGTGTCGCTAAAACAGATTAAAAGGGTTCCATGAAGATCCACTAGAAACATTTAAAGATCAGGTTTAAAAATACGCTATTTTACAGTCCAATCATCCTCCGCGCATATGAGCGCCTAGCTCCCCAAATTGATCATCAGCTTCCACTGTATCTTCTGATAAGCGAACTGCATCCAGTTTTTGCTTCAACACGTCTATGGCATTGAGTACCAACTGTGAAGCTTTAATTGCTCCAGTGGATTCGACAGTGAATATAAAACTGTCCTCCTTTGCATATATCTCCACAAGACCTGGCTTCCCCATGGCTTCAGCTTTTTTTATTACTTCTTCATCATAAGTGTAAGCCTCAGGATCAACCACTAGCACCTAAAAGAGAATAGGAAATGAGAAATAGAGGGCCTAAGCTCAGCCATCCATGCATATTTGCTCAAAGGACTAAGCATCAGGTAGAAAGTACATAATGATCGTTAGTTTAGAATAACATCATCGTGACATGAAATAAAACTCCATCCTCATGTTAATAAGACAAATTAGACGAGCTGCAACATTAAGAGAAGCAAATGTGGCATCCGAATCAACATGCCAAGAATGACACAGTATCACGCCTTAATACTGGCCAAAGTAAAATTTATATCTAGGAACCAATCCTGGATAGCATTAATTCCTGTTGTCAGTTGAGTATCCTGTCTCCTTAGAAGAAAGGTTCAGCACACTAGTTAGAATTCTAATCATCATTATACAATATTTGCCAAAAAAGCTTCTCCTCCAGAACTATCTCCATGAGTGTGTATATATTACAGACTCCAAAAAAGAAAGAAAAAAATCTCTACCTTTGTCAAACATCATTCTCAGCTTTTATAATGTTCTATTAGCTCAGCATCTAAGAACCATCTCAGACTACATTAATGGGGTCAGATAACTCTTTCAGACTCTCTACCAGTCAAGTCATGAGCTATATATATGACCAATCTGACTATGGTAGAAAAGACCCCCAAAATGAAAGGGTTAAGTAGCCACCCAATTTTGCAAACTCAGTTTTTCCAAGAAAAAGTATCGAAGACTTGTTTGGTAACATGATTGCCACAATGAAAAAAAGTGGTGTGAAGAACTAGAACATAGAAATAAAAGTAAATTTTAGCAGTGATGGAGCCTCCTCTTAGCAACAAATTAAAACAAAAGCTTTCTTGCAGGCATTTCTGATGTGTATTTAACCAAATCTACTTGTAGCACAGTGTTCAAAAATATAATGGGAGCTGACAACATAAATCATATGCCCAGTTAAAGCCAGTGATTATCAGCATCCTATTTATTTTTGGGCGATTTTTCTCATCTTCTCATTTTCAAGAAAAATTAAGTTTCTATTCTCCAGGGGTTATTCAAAATAAAGCTTTGCACTAGCCAAATGACAGTCATTTATTGCATCGAGATTTAATGTGAGTTTGGCATAAAGAATCGCCAAAGCAAACAATGATAATATCAGCAACTAAAGAATGATTTACTTGGAAATTAACTGATGACCCAACAAAAAGAATGAAAAAAAGCATGAAACAATTTGAAGTGACATAATAGAAAACAGATAAAGAAAGAATGAAACTATTTAAGAGGTTTCTTTTCGCTAATTAATTTTCAGAAACAATTTGTAAGGTTGAAATGTTTTAGAAAATTGGAAACATAAAAAAGATACCGATACTCTCATTAAAAGCACAGCAAAAGAATTTCAATATATCACCGTCTTTGGATTCAAACTCGGTGCAGAAGTAACGTCCATCAACTCTCCCACATATTGAGCCACCTGTGCAATTTCTATCCATTGCTACTTTCTAGACTAGATAAAGTATAGTTTTCATGGGATTGATCATCACTTACTCAAGTGGAGAATTTTACTTTCACCAGCTTAACTAGTCAAGACATGGTCAATGTACCCAGGTACTATACTTAGAAACAGTAATCCCAACAAATCCGAGACACAGTTCCTCTAAAAAGTTACCATCTGTGCATGCACCCATTTTCCAATCACAAAGCACAGCTAAGAGACCCTACTCACCAATAATTACCGTGAGTGGATAAGAAAAGTGCCCACATCCTTTCTTCCCCCTTCAATTCTTCCAAATCCTTGTCATTTTATTTGTACAACTTTTGAAAAACCCATCCATATTGTCAGAAGTAACAACTTGCCCCAACTAATCCTTCTTTATCTTCCTAGCACAAGCTGGTATTATTTACTTGCACCGTAAATTAATGATTTCAAATTTTTTGTTCTTTTTGGTAGACTCGAAGAGCAAGAAGATGCCATCATTGAAAAATCGAAAGATTTCTTGATATCCTCGCTTAAATGGTCGTTTGCTCTTTTTGGAGATAAGGATGTACTTTTAAACAAGCAAGCAACCTTCACCACGATAGCCGTAGTTCTCATCGTGCTCTTTGGCATCACTTCGTCATGGAAAGACATTCAATCTTGCATTTCTCATACTAGGATGTCTCATCGTTGGATAGTAATTGACTTGATCATACTCAATTCTCACAATAAGATATATGGTGTCTTCCTTATTATGGTAAATGAGATGAAATGGATCTTCAAGTCGATGTGCGGAGAAATTTCTTTGAGACTCGGAAAATTGTTTATTCAATCACAAAGGATTATCAAAGAACTTTTGAAAATTAATGTTGCAGGCGGAGAAGAATCATCTGTGAATAACAATGTTGTGACTCTAGCCATTGGTGTTGACGGAAGTGGAGTCGGGGAGGATATTGTCTAGTTGATCTCACGATGGAATTTGACACACTTTATCTCTCTTTTTCCCTTTGTATCATAAGATGTTCGCATGATATGTGAGATGGATGTTCTAGGTTTTCCCTCTGTATTATGTGCTAGTACAACTACGCAAAAGTGTGGTTAAATTATAATAGTTCTTCATTGATACAATTAATCCTTGGAACTATTTAAGAGGTTTCTTTTTGCTAATTAATTTTCAGAAACAATTTGTAAGGTTGAAAAGTTTTGGAAAATTGGAAACATAAAAAAATACCGATACTCTCATTAAAAGCACAGCAAAAGAATTTCAATATATCACCGTCTTTGGATTCAAACTTGGTGCAGAAGTAACGTCCATCAACTCTCCCACATACTGAGCCACCTGTGCAATTTCTATCCATTGCTACTTTCCAGACTAGATAAAGTATAGTTTTCATGGGATTGATAACCGCTTACTCAAGTGGAGAATTTTGCTTTCACCAGCTTAACTAGTCAAGACATGGTCAATGTACCCAGGTACTCCAACAAATCCGAGACACAGTTCCTCTAAAAAGTTACCATCTATGCATGCACCCATTTTCCAATCACAAAGCATAGCTAAGAGACCCTATTCACCAATAATTACCGTGAGTGGATAAGAAAAGTGCCCACATCCTTTCTTCCCCCTTCAATTCTTCCAAATCCTTCTCATTTTATTATTTCAAGTTAAACTACAAGCAACATCACTTTGATTCTCCATTCCCATGGTTTCACCCTTTTATCTCATTCAAAACCAATGAGCTAAGACTCATATAGAATGTTTCCCAACTTGGAATGCTACATTAGAGAGAGAGAGAGAGAGAGAGAGAGAGAGAGAGATGTGGGCCGGCGCCTAGGATTCACCGTATCATTACTTTTACACCATAAACATAGATCAAATCAGCTGGCATGTTTATAACATTTTACGGAAGCAATGATTTCTCAGTGATCTTATTTTTATAACTTCTGCTAAATTGAACTCCTCTTGATACGTTGTCATCTACATCTACATCTTGCATCTAACGATCTCATTCTTTCCATTTATCCTTATATACTAGAGAATTGTTCTGAAATAAACTGTTATCACACAGTTTTGCCAGCGCCAGATGATGAGAACGAACTTATCACTTTTCTAATGGCATTACTCTTATCAAAAGCAAAATGAATAGCTAATGTACAATATGGCTGTCAGTTTTCACAGCGCTGACTACTACCAAAACAACGTTTGCACATGCAGGCTTGCTTCTGCAAGCATATCTTGCATTTTAGAGTTTCATTTCCCTCAGTGACAGAATACCGGTCACTGTCTCAGCTATGCTACAGGAGGAGGCTAAATTGAAGTCAGTACAGGCAGGGACTAACCTTGGGGATGACAACTAATAAAATTGAATTCACTATTAAGTTGTTTGTTTTCTTTCCCCCATCATTCCCCATTATAAGTTACTGTTTTTACGATCACAACTACTGTAATTTGCATTCAATTTTCCTTATTTTAGTCTATAAGACTGCAGTCACTCTTATTTCAGGGTACCTTCATCTGTCGTTCAGTACTTCAACATTTGCACTAGCATCATAATAATGCTCCTTGCCTTCACACTACCATGACCAATTAAGGCACACACAACTTACATGTATATGCCTCATATGTCCTTGCTAAGTTATCTTATAATAAGAAGAACACAGATACTGCTCAGATTTTGCTTTCCACAAAAGTGTCAGTGGATTCATGAAATCAAAGAGGTAGCTGAATATTCTTATTTTCACTTATTGAGAAGAAAAATAGTTGAGATGATCTTAACATCCACATTGTAACCCTACTTTTTTAACAGTTTCACATGTATTGACTCAACTGTGAAGATTATATAATCAAGTGTTATAGTCTAAATCCAGGAGTTTCATCGTGACAGACATCTTGAGTAGTTGTCAAGGTGTCAGAATTTGAAAATTTTCCTCCTAACACAGAATCAAACTGATAAAATCCAATCAGAATGTTATCAGGGAGAGTCAAGTACAATATTTCCGTAATGGAGCTGAAGTAGAACTTATTTGCAAAGAAATAATACAAGGCAACACATCAAGTTTCTCCCCCTTTGTCTTATGTCAGAGCAGTCCATGGGAAAATCAGTTTCTACCGTTCTGGTTGCAAATAGGTCACATCATTTCTTTTTGCCAGACAATTGCTATTTAAATTTTACTTCATTGGATTCTATGTATACGATAAATTGAGTTATCACACTAATTGGAAATTCACATATCATGCAGGCCACACACATATTCAATGATTAAAGGGAAACCAACCTGCTCAGTATTTGGATCGATGTCAAACACTTTGGTGGGACTGCTTTCCACCCAACTTTGTTTTTCCTCAAGGGACAAGGTTTCCACTAAATCTTCATTGATGTGAATTTCAGGTTCATACATGAATGTCACTGTGGCTGCGGGGACCACTTTGCATGATCTTTGCCAATTCCTTTTCTTGCTATTGCTCGCAGCCTTAGCTCTTGCCCTCGGCGAAGCTTCACAATAGTAATTCCCCTGTGCACATAAAAGAACATATGGAAAATATAAGGAGAAAAGCAACTATTGCACCATTCTCTCAATGCATCCCAGACAGTAATGACAATGATGCTGACTTTCCATACCTATCCATATCCAGGAATCCACCATCACAATGACATTGATAATTATCGGTCACATTCTCTCTTTACTCCACAGGTATGAAGCAATTAAATAACGAAACATATGATTAGCTGCAAAACATACTAACTTGCATTTAAGGTCTTCATTCCAAAGAAATTTTTTGCACCAAATCGGTCTAAGTTTAAGAACCATTTGCAACATCTGTGCTCGTCCTTAAACCAACAAGAAACCTTTAAGTGATTTTACTGTATATCTCGTGAATAGACAAATATTGCTGCATGTAAGTGTCTAGAAACCAACAAGAAGCCCTTCATCAAGATTCATTCCATTATTAATTTCACCACGAACCACAAACAGACATGCAAGCCACCGGTGCATCGCAAAACTTAGAAGACAACACCAGCAATTCAACAAAACTTTAATGACCAAAGCCCTCTTCTTATTTTTATTTTTTTGCTTTCACAAAACCTCTAAAGATGCAGAATTTTTTGCCCTGCAAATCGGTCTCATGCAATTTCCAAATGTGTAGCTCATTCTACAGAGCTTTCAAATAACATCCGCGAGAACGCCATGCAATCTTTAGCCAACATTTAGGGTAACACGTTAAGCCATGGAAGCGGGGGGTGAAATTCATCGTTCTCCCAAAACGAGAGAAAGACAGACATTTCCGCGCAGAATCCCAAAAAATTAAAACGAAACCTCTGAAAAAAAACCCAGCAATTCCCTAGACGAGAAGAAGGAAAAGAAAATGGACATGGACATAGAATGGAAGACGAGGCGATAAACGAGGAGGAGGAGGTTACTTCTGCTCGGCGGAATCGTCGGCGAGGGCGTCGGAGAAGTCGACGGGGACGACGGTGTGGTCGGAGCTGATGAGGTCCTTGCTGGTGACGTCGAGGGTCTGGTCGGTCATGCACTTGGCGCGGAGGTGGAACTCGACGGAGCAGAACTCGCACTGGCCGTCGCCGTCGCAGGCGTCGCAGTCGCGGGAGAAGCGCATGGACATGGCGCGGTCGGAGGTGAGGGGGACGAGGCCGAGGCGGTGGGCGATGAACTCGTCGTTGAGGACGGAGGAGTTGACCTCGATCTCGACGAGGTCGATGGCGATGGTGGGGACCTCCGCGATCATGACGCGGCGGAGGGCGTTGGCCACGCTGGCGTCCGTCCCCCGGAGCTCGAACTTGAGGTAGTCGTCCTTCGTCTCCCGGACCTTCACCACCGGGAACCGCTGGTACGACGCGCCGCCGCCCCCTTCCATCGTCGGAGAACCGAGAGAGCTCGAGAGCTTTTCTCTGCTACTGTATTGTGGAATCGTCGCAGAGAAAAAGAAGAAGAAGAAGAAGAAGAAGAGGGGTTTTAGAGAAGAGTGCGCTTATGAAACGCTGCGTCGTTTCGATCCACTAGGAAAAACGGCGAGTCGCTTGATCCACTAGGAAAAACGCTGCGTCGTTTCGCTGCTTATGGGCTGGGATTTTGAAGGCTCGATTGATCATGGTGCATTATGATTTTCGAATCATACAGTTCTTCTTCCACGATTTCAATTCAATATGTCAAACTAATTTCCGTGTCGAAAAAAATTCCAAACTTGTATGCTTAATCGCATTTATGAAAGATTACATTTCGTATCACGAAAAATTTAAGATTGATTTACCCGTAACAAATTTACGAAAATCTTAAAGAATAATTAGGGCAAAATGAGGGGTTTTAGCAATTTTTTCGAAAAATAAAAAGGCTCTTAAGGTAAATTTTGATTTCTTGATGCGGTAGGGTTTTCTCCAATCTAAACTCCCAAAACATGTCCTTTAGGAAATCCTTTTATGGTGAATTTCCACATTGGATCTACCAATCATGTTAACCGATCTAAACTCTCAAAACGTGTCCTTTAGGAAATCCTTTTATTGTGAATTTCCACATAAGATCTACCAACCACGTTGTCGTGTGCGTAGATTGTCATGAATGTACAAATTTTGAGATTTCTAACTATAAAAAAAAATTAGTTTGGAGGGTAAACGTGAAAGAAGTTGGATTTTTCATGACTTGAAAGTTAATTTTGATTGATGTACCAGTTTATGATTTTTTATGATATAAAAATTAATTTGTGAGTAAATGCGACATGCTTGTGTTATTAGCCTTATGTTATTTTTTTTTGCCCATGTCATAGTACATAATTCCATCAAATTAGTATAGCTTTAGCAATTACTTTTTGCCTATCTTTATTTAGCATATCTATAAAAATATATATTTTTTGTTTGAAAAATGAATAAAATTATATAGATTCTCGCCCTATTTGATTTAGAATTTCTAATGAGCTTTGAGACTCTAAAATCTCTTGAACAAATGTAAATAGCGTTTAGTTCATTTTTTTACTCGACTTTGGCTCTAAGGGCTTTAGCATAAAATAAGTTCGGAGGCCTTTGGAAAGTAACATTGTAGAAATGTAAGTATTGGCCTTGATCGCTATTCGTTGTCTTCATGATTTGCACAAAGAAGTCAAACAGAGGCTGATGGTGACCCAGTAATTGTCACTTGAGGGATGCGACCATTTGACAACCATTACCGAAGGTCGTGTGACCCAGGCACTGCATGGATCGCACAACCCAAGTGACGTTTGAGATCACACAAATGAGGTTATCTGGCGTCTAAGCTCTACTCAGAATTATTTGAAATTTATTATAGGAAAAAATCAAAAGTTTTAAAAAGTATAGTTTTTATTGAAGGTATTAAGTCAAATTATTTTCTAAGGCAATTAAAAATAATTTTGCATATTCCCATGAACATTTCCCTTGACAGCCGAATTAAACGAGTAGTCTGTCCGTTCGCCGCCCTTCCTGTTCATAATCGGGAGCAGAACAAGCAGGTTGTCTGGTTTGGCTTCGACTCACTTCTCTCTCTTCCCCCTGCGTCGCAACTCATCTCATTGGCGGGCGATCTATGATCTTGCGTGTCTCACGAAAATCCTCCAAGAAACCGGCGCGAGATTCTTGAAAGCGTACCGGTAGTTTCCCTTTCCCGCCGCGAGAGAATTCTCGTCGCGCGTGCTGGCATATTGGCTGCAATGTACACGAGGAGATTAAAGACCAAGCTTCGGACATGGGGGTCGGTCTTGCATCGCAGCTGCGACAATGGGGTCGGCGCACGATGCCAAGACGATCTTTTCCGCGGCTACGTATGGACCCATGAAGCTTCGTCGGGGAAATTCGCTCCCTCGCTCTCTGCTCTGATCGGGAGATGCCTGTTCGGCCCGGATGGTTCCGAGCGGTCTCATGGGTCGTCGTCCCGCGGTGCCGGTTTGGACTTTTCCCGGAGAAATTTCGGGTCTTTTGGATGTCCGAATGGTGGGTCCGTCGTGGGCTTTTCGAGCGCGGCGGAGAGCGCCAAGAATGATGGGAATGGCGAAGACGACGGGTCGGGTGGTGGTGGTGGTGACGAGAAAGTGCCCAAGCTCGGGGCGTCTTGGATCGACTTGTATTTGCCGAGACAGGCGAGGCCTTATGCTCACCTTGCTCGCTTGGATAAGCCCATTGGGACCTGGTTGCTTGCTTGGCCTTGTATGTGGTAAGAGGCTTTACGGTTTTATGGAAAAGACCGAGTGGTTTCGGAAAAAATGGATCTCTGATGTGGAAATGCTGTGTGTTCCAGTTCTTTTACCAGTTCGCAATTCTTGTTTGGGATAGTTCATTGCAATATGTTTGTACGTGCGATGTGCTGCAATGTGCTTGATAGAATGACTCAAAGAGGAGAGACTAAATTTGTTTCGATTCTTTCCTAACTTGTAATGCGTGTATGTGCTGCCTTATTCATGTATAGGGTTTTGTTTTCTGCATTGTCATTTGGGAGTTGACAAAGGCATTGATAGATCACTGTTACAAGGATTATCAGTTGTAGGGGATTAGCTATGGATCTCATACACCAATGACTTGAACTGTGAGTGAGGAGACCACGGTAATGTAAAATTCTGCAGCTGACTCTTTGTTTTGAAAGGGAGACAAATTCTACATCCCGTCTCCTTGTTTTTAAAGGAAGTTATGATGAGATGCTGCTTATATCTGAACTGATTTATTTTTGACAAAACTCTGAGGATTAGGATTTAGCCAACGAATGAATCTGGAAATGAATGTGGGTTCAAGCAATGACATCCTCTTCCATGGCAAAGGCACGGTTTTGTGGGACTAAAAGATAATCCTCTGTATGAAACAAGACTTTGATGGTTTCAGACTACATGTGTTTTTGGAGGGTGGTTACTGTCATTTGAGCTCATTATTCACAATTTTTTTTTTCAGATTAGGAGCTATCTCCAATTGATTCTTTCCTAGCTCTTCACCAATTTGCTAAGTTTTGTGGTTTCTATTTTCGGGATGACAAGATGGTGTACTATATAGAAAATAAGACCTCCAGTGTTAAATATGTTTATTTTGGGAATTTTCTCTCCTCACTCTCTCTCAACAGCAATTTGGCTCCTTCATGTTCCCTGTAGAATATCTTATTTTTGTTGAACTGTAGCTTAGAATAAGGTTCTTCTATTGAAAATCTCAGAAAACAAAATTTCACTCTCTTGAACTGGCATCATATGTGCAAAAATCAGGATGATTCCATTGATCATCTTCTTTTGATTCATCTTTTTCCTCATTGTAAGTTTGGCCTTGAAGCACTGCACTGCTTTGTCTTGTGTTATGTGCTTGGGAAGGACCTAACAAAAGATTGTTTTGAGGAATCTCAAGCTTCGATTGCTTTTATTTTTGCACTCTGCTCTGATTTTGTCTTGTCTAGTGATGTTCTACTTTCATTTGTTTATGAACTTTGCTTCTGTGCTTGTACATTTCTGATGTATCATATTTCTTATAATGAAGTTATTTATGAATCATCAAAAGAAAAACATATCTTTATGTCAAACACTAATGGTGCCACTTCCTCAATGCCCTTTGAAACTAAGGGAGAGAAAATTTCTCAATGTTAATGATAAGCTCGTTTTCAGTAGCAATATTGCTGTGACTTAAAATAGTCCTCAGGGCTAATTAACATTCTACACAAGACATTAACATGAATGATTATAAAGAGAGTGTTGGTTCATTGTAGTTGCAGGATGATGCCAAGAACTTATGTTGTTTGGGGTGTGTGCATGCCATTGAGTGGTCTAATGGATTCTGTGAAAAAGCTTTGAATGTACTGTTAGGGGCTATCCACCTAGAACTGTTGTAAGCATGTACAATATGTTTGACTGCTATTGCTACAGGCCCCCTCATATATCACTGTTTTGAACCTAATTGTCTATGTTCAGTTATACTTGCTTCCTCCGTTCGTCAGTATAATGTGAATTCATATACCTTCTATGCCCCTTATTATTGTTTTGCCTGTGGAATTAGGCTTTAAACCAAGCAATAAAGATTTTCATGGTGCTGTTTTAACATGATATGGATATGCTGATCGAGTTTAATTGTTGCTTACATCCAAACAATTCAAGGTCAATCACACTGGCAGCAAACCCAGGAAGCCTTCCTGATCTTAAGATGTTGATGCTTTTTGGTTCTGGAGCTTTGCTGTTGAGAGGTGCAGGATGCACTGTCAATGACCTCCTTGATAGGGACATTGATGTGATGGTAAGCTTATTACTGTGTATGTGCTTTTCTGTCTTTTTTTTTTTTTTTGGTTGGATAACTCGAATGTGCACATGGATTGGTTGAATAATTTGGTTGAACCCTAATGTTATAATGAATAACATTTTTAACTTCTCCCATCGAATTGTGGTCTTTTAGATGAATTGTTTCCTTGGCATAGTTGTTGCTTCATGGCAATTATTTGCATTTTCATGAAAAGTCGTAGCCTTCTAAGACTTGAAAATGTTATACATCTAGTGTGTTTATTCTAAGAAAATTATTTTCCTCTATTTTGTCTTTACCCACCTGTTTTAAATGATTGTTCTGCTCTTCCCCTTTCTAGGTAAATCTACTTTGAAGTTAACCTCTTACATCTTATTCTGGTTGTCAGCTTGGCACTATTGGGTTGATTGGAAACTTGGTAAAAGTTTCTATCTCAATTTTAGTTGGATTCCCTTAAGTTTTAGTCTGTTTAAATGTAGCCTACGATTTCTGCATGCCTGAATCATTTTTTTAGAGTTCTCTGGTTTGACCATGATAGTGTCCTAGTAGTTGCTGCTACAATCTAGGGTTTAAATCAACTTTTTATGAAATTAAAATATATAAAGTAAATCATAAGTTCGCCATTCACCTGTCAATTTAAAATTATTGCTTTTTATTGTATTTAGAAAGCCCAATTCATCTTGAAATTCTAAAGAATGACACAGTCGATTTGTATTTTTCTGCACCTTTTCTTTATTTTCCCTAACTTTTCTGGTTGCTTTAAGGTTCCTTTATCTTTTGCTGCTGAATAAAGCTTTATTATTTTCTCAGAAATAGATCATGGATTGCTAAGAGCCAAAGTTCTTGGAATTTCTCTTTTATGAGACCAATTTATTAAGTTTCTTTGCCATTTAATTTATGTTGACTCTTTTTCTGTTAGGTGGAGCGAACAAAGTCCCGGCCAATCGCGAGTGGTCTTTTGACACCATTTCAAGGGCTTAGTTTCCTTGGGTTTCAATTGCTTTTAGGTCTTGGAATTCTTCTACAGTTGAATAATTACAGGTTATTCTCAGTTTTATGTCCTATTCAGACACTGTGTGATAAGCTTTCGCTAGTTTTGCAAGCTCCTTTGAGATTCAAATTGATATTTTATGGAGAAGTGGAATGCTCAGGTTTTATGTCCTTGGCTAATAGTTTCCTTTAAAGACAAATAAAGTCATCCTTAAAAGTTATTTTAAACAGTCATTACTAAAATGTCATAAGCACGAAACTGTGTTACTTGGTGAAGTTCATTCGGGTGTTCATCGTTCCTTACTGCCAAAGTACCAACCCTTTCAACTTGGTCCCAAAATTTTCTGAGTAGGAAAGTCTAATAAATTATTGTGATGTCTTGTTACTAGTTGAAGTGTTCTGTGAGTTACTTCAAGAGACAGGATGCAGAGCTATAAACAGTATACAGGTGATTGAGGCTTAAAAACCTAAACAATTTTAGGATGAAGTTGGTGATTGTAAATTCTGCCATCATTATGTTCTACTACTTCTGTAGGATGCATAGGCTTTGGTTGATCGAAGGCCCCAGCCAGCTTATTCCATTTTGTGTGCTAACTCATTATGGTTTGTAGTGTCCAATAGCCTTTAGCAGCTGCTTTCTTTTCTTAGTAACAATATTCACCTTTTGTTTCTTCCATAATATTGTAATCAGCTTGCTGTTGTCGACTTTCAGCTTTCGGTAATATACCAGAATTAGGTTCAACAATGAGAAACTTCTGCTGTTCCATCCATGTTTAAAAGGAAGATCTATGTGATAAAGGATATTGGCCTTTTTTTTTCTTTTTTTTTTTTTTTTAAATCTGTATAGCTTTCTGATATCTGATTCTTGTATATTGAGAAATAATTGATATAAAAGCATGTAGCTATTTTCTTCTTTTCACAATGATTAAAGCTTCATTATCTTTTGACAGCCGTATACTCGGAGCTTCTTCTTTGTTGCTTGTCTTCTCTTATCCCTTGATGAAAAGGTTCACATTTTGGGTAATAAGACTGGATTTTTATTTGTTGCAGTGGTCGTAATCTTTCTATTGTGCTTTTTATTGACATTATCTGTTGACTGATGTCTAGGAAATTTTCAATGCCAATGCAGCCACAGGCCTATCTAGGTTTGACTTTCAATTGGGGAGCTTTACTTGGATGGGCTGCCGTTAGAGGAAGTTTGGATCCTTATATTGTGCTTCCTCTATATTTTTCTGGAGTTTTTTGGACTCTTGTGTATGACACTATATATGCACACCAGGTATCTGACCGTATCTCGTGAAACTTGTTGACTAGTTTATGAAGTGCCTTTTGCATTTTGAGTTTTTTTGCAAGTTATACTTAATTTCAGTACATTTTCTCAGTGGTTGGACTTTTCTGGAATGGTATATCAATTGGTTCAATGATACTCCTCCAAAAAAGTTAGGAATGTGGTGAAGTTTCATAACTTCTGTGAAATGAGATCTGTTTCTCTGCCAGAAAAAAAGCAATAAAGTGTAAGGCAAAAGGACAATAATCACCAATGATTCTAGGTAGAGAATCCAGAGAAGGGGATTATTAGATGATATCTTACAGGGAAAGCACATGAGTTGGATTATCAAAAGCAACAAGGTAGAACCAAAATGGAGAACATATTCATTTTTGACAAATGGATTCGAGTTGCTCAATATATTTTAATTCTGAGAGATTCTTGGAAGATGTGGTTTTTATGTTCATTTTGAATTTGTTGGATGAAAAATGGTAAGAGGGGACAACTTACTAGGTTCATTGCTATTCCTCAAACAAGCATGAAATGCGTGGCTGCATATTATTCCATAACTCAAATGAATATGCAATTACTGGAATAACTATCGAGCCTCAGATAGTGGTTACGTGAGCATAAAGATTATATCCCATGTTGTCTCCATGAATGTAGGAACTAGCTTGCATTGTATTCTTTGGTACTTGGATTGGACTGGTAATGCGTGAGATTATTCAATTTATGCATGAAGGATTCTTTTTTTGGCTCTCTCTTTAGCCTTTGTCTGTTTTTCCTAGACTTTAAAGTTCTTCCTTCTTTGGAATCTCTCTCCATCCTCGATCCCACTCCCAAAAAAGCCCACTCCAGCATCACCAATCCAATGTTTTGGTCAATAGCAATATATATTTAGTTATAACTGATCACCACATTTAGGTTCTTGAGATTTGTTTCCTCCTTTTTAAAGGATAAAGAAGATGATGTTAAAGTGGGTGTAAGATCAACAGCATTGAGATTTGGAGATTTGTCGAAGGAATGGATCTCTGGCTTTGGAATCGCTTGCATCAGCAGTCTTGCACTCTGTGGATATAATGCTGATATTGGTATTAATTTTCTCTCGTCTAAGGATTTTGACTTCCAATATTAATGGCAAGCTCATTTTCTTTTTTCCTATGATGCATGTGGAGCAGGATGGCCATACTATGCATTTCTTACTGCTGCTTCTGGACATATAGCATGGCAGATATTGACAGTTGATCTATCATGCCGTGCCGATTGTAACCGAAAGTATGTATTTTGGGTCGAGCCAAGCAATAAACCCCTTACCTTTTCATTTTTGCATAAGTTGAGCTATAATTCTTTCTGTAGTTTACTTCAACATCTTTAGTTTTTTAACCTCATTTCATTGAGCCATATAGTGCATAGAGTCGATATTAAGAACACAGAAGGAGGACACAGTCATCATATGTAACTCAAACAATCTACCCAAAGTAAGTGTATAATTACTTTCCAAGTATTACGAATGCCTTGACGGCCATTTAGTTAAGATAAGTTTTTTCCCCTTTAAAGGTCTTTCATAACAGTTCTTTATAATAGTGAAGTGTTCTGTTTCTTTCATTTGTGAACAAAATTTATTTGTTTCTTTCCAAGATATAGGCGATTAACATTTAGAATGGCCTTTTAGTGAGGGACACAAAGTCCAGTCTAAACGTGAAATCAATATTATTTTCCTCAGGGATCACATGTTTAACTATGTTTAGTTGTTGGTAATGTGACATTTTCTCCAGTTGCTGATGTTTATGGTGATCAATAAGGAAGCCTTGGGCTTATTGGCTTCATCAATGGATATGGGATTGCATTTTCATAGTATTCTTTGGCTTGTCAAAGAATATAATGTAGTTCTTTGATGACAGTAATTCTAAGCTATTAGAACATAATTAATTATTTTATGGGGGACATATTTTTGCATGTCAATGGGAACATCTTGGTTTATTGTTCCAATCATTTAACGTGTAAAATTTCTTTCAGAATTTGCCAAATATCTCCTGCATGTACTTTCCTTTTTATTGAACAAGTCTTCGCTATTCAAAATTCATACTCTGTAAATCTCTCACGCATTTGTGCGGTGCAGATTTGTGTCCAACAAGTGGTTTGGAGCCCTTGTATTTGGAGGAATTTTGTTTGGAAAGCTTGCAACGTAGAGGTGAGATTTTTAATGTGGGGCTTTTCCCTAGATTTCTTGTCTTTTCTTTTTTCCTGTGATGTACGTTACGTCACTGTTGCTTATCCAATATAAAGAAAGGATACATGTTAATGCTATCATCAATTCTAATGTGATTAGATGGCTTGTTTGGGAGCACATTGAATCTTATGTTGGATTTTTTTGAAAATAATAAATAATTGTCCGGCTATCAGGCTTTTGAATTTGGATATCTGGAAATTTCTTTGGTCATTGAATAATTATATTCCCCAGCATAGCAAAAATTCACTGTCACTTCTGTAGATTCTCGGTATATCATCCAATTAAAGCTTTTCTTAACCGTTTTCTTCTGTTGTTATTGCCATGATACTATTTGCTTTTGTAGCCACCCAACAAAATTACATCCTTTGACTAGTGTTTCAGGCAACCTCTTTGATTGGTTCATTGGAAGAGAGGCGTTAAACTGCTCGAACATGATGTCTTCTGCTCTTCAGAGTTGCTGAGATGACTCCAAGGCTGGGCTAGTAAGCTTAAGTGCATTTTTTTGTAAAAAAATTTCCATGTAATGCGATCAAAATACCCCCACCTCGACCCCAAGCGGGAAGAGAGAGAGAGAGATGTTGGGATATGAAATTTTCCCGGTGCAAGCTGCCTCTATTGAACAGAATGTTGGGATATGAAATGGTATATTGTGATATCCTCGTTAGAAGATAATGGTGCGTTTGGTAACGTTTTTGTTCAAAAATTGTTCTAGGAAACAGAAATAGAAAAAACTATTTCTATTTCGGGAAATAATTTTTGAACAGAAGAACACGTTTGGTAAATTTGTTCTTGGAATAAAAAAAGAACAAAAACGTTTTGGTAAACTTGTATATTTTTTTATTTATTTTAATTTTTAATTTTATTTTTCCATTTTTATTTTTTATTTTTTCTTCCTTTTGGCCGTCACCGGCCTCGGCCATGGCGGCGACCCAACGAGGCCGGCCGGCCAACAAGGTTGGGCGACTCTCCTAGCGAGGCCTTGGTTGGGTGAGCTCGGTGAGGCCGAGCCTCACCGGTGGCTAGGCGAGCTCGGCCTTGTCGGATCTAGGTGAGCTCAAGCTCGCCTAGCTAAGGCAAGGTTGAGCCTCGCCGGGGGCCGGCATCGCCTCGACGGCTGATCGCCGGCCATGGTCGAGGCTAGCGACCGGCCAAATAAAAAGAAGAAAATGAAGAAAAGAAAAAAAAAAAAATAGGAGAGAAAAAATTGTTTCTTGGAAGTGTTCTGGGAACAAAAAACAAGTTTTTATTGTTTCTTGTTTTTGCTCTAAATTTGTTCTTGGGAACAAAAAATAAATTTGGAACAAAAATGCAAACAAATTAATTTTTATTCTTTTTTTGTTTTCCGGAACAAAAAATCAGAAATTGTGTTCATGACTGGAAGAAAAGAACACAAATGAATAGGGCCTAATTGAGCAGATGTTGTAACTTATTTCTATCCAACAGAATAATAGAATCTTGTAGCATGAGAGACAATTGATTTGCATTCTAATCTTTTTATAGTCTTAGAAAGAAGCTATGGAAGCAAATCGAAGGACAAATGCTTGCCCCACGCAAGCAAACTCTTTGGCCTCCATTTCTTGTGACAACTCACCTTCAGAAACTCTTGGGCTCGAAACTTCTCTATTGTAACTTTTTTGTTGAAATTTGATTATCACCATCAAATCAAGAACACATAAGCCGGTGGTGAACAATCCGATTTCGTAAGCCGCTATTCTCCTTAGACAATATGGTACTTCCGCTCCAGTCTTGCAGAGCTCATAAAGCTGGCTCATATGCTTGTCTCAACTTCGCATTTACTCGGTTATTTGAAGAAGCAACCAAAAATAGGTACAAGACAAGACAGATTAGGCATATGGTGTAATTGATGCTTAAAATATATCTTGCCCAAGTGAGAGGATGGATACATTTGAAGCCCGCTTCAGAATCTACTAAATAGTATTTACCTAATATAATGCTAATTTAATCGGCATGTAACATATACATACTTATATAGATTAAATGCTGCGTTTGGCAGTCATGATAAAATTTAGAATTTAATAAAATTTATCATATTCTGTGTTTGTTGCCTACTCAAGATAGAATAGAATTGGATATAAGGATGACATAGGTTGGATAATATTATTTCACGAGGAAGGTAGGATGAAGGTAGATATAATTTTTAATATCCATAATGAGAAAGTTATTAATCTCAAATAAAAGATTTCGTAGATTAAAAAATTGAAATTATATATCTATTCAAAATGACAAAAATAATAATTTAGTATCTTATTCAATCTTATTTTTATTTATATAATTTAATTTAATTTTTCTTACAATAGAAATTCAATATATAAATATAAATATATATTTATATTTATTATATATTTAAGGTATTTTAGGTATGTTAGTACAATTTACTATTTAATAAAATTTTATTAGAGAATGATGGAAGGGGAAAGAAATAAAAAATTAAAAAAAATTAAAAAAGAGAGGAAAATAAAATAAATAAAAAAAATAAAAATAAATTAAGCAAGAGAGTCACAAGAGACTTTTATCATCTCCATTTGTAAAATTTTTGGTTCATTAATGTGTCGTTTATACCAAACAATATACATGATACGATATGAATATATTCGAATTAATTACTACAATGATTAGATAGTGGATATGATATAGCAAAATCCCTATATTTTATATCTTATCCTATCAAATCTTATTCTGATTAGAAATACAGACAATTAAACGTAGCCTAATAAATATCTTGAGATAGATATGCTATTTCATATCATGGCCCTTCTCTTGGCCTTTTAAAGGGATTGCATTTTAGTCTCTAGACACCTTGAAACTCTTAGATTGCAATAATTTTATGATTCACATGACTTACAAATTGGCAAGTGGATCACATACTTAGAACCAATTCATCTTATCAACCTAATAATGCAACTATATACATATAATGATATCGAACCTTAAGGTAAAACACGAAAGTGTTTAGGTAGAGGTGGAGAAGCTTAGGCTATAGAATTATCCAAACTTGATCTCATTTCACAACTGAAGTATAGTACCCTTATATTGGTGATATAGACCTTTAACGATACAACCATAGGACAACAATAGACCAGAAAAATACAAGACCTTTGCATGCATCCTTAAGATGTTTTTACAAAAGCACACAAAAAACACAGTCTAAAGCTGAGACGCTTATTTTAAGTGGTACAATAATTGAATTTAAAAGGTCATTCGCAGATGAGGGGATATCATTAGGATTGGCTTCATTAGAATATTTGAAATGTCTTCATTGCTTTAGCTCTCAAGAGTGCTCTAGCTCTTTTAGCTTCGGACATGCTCTCTAGTACTGGCATGGGATTTTGGGTGAGCAATTGAGGGTTGTGGTTAGCTGTCTAAACTCTGATCAGTAGGATGTGGAAAATAATCCCAAGGATAGCGAGAAAGTGGTCCATCCTAAGTGTCTTAAAACAACTATGGATGATTTTGAGATGGCTATAGAGGTTGATGAGGATTGTTTGCTTGAAATTATGCTAAAGCTTGTTGGATAACATCTCTGGTGGCTTCATACACCTATGTAATCCCTTGATACTTCCTCTTGTAAAGCCTTGGGCCAAATCTCCCTACAACTAGTATGAATTTTCTCACACAATATCCTCCAAGTTTGCTTGTATTCAGAGTCGAAATCCACATCTCTAGAGCTATAAGACCTAGAGCTCCTTTAGAGTTAAAGCAATTTAGACGTTTTGAATTTTGTTGGAATGTGTTGAAAAATCTTCTATAATCTCTCCCCAATTATATGGAATATTATATGATATTATGTGATTTGATTTGATTTTGTTAGTTGTAAATTAGTTATTAATAGAGATTAGGGGCTAATTAGGATCTTTACCTAAATAGATTTCTTACCTAATTTAGGTCCTCTATTTTTGTATATATACATATTGTAATCACTCTATGTAAAATAATAATATAGATTCTTTTCTACATGGTATCAGAGCTCGAAGGTCCTTTATCTATTTACCTCGGGTAATTTTTAATTTTTTCTTTTGATCATTTAATCACTATGTCGGACGAATCATCAACCACCTAGTCTAACCCCCCATCACTTCTCACAAAGTCCACTGAACCTCATCCCATTTAGATCACTTCCATAAAGCTGAATGGTGATAACTTTTTTTGGTGGTCTCAATCCATTTGAATGTATATACGGGGTAGAGGAAAGGTTGGCTATTTGACTGGAGATAATGCATAACCAGAGACAAACGACCCCACTTGGGTTATTTGGGATGCAGAGAATTCAACGATTATGACGTGGTTAACCAACTCCATGGAAGAAGATATTGGTGCAAACTATCTAGGCTATCATATTGCCAAGGAACTCTGGGATGCGGTGTGTGAGATGTATTCGGATTTGGGTAATCAATCTCAAATCTATGAGTTAACCTTGAAGCTAAGGAAGATGCAACAAGGAGAGGAAACTATCAAAAAAATACTTTCACTCTTTGAAACATTTGTGGCAGGAGTTGGATATATTCAATGACCATGAGTGGACGTGTATTGAAGGTGGTAATCGGCACACGAAAATTGTAGAAGCAAAACGTATCAACGCTTTCCTAGCAGGGCTTAGAGATGAGTTTGATTAGGTACGTGGTAGAATACTTGAGAAGCAGCCTCTTCCACCTATTGGAGAGGTCTTCTCAAAGGTTCGGAGAGAATAAAGTAGACGGGGAATAATGCTGGGCAAGGTAGCTACCAGCGGAAAGGATGGATCATTGGAAGGTTCAGCATTGGCTATCTCCGAAGACAAGAAGGGCCGTGTTCTTACAACAATAGTCTCCGACGCAAATGTAAGCAAAATCCCTATTAACTTGCGAAGATCATATGGGAAACCTTGTATTTGGTGTGATGTCTGCAACAAACCTTGTCATACATGAGAGACTTGTTGGAGGATTCATGGCCATCCAGCTTCTACAACTAGTGAGGCCAGGAGACCAACTTCATTCAATTGTGATAATAAGTCATCTTAGCATATGCCTCCTACAACTAATGAGGTCACCACATTCCCTTTCAGCAAAGAACAACTAGACCATCTTTGGCAGCTACTTCGGGCTGGGTTCGTATCGAGTAATCCTATTGCTTCGATTGCCCACCAAGGTAAAAATCTAAATGCCCTCTCCTATTGTTCACAATTTGTACCTTGGATCATTGATTCGGGGGCATCCGACCATATGACTAATACTCCATATTTGTTCAAATCCTATATTCCTTGTCCTAGCAACCAAAAAATTTGGATTGCCGATGGGAGTTTTTCATCTATTGCAGGCAAAAAATCAGTTCCACTTTCTAATTCTATTACACTTTATAATGTATTGCATGTTCCTAAGTTAGCCTGTAGCCTATTGTTTGTTAGTAAACTTTCTAAAGAGTCTATCTGTCGTGTTGTCTTTTTTGCTTCCCATTGTGAGTTTCAGGATTAGATCTCGGGGAAGACGATTGGTAGTGCTAGGATGAGGGATGGTCTCTACTATTTTGAAGAGTTTGTCTTTGATAAAAAAGCTCAAGCGTATGGAACTTTCAGTTCTTCCTCTATTCAAGAAAAAATAATGGTTTGGCACTATAGATCAGGCCATCCTAGCTTTGGATACTTGAAACATTTGTTTGCTCATTTGTTCAACAATGTGGATGTTTTTTTCACTATATTGTGACAATTGTCTCTTTTCTAAAAGTCATCGTACTCATTATAGTCCAAACCAACATTGTGCATCATCACCATTTTATTTAATCCTTAGTAATGTTTGGGGTCCTTCACTCGTGCCAACAAAAATTGGGAAACGATGGTTTGTCACATTTATAAATGATCATACCCGTTTATGTTGGACATACTTGATGAGCGCCAAGTTTGAAGTTGAGTCATTGTTTAAAATTTTTTATCAAATGGTTATGACTCAATTTCGTACTACTATTAATATTCTTCGTACTGATAATGGTACTGAATATTATAACTAGTTTTTGGGGAGTTTTTTTATATTTTATTTTATTTTATTATTATTATAGAAAAAGGCATCCTTTACCAGTTAACTTGCCGAACTATACCCCAATAGAATGGCATTGTCGAATGCAAAAATCCCCATCTCCTTGAAGTATCCCGTGCCCTCAGTTTTTCAATGCATGTACCTAAATACTTATGGGGGAAGCTGTGCTAACAACATTTTATCTAATTAATAGGCTGCCTACTTGGGTATTAAACTACACTACTCCCTTAGATTGTTTAAAAAAAGTGTACCCCACTATTTTTTCTAATATTCCTCTAAGGGTGTTTGGTTGCACTACATTTATCCATCTCCCAATTTAGTGTCGATCCAAATTAGATCATCGAGCTTAAAAGTGTGTGTTTATAGGGTATGCACCTAATCAAAGAGGTTACAAGTGTTACAATCCACATATTGAAAAAACTCATATCACTAAGGATGTAACCTTTATAGAGTTACAACTGTTTTTTTTTCTAACAAATCTCTTCAAGGGGAGAATGCCAAAGTTAATGAAGAGATTCTATGGCACTCAAACTCTCCCGTCTTTCCCATTCCTTTGTTTGAGTCTTTGAAAACAGCTTTTGCCAAATCTTGATGTGTCAAAGATAGGGGGAGAAAAAGTTCAAGATCACAATGTGATCAACAGGCCCGAGCTTTAGGTTTGTACTAGAAGAAAAACTCTTCAAAAGGTTGCGGATCAGAACTTTGTCTTGAAGTCTCATCTGTTTGCAGCCCGAGAGATGATCTCTTGCCTTCGTCATTGGATGGTCCTAGTAGTACTCATTTTCCCTCCATTCTAGTCTCAAATTCTGATACTAATACTTCTAATCTTAATATGCCTATAGCTCTTAGAAAAAGAGTTAGATCATGTACTCAGCATCCTATATCAAAACATGTGTCATTCCAAAAGTTGTCTCATCATCATAGAGTGTTTGTGTTAAACCCGTCTCACATATCTATTCCTAGAAATATCCAGGAAGCTTTGAAGGATCTAAAGTGGAAGATGGTAGTTGAGGATGAAATGCAGGCACTTAAGAAGAATAGCACATGGGAATTGGTTGATACACCATAAGAAAAAAAGATTGTTGGCTGTAAATGGGTATTTACTGTAAAATGTAAACTTGATGGGAGTGTTGAGCGGTATAAAACAAGGCTAGTGGTGAAGGGGTTCACTCAGACTTATGGAGTTGACTATCATGAGACTTTTGCCCTAGTTGCCAAGATAAATTATGTTTAGATTTTACTATCTTTGGCTGCTACATTTTATTGGCCCTTACACTAGTTAAACGTGAAGAATGCATTCTTGATTGGTGACATGGAGGAGGAAGTGTTTATGAGTTTGCCACCAGGTTTTGTAGAAAATGAAGGCAAAGTTTGCAGATTAAAAAAGTTGCTGTACAGACTTAAACAATCTCTAAAAGTGTGGTTTGAACGGGTCGGGAAGGTGGTTAAAAGGTTCGACTATCACCAAAGTCAAGGGGATCACATTTTATTCTATAAACACTCAAAGGAAGGTAAGCATGCAATTCTAATAGTCTATGTTGATGATATAATACTGACTGGTGATGACAAAATTGAGTTGGAAAGCTTGCGAGAGAAGCTGGCTGAGGAGTTTGAGGTTTAGGATTTGGGTGTCTTGAAATATTTTCTTAGAATAGAATTTGCGAGATCTAAGAATGGCATATTTGTAAACCAACGCAAATATGTTCTTGATTTGCTCAAAAAGATAGGTTTATTAGGATATAAAGTGATAGAGACACCCAAGGAACCAAATATGAAACTTGAACCTACCAAGGCTGAAGAAGTGATAGATCGAGAAAGGTATCAAAGGCTTGTCGGTCGACTTATTTACTTATCTTACACTCGACTTGACATATCGTTTATAGTAAGTATGGTGAGCCAGTTCATGCACTCACCAGGGCCGATGCATTTTGAAGCAGTATATAGAATTCTACGCTACTTGAAGGGAAGTCCTAGTAAGGGTCTAATGTTTGAGAAACATGGACATCTAGAAATTGAGGTGTTCACCGATGTAGATTGGGTTGAAAGCAATATGGATAGGAGATCTACTTCATGCTACTGCACGTTTGTTGGGGGTAATTTAGTCACTTGAAAGAGTAAAAAGCATAGTGTGGTGGCGAGAAGTAGTGCTGACGTTGAATTTCGGTCAGTAGCACATGGTGTATGCAAAGTTATGTGGATTAAAGGTATCTTGGATGAACTACGGATCTCGAGTTCCATACCAATGAAAGCATGTGAAAGTTAATAAACACTTCATTAAAGAAAAACTTGATAGCGGACATGTATGCCGTATATTTCAAGTGATGAACAGGCTACTGACATTCTGACCAAGGGACTGCATAAAAGGCAATTTTTTCGTCTAGTGAGTAAGCTGTCTATGAGATATCTTCAAGTTAGCTTGAGGGGGAGTGTTAGAATGTGTTGGGAAATCTTCTATAATCTCTCCCTGATTATATGGAATATAATGTGATTTTATGTGATTTGATTTGATTTTGTTAGCTGTAAATTAGCTATTGATAGAGATTATGGGCTAATTAGGATCTTTACCTAAATAGGTTTCTTACCTAATTTAGTTAATCTATTCCTATATATATACACCTTGTAATCACTCTATGTAAAATAATAATATAGATTCTTTTCTACAAATTTTTGATGAAGCCAATCCTGGCGATGCCCTCTTATTTGACAATTACTTTAAAAGTGAATTATTGTACTTCTGAAAATAAGAGTGCTGACTTTGGCCAAGTTTTGTTTTGTTTTTTTTTTTAGTGTGCTTTTGTAAAAGCATCTTATAAAAGTGCATGTGAAGGGTTGTGAGGACTATGATCTCAAAACACTTTGCGGAAGTTCTTGGATGGTTTTACCTAATATGTTAGTAGACTTTGAAATGGAATTAAAGTTCATGAACAACCATACCCCTTTCCCTCTTTTACGGATCATGGATATGGTTTTCAGCTTCTAACAGATTCCATGCCTCACACATTAAAACTTGAGTATTTCAATACCTCTTTCTCCTTTGCAGATGTATACAAGTTATATGGATGTAGTGTTGCAGCTTTCGACTTTGAATATAGATAAATCCAAAGGATGTTGTGTGAAAAAAAATCATATTGTTCCCACGAAGATTTTGTTTGTTTGGATTCCCAAAAGATTTGGGAATAGGATTACATATAGGCAAATGGAATATGCTATAAGGGCAAAGAAAATATAATAATTGTGAGTTGTTCTCTCCCAATTAGTCCCAATCAATCCAAACGTAAATAAGTTACATGCAGCCAATGATAAATTGTACATCACACCTCCTAATTTCATAGAAAACACAATTTTCATGACTATCCCTCATAACTTGCCCAAACATAAATAAATTTTATGTTGAAATTAGATTGAACCAATGCACTTTGAGTCGGTGTTCCTTTTCGACCAATAAAATGAATTTGGTTGTGTATAGATACTATCACAAGATATGCATGACATTCATAGCTTCAATGCAATCCTAAAATAAAAATAAAAAGCAAATATAAGTTGTTTTATAATTTTTTCTTCCTTTTTTTTTATGATCATATATTTTCTTAAAATATTAAAATCTTTGATTATTCTCATCTTCTCCGAAGCTTTCCTAAGTTGTCAATTTGATGGTTGAATCAAATCCCTTTTTGAGTCACATACTTTTGCAAAACTAAAAGTACCTCCTTAGGGTTTACTGTGGGTGTTAAAAATGTTCATGCACTAATTTGTTACGTATACCATATCCTGAATTTTGAGAAACATTCCAAGCATTTATATAATACCAATACCCCTAGTCTCCATAATGTGCTAATAATTCTAAGCATTTGAAGCACCTTATTGCATTAGCATCTTCCCCAGGGCTATCAAATGTTTAGAATGAAAAGCATTATATTTAATAATTTAATGCATGACTTAGTAACGCATTATGATTGAAGAATCTAGGAGTGTTAGTGTTGTGGTTTCTTCTCGTTTTAGGATATGATATAGGTAATAGGTTTGTACAAATAACACTTACAATATTATGAGAAATCACAAATAGGTATTTTTTTTTTTTGATCGAACATACTTTAGGTTTGTAAAAAAGTATGTGACACGTGAAAAGTGTTTGATCCAACACAATTTAGGAAGTTTAGAAAATAAGAAAAATTGGAGATTTTATCTATATTTTAAAGTAATGCATGATCAATATAAAGAACTAATACTTGCCTTTTTGTTTTAGGATTGTCTTAGAGTTATGGATGGTGCACATATTCCAGCGGAGGCATCTATACACAATTAAATTCATTTTATTGGTCAAAAAGAAACATTGACTCAAGTTATATTGGTTGTGTAATTTTGACATGGAATTCATTTTTATTGGGGTACGTTGGGAGACATTGCTAATGATATTCATATCTTCTATAAAGCCCTTCGGCATGAGGTACGTTGGGATTAAATTTACACAAGTATGGGTAAATATTATTTAGTAGATATTGGGGCTATATAAAAAAGTTAGATATCATTTGCTTAAGTCGGCAGGTCCTAAACTTACAACTTGTTAAGTGTTCAATTGTGACCATTCCTCAATATGATAAGGCATTGAGCAAGCCTTTAGTGCATTAAAAATAAAGTGGAAAGTTCTAAAGGATGTGGCAAGTTATCTATATAAAAAACAAGTGAAAATTATAGAAGCGAACGATGACTTTCAATGATTGTATATGGAGAAATGCCTTGAATGATACCTACTTCACAAGAGTAGATTTGGTTCCCAATTATGTACTTACATTTGAACCTAATAATGAAAATGATGGGTTGGTGCTTAAGATAATAATGCCTTTTTTGACACGGCACATTTATGTGATCAATTATCTATAAGTTTAGTAAATAGTAAAAAGAATATTTGTAGGGATGACATCTTTCCTTCCACGATTATATGTGAGCATGTTTATTATATAGAAATTATTCCCTATTTAATTGAAAAAGAGTTCACACGAGACTCTTTTTTACATTTATAATTTTTTTAATACATTGTAATATTTCTTAAATTTGATCTTTTAACCATATAAAGAAATATGATTTTTACTCTCCAAATTGTTATACGTTCTTTTACATTCAAATTGTAGAAATTGAGGTCTTTGCTTTTTTCCAGTTTAAACAAATTAATAAGTAGAAAGCTTAAATCGATCACATAAAACACCAAAAGACTTTTGGAATATAGTCTTTTTGAAGCCACAATTATATAAATGTTGCTTATAATGCACTTTTCAATTATAATTTACTAAACGCTGGTTTGCTTTGACCAACTATGTGTTGACTCAAAACGCTTTCTCTAAATGAGCTATTAAAATGCTATGGTTTTCCCAAACTCACATGCATTTATGGGATCCAAGGGCATCGGGAATGCTTTGTCAAATGAACCCTAAGTTGAGGAGAGCAATGAGATTATTTTGAGTGGACTTTCCATAAATTTTTTGGACCTGAAATTTGTCCTTCTTGCGACAAGTGCACGTCTGAAGACAAATGATTATTATGATACGCACTTACAGACCATCACGAATTTTCTTGATGTTTGTGAACTTTTGACGTCGACTAACCATCATTGTGTTGGCTTTTCGAGCATCAGCTCCAATGGGAATGACGTAACTGATATCATCAATACATTAAAGGGCTTGCTTATTTAGGATTAAACAAAAATGAAAGGTAATTTTTTGCTTTCCTTTCAAAATCTAAAAATACCCGAAGAAATTATATGTGAATCTATATGTCAGCGTCGCCTGCATATTCTAAAAGCTTCAAGTCTTCTGGGTTAAAAAAAGTTAAAATATGTGTACTGCAAGATTTTTGCTAAGCATAAAGTGGATCAAGTTCCTGAAAATCTTGCAAAGCACAACGTGTTGATACTCTTGGAATGCTATAATCTTTTATCCCAAGCCAAGTTGGCTATCTCGATGTATTTTACAATACTATGAGCAACGGATCCAACATTCACATAACGCGGACCGAAACGGGAATGGACATGATGCCATCTCCAGACCACCACTGTCTTTCGTGTATCAACCCTCTCCGAACAAGAGATAACATTTAAGACATTGTATTCTATGATGCTGTATATGTATTCTATATTTATCTAGTTTCAGGTGCTCAAACACAACTTAGGAGTGTTAGTGTCTCGATCTCGAGGGAGGTTGTCTTGAGGAGGTAAAGTCTACTTCTTTGAAAACGTAATTCTATAGGACTGCAAACTCTGTAATCTCCCTTGAATTTTGGAGGATGACTTCAAGCTCAACAAAATATTTTGTTAAACTTATAAACCCTATTTTGTATGTCCAATATTTAACTTCTTTATACGCATAGAAATGTGCAGTAAATTTATCATATAATATTTTTCTTTCAATTAGATGGGCTCTGTTGGTTTTTCGGCTGTTTTATTTGCTGACATTTTTTTTTTTGGGTAGAATTATTTGCTGACATTTATTAAACTATATTGAATGTTGAAAAGTTATATTTACATGATATATTTTAAATAATAGGCGGAAAATCTCTTTGGAATTGATTCTTGTAAAAATCGAAAGAGATTTTCGTCAAAAAAAAAAAATCGAATTTGAATCGCCCCAAATTTCTTCAAAGTATTCCTACTCATAAAAGATTGGCTGGACTTGGTCCATTTTTCATGATCCTATTATGTGTTCAAAGCGATGAATTCTTTTCTATTGACTTGCGATGCGTGGGACTATCCACTTAAACGTTTTATCAATCACATGTAATTTCTCGAACATTAAAAAATAAATTTTTGAGAATTCATCGGTCTAGGTTGCAGGCGGCGTGCTTTCAATCAAATTGAAAAGTAGAGAAGTGGTTCTCGCTCCTTTTAATCTCGGAATTATTCTTCGGACATCTAATACATCATAAATTAAGTTCAACACGTAAGATTGTTAGAGAAAGAAAAATAATTTAGGGCATTGTATCCTATGACGCTGTCTATGTATTCTATTATTTATCTAGTTCCAGGTGATCGAATGCAACTTTGGAGTGTTAGTATCTCGATCTCGAGGGACGTTGTCTTGAGGAGGTAAGGTGTACTTTTTTGAAAAAATAATTCTATAAGATTGCACACTCTGTAATCTCCCTTGAATTTATGGAGAATGACTCCAAGCTCAACAAAATATTTTGTTAAATTTATAAACCTATTTTGTTAGTCCAATATTTAACTTCTTTATACGCATAGAAGTATGCAGTAAATTTATCATATATCATTTTCTTTCAAATAGATGGGCTCGGTTGGTTTTTCGACTAGATTGAATGTTAAAATTCAATTTTTACAAGAATCAATTCCTTAGAGATTTTCTGCAAAAAAAAAAAAAAAATCGAATTTTAATCGTCCCAAATTCCTTCAAAGTATCCTACTCTAACAAGATTGGCTGGAGTCGGTCCATTTTTCACGATCCTATTATGTGTTCAAAGTGATGAATTCTTCTCTATTGACTTTGAGATATGTCGGACTATCCACTTAAACGTTTTACCAATCACATGTAATTTCTTGAACATTAAAAAATAAATTCTTGAGAATTCATTGGTTTAGGTTGTGGGCGGCGAGCTTTCGATCAAATTGAAAAGTAGAGAAGTTGTTCTCGCTCCTTTTAATCTCAGAATTATTCTTCAGACATCTTATTAAGCATGAATTAAGTCCAACACGTAAGGTTGTTAGAGAAAAAATAATAATTTTCTTTGCCCAGTTTAATTTTAAGTAGTATGGAATTAAAAAGAAACATCTTACTAAGTCCCTCATTGACCTGTTCTGTGCGTGCAGGTGGAGGATATCATAGAGGAAATGTGACCATCGTAGGATCTTTGACCCTTTGAATATTTGGATCCTAACATAGATCTACGGTCTTAGTTTATGGCGACCATATTATTATTTATCTATCCTTTCATTTAACTATTAAGGATTTTCTCTGGAAATTACATGTATAACGTCTTGCAAGTGACAAGTTCAATCTTTTGCCATGAAAATGAGGTACGAATTCAAGAGTAATTCCAAACCTGGCCACGCAACAACCGATCATGTCGTGGCCATTCGCTGTTGACCAGGCCGATCATCATCGCCGCTGACAAGGTTCAGCATTAACCAGGAGGTTACATTTCGCAAGGGAATTCACATCGCAACAACACGATCTAAACTAATCGATTTATATTATCCAATCTGAAGCTGAATTGCATTCGACAGGAGAATTCACAAGGTGACGACCTGTTTCAATAATTCATGAGATTGGTTTTACATAATCTATTAGATTAAATTAGATAAGTTGGACCAAAATATATTAATCTAGATGCCTAGTTCCTTGTCTAGCTGTCATTTATTACATAAAGTAATGAAGTGTCTTATGAACTTGTCAAGAAAATTGTGAGAGACTTAAAGAAACACGTACTGCTCAGTCAAACATAGTGTCTAAGGATTTCAACACTTGGCCGTCAACACCATGTGAATTGTTTTAAGGAGAATCTCTTTTGCAGTTTTTCATATTTGAAATTTTAATGAAATTTCGTTAGAAGCTGCCTCCATCTTATTGTCATAAGTGCCTTTGATTTTATGTATATATTGAATTGAGAGAAAAGTGTAAAAAAAAATTGGGAAATATCATGACGCATTTAACTTCTTACTTATTTTTCTTTTTTATTTTCATTGCCCAAAACGAATTACGCACGGAAAATTTGGCATTGAATGTCGTGAGCTACATAAACGTAATGGAGACCTAAATATTTTCAGAAGTGGGATCAAGTTGTAAAGCTTTTTGAATAGTTTGATGTCTACGAAGCCAGGCACTATTTGGATCGAAATCATATAATCAAATATGAGTTTTTATTATTATTATTATTATTATTATTATTATTATTATTTTATCGATTTACGGAGGGTGTGGCTTGATATGAGCATAAGTTGAAGATATAAACTAAAATAGTTGGTGAAAACGAGTATACAAAATAAAATTAGCTCCTCAATCTCAAATTAAAAAAAAAAAAAAAGCTAAACAAAATTTTAGGTAAACATCCATATGTTCTTATTAAAATAATAAAATCGGTTAAGTTTAATTTTGATAGTTTGATTATAGTCATAAAAACTAGATGTAACAAATTCGAGTCATCACAACCTTGAATATTTGAATCGAAATTTAATAAACAAGAACATATTTAATAAAACTACTTGAATATTCAAAAGCGACCTTTGCAGGATTGTATAAAACCTAAAATTCATCAATAGAAGTTTTGACTGGGCGTCTGAATTATTCGGTTTGAGATTAGGGTTTGGACAAGTTTGACTTAAAAGCTCGGTCCTCTTTGGGGTTTTATAGAAAAAGATATAATTTTTCTTTTAGATCATCCTCCCAATTTAAAGCATACACACGATCAATCATTGACGAAAATACCATAATAGTTATGATTTGAATCGTGCTCAATTTTGGGCAGCATCCTCTTTTTTCTCGGCCAATAATCAAAGCTGCTCTCAATAAGGTTACGTTGAAATCAGATGAACATCAAGATGATTAAAGTTCGAATGCACTTTTGAATATGTTTTATAACTCTTGAATTCATTTCATATTACAATTCGAGACTACCGATAGCTTTTCCCCCATATTTCTTTAGACTCATAAACAACAAAAGGAAAAAGCAATGCACCTTCTCACTAAAATCTAAAACATTATTATTCAATTTCAGAATTTATAAAAATTTAATATAAGAATTAACGTCTATATATATATATATATATATATATATATATATATATATATATATATTCCACCTTATTTTAAAAATCACTTGGACCCGCCAACTAGTTTGGCTAGTTTTAAAAGCCTGTGCATGCACTTGATTCGTGAATCTCTCTCTACCCGTTTCTTCTCTTCTTCCGCGAACTCTCCCTCCGCTTCATCTTCTCCATTGCCTTGACAAAACCGCCATAGCCACGTCCAAGAACCCATCTTCGAAGCTCCACGATCTAACCATCTCCTTAGCTTGAAAAACGATAGCCATCACTCATGGCGGCGACCAATATGATTCCGGTCGAGCTCACGAAAAGCTCTCTCCCTCTCGCAGCTTCTCGTCCCTCCTCCTCCTATCACCGCCGGAGCCTGCTCCCCGCGAGGCCCTGCGTGGCGTCAAGAACTGCTGGTGACCGAGGCGGGAATCTCACTGTTCTTGTGGCGGAGGAGTTTGGACAAGCGGGCCTCGAGCTCCTCCGGAGACACGTTGACATCGTCGACTACTCCATTGATCTCGATCCCGGGGAGCTCGGCCAGAGAGCCGCGCTCTGCGAGGCCCTGATCGTGAGCAGCGAGACGAAGGTGGGCGAGGAAGTCTTCCAGTTGTCCCGCGGGAGGTTGAAGGTTGTCGGAATCGCTGGGTTCGGCGTAGACAATGTGGATTTGGTGGCAGCAAACGAGAGCCGGTGCCTGGTGGTGAACGCGCCGAACGCGAGTACAGCGGCAGTGGCCGAGCATGCCATCGCCCTCTTGACGGCCATGGCAAGGAACATCGCTCGAGCAACCATTTCCGTCAAATTTGGTCAGTCCCATTTTTTCTTAAATTTGCTGGAAGCCATTGTTTGATTTAAAAAAGACTAAAGCAATGATCGTGTGAAGTCACTGCAAAGTTGTCGTATCTGAGGAAGCATCCGGACCATGTTAAGAATTTGAAGTCCATGGGACTCCTCTTAACTTACTTCGTTTGACTACAATTTTATTCTTAGTCAATGCTTAAATAAAAAGACGTTTTTGCCGATGAATCACTCAGCTGGAATTAGCGGCATCATCTGCTTATCTCGATCGTGGAAGACATCGCTTCTCTGCAGCTTGTAGGCCGATGATCCATCGAGAAATATATGAATACTAGATTAAGTCAATGATCTGGTTTATTCATAGCAGCTAATCAGATAAAAAGGGACATTGGATTCTGGAATCTAAGCATGAAGGATTAGTATATGATGTATGACCTAGTCCAATTCAGAACGGCCACCAGCAGATCACGTGTCATTCGATATCGTAAAATTCAATGAAGCTGTCTTCTGAAAATATGATCAAGGCATCCTCCAGGACTAGATCTGACCTTTTTTGGAAGGCTATATTTTTCTCTTTTTTCCTTTTAGAAGACTTGTTCATGTGAAAGCTTCTCTGTTTTTCAGTTTAATGACATTCCATCTGTTTCTTTTATTTCTCTTCTCCTCTTTCGCCAAACTGTTTTCCAGTTGTGAACATTGTTAGTTACCCGTATCCCTGTAGATTGTCTATTCATCAATACACAAGTACTTGAATGGTTATAAACACGACATAAGTATTTGAAGTAGCATATCATGTGCCGTTTTGTTCCTTAATCATCTTCTGTCACTTTTGAACATGGACAACGACAAAGTAAAGTTCTGCACCTCTCTGTATCAACATAATAAAATAACGAATTAACATGGTGACCAATGATTAAGGATTTCGACTCATATCTTGAGCCAAAATCTTCGAAATTTTCATAAGGTATGTGCTCTGCTGAATGCAGGTAATTGGCAAAGAAGGAAATATATGGGCAAATGCCTTTCGGGGAAGACCTTGGCTGTGATGGGCTTTGGAGAGGTTGGATCTGAAGTTGCTCGCCGTGCCAAAGGTCTCGGAATGCATGTTATTGCATACGATCCATATGCCTCTGAGTATCTTGCCCTTGCAATAGGCGTAGAGCTGGTTAGCTTCGATAAGGCCATAGCAATAGCTGATTTCATCTCTTTACACATGCATCTTACTCCTGCTACAAGAAAGATGCTCAATGATGAGACCTTTGCTAAGATGAAAAGAGGAGTTCAAATCCTCAATGTTGCCCACGAAGGATTAATTGATGAAGACTCTCTGGTGAGGGCACTTGATGCAGGAGTGGTGTCTCAGGTACATATTTTCATCTCTAGGACACGCTATTTGTGTCGCATAGAAATTTGAAGGAGTTCATTGTTAGGCAGCACTCGATGTACTTTTGGAGGAGCCTCTGGCAAGATCCAGCAAGTTGATTCACCATGAGAATGTTATTGTAACCCCTAACCTTGGAGCAAGCACTTTTGAAGCTCAGGTCAGTCAAATAAGTGCAGTTTATGTAAGTACGAACATTTTGGTTTATGGTATTGACTAACAATGGCAGTAAAACGCAGGAAGAAGTAGGGATTGAAATTGCAGAAGCAGTTATTAAAGCTTTAAAAGGAAACCTTCCTGCTACTGTAGTCAATGAACCATTGGTTGCTCTGGAGGTATCACTATTGCATTCGTTATCTATTTGCCTTCTCATGCTCCACGCTGTTCCAACTGCCTTTCTCTCCTCTCTATCTTCATGGTATTTTGTTGCAATGAAGTTCTTGTTTCCCTTGTTTTTTGCTGTTGGCAGAGAAATGGGAAGTCACCATTTCACCTCAGAAGGCTATTAGCTACATTCAACTCTTTTCTGGAAGATGCTTTTCTTTTCATTTCTAATGGCCCTCTTCGAATTTGGATTCACTTGAGTTGTTGTTATAAGTAGTTTTCTGTTCTTGATACTGATGCATGGCTAGCGGGTTGACAATCGATAGTTGTGTGTGTTCTTTATGAGCAAGATATATACTGCTACATCGGTGCAGTTTGTGTAGAAAATGTTTGCACTTGTAGTATAAGTCTAACTTGTCATTACAATCATCTCAACAAATCCTCTTCTGACTATGAGGTAGATTTTGCGAGTCTCTCTTTGATGAATCTGAACTCCACTTCCCTTCCATTTTTAGGTTCTCTGATTGTCCCAATTAGCCACCTTTCTTCTTCATTTGTTATTTTAAGGATCAACTCTTCGAGTTCCTTCCTCTATTTGACATTGGATCTCATAATATTTAAAGATAATAAGCATCCTAAAAATTTCTATCTTCATTTGACGGCTAACCATTTTAAGTATTGGCAGAACTGCAAAATTCTACATTATGCAGTTTCAAATGTTTCTGTACTGTGGTACTTGCCTCACTCTCAGTTATTGCATTTTCTTGTTTCAGGTTCTTGCAGAGTTGAAACCATTTCTTGATCTTGAGAACAAGTTAGGGAGATTCATCGTTAAATTAATAGCAGGAAGAGGTGGCCTGAAGACAGTAAAAGTTACGTATGCTTCTGCTAGAGAACCTGATCAACTTGACACCAAACTGCTCCGCACAAGGATAATCAAGGGCCTGATCGAACCTATATCCTGTGTTATTGTCAACTGGGTAAATGGAGATTCCGTTGCTAAGCAAAGAGGACTAAGAATCACTGAAGAACGAATGGCTTTGCATGGCTCACCAGAGTACCCTCTTGAGTATATCCAGGTTCAGATTGCCAACGCAGAATCCACATTCGCCAGTGCCTTAGCAAAGTCCGGGGAGATTGAAGTAGAGGGACGGGTAAGAGATGGAGTTTCGTATTTGACAAAAATAGGGAGTCTCGAAGTAAATGTCCAGTTAGAAGGAAGCATATTGCTTTGCATAGTAGTCGACCAACCAGGTTTGATTGGGAAGATCGGAAGCATTTTGGGAGAGGCGAATGTGAACATCAGTTCCATGAAGGCTGACAAAATGGCTCTTCGTACGCGGTTGATGATGATCTCGATCACGGTGGACCAACAACCCAATGAGGAAACTCTGAAGAAGGTCAGGGATGTTCCTGCCGTTCAGGAACTCGTTTTCTTGATGTTATGATGTGCTGATAGTCATAATCTAGCTCATTTTCACCAGTACCTGTCCATTCATTGTACATACATAACACTGATGTCTTTAGCAAATTGTCAAGCATCTAGCTGTGGCAGCGAATTATTTACATGTTAAAGAAACAAGTCTCTATTCATCTCTTCTCAATGGTTTCATCATCGCAACTCGACATGCTTGCGATCTGTGTCGCACTGGGTCATTCGACAATTGGGGATTTGGCAATGCACTAGCTGATCAATTGTTTGAGTATTGTCCTACAAGGATTAACTGTGATAAATGTAAAGCAGAAAATAAAGTTGTGGAACTTTCTGTTTATCTAATTGAACTATAAATGAGCCTATTTATGGGCTTTATCGAGTGGCTATCTATAGTAAATAGAAGTTACAATTAATCGGATAGATACTCAGAATGGTGATTTGAGATATATTCATAATTAGAGAGATACTTCTAGCAAAGTGATTGACTTGGTTTGCATTGCATCTTGGTTGATAAAAAAAGAGTACTAATGAGTAATGTAGTTTTAATTCATGTTCACTTTCTGTTTCTACCTTACTCCATTCCAAGAACGAAGAGAGCCATAATATATAATGTTGTGGAATTAAATTATTTTCTAGATTTAACTCGACAATTTATCTTGAAATTTGATCATAAAGTAAAAAAGAACAAGATTTTTTTGAAAATTTCTCTTTTTGTCAAAAATAATTTTTATGGAAATAAATCTAATTTTTTATTAAAAAATAGTGTCTTTAAATGATAGATGGGAATTTTTCACCAAAAAAAATAAAATAATAAATGGGAATTTCATCTAATTTGTAACTAAATCCTACATAAAAACAGAAACCTTAAAAGAAGAAAAAGGAAAAAGAAAGAGAGTAAATTTGAGGCCACCACTATAAATTGCCATTGAATAATCTTAGGGCAATCTTCTTTTGTTTTTTTTTTTTTTTTTTTTTTGGGGTAAAAATTGGGTTGATATAATTATATCCGGTCTTACCATATGAAAACTCTAAATTTCCTTAAATTGCTCGCTCCACCGCACTCCACTGTATCCATATTCCGAAACAAACAAAACAAGAAGAACACAGATTGCGAATATGGGCTCGTCAATCGAGCTTTTCCTAGTATTCGGAATGATTTTTGTCCTCTCACAAGCCATCTCCCAAAATCCAATGTATACTCAAGTGAAACTGCACAATGAATTACCAGGACAACCGGACCTTACCGTTCGTTGTAAATCCAAAGAGAGAGAGATCTCGGCACCCACCAGATCCCTTCTGGTTCTCAATGGGGATTTGATTTGATGATTTAGATCTACCTGAGAACAGTACGTTCTACACTTCACACTTTCCCGGTGTATGTCGGGTCTAGAGATATCGGCCGATGCCGCTGTTGTGATTGGGTCATAGTACCCGCTGGTCCGTGTTTTGACGACACGGTAAAATGGTACTGCGAAAAATGGGACCCCTGAAATCTACGCCATGAGTGAAGCTCGTGTTGCAAAGGGTTCTAATGATTCAACATTTGGGTATGATTAAGATGATACTGTAAGCTCCCATTTGGATGAAATAAAGATGGTTGTGTACTTTTTCTTTTCATGGTGTCAATGCGTGAAGATCTCATTTGTGCTTTCACTTGCGTACTCGAGTGTAATAAAAATTGATCACATAATTTTATTTGGCTTATCACTAAGCACAGACTTCCTACCGAAAACCTTTTACTTTTGTATGGCAGAATTGATAGCGGTTCTTGTGCATGACACACTGGACTCCATCGATCACCCGTTCTTCGGTTGTCGTATCACTGCTGGCCTTGCTTTCCTTTGGGCTGCTAGGTGCAAAGCACAATAGAACTTGGGCAGATAATCTAAAGTGGGCTATGACTCTACTCTCGAGTAAAGAGTTCTATAAATATATTGCCTGATTTTCCCTTGGGGCTCTTTGTCACATCATTTGGAAGAACATGAATGACATTCTTTTTAAGGAGCAAACTCTTGAGATCTCGGCCTTGAAAAACCACATATTCAAGGTTGTAAGAGACAAGACTCTGACTTTCAGGAATGTTGAGGACAATGCTAGGAACAGGAGATTCCAGCGTGCTTGGAGGCATTTACCCAATTATCTTTTCTTCTAGTGAAGCCAATCCGCCTATTTCGTGATGCTGTGCTCGCTGCACTACTTCGGCGACTGGTGGGTAGTTCGTGATGGTTGTGCCTCGACCTCCCTGGAATAGGCTGGATGCTCCTCGTCTCCTTGCCGCGTCCCTTGGTGGCCCTCGATTATGGTTTTCCGAAGTTGTGTAACCATTGAAGCCTAGCTCGAGGGGCTTTGACTGTCGTTCAGGGCCCTGCCTTCTTTTGTTTTTTGTGGTTGTTGGTCTGCCGCTGTTTAGGCTTTCCTTGTGTCATGCTGCCTTTTGTGGCCTGTTTGTTTGCCACCGCTTGCTGTTTTCGTGTCTCAGCATCCTTCCACTCGCTACGATTTCTGTTTGTTTTGAGTGTAATTTTTTTTGATGCCATGACCTCCTCTTGTATACTTGATTAAAGCTCAATATCTTATTTCTTACAAAAATAAAATAAAATTGATCACATAATTCTTTTTTTTCCCAGAGATTTGCAGAAGAAAGAGAGGTAATAGCAAATAAAGATTTGGTTTGAAGTGGCTGCTTTGGGAAGAGACCTGGATTGAGTTATATATATATATATGAATCCAAACCCTTTTTGCAATAAAAATGGAACAATGTGGTGTTAATACCTCCCGCCGGATCGTTCTTTTTTTTTTCCTGAGATGCTTGCCAAGTGTTTGATGGGATGCGCGAGTTAGATCCGCGACCCTGACTAGGAAGCAAAACTGAGATTTTCCAAATGATTTTGTTCATATTACTGATCACTGGTTTGAAAGTCTTCTTCATCTATCTACGGTTGATTTTGATTTGCCGAATATACGTCGGTGCTATTGTTGCATTCGTGTAGCTCTGTGATGATATGTGGTGTGTTTCCTGGCGAGGAATGTGGCCTGAAATCTCCGATGCGCGCGGTGACTCTCTGGTGAAGCTCGTGTTGGTTGCCTTCTGGGTTTTCTACGTTCAATCCCGTGTCACTCCAATGTTCGGATTATCTGGTTGCGCCAGAGGCAGCGGCCGGTGGACGATGATGGCAGTTCAGTGACCAGGGCCGAATGATGGTGGTGGTCCGTTTGATGTTTGGACGTGTTGATCATTGATGATGATGGGGTTCGGGATTGTTCAATTAGTAAAACGGAGTTCTCAGATATAAGACGATAGGAAGGTGATGATGGGGGTGATGATGGGAGAAGAAAAAAAGCTTGAAAATAGAAGAAATGAATAAAAAGAAAATAATTAGTGGGCTTATTATGATTAAAATGGAAAAGGGGTAGTCATAATTAGAAAATGGATTTAGTGTGGCCTTTGTGATAGAATGGTGAAAATTGAGTTAGATTTTATTATGAGCGGAGCTGGGCTTAGGGCTTGATATGGCTTTAATAGAAATTGGGGTTTGAAAGTTTTTTTTAATTGAAATGGGCTTGACATAGGAACCAAGTTGTGTGTTAAGCCCAGGTCCAAGGCCAGTGAGACCAGAGTGTAGTCCATATTTGGACCAGGCCTAAGGGCCCAAGCTCGAGTCCCCATTTATCAGAATTAAAAAACTCGAAAAAATAAAAAATTAGAAATTTGCAGACTTGGAAAAAATAGGATTGATAAACCAATCTTAATCCATAAGGATCAAGTTATTAGATTTTCCGTGCAACCCATAGACCGATCTCAAGCCTAAAAGATAGAATTACCAATTATGTATGTGCATTGGTAACTAGGAAGATTTCCTAATATACGTGTTAGATATCAATATCACCAAATTAGAAAAAAAAAATATTTGAATCAAATCAAGACCAGCTTATTAGGTAGTTTGAATGTCATGTTTCCGAAGATGGACCGGCGAATGGTGCTTAGGGACGGACGACGGTGGCTGGCCGCTAGTGGAGTTGGAGGGTGGGGCACTCACGACCAATGAGGCAAGGACCGGTGGGGAACAAATGTCATGCCCCGATCCTCGAGCGAGTGCCCATCCCTCGATGATTGATAAATTTGCGACGTTTTAGAATGTATCGCCGACCCATTTATTTTTAATGCAAATGCGGAAGCGAAACAAATACCCCTGACAACAACCGACACGGGATAGAAAAGCGGGAAACATATTCACAACCAAAACACTTTTATAAATACTCTGGTTTATATATAGGACTAGTCTAAAGACAAAAGTCTACAAAAGACCGGCTCTCAAAACGAAGCTATCCTATGACCAACTAGCCAGACACATTCGCTGAACCTTCGGTTTCCACAGGCTTCGGGGGCACCAGGTCCTCCACAGTACCATCAAAAGGGTCAGATGCACTCACCTAGAGTGACATCGATTACCACAATGGAAATTTCGAAACCCTGGAGGGGACCCACACAAAATCAATTGAAACTGTAGTGAAACCACGCTTTGAATCGATGAGGTACCCTCTAAGGTAGGCCCTCATCAACCCAAACAGTGGTCACCATGAGTTCATAAACCCATTGACCCCCTAGGGCATGGTAATCAAAACTCCGCTCGATAACCCTTATCGGCCGACCAAAATGTTCTGGAGAAACCGCCATTTAAGGACCTGAAAAAGTTGAGCCCAAGACAGGGTGAGACAATACCTTAGCAAGTTCACCCTCTAAACTCCAACTAGGAAGGAAATACGCCTAGAGGTAGCTATACACACAAGTCATAAGACTTACTTTGCCTCAGTTCTCTCCTGCACGTCAGTACAGTTCATAATCTCAACCAATCAATTCCATCCAATTGATCATTCAATCCATTCGATACAATCAATACCATCCATCAATTAATATCATCTGTCGATCAATACCATCTATCAATTCATCGATACGATCACTGCTCACACAAGCTGAAATAGATGTTTATAGCTCTTACAAGCTGATATATAGATGGTAACTCACACAAGTTGATATATATTATAGCTCACCCAAGTTGATACATATTATAGCTCACCTAAGTTAATATAGTATACTGCTCTCACAAGCTGACATATAATAATGCTCACAAAAGCTGACACACGATGAATCAATCTTGGCCAAGGACACTATGCTTTGCACACCAATTCCTCAATTAAAATAATGAACTTGGCCTAATATCATCGTGTTAAAAACACTCGATAAAAATAATCGTGTGTGGGTACACGGTCGGTTTGAGCCAAAATGCTATATCTTTCTTTTAAAAAAAAATCCCACTATTTAATATAGTGCCTAAAAACATTTTTGGCATTAAAAACTGACGCCCCGGTATTTTTTGATTAAATACTCAAATTACACAATTTTGGGATAAATACTCAAAATTACAATCACCACACAATTTGCACAAAATAGCATTCAATTGCATAAACTAAACACACCATTGCAATCAACACGAAATTCCGGTCACTAGCTATCCCGGTATAATTTCTGAAAAAAAATACAATTAATTACCAAAAATACCAACGGGCCAGGAAATTTTTTGAACCTATCTAGATAAATAGTACAACTTATCTAGTCTCTAATCTATCCATTCTAACCACCTAACATGCACAATTGAATAATTAAATCGCTAATCCATTCTAACTAATAACCTAAACCATACTTAGCCTAAACTAATCACCCCTTAAACGTCATTAACTCCATAAGTAGAGTTTAGCAAGCAAACTCTCACCGATTTAGTGATCCGGTGAGTCCACGGCGATGGCGACGCGAAGACGGGTGACAAACCTCCTGGCGGCGACACCAAGCAGAGATCGGACAGGCTTGAAAAAGGGCCTTGAAGTCCATGAACTCTTGCTAGCTTCGATTCTGGTTGCTGGGTTGAGAGAGTTGGAATGGTAGCCGGTTGGGTTGGAAACGACAAGGTGATGGACCGGTGGCTGCAGCGGGCTAAGCAGAGCTACGGTGGCTTGGACGGCGGCTTGAGACTACTTGACGGGCTGACGATGGCTTGAACGACGATAATAAGGGTGCGGAATAACGAGTAAGAGGCGAAGGTCAAGTAGGGAGGCGAGACGGTGTTGGCGTGGCTTGCGGTTGTTCGAACGGTGGCCAGGGGCTCGAACGGGCGTGTGACGGCAATGGGGAGGCTGCTCGGTCACTTTGGTTCTCTCAAGCTTTTGAAAGCTCCAACAATGGATAAAGTGGGCCTTGAGAGGAAGAAGAAGCTGTTGAAGATAGAGGAGGGTCCCCCTTGGCCTAAAAGTCTTCTATTCTATTCTCTTGGTCCTTTGGCAAGGTCCCACCAGCCATGCCTGTCATCCATGGCCCCTTGGCAGCCCTTAAACTTCCCTAGCAAGCCAACCAAGTTGTCCAAATGTTCTCTCTTCCATGGCCTACGAATTTTGGAACATTTCCCCCCAAATTGAATTCAATTCCCTTCAATTTGAGCCCAATTTGATGTCTATAAAATCAACCAAGGTGCCATCATCCCATACAACATTTTTTCGTCACCAATTAAACCAACTTGAATCCCAAAAATGCGACAAAAAACGGCCCTCTGATTTTCTCAGTAAAAAACGGCCTTACTTTGAAATTTTGCCAAAAATCTCGATTTGTAGAAAAATCTTTGGAGGATTAGTTGACGGTCCTAAAATGAATCATGATATGATAGAACTTTCAATTTTTGAAATCGAGTTTAAATCTGTGGTTAATTTCAATCTAGCGCGATTTTAGCGTGACCTAATCTACCAGATAGCTTTTAGGAATTTTTAATGCAATTGACCCGTGATCGATTATTTTTTAGCCACATTGTCCATTTTTGACACATTGACAACTCTTGATTGTCGTGAAAATCTCGAGATTTTAAAAGCGGACATAGGGTACCAAAACGACAAAAAAATCGGTTTAGTATCGATTGATAAGAATTTTTCAATTAGGTGGAATTACCCACACTTAATTACATAGCTCAGTTGAGTCAACCTATCTTCGGCCTTTAATCGATTTTTTAACTATACCGTAATGACTCTTGCAGACTAGCACGGTCAAGCAATCGATTTCTGGTCGAATTCTCAAATATATTGCGTTAAAATCCCTTAATGGCTTCACCTAATAGACTAGTTATCTCGTGAGTGATTAGCTTAGAGAATAGAACTATAGGCGCGTTGATGAAAAGCCTGATTCATTTAATTGAAAACAGAATTGGAAATTCAAGATGTCACAACAAACTCGCTAGTATGGTTAAGGGATTAAATCGGACAACAGTTGGAACGTCCGGACAATAGCAACATGAGGATGAGTGAAGGACTTCGCAGCCCAAGTCCTTTCAAATTTTTTTTTTTTTTCGTTTCTTGCATCTCAATTGGCTTTTTTTTTTTTTTTCTAGGAATGCAGGTCACTCTAATTTAGGACTTTATAACTCTTTACGCAATCCCTTGACAGGCATTCATTACCCATGTTAAAAAAAAGGTTAATATAAGATTAATTATGATGAATAACAAACACATGAAACATGAATTGACCATCTTATCCATCTTTAACGTGCTTTGACTCGTTTATTTATATAATCTAAAATGTTCCATGTTCTAACACAATATATTTAGATACATATGAAAATACTTACAACACATATACACAATTAAGCATTTTCATATAGAAGAATTCATATCTTAAATGTCTTGTATTGTGTAGCAATTTAATTAACATGTTTTGTTTGAATTTAATATCGCGACATAACTAATAAAACGTTTTGTATGGGGATTGAATCTAAATATGACACGTCGTGAATAAAAGCATGAGATTGAAATTGAACAAATAATGATAAGTAAAAAACAAATCAAAATATTCTCTCTCTTTTTTTTTTTTTGGTAAAGATAAGATATATATTGACTGAACCGAGAAGCTGTACAGCAAGAAACTTGGCACCAAAACTTGCGCTCAGGAGGACAAACAAGTTAGTCCAAGTAGAAGGGTGCCAAGCAAAGGAAAAGGGAAAGGCCAAATAAAGGCAACCCTCAAGCTAGCATAAAAGGAAGTCTTGACACCCAAAGCACTGAAAAACATGCACGGTGAGGCAATGGAAACAACAACATCCCAAAATTACAGGGAATTATCGGATAGCATAGGCGAGAAAACGGACGGGTTGATTCCCCAACTACGTTGGATCCTCCTATTCCTTAAAGTGTCTGCGACATTGCTGAAAATTAAGGCTTTATCTTTGACGACTTTGACGAGGTGGTTCTTCAAAGCCGGAATAACTCGCACTTGTTCTTGAAAAAGAATGTTGTTTCGTGTTTTCCTAATAAGGTGGCAAATGGCTCCAAAAGAGAAGCAATCAATGGAATGATAAAATTCTTTGCCTGATAGAAACTTCAAGGCCTAGTGGAGATTGTCTTGCCAAGTCCTGTTTTGCCAAGGAAGGTTGCACCTAATAGCGTAAAAGGATGCAAGGCCGGCTGTAATGCAGCATCCAAAAAATAAATGATCGATAGAGTTTGGCCTAGAATTGCAAAAAGCACATGAGACATCTTCAATTCTCCTATAGGAAAGTAAAAGAACCCATGTAGGCAGCCGGTTCTTAACGATAAGCCACAAAATGAATTGGTACCGTGGATGAAGCGTGCTACTCCAAATAAGTGAGAACCAAGTAACTAAGGTTCCTTTAGGCTGAATGTAATCCCAAGCAGACGCTACTGAGAAGGTGCCATATGTACTCTCAGCCTAGTGGAAGCGGTCTGGAACAGGCGAACGGAAGGGAAGGGGAAACTCCCAAGCCTCCAAGGTGGCCCTAACCTCCTGGCCGGCAGCAGAGAACAAATCCGCAACCAACGCCGTCCTGGGTAGCCCGGATTGGTAGATGTACATGTCCAAGAGCAACAAATTAAGGGGGCCTCTAGGATGCCAACGGTCAAACCAAAGAGATATGGAGTAGCCATTCCCAATAGTCCATTGAAAGGACAATCGGAAATCTCTTCTAAGAAGGAGTAATCTCTTCCAAGCTCAAGAACAAACCATAGGCTTATTAACAGCCTAGAAGTTTTTTCTTTTCAGAAAATTTGAGTGAATCCACTTACACCACAAGGATTCCTTGTTGGTAAAAATGATCCAAATGTGTTTAAGCATGGCTATCATGTTGCAATCCCATAGCTTGTGAATGCCAAGTCCTTCCTCTTCTTTGGGAAGGCAACTTTTGCACCTCCTCTTCCGAAGTCCGGGCCTTTCCATAGAAACTGTCTTAGGATTTGCTCGATGCGGTCTAACATAGTTCAAGGTAACATAAAGACACTAGCCTAATAAGCTTGAATTGCGTGAAGGACTGACCTTATAAGTTGCAAGTGGCTTGCAAAGGATAGAAAGCGGTGAGCCTAGGATTGTACCCTTGCAGTTATACAGTTGATAAAAGAAATACAATCTGCTTTACCAAGTCTCGTGGAGATAATAGGAATCTTTAAGTAGCGAACCGGTAGCTTTCCTTCCTGGAACCCAAAGATATGAAGAATTTGGGTCCGAGAAGAGGTCGTCACTTCAGCAAGGAATACTTCACTTTTGTTCATATTTGGATACAGCCCACTCCAAGCCGAAAATGTAGCAAGGCCTTTCTTGAGAAGAGAAATCGAAGCCAAATTTGCTTCACTGGAGAGAAAGACATCATTTGCAAAGAATAAATGAGAAAGACATGTAGTCATACATCTCTAGAAGAAGTTGAAGCCCGGTTGTCTAGTTCGAAGGAGAAGGATCCCTGAAAAGATCTCCATAGCTAGAGTGAAAAGATAAGGAAACAAGGGGTCTCCTTGGCAAAGTCCGTGACCACTCGAAAAGAAACCATGCACCTCTCCATTCAAAGAGATCGAAAATTTAAGAGTGTGGACACAAATCATAATAAGCTTGATTAGAAACTCAGGAAAACCAAATGCACGGAGAGTGAGCTCCAAGAAGTCCCAGTCAAGAGTATCATAAGTCTTTTGGAAGTCCACTTTGATAGCACACTTTGGTGAATAGTGTCCAGATGGAAGCCACTGAAGAGCTATTGGGCAAGGAGTATATTGTGACATCCTAGATTTTCAGTCCTGTTTTCTATTGAATAAATCGGGCATTTCATTGACGCGCCTATAAGGCTGTTCTCAGAGTTGATCACTTTTGAGATAACTAAACCATCCAGGGAAGCCATTAAGGAATTTTAATGCAATAGACTTGAGAACTCGATCGGGAATCAATTTCTTGACCGTGCTCATCTTTAGAGGCCATTACGGCATAATATAAACTCGATTTGAAATCAGAGATAGGTTTGTTCGATTGAGATGTGTGACTAATTGTAGATGACATAAATTGGAAAATTCTCGTCGACTAGCCCTAGATTGATTCTTCTGTCATTTTGGTACTTTGTGTTCGTATTTGAATCCTCGAGATTTTCACGACAACCGAGAGCCGTCAATGCGTTGAGTGGGTTCATTGTGGTTTGAAGAAAATCGACCACGGGTTATTTGCAATAAAAATCTTTGAAAACTACTCGGTAGCCTAGGTCACGCTAAAAACGCGCTGAATGGAAATTAACTGTAAATTTGAGTCCGATTTCAGAAATTGAAAATTTTGTCATTCACAATAAATTCTAGGAATGTCGACTCATCTTTCGAGGAATTTTCAGTGAGTACGGGATTTTTACGGAAAATTGTTGCGGACGATTCGGAAATTCAGATTGACCAATTTGAAGGGATTTTTGGCATATGGTGTGAGTGAATTGGTGAATGAAAGTTCTTGGGGTTTTTTTTTTTTTTTTTTTTTTTTTTTTTTTTTTCTGAATTCAAATTGGATCTCAACCGGATTTGTTTGTTCATAAAATCGGATTCCAAGAAAAATGAATTAGAATTTGGAATTGAAGGAAATGGTTGTTTTTATTGCCCGAGATTTGTTGTTTGAGGGAAATTGGGTGTAAGAAAGCAAGTGAGGATCAAGTATTTAAGCATGATAATTTTTGGGGACCAAATTGGACCAAACAAGAGCAAGTGGGACCAAGAAATTTGGATTATAGAATTTTCTTTTGAAAATTTTCCTTTTATTTTTCTATTTCTCATTCCCCCCTTGGCGCATGTTCCTCCCCTCTTCTCTCTCTCTCTCTCTCTCTCGTGCGCGCGCACAAATTCCTCCCTGTGCCGACATCCCCTCTCACTACCATGTTTCATTTCCCCTCCATCTTGACTTTTTTGTCAAGTTTATCTCATTTTCCTTGCTTTGGCCGACGGCCACTACCCTCAACCTCTCTCTCTTCTCTCTCTCTATCTCGCTCGTCCCCTGCAATTTTCCCTTTCATTTTGTTTCGGTTTTGTGGAAGAATCGAACAGCCACACTGACGCCACCAATCGCCCCTTTTTGGTCGCGGATTCTTCACGTCGGTGTCCTGCACGAAATCAGCCGCGCAAAATAGCCAACAGCGAAGAAAAAACTAGTAGTGTCGTGGGCTTTGTGGGCCAAGTTTTGGGTCCGATTTGTGTCTCGTTGGTATTGTTGATTTGGAGCCTTTCGAGCCTCGTCGCGTGCCCATCAAATTGATCCAAACGGATCGTTAATCCGATGAGTTTTGCTCACTAATCCTTGCTTATTATGCTAATGATGCTTATGGGTTGATTAGATTTAATTAAGTGCAATTAGGTAGATAGATTAGATTAGAATAATTAAATTAAAAACTTATTAATGCATGTTATGCAAATTGAGACGTGGATCCCTACAATGCCATAACTTGGCAGAAAGGGACACTTAAGTGCCATAACTTATAAAAGGTATACCTAAGTGCCAAAATCGGAACAAAATGGATCACTTGAGTACCAATCCGGCCAAAATCCGGCCAAAACGCTGACGTGCCAATTTTTCAGCGAAGCAAGTGCAAAACAGCTTCGTTTTGATGCTAACGTGGTAAAAATTAATTAAATTAAATTTATTTAAAATATTTATAAAAAATAAAAATATTAAAAAAATAAAAAATCTAAATTTTTTTAAAAAAATTAGATTTCTTTTTTTTTTTTTTAAATGGAGGTAGTTGAGGGCTAAGCCCTCAATCGCCGCCACCGGCAAAGGTCGGCGACGGAAGGGGGAGGGTCGGTCGGGGTTGTAGGGCCTTGGCTAGGGGCCGGCAACCTCGGCCAACCCGCGGTGAGGGCTTGCGAGCCCTCGCCCCGATCTGGGAGTGAGGGTCGTGACCCTCGCCCGGATCCGGCGAGGGTCGATGACCCTTGCCTAGATGGGTGAGGGCTTGCGGCACTTGCCTAGATCTCGACGAGGGGGAAGGAGGAGGAGGGGAGGTAGCTGGCGGTTGAGGAGGAAGGAGGAGGAAAAAAAAAGGGGGAAGGAGGAGGAGGGAGAAAGTCGGCGGTGAGGGCCGGGGCCGCCGAGCCCCGGCCGAGGGCTGGTGGCCGGGCTCGGCGGCCTCGGCTGACCTTCCCCCACCTTCCGGCGACGGCGGGGAGGCGGTGGTGGCAAGGTCTTAGCCCTTAGCCGCGGCCGCCTTCCTCCTCTTCCTTCATTTTCGTTTTTTTTATAATAAATATAAATTATATTATTATTATGTTTTAAATTAAATTAAATTAATTTTTATATTATATTAAAATTCAAATTATGCCAAAATGACATTGTTTTGGTCAATTTAAGAGCTCTATTTTGACTAACTATAGAAACGACGTCATTTTGGGTGAATTAGAGCTTAGTTAGCTTTACGGCGAGCCACCTCGGCGATAAATATTAATATTTAATTGCCACGTATGATTTCCGATTAGCTTCATTAGAGGTGGCACTCGATGTCCCACTTTTCTTAAAACGTGGCACTTAAGTGTACCTTTCGGAAGTTATGGCACTCAAGTGTTCATTTGTGCCAAGTTATGGCACTTGAAGTGTTCTTTTGCTTAGGGAAATGGTTAGTGTAGTTAGCAATGAAATAGGCTATAATATTTATTGAACGAGTTTAAAAAAATTTCCAAGTCCGTCTCAGCTTCCAATTAGGCATTACGGGCTTAAAGTGGATTTATTGCATTTATTTAATAATTTATATAATTAAATAAATAATTAATTATTTTCTGGAAATTAGGCTGGGATAGCCGACGACCGGAATTTTGTGCTGATTATTGTGGTGCAGTTTGTTTATTTATTTGAATGCTAAATTGTGCTGAATTGATTTAATTCTGATTTTATGATTTTGTTCATAAATTAATCAATTTTGGTAATTGATTGGAAAATAATCGAGCGTCAGTTTATAGCACCAAAAACATGTAATGGGCTGTTGAAACTAGTGGGATTTTCGTAAAGATGAAATTCTTATATTTTGGTTAAGGCTGACCATGTACCCACATACGGCTATTTTTATCGAGTATGATAAAAATGAGAAATAGACTATATGGTTGGAGTGGTATACTATATCGACCTACGAGCGATATGTCAGCTTTTGGCGAGCAGTATATGGTATACTATATTAGTCTACGGGTGATATGTCAGCTTTAGGTGAGCAGTATACCTTATTATCAGCTTTGAGCGAGCATATATATAGTATACTATAATGGCCTTGGGGCCCTAATCAATAAGCTTTAAGCGATCATATATACAATATACTATATTATCAGCTTTGGGTGAGCTATACTATCTATTTTTATCTTTGGGTGAGCAGTCCTAGACTAAGGTCGGACTTTATAGATAGTACTGAATGTATCGACTAGGGGAAGGTCATGATGACATGTAATCAACTAAGTCGATTGATCAATAATTTGATTAGATGCTGTGAATGTATGTGGTTCCTGTATATTTGATATATACTGAGTTGTAGGAAGGAACTGAGACCAAGGTAAGTCCTCTGTCTCGTGTTGTGCTTAGGCAGCCTCTGGGGTGTAATGGCTTCCTAATCGAGTCTTAGGAGGTAGAACTCCTGAGACGATGTCTCGTTGGTTATTGTATAACCATTTTCAGGTTCTTAGATGGCGTTGGTGAAGGACCAGAGGCCCGAAGAGTAGAAGGTGAAGCCTAAAGAATTGACAGTCTTGTCTAACTAGTTAGTCATAGGACAATCTTCTTTTGATGGAAGTTGATTCCTTTATGCAGACTTTGTTTTATTAACTGGTGGTTTAGAATCAAACTTAACAATTCACCTTGTATATATTTGCACTATGATTTGCAATGTATATAAGTGTGGTTGTTTTTAAAAGTGAGAAAATTTGGAGTCCTACTTTTCTATCCCATTGTTTTATTGTTTGGGGATTGTTTATATGCTTCCGCATACGTATTAAAATGAAGGGGTCGGTGATGCATCTTGGGACGTTGCTATTAATCGACCAAGGTGAGGGATGGGTGCGTGCTTGAGGATCGAGGCGTGACATATATTATCTCCGATCCGTTAGCCCTTAACAAAAGCATTTTGAGGTGGACTGATTAAAACCTAGAGTACAACAACCACATGATTTGCCAAGATCTTAGTGATGCATTTATAAATGGTATTACAGCAGGCTATAGGTCTGTAGTCAGAGACCGTAGATGCATTGGGAACTTTTGAAACCAGAACTAAGATGGTGTTGTTTATCTTCTGAAGAAGTCTCCCAAAGGTAAAGAAGTCTTTAACCGCCATAAGAACCAACGGTCCAATCGTCTCCCAACTAAGCTTAAAGAATTCGACATTAAAGCCATCCGGCCTTGGGGCCTTACCACAGGTAAGGGAAAAGATAGTATCACGTATCTCTATATTAGAAACACGACAAGATAGAGATCTAACCTGCTCGTCATTGAGAGTGCGTTGAATAATCGGACGAATTCCCTAGACGGTAGGTCTCTTGGCTAGCTCATGCGGCGCAAGAAGGCCCTAGAAGTGGTCTACGAACCATTGCCGCACCAAGGCTGGGTCTGTGATCAGATTACCTGAGGCATTGAGAACCAAGATGATTCTATTTCTTAGAGCTCTATTGTTGACTGAGTGATGAAAGAAATTGATGTTTTGGTCACTTTCTTTGAGCCATCTAACCCTGGATTTCTGCTTGAAGAAGGATTCCTCTTGAATCCGGAGATTAGAGAAGGTCCTCGGCTGGTTCTTTTCGAGTTCAGCAAGCATCACACTTGTCGGGTCTAGTTGTAATGCATCTTGGGTGACCTGCAAAGCATTCCTTGCCTCGGTTGTTCTGGCGGAGATGTTGGAAAAGAAATCCTTGTTGAGCTGCTTGAGGCGGCCCTTGAGGATCTTTAGTTTACAAACCATATTGTACATAGGGACTCATTCCCTTGGATTTTCCCAAATTTGAGTAACTATATCATGAAAGGTTGGATGCTTCATCCAAAAGTTGAAGATCTTAAATGGTTTTCTTTGATGAGACGAGGCCAACACCCTAACAACCATAGGGGTATGATCAGATATACCCGAGGCAAGGAAAGAGGCTTATGAAAAGGAGAAGTCCTGGCTCCACTTGTCATTAACGAGCACTCTATCAATCTTTCTTAATTTGCGGTTGGCACTAGAAGAAGTAGCCCAAGTAAAATGATACCCAACGTACCTTAGATCCTCTAACTCTGCCTAGGCTAAACATTGCCCAAAGTCATCAAATGAAGGCAACCAAGTATCCGAGCTACCCATTCGGTCCAAAGGGTCCTTGATGGCATTGAAGTCTCCTGTCACTAACCACGCCGAGTCCTGCATGGCGATACTAGTACTAGCAAGGTCTGCCCAAAGCGGTCGTTGAGAAATGAAAGTATGTTCCACATACACAACTGTGATTCCACAAACCAAGCCGAAATTAAGATACTTAAGTCTCCCATGAATCGCTTGGGCATTGGCCGACGTAACTTCAAAATTAACTAGGGAGGGATTCCATCCAACCTAAATTCTCCCTCTAGATGAGTAGTTGTAGTTGTTCAACCAGTTCCAACCTATCAGAAGACTAGAAGAAATGGCCGGAAAAAGCGACTCTAGAACTTTAGTTTCCAGCAGTCCCACAAAGCACAAGTTGTTCTTAAAGACAAAATTACGGGCTTCAGCCTGTCTAAAGGGATCCACCATACCCTTAATATTCCAAAAACATATATACATAACTAAATATATACAAAGCAAAGGTGGCTTAGGTTACATCCATTTTCCTGTTCGACATCTACCAGTCCCTGGTTTAGGGCGAGTAGCAGAAGGCGGAGTAAGGGAAGGATTCTTTGATTTGCCTTGCCGAGAGATATGCTTCTTCCTAAAAGGGATGGTTCTCAAGGATTGAGGGGATTTCGGGGCTTGCTCGTCTTCATTAGAGCTGCTGGCCAAGCTCATGGTGTTATTCAGGTCGTCCTCCTCACACGAAGACGAAGCAGTGAAGGAAGTCCCCTCATGTTCTATGCTAATAGGAGTAGAAAGAGTAGGAATGTCCCTAGACTTTGGTTGGACTTTCTATCCCTTCTGGCCTATCCACGAAAAAGTGGTCAACTTCAACCCCTAAATTGGCTCATTCAGCAACAAAGACTAAGTTACCTCCCTTGTACTCATAGAATGCATCTCCTTCATTCCCAACGTTTGTTTTTTATTCTTTACCTCCACCTATCTCCATTATGTCTTAGAAGCCCCAGAGACATTAGAGATCGAAGTAGGGGCAGGAGCCTCTTCAACGGCCAGTGGGATATCTTGGAACGGCTCTTGCTGAGGTGCTTCAACATGTTTAAGTGTGCTAGCAAGAGGCACACATTTATGGCCAAAGGTACCACAGCTTGGGCACGACAATGGTCTCCACTCATACTCAAAGGATACGATTCTAGTTTCTTCATTGATGACAACATCTACCGAGTTGCATCTTGGTTGCAGTGCAGAGATCTCCATGCAAACCCTTACATAAGAGATCATCTTTATCTGTTTAGTTTGGAGATCGACATAAAGCGGCTTACCCGCTGCACTCGCGACAGCACTTATCTTAGGCGCGGACCACAGAGTATACAGGAAATTCTTGAGCCGAATCCAAACTGGAACAAAGGTTTAGTTATCTTTTTTCAACTCCAACAAGGGGTGCCATTGCTGTAAAATTAATGGCACTCTAGCCACTGTTAGCGGCCCATCATCTAGGATCTTCCTACGGAACTCCCGGTCGGGGATGTGGAAGAAGTAAAATCCCTAATCATTCGCCAGCACTTCAGTGAGTTTTGGTCCCGAAGCATATTTGAGGGCTATTTCCGTGAGCTTAAATGGAAGTTTCTTCCCCACATAGTACTCGACTAGGCATTCTTGCCATTTTGGGTCAACGACCTCAAGAATATCAGCAGAAAGGTTGACAATAGGCTTGTCATCAATGAAGGAAGGGGGAACGTAAGATAGGTCATATCCTTTTGTCGCAACTCTAGCGATGTTAACCCAGGAGGGGGTAGGAGGGGGCTTTGAGGCCCCTGCTTGCTGGTCTTTGGACTGAGGGTGTTTGGAAGACGATCTGGCTCGGCTACAACCACATGAGCCACCGGATCAATGTGGGGCCTTGCGGCAACCCACCTGGTTTTCTATCGAGGAACTTGGGCTTGTCGTATGGGAGGCCGAAAGTCCAGCAGCAGCCTCAGACGGAAGGGCTTGGGTATGGACGGTAGGGATTCGCACTTAAGTCATCCACAATAGGATGGGCCTTTCTTAACTGGCCAACTACATCTGTAGATGAGGCGGCCATAAATGCAGACAAAACCAGTATAAAACCCACAAACCCTATACAGAAGGACCATAGTAGCACTTATAAAGTGTACCAGTGCAATCGCTCCGAAGAGGATGTAGAGGGGGGGAGCAGATGAGCCTAGCTTCCAAAGAACAGCCCCAACGAACGGCTGAAACTCCCAGCAGCAACAAAACACCAGTCTGCCTAGAACAGTGTATAGGGTGCAGCTTGAGAGGATTTGGTGAACAATAGTTCGAGAAAGGAGAAATGGCCAAGTCTACAAATAAAAATATTCCATTGTCAATGATTCCAAGGAAATGAACTGCATTGAATCATTTATCAAAAGTTCAAGGATAGACTTAAATTTACTTTAGTTATTCAAGTATTCCAATGTTTTTAAATTCCTTTTGCCTATGCCGATATTTATTTTAATCGCTGCAACGACTTGCAATTTTGCTATTGAGATTGACTGAATAGAGAGATATAAATGGGACTCAATGATTTGATGCCACTATTTTTAGCATTCTTTGAAGTAAATCGTTGTATTTTATTTGATGAAGTTTTTGTCTAGAATAGATCTCACATCTGGACTTTTTCCTAAAGCTCTTGAAAAGCTTTCAAAGTTAGATTCTAGTGTCGGTAGGATTAGCAATTTACCTATGTTAGCAACAAGACTGAGGATTGCCTTGTGCAAGAGAAACAAGACTGGCGACAAATAATGCAGAAGTATTCGACCTAAGTTGAAATGTAATTTTATATAGAAGTCATTTTGTCATATACTTTTAAGTTTTGCGGTTTGCCCACAATAAAATTTTATGTTCTTGAAGACAGCATTTGACCTGAAATTTCAGTTGAACCGTGATGCATTTGCAGAGGAGCTAGCATCCTACTGCAATATTTTTGGGTCAAAGATAGATCAATTTATGACCAATTCTCCATAACAAGTTAGGAGATAACTAAGTATTGAGTGTAGAACACGTGTAGAGACTTTATTTAACTACGAGATATAAAGTCGCATAGTTTGACTATGGTGAAAAGGAAGTTAAATTTGATAGCCCACCAAAATACCATTGCAACTTATTAATAGAGAAATTAACAAGGATGAGAATCTCCAATTTTAACAAGAGCACGGAGACTTAAATCAATGACCAAATGATTTTATCACCACCTTGCCCATCCAATTGAGTGACACTTCACGTGCTCCTTCCAAGCACCAATAGTTGATGAATCCTGCCACATCCACAGCCTAAACTCCGTTGGGATAGATAATTTGGTGTTCGCCGTATCCATACATATCAAAAGGATACTCTCCAGCTATCTTCGGGTAAACATGGATCTGTGTGAAGCATACCGAAGTGTCTTTGAAAGGAGCACTTGGCACGTCAATATAATCTCCAGGCATTAACTCATGGTCGACTGTCCATGTCCTTATTTTCCTTTTTGTGTGGAAGAGCATCCACTTCCCTGCGATGCCGTAACTAGGACCTCTCTTCAAAATGTGTGGGTGCAGATGATCTTTTGCTATACACATAAAAGGAACAGTTGAGGTGTTCTTGATCCGACATGTATGGCCCGAGAATACCCAATTTGTCGCATAAAGGAACCTGCTTGTGGCTCTTCGAAAGCCTGCACGATTAGCTAGGGTTACAACTTTCTCAAGTAAAGTCCCGCAAAAGGCAATTATTTTTTCACGACAAAGTTGACCTGTAGGTTTTCCTAACATAGGATTATATATGAATTGATCGGTAAAGTGGACCATGCTCATTTGAATTGACAAAAAAAGAAAGGACTATTACAAGGAGGGCTGTAAGAAAAGCAAACAAATAAGCCTAATTTGAAAGATTGTTCACCTTGTCCAGCCATTTGCTTGGCCCGTACTATAGTAGCCCTAAGACGGCTAAGATCCATCTTCTTGGCATGATTTTTGCTTTTCTTGGTGTTCTGCTTGAGGCAAAACTCAACAAAGTCAACAACTCTGCAACAGGCAAACGCCGAAGACCCAGATTTTTCAACTCATTAAAGCAGACCAATATTTTGACCAAAAAAAAAAAAACAGCAGACCAGTAGAAAGAAAGAGCCAAAAGGGTATACCCCCGTCCATTCATCTCGGCTCTCCATTTGTCCCTTAGAAACATCAACCTTACGTATTGCACATGAAGATAATAATCAATGGATGTGTTCAGAAACAAAACCTGAAACCTAAATAGCAACCAAGTTGACTCACAAACCTCCAGATCGCTCTCCTCTTCTGAATCGGAGGAGCTAAACATGTTGCAGACAAACACTGAGCTATCCTCCTCCTCCTCGTCGAGCGTTTTCTCCTTATTCTTTTTCATATATATATTTAAAAGATATATTGTATCTGGAACCTGGATCCAAGATCGGGTTGGTTATCGGAGAATCCTAAAATTCATGATCACAATAAACAGGCTAAGTCCTATCCTAAAATTTGCACGGCCTTTTTGTTTAATTATTTTAATTAACAATTAAATACTAACTTTCCAACTTAAAAAAAAAAAAGACAATTAGATGCATGCCTTTTTTTTCTTTCAAGGAAAACAAATAAAGCCAATGTGAACTTAGCTCCATGGCTCACCCAGTAGGAAGTGGCATATGACTCACTCAACCACCCTAGTAAATTATGATCCACGGTATACCATATATTGATATCCTTTATGTCGATATCGATATAAGCATTTACACCAAACAATGAAAATTAACAACACTAAAGGTTAGTTATCATCACCAAATGTGGATAGAATTATTAGATGTCGATAAGATACTTATATATCTCATCTAGTTGGTGGAGCAAAACCTGCATATTTTCGTTTTATATCTTTTATGAAATCATTGTTTCCGTTTTTTTAATAATTTTTTAATTTTATAAATTGCAAAATACTGATTAAATTGTACTAATCATCCTCTAACGACTCCCTTTCATTGATTGGTCTTCTCCCTCTGATAAATTCGTTCTGACCTATATACTACTTATATGTGCTTTGTCTTCCCAACTAGATATCAAGGAATAAAATAAGAAAAAAAAAACTTTACTTCTTTTGATCTTTCCTAGTTTGTATTTTCTTACTTTCTTTTTCGAATACGAATCAGCCTTGCTGACTTAACAATAAAGGATACTCAACAATTACACATAGATTACCACCTTAGGTATAATTTATTAGTAAACTATAACCGATTTAGAATGGGTGTTTGTAATGTTGTGGAATTAAGTTCTACTAAAGATATGGTAAGAAATAAAGATACAATCGAGATATTAAAACTACTTAAAATATCTATTTCATTTCTAAAAGTAAAATGTCTTTACTTTTCTCCATAAGTAAAAATATATAAAAAATTCGGAAGAAGTACAGTCCAAGTGCCAAAACTTGGCATGGAATGACACTTAAGTGCCAAAATTTAGGAAAGTGATACTTAAGTGCCAAAATCAGAGCAAAATGGATCACTTAAGTGCTATTTCGGCGAAAATACTAACGTTGCGATTTTCCGGCGAAATAAGTGCAAAATGGTGTCGTTTTGCATGCTAACGTGGCTAGACAATACAAAAATGACGTTTTTGTCACGCCCCGATCCTCGGGCACGCACCCATCCCTCACCTTGATCGATTTAATAGCGACGTCTTAGGACGCATTGCCGACCATTTCTTTTTAATATGCGCATGTGGAAGCATATAATAAGAATCCCTAGACAATAAAGTAATGGGATAGACAAGTAGGACTAAAAACTTGAACTTAAAAACCAACACCCTTATGTGCATATATAACAACTCGGTCATATATATACATATACAAGTCATACTAAAAGGTCAGTTTTTACTCAAACAGGTTCCACAGCAAAAGTCATCAGACAGAAGTGGAGTCTCAATCATCATCAGAATCCTACTCTGGATCATCCTCAGGGTCCTCCTCCAGGTACTCCTCTTCGGGTTCTTTCTCCTCGGGTTCCTCATCAGAGTCCTGAAATGTTGTCCCACAATCAGGATGAGACATGTCTCAGCAAGTTCTACCCCCTAAGACCCGATTAGTAAACCAATACACCGTCCGGGTTGCCTATGCACTCATGGGTCAGAGGATTTACCTTAGCCTCAGATTCCACCTGCATATTAGTACAGTTCAAATAGGCACTCAAGCAATCACATCACAGATCGATATCTCGATCAATCAACCTAGTCGGTTACATGTCAATCGAACCATCTCATGGTCATTTCCATTCAATCAATTAATTCACAACATTAGATCAAAGCAATGATCAATCGACCTAGTCGATTACATGTTAGTCAGACCATTTCTAAGTCATCTCACTCCACACTATATAACCTCCAATCGTACACTTAGTCACAGAGCTACATTAATGCTCTCGGGTGTTGTTTTCGCCAAGGTGACATATGTAATAGACAATTACGTGCGTTCTTTAAGGCGTTCCAATTATTTTCGGCCACACGGGCACGATACTCGACACACAAAATTATGGCCACACAGGCACGATCTAGGCCACACAAGCATGATCCTACGCCACATAGGCATGATCAATTATCTCCACACAGGCATGATCTATGTGATATATATTCAACAATTTACGTACATGCTCTCGGGCGTCGTTTTTGCCGGGGTGATATATTAATCACAAAGCCAATATAAACAATGTACGTACATGCTCTCGGGCATCGTTTTCGCTGGGGTGATATATATTTAATCACAGAGCCGATATAAACCATTTACGTGCAATCTCTAAGGTGTCCTATACACCAAAGCGATGTAATAATCGCCAAGCCACGTCACACAACATCTCTTTTCATCTTTTATCATACCCGATAAAATATCGTGTGTGGGCACACGGCTGACTTTAGCCAAAATATAATATTTTCCTTTCCATAACTCTACATTTTATGTAGTCCACTCAAATATTTTTGGCATTATCAACCGATGCCCGGTTATTTTTCAATTAATAACCAACGATTATCTAATTAAAGAATAATTCACACTTTCACAAATAATTCAATTCATCGCAACATAGAGCTCAAATAAATAAACGGATTGTGCCACGATAATCAACATAAAATTTCGGTCGTCAACTATCCCTGCCTAATTTCCGAAAAATAAATAAATAATTTCGAAAATTAATAAATAAATACTCAAAATCCAATTTAGGCCATAATGCCTAATTGGACGCCGGAACGGATCAAGAAAAATCCTGAGATGCATTCAATAAATAGAAGTACGTCTCTACTTGCTAATTACACTAATCAATCACCTAACATGCATCATTAAGTCGCTAATTAAATTACTCTAAACTAATCTAACTACCTAATTGCACTTAATTAGATTTGATCAACCCTAAAGCATCATTAGCAAACTAAGAAAGTGTTAGTGAGCAAAACTCACTTGATTAAAAGCGAAGACTGGAACACCGCGACGGCAATGCGATGGCGGCCAAAACTTGAATCGCGGCGGCACCAACAGGCTTGGACCGGACCTAAAAGCCTTGCAAGTCCACATCAATTGCTGGGCTTGGTCATGGGCTTTGGCTTGGCTGCAGGCTGGGCTTCAAATGGGCTGCTGAAATGCAATTGAAGACCAGCTTGAAACTTGGGCTGGGTTTGCTGAATTGGGCTCACCGAAGTTGGGCTGCTGCACGTAAGTTCGTGGGCTGGTCTTGGCTCACAACTGGGCTAAAGACACGGGCCTCAAAACTGGGCTGAAGCTTGCGGGCTTGCTGGACTAAACTGGACCGAAGACAGGCCGAATTGCGGGCTGGACTGGCGAGCTGCTGGGCCGAGAAGCCTAGCAAAACCACGACCAAAGCTGGGCTTCGAGGGATGTCGCCACTGGAGTCAAACCGCGGAGGAGGCTTCGTTGAAATCCTGGAGTTGGCTCGGCGGCGAGAGGATGGACTGCTGCGCGGATGGAGACAACCGATGGTGGTGGAAGTTGGGCTGTCGGTGGGCTAGCGTTGGAGGGTGTCGTGGACGAAGGACGCATGAGACACGGAGCTGTTGGCGTGAGATTTGGTCTTCGGTGGAGATGCCGCAGACACGCGGCTTCGCAGGCGTGAGTTGGAGTCAACAACTTGGCCGAAGGTTCGATTTCTATAACTGAATTCAATTTCATGGTTAAAATCAACCGAACGCGATTTTAGTCCAATCCAACCAATTAGGTAGCCTTTAGGGATTTTACTGCGGTTATATCCCTTAACGGTTTCACCCAATAGATAGGTTAACTCGTGAGTGATCAGCTCAGAGAAAATGACCATAGGCGCGTTGACGAGATGCTCATTTCGTTTTATCGAGACGGGTCGAGAATTCAGGATGTCACAACTCTTCCCATCTTATAAAAATTTCGTCCTCGAAATTTAAACCATTACAATTCTTCTACAAAATGGTGGGGTTTTGTCGTCTTATCGAATACTCACTTAATTTGAGTACAAGCTGTGCCTTAATTCTAACAGTCCTCTCGGCTTACAAAGCCGTGCCTTAATACTATGACATGAACTTGTACTAGGCACATAGGGGAAATACCACTTTTTGAGGTTGCTCTGGTAAGATAAAGAAGCTAGACTAACCCTTAACCCCTTTTTGATAAATCAGAAAGAATTCGTGTTGTGGACGTGTAATTATTAAATTTCCGATGTACTAATTTTTTTTTTTTAGTCGATTCCGATGTACTAAGTTGATGTATATGTATATATGTATAAAAGTGTTTGTTGATATGTTTTCCTTGCTATCCCTATTTGTGTGTATGATTGGATGGAGTTGATCTTGCTTCCTCTTGCGTTTAATCGAAAAATAATTGGTTGGCGACGCCTTATGGGATGTCGCAATTAAATGATCAATGGAAAGAAGCGATACTGCACATCCAAGGGTTGGAGCATGATAATCAATCACACATATTCTTGGTACGTGTTAGGTAGTGCTCTGTCACCTACACCACCTTGTACAATTTATTTTTGAAGCTGGTGTCCACCATCAAAATATAAACCCGGTAACCTAGAACTCACAGAGTGTAGATCGATTAAGACAGCAGGATGATGGTCATGGAATTTAATCCATTGAGAAGTGTGTAACAACTCATGATAGAGTGAACGGTTTCTTCTCAAAGTCTGCATATCATTTGTAGTTGTCTACTTCCTCGGCTTCAGTAGATTACTGGCCATTTCAGCCTATGGATAACTAACTTCTCGTGAACAGTTTCTTCTCGATTGCTTATCTTTTATAACGCCCACTTCTTTCACTTTTCTAGATAACCATCCATTTTCAGTATATCGACAACCACCCCATTTTTCACACGTGTTGGCATGTGCCAAAATACTAATTAAATTGAAACAAACTTTAAATCAATGTAACACGTTCACACATACTTTTGCTTTTATGCTTAGAAACTTTGGACCCGTTTGGACGTGTGGGGCCTTGGGTTAGGGATGATTGATTTCTCGGTAGATTGGTTCTCAGCTTAGAATTGGGAATCAACCTTGTGATTCCCAATTCCAAAAGATTGGAACTAGAAACTAAACTGACAGTTCTAAAATTTATGTGGGAAGTTCAAGTTCATGTCATAGTATTAAGGCACGGCTTCACCCAATACCTATTCAAGCTTTAAAAAGACAAAAATGAAGGCCACATACAAATTTATGTGGGAAAATGTAGTAATTCATTTATTACAAAATCTATATTTGTAATATTTTTCTTAGCATCTATATTTGTATCTCTATCTACGTAAATTCACACTAATATATGGAAAGAAGCTTTTTAATTGGCATTTTCATTTTAAAGAATCTTGCTGTGATGTTAGCCATACCGATTGCTTGCTATGGAAAATTCATGTAGAACTCCAGCTATACATTCATTTTTGGTGATTTGAATGTGGGATTAGACTACAAATGTCGGATAAGGAAGAAGCGTGGATTAATGGGGGCGCAAGATTAATGAACTATTGTTGGAGATGGGATTTACAAATTGATATAGTTACTTGGATTATTAAAAACCAAAGATGAGTTGGTTTTGTAATAACATTTTGTTGCGCATAGGTTACTACTTTTTATAATTATATGGAATTTTTAGAGTGTCGACACCTGGAGTGCCAAAATTTGGCAAAGAGGAACACTTAAATGCCAAAAGTTAAGAAAGTGACACTTAAGTGTCAATTTCGGAGCAAAATTGATCACTTAAGTGTCATTCCGGCGAAAATCTGGCCAAAATGCTGACGTGGCGATTTTCTGGCGAAATAAGTGTAAAACAGCGTCGTTTTGATGCTGATGTGGTAAAACATTAATATAAAAATTAATAAATTTAAATTTAAACTAAATTTATTTAAAACATCTAAAAATAAAAATACAAATGTTAAAAAAATTAAAAAATTTAAAAAAAAAATTAAAAATTAAAAAATAATAAGTTTATTAAAAAAAAAATAGAAAGGGGAGGCTGTGACATCCTAAATTTTTCGACCTATTTTTTACTGAATTAATCGGGCATTTCATTGACACGTCTATACGGCTGTTTTCAGAGCCAATCACTCTCGAGATAACTAGACTAGCTAGGGAAGCCATTAAAGAATTTTAAGACAATAGACTTGAGAATTCGACCATGAATAGGTATCCATCTGGTCCTTTGTCCTCAAAAGTTTCTTTCTTCTGTCTTGCAAGATATAGATATTTTAATAAATGAATTACTACATTTTCCCATGCCATAAATGTATGCCAACTTCATATTTGTCATCTTAATATGATTGAATGTGTCTAGTCCTCACACATGCTTTGTTGTTCTGTCTTACCAAATGAAGCGTCTTCATCCTCCTTAAATTGCTTTATTCCGAAACAACAACACAAAGGTTACGAAAATGGACTCGTCAATCAAACTTTTCGTAGCATTCGTGATGATTCTTGCCTCCCTACAAGCCAGCTCTGGCGACTTTCTGGAAAAAGTTGAAGTCCAAATCATTAATAAATTACCGGGAGCACCGCTGCTTACTGTTCATTGTAAATCTGGAGACGACGATCTTGGCGTTCATCAAATCCCTGCTGATTCATTCTGGCAATTTTCATTCAAACCCAGTTTTTTTGAGTCGACGCTATTCTTCTGCAGCTTTCAATGGCCTGGTGCGTTTTACCATTTTGATGTATATGACCAGAAGAGAGATGAAAACCGATGTCACTTGTGTCATTGGACAATATTACCTACTGGTCCCTGTTTATACAACATCTGTGAAAAATGGAACCCCTAAAATCCATACCGTTTGGATGAAATAAAAATCGCTGTCTCTGTTTTTTCATTGTGTCAATGAGTGCAGATGTCATGTTGTGCCTTCACTTGCTTACGCAAGTGTAATAAAATCGATAGCATAATTCTTTCTTCTTCTTTTTTAATGAGGGGGAGAGATTTGGAGAAGAAGATGGTGACGAAGAACGAAAAAGTAAGCAAATAAAAGTGGAGAACAATAGTTGACAAAAAGAAGAAGAAGAAAGAGGAAACAAAAAGCAAATGCAAAGCAAAACAAGTCTCCCTCCCCTAGCAAACGACCAAATTTCAGAACCGTCAGTTTGGTTTCTAGTTCCAATCTTTTGGAATTGGGAGTCACAAGGTTGATTCCCAATTCTAAGCTGAGAACCAATCTACCGAGAAATCAATCATCCCTAATCCAAGGCCCCACACGTCCAAACGGATCCAAGGTTTCCAAGCATAAAAGCAAAAGTATGTGTGAACGTGTTACATTGATTTAAAGTTTGTTTCAATTTAATTAGTATTTTGGCACATGCCAACGCGTGTGAAAAATGGGTTGGTTGTCCATATACTGAAAATGGATGGTTATCTAGAAAAGTGAAAGAAGTGGGCGTTATAAAAGATAAGCAATCGAGAAGAAACTGTTCATGAGAAGTTAGTTATCCATAGGCTAAAATGGCCAGTAATCTACTGAAGCGGAGGAAGTGGACAACTACAAATGATATGCAGACTTTGAGAAGAAACCGTTCACTCTATCATGAGTTGTTACACACTTCTCAATGGATTTTAACTTCCATGACCGTCATCCTGCTGTCTTAATCGATCTACACTATGTGAGTTCTAGGTTACCGGGTTTACATTTTGATGGTGGACACCAGCTTCAAAAAAATTGTACAATATCTTAATCGATCTACACTCTGTGAGTTCTAGGTTACCGGGTTTACATTTTGATGGTGGACACCAGCTTCAAAAATAAATTGTACAAGGTGGTGTAGGTGACAGAGCACTACCTAACACATACCAAGAATATATGTGATTGATTGTCATGCCCCAACCCTCGGATGTGCAGCATCGCTTCTGTCCATTGATCATTTAATTGCAACGTCCCAGAAGGCGTCGCCGACCAATTCATTTTTATTTTTTTTTTCGATTAAACGCAAAAGGAAGCAGAATCAACTCCATCCAATCATACACACCAATAGGGATAGCAAGGAAAACATATCGACAAACACTTTTATACATATATACATATACATCAACTTAGTACATCGGAATCGACTAAAAAAAAAAACTTAGTACATCGGAAATTTAATAATTACACGTCCACAACGCGAATTCTTTCTAATTTATCAAAAAGGGGTTAAGGGTTAGTCTAGCTCCTCTATCTTACCGGGGAAACCTCAAAAAGTGGTATTTCCCCTACGTGCCTATTACAAATTCATGTCGTAGTGCTATGACTTGGCTTGAGATAATAATCCATGTCTGGGTTCAACTTTGGGTTGGTGATGGAGCCATTGGGAACGTCCACTATGATGGAGTCCCATATGGCACCCTCAAGTCCCCCACCAGGAGACCCGTCAAAACCCTGAAGAGGGCCGAAGGGCTCCCCTCTAAACTATACGTACCACATCATAAACTGGTAGGGCACCACATTCGTTAGCCCCTCGTCCGCTCGGATAGTGGTCACAAACTTCTTGTGTACGGAGTTGGTCCCCTCTATCAGGAAGGGGATCACTTAGGTATCCTGATCTACGGGCACCCCGAAACACACTTGGTGGAATGGATTATCCATGATTAGGGCCTGAAAATTTTTAACCACAAGAAGTGAGAAAATCAGTAAGTAAGCTTCCTAAACCTTGGGTAGGAGAGTACTTCGCCTCGGACACATCCTATAAGTATGGCTTAATTGTCGATGGCAGATCAATAGTAAGGCCTTTGCTTAACATCATCTATAAACATGAAATGAGCAACTCATTGCAAACACCTTAACAATGTATCCAATTACTATATAAATCCCAGCAGGTATTGACAAATACAAATAATAATCCATACACAACTAGTATCACTTCCATGCACAATGCACCCATACGAGTCTAGATTATTACGACCACTCTCGGCCCCAACCAACACTCGTGTTAGTCATCTTCCGGCATAATCGGGTATCATCTTGCCCCATTGGACATTACAATGTCTCAACCTCACTCAAAGACAGCATTCATTTAAGAGTGTTGTTCTGAAATCTGTCCGTGAAAGGCATCCAAACCTCCACCAAGCATCCGAAATCCATTTGGCATCGTCCCTAGTAGTCATACGAGTATGAAACCATTTAAGTGATCAGACGAGCACACCAATCACTCGAACCAATTTTTATCTTCTAATTTAGCCAATGTAAGAGTGTTTAGTGCTCACACATTATACACTAGCAATTTTTACACACAAAAATGCTATAAAATAATCTCACGTGATCACCCATTGATTATTTATCCACCAAAATAATCATACAATAACGTCAATTCCCCTATTATCAATGCAAATACATAAACTTGACATCTCACAACGGTACTTCCTAAATCAACCCTAGCATGCCTTTCTAAGTTTTTTAAACAATGATTTAGAACAAATGTTACTAAAATTCATTCTTATGGCAATCACCCCTCAATTCCACACAATATCACACCATGGGTTACTTATTAATATAACTTATCACGTTTCAATATAAGATATCACAAGTATTTATCAATTTTCAAGATAAGCTATCACTAGTACTTATCACTTTTCGAGATAAGCTATCATGATTACCTATCACTTTTTAAGATAAGCTATCACGAGTACTTATCACTTTTCAAGATAAGCTATCACCAGTACTTATCACATTTCAAGATAAGCTATCACAAGTACTTATCGCATTTCAAGACAAGCTTTCACTATTACTCTAAACCTAATAACAAGCGTAACTACAATCCTAATCAAGGTTTGGGAAGTCACTCACAGGACTAACTTTTGAGCTTTGACAGCTAGTGGCAACGGCAACAACATCACAACAGTCATGGTGGTGGACGGTGGCAGTGGTGTGTGGTGCGACAAGGAGGGTGGGGTGAGTCGGTAGTGAGGCACATGGCAAAGAGAGGGGCTCGGCCTTGGGTGGTGTGGTGGTGTCAAGGCGTGGCGAGGAGGTGGCAGTGATGGTGTCATGATGCAGCGGCAAAAAGGCGAGAGAGAGAGAGAGAGAGAGAGAGAGAGAGAGAGCTTGAGCGTGAGAGGAAGAGAGTGTTTGAGAGAGAGGGAAGGGGTGGTGGGGAGGGTGAGAGAGAGAGAGAGAGTGCCGAGAGTGAGAGAGAGGGAGATGAGGGAAAGAGTGAGAGAATGAGGGGAAAAGTACCGAAAAAGTTATAAACCTTTTACATTGGTACTAATTCAGTCCTAAACTTTTCAATTGGACTAATTTAGTTCTAAACCTTTTGCGTTTGGTACCTATTTAGTTCATTCGGCCATTCTCTACCGGAAAGGCTTATGTGGACTCCAAGTCAGCGCTGACCGGCGTTGCCGGCGCTGACATGGATGCCGGAGTGCGAAACTACGTCGTTTCGCTTAAAAAATTATTTTAAAAAAATTAAAAAAAAATAAAAAAAGAGGGACTTTTTACACCTAAAAAGCAGCATTTCATTTACCCTAAAATTGAAGACGCTTTGCCCACGCTCTGCGACGCTCCGCCCATGATCTTCGCCCAAAGTACGCCCAAACCCTATTATGATCTACCCCCAAAATTCTCAGCAACTTGCTCTAGATTTAATCTCGTCTTTCCAATTTCTTGAAGCCAAGTTGTCCTTCCACCAATCGCCTCCATCTCTCTCTCTTTGACTGAAAAAATTTCAAAGCTTGGATCAAGGCCAAGTACTCCGTCTGGATCGCCGTTGAAGCTGGAATCGTCTTTGCGAAACTGTCGAGAAGGGTTCCCGACGTGTCTCGAAGAACTCCCAAGATGGCCCCTATTGTTGCTCCTTCCATAAACGCTCCATCGACGTTGATTTTTAAAGGTAAGAGGCTTCAGTGGGATCCAATCTTTGAGTCAATTGAGTCGTTCCCATGTAAAGTTTCGAACTTTGCTTGTTCCACTTGCTGAAATTGCTGAGTAATGCTTGTGCTGAGTCAATTAGGGTTTCTCGAATTTGGGGTTTAACCTTCGAAATACAAAGTCATTCCTTGCTTTTGAAATGAATCACAAAAGGGTTGTAATTTCTTCGAAAGTCAGTGAATTTCCTGGCCGTTCAATTATGTGTTGGAGCCAAACCTCAATTCGCGAAAGGTTTTTATACGAAATTTGGATTTTTACTTCAGGATCCGACCAAATTGAGTTCGTCCATGGACAAAGAAAGGATAGATGTTCCACTGATTCTGCTTCTTGATCACAAATTGGGCATGCTGGCCAAGGTAAGATTTTCTGTTGTGGGAAGAGCATTTTGACATATACTCTAGAGAAAAATCCTAATTTTAGAGGGGGGTCTTCATGTTCCAAATATGGTACCATAGTTTGCGGATGGCTAAAACGGCGACGTTGCTTGCATGCTATGTTTGCGGATTTTGATCTCCCCCAAGAACTGTTGGCTTAATTGGAGTTGAAATCCCATTTGCCTAAACTTTGTAGTCGATGCTGACATTTGCTTAGTTTTGGAAAATCGAGATCCATATCATGCATACAATTTGGGAGGAAAATTACTCTAATGTTGGCGTTGGCCAAGCATGAATATATATGCTTTGATGTAGTCTGTTCAACATTTGTCTTAGAAGCATGAAACAAATTTTTGAAGTTCTTATTTGCATTTTCTTTTGGTAAGCTTGTTGCATCCTAATAGGGACAGGAATTTTAGGTCAGCATTATGAGGTGCATTTAGGACCTAATTTCTTATTGTTGAGACTGATTTCAAGATGGAATGAGTTATGTTGTTGCTATTGAGGTTAAGCCATGTAGACATATGCTAAGGTGCTGTTGTTTAACTTTTTTACAGGATAAAACATCAAAGATGAAGGAGAATTGAGGAAGAAGATATCACGGTTGTCCGAAATATAAAATCAGAGAAAGTTGCGGTTTTTTTTTAAATTTATTGGGGTTGATGCAGAAACGTGTCCATCAACAAGAAAACATCAAGGGTACTCCACGATTACACATGGATTGCCACCTTAGTTATAATTTCTCTGTAAACTCTTATTGCATGTGACGTATAATCTTGAACAACTGATTTTGAATTGCTTTTTGTAATGTTCTGGAATTAAGTTTGACCTAAGATATGATAGGAAATATAAATACAACAGAGATATTAAAACTACTTGATCTGTCTCTTTCAACTCTAAAATTACAACCTCTTTATTTTCTCCACAAGTGAAAAAAAGATTAGAATCCCATATAATCCTAAAAGCTTGTAACCTATGCACAAGAAAATGGAATTACAAACCAAATCATCTTTCATCTTGAATAATCCAAGTAATTAAATCAAGGGTAAATATCACAAAACTATAAACAACTATCTCTACTGTGACACAAATCCCCCAAACTTTTTTTGTTTCACGAAAAATCTAAACTTGCCCATTGTGATTCAAATACACAACTTTTTTTGTCACGAAAATATCCAAAATAATACATATGTGTGACATCCGACTTCGCCAAACCTCGAATACATAACGGTCCATGCCGCGTCGACAAGCTTGTTGTCGGACTACATTATTGGCACCATTCACGGCCACCGTTTCGACACCACCATCCCGTATTGAACCGTCCCGTCTCATCACATCCTCGCAACATCACCTCATCATCACGTCTCTGCCATACTATGACAGCTCGATCAATCATCTAGTCCATCACCTCATTTAAATTCCTCTTCGTAAAATGCCACCAACGAGACCAATGTTCACTCCCTGCAGCACGTCGCCAAGCTAATTTCTCATGCGAGCTGTACCCACCCCATGCGTACGTACGCATGCTAAAGAGAAGACCGGGAATCTTCCACCCTCATCACATCCACGCCACCGCTCCATCCTCGACAGTCAACAAAAGGGAAAGGTTGACCACCGAATTGGCAGCCACGTTGCTGTCGTTTCTTCAAGTGGCAAGAAGGGCCACTGACCATAGCCACGTCTCCCCCACCTGCCCTCCGTTTGAGCTGCCACCGAAGTTTCTGAGTTGTTGACTAATGCAGTCAACTGGCGGAGAGGCCAAGGCAGAAGGAGGGGTCGTTCTTCTTCTCCCTCAGCACCCACAGCTTCCCTCATTTTCCTAGCAACATTTTCAGCAACGAAACTCCCTCACTCAGACTTCCACAGCTCCGTCCGTGCATTGCTGCTTGACGCCAGCCAATTGCACCACCCCGCCGCATCGATGTCTCACCTCATCTCTGTTGCCGGCCAAGAGATCTCACCCCTTCGCCGTTGCTCAACCTACGTCGCTCACAGCTCCACCACAACTCGCACCGCCATCTCACCACCTTGCCACCAGCCACGCCTCCAGCTCGCACCCCGTAGATTTAAGGCAAGTGGAGGCCCTATTTCTCTATATTACGTGGTATTGCCATTAATCGAATTTCCATTCTAGGAATTGACCAAAATTTGAGTTCGGATGCTTCGAGCTATCATGATTCAAGTCTGTTTTGTCTGTCGAGTGAAGTTGAATTTGATAACGGTCATGCATGGTGACGACTGTCAACACAGTCGACACTGATTTGGGTTTGTGAGGTTGTGGACGGTATTGATTGTTTAATAGATGGTACTGGTCTTCCATAGGTCGAATTTTGCTGGTTGGTCTAATCCTAGTTTGGTCTTGTTCAGGCTTGAGGCGTGTAGCATTTAGGCGGTATAGGAGTGATCGAGGCCGTAGTCATTCAAGTAAGTTATGTGGCCTCGCAAGGTTAAGACAATTTGGTGTGTACCGTGATGTTAAGACAATTCTGCTTGCCTTATCTCTAACTTGTAGTGCTTCCGGAGTTGATTTTTCATTAGTTCAGTTTAAGTTTGAATCTATAGGAACTCCTTGGCCTTGCAATTATTCTTGTTGTAATGTACTAGTCAGAGGGAGTCCTAGTTCGGGTTTTCTTGATGTGAACCTATATAAAAAAAAGGGGGCAACATGCTTTGTTCCGTTGGCTGGCCTAGTGTTCGGATGCTAGAATTCCTTAGGCGAATCGTTGGATTTGAGTCGACTTGAGAATAGTACAGCTTCAGTTAAAATAATGGCCTTAGTCTTATGCGTCCGTAAGTGGTTTGGTCTAGATATGTTGAATGGCATCAATAGAATCCTTAAATACTGCACCATGGATTGAATTGATATTGATATCGCCGGTCCACTGTGGCGACGATGCCTCGGGTGTCGGGATGCTTGGAGGGGCGTGAGAATGGTGCCCTCTGGATGCTTGGGAGTTGTGATTAAGCCCTGAAGGTCCTCACGATGCCAGGTGGGATGCGAGATGCCTGGAGGGGTGTAATGCGACACTCTCCTGATGCACGGGGACTAAAATAAGAACCTGGAGATCCTCGTGATGTTAGGTGGGATATGAGATGCTTGGAGGGGTGCAACACGGGTCCCTTCGAAAGATGGCAGTAGTTAGAACTAAAGTCAATATGATTATTGAGTTATCCTGAACGTCTATTTACTTCCTAGTGCGTCATCATTTTGTGAAATTCCTTTAGTGTTATGGTAACATGAGTTATTTTGATTTCCCAGATTGCATGTTTAGGATCCCGTCAGATGAGTAGGGGTAGACTTATGTAATATGGTCTAATAGGCTTTCATCTGCTGAGTGGTTGTACTTACCCCTTGTGGCATCATTACATTTCAGACACGTGACCATGCCTCTCCAACCCGCGTCTCTACGGCATCCCCATTGACCTCACTTGGGACAAGGTGGAGCACGTGGATCCCAACTTCCTTGACGTCACATTCATCTGGATTACCGTGATTCTGACGATGGATGCCGGTCTCATGTCAGGCCCCATACTAATGGGGTTCATTGTACTATATGCCTAAGTCAATGGGCATACTGTGGGGCCACTTGCACTCTCGGATGACGGCGACGATGGTTCTAGCGAGGTTGAGTAGGTGGAGGACCTAGGGAAGGAAGGTTGCATTTTTGGACAAGACCAGGACGTGATACACAAATGGCCATGTGAATAGACTATAAGATGGTCGGGACCGAGTTTTGGTTTAGCCAAAAAAAGAAGAAGTTTTTGGCCCCAATGTACCAGCCTAGGTCGTCTAAAACATATAAGTAAATAAAAGTGTCTGGTTTTATATTTCGTGTGCATCGATTTAAGTTATGATGAAGTTTGTTGATACACGCTTCCGCATAAAAATAGCAATAACAAGGGATTGTCGTGGCGACCCTAATGGGTTGAGGGTCATCACAATATGTGAGACATATACCTTCTATTACAGTTTCGTCCAGATATATTTGTCACACTAGAATAAGTTCAAAGTTTTTTATGACACCAAAAAAATAAATAATAATAGAGTATTTGTGTCATAATAGGCAAGTTTAGGGCTTTTAGTAACATAAGAAAAGCTTAAGTTATTTGTGTCATAGTTAGTATAGTTTGGGGGCGGGGTTTGTGCTACTAACCCCAAAATTAATTTGTAAATCCCATCTCCAAAAATAGTTAATCAATCTCATGCCCTTATTGTGGAGTTGCATATGTGAATTATATTAGAAAAGTCTCGTATCAAAAAATTGATATGATGTCAAGCAGTTAATATATCATAGTAGGCTCATAACACATTGGCTTAATTTTTTTTAGTAAAGGTGAGTCCAATTGAATTTGATGATGCATATGAACTAAGACTTCTTGTTGGCGATCTCCTTAAACAAAAGGTATTAGACTTCTATTGCACCCTCCCAACAAATGGCATTAGAGTCAATTATTGGTTGGTGACCCACTTCCAATGTATATTGGCATTTGATGAATATCTCAAGGAAGGAAATCTGGAAACTAATGCAATTCTCAGGCAGGTGGGCGTTGTCGTAGAGCAATGTGGGCCTGAAAGCAAACTTTATGATTCAGTTTAAAGAAAGAGACCAAGGATGAAGTTGCGCATTGGAGATTTAAATTAAGATAAGTTGATATAGAAGGATATCTGAATTAAAGGAAAGCAAACCTAACACTAAAATTCACATGTGAGGGGGGAATTGTTATGATGCATGTATGAGTAATGTTAGAAAGTTCATATATCGGAAAATTGCTTGGTGTTGAGTAGTTATGTGACATTCCAAATTTTCACTTCTATTTTTCATTGAATAAATCGGGCATTTCATCGACGCACCTATAGGGCTATTCTCAAAATTGATCACTCTCGAGATAACAGACTATCCAGGGAAGCCATTAAGGAATTTTAATGCAATTGACTTGAGAATTCGACCAGAAATCGGCTTCTTGACCGTGCTCATCTTTAGAGGCCATTACGGCACAATATAAAATCGATTTGAGATCAGAAATAGGTCGATTCGATTAAGATGTGTGGCTAATCATGGGTGACACCACTAAATTGGAAAATTCTCATCGACCGGCACTAGACTAATTTTCCTATCATTTTGGTACCTTGTGTCCGTATTTAAATCCTCGAGATTTTCATGACAACCGAGAGTTGCCAATATGTCAAGTGGGTTTATTGTGGCTCGAAAAAAATCGACCACGGGTCATTTGCACTAAAAATTTCTGAAAAGTACCTAGTAGCTTATGTCACGCTAAAAATGTGCCAGATTGGAATTAATCGAGAATTTGAATCCGATTTCAGAAATTGAAGGTTCTGTCATGTCACAATAAATTTGAGAAACGTCGACTCAGTTTTAGAAGATTTTTCTACAACCCGAGACTTTTTGGGAAGAAGTCGTCCTAGGGCCATTTTTGTTCGGAAAAAAGGCAAGGATAATTTTTAGTCGCAAATGGGAAGCAAGTGGGATCCATGGGTGAGGAAAAATATCAATCTGATCAAGGACTCAACGATGGGATTTGTTAAGGCCGAATTGGATTGAATTAAGCACGAACGGGTGTCCAATTAAGAGAGATTTGTGTCAAATTCGTATGCCCCCTTTGCCTAACCATTTTGGACCAATTCAATGATTGTAGGATGGGCATGGGTGGCTGAATTATAGCCTAGGAAGTAGCTAATGGCTGAAGATAGGTCAAGGGGGACATTTGAATGGAAAATAAGGCCAAGGTGGACCCCTTGTCCCTCATCCCTCTCCCTCTCACCCCCTCAACTGGTCGGCAACCCCATTTCTTCCTCCATCTTACTGTTTCGAACCCCAACAGTTAAGGAGAAGCAGCCGAAATGCTGCCATTGTCGCCGTACGCCGCTCCGCCGCCTCACGCACCGTCGCACCTAGCTACTCGCGCCCTTCATCCACCGTGCCGTCCTCATCCTTCCAGCAACCTGTTCCACCATCTCAGCCTCTATTTCAGCCATGCTAGAGCTGTCCCGCCTCCGTTCAACCTCCCCAAAGTCAAAACTTGAAGTTGTGGGTATTGTAGTGACTATTTGGCCTATTCTAAGGTGGTTCCTAGCTTCGGAAGTTAGGCCCGCTTTGAGGAAAATCAATCGCCATCATGTTCCCGTTGAATTGAACCAAACGGTTCGATAAACAAGTGAGTTGAACTCACTAATCCCCGCTTAGTCAGTTAACTATGCTTAGGGGTTGACTAAATTAATTAAGCATGGTTTAGGTTGATAGATTAGATTAGATTAGATTAGTTAATTTAATTATCTACTGATGCATGTTAGGTGGTTAGTTAGTGTACTTAGCAAATAGACACGATCTAATATTTATTTAACGAACCTCGAAAATTTTTCAAGTCCGTTTCGGCATCCAATTAGGCATTACGGGCCTAAATTGGATTTATTGGCATTTATCTAATATTTTCCGCAATTATTTAATTATTTTCCGAAAATCAAGCTGGGATAGCCGATGACCGGAATTTTATGTTGGTTATTGTGGTACAATCTATTTATTTAGTTGAGCTCTAGTTTGGTGCTGAATTGATTTAATTGTGATTTTAGGATTTTATTCCTAAATTGGATAATTTTGGTAATTAAGTGGAAAATTACCGGACAACGGGCTACAACACCAAATATCTATTAGGGGATTACTGAAAATAATTGGAGATTCAAAAGTGAAAATCTTATATTTTGGTTAAGACCGGCCGTGTACCCACACAAGTGTAATTTTATCGAGTATGATAAAAAGGGTAAATTGATTGTGTCTTCAGAACAAAAATGCTATAACGGCTTGATGATTCGTATGTCATCTGAAGAATGGATGTTATACTATTATAGCTCGATGACTTTCTTGTCATCTTGAGAAAGAATTGCATGTATACCGACTCAGTGACTATATATCATAGGACGGTATGATCTAACAACTCTATGACTCTCATGTCATCTTGAGAAGGAATTGCATGTATACCAGCTTGGTGACTTTATATGTCATCTTAGAGATAAGACGGTATGACTTAACAACTCAATGACTCTATATGTCATCTTGAGAAGGAATTGCTTGTATACTGGCTTGGTGACTCTATATGTCATCTTGGAAAAAAGACGATATGATCCGACGGTGTGTTATAACAACTCAATAACTTTATATGTCGTCTTAGAGATAGAACGTTATGCACAAGTATATTATAACGGCTCGATGACCCTATATGTCGTCTTGGAGATATAATGTTATGCATACTCACTCGATGGCTCTATAAGTCATCTGGAGATAGAATAGTATTGTCTATATTTCACCTTGATTGAGGAATCCTGGATTTTAATCAAATTTATAGATGATACTGAATGGGCCGACCAAGAGATGGTTGTGATGACGTGTGATTGACTGGGTCGATTGATCGATGATTCGATCTGCTTGAGTGATTTGATGGTTGATAGGATTCATTGAAATATTAAATGATATTGACTTGCAGGAAGGAGACCGAGGCCATGGTAAGTCTTCTTACGCCTGATTATGCTTAGGCATCCATTAGGGCGTAATTTTCTTTCTAATCGAATTTTAGGGGGTAGAATTTGCTGAGACATTGTTTCACTGGTTATTTTATAACTATTTTCAGGTCTCTAAGTGACGGTTGTGGAGAGTCGGAAATCCTGAAGTTTGGGAAGGTGGAATAAACAGAATCGGCAAACATATCTAGCTAGTTAGTTATAGGACAATTCCTTTTGGGTTAAGTTGATATTTTTGTAAGTGACCTGATGTTATGAATAAACCTATTTGTTATAAAAATGTTTGTTTTGGTTTGAAAAAGTTGGTCATACTTTCCTATCCCATTATTTTATTATCTAGGGATTTATATCTGCTTCCGTACGTGTCTATCAAATTGAAAGGGTCAGCAATGCGTCCTGGGACATCATTATTATACCAACCAAGCAGGGATGCGGACGTGTCCGAAGGATCGGAGCATGACAAGTTAATACATCATAGTTGGCTCGTAACTTATTTGCTAAAGTTTTTGAGTGAAAGTAAGTCCAACCGAATATGTTGACGAGTTCGGACTAGATTTCCCTCTTGCTGATATGCTCAACTAAAGGTATTAAACTTTTGCTACATGCTCCCAACATGTTTCAGCATTCTCCAACATTCGTCATTAATCCCTTTTCCAAATCACTAAAAGTAAACGCATAGTTGGAGTTCTAAATGAATTTTTCCATAGCAAGCACTCGGTACAGCTAGCATCACATCAACATTGATATGTAGGAAATGGCAATTAAATAGCTTCTTTAGGTATTTAATAAATAAATTACTACCAGTACACCTGTCAAGAAAACAACATTTTCCCAAACTAAATATATAAATGCGCCCTTCATATTTGTCATCTTAGTGCTTGATTAGGTGTCTAGTCCTTGCGCATGTTTTTGGCTTCTCCCTTGCCAAATGAAGCATCTCAATCCTCCTTAGATAGATCGCTCCAACATGCTTCACTTTGTTCATATTCCAAAAACACAATTTACGAACATGTACTCGTCAATTAAATTTTTCATAGTGTTCGTGATCATTCTTGTCTTCCTACAAGCTAGCTCCGAAGCTTCTGGAAAGACTACAGTCGCAATCGTCAATAATTTACAAGGAGCAGTAGCACCGCCGGTGCTTACGGTTCACTGTCAATCAAAAGACGATGATCTTGGCTTTCATCGAATCCGTGGTGGTCTTGTGTGGGAATTCTCATTCCGTCCCAGCTTTTTTGGCAACACATTGTTCTTTTGCAGCTTTGAATGGCCTGGCGGATTTCATCATTTCGATATATATGTTGAGAAAAGAGATTTTGATCGATGTGGCTACTGTATTTGGCATGTTAAGCCTGATGGTCCGTGTTTTCGCAACTCGGAATGTGAAAAGTGGAATCCCTAAAACCTTCGGTCTTGACAAAACCTGTGCTACAAAGGTTTTTAATTATTAGACATTTGTTTAAGGTTGAGATGAAATTGTGAGCTCCCAGTTGGATGAATAAAGATGGTTGCGTGTTTTTTTTTCCATGATGTCGATGTATGAATGTCCTTTTGTGCCCCCCAGGCCCGCTATGTCCAAAACGGTGCAAGGTTTTCAAGCGTAAAATCAAAAGAATGTGTGAACGTGTGGAGTTGACTTACATATTCGTTTTAATTTATTAGTATTTTTGCAGTTGCTATGCTTGCACGAAAAAACTGGGTTTTTATTTAGGGCTAATCTCACTAAAACTCTAAACAGGTACATCAATGTCACATTTACCTTAAATTAATTTTTGTGTCACATAAATTCCTATAGTAGTATGCCGTGCCACATTTTCCCAAACTATTTTTTGTATCATAAAAAATCCCAAACTAGTAAAATTGTACTTTAATTATCCTAAACTAATATAACCTTGCCGTATTTACCCTAAATTTTGTTAAATTTGGGATTTTTGGAGGTAAATGTGACACAAGCGTATTGGTTTGGGATAAATGTGGCACTAATGTACTAGTTTGGAACTTTTAATGAAATAAAATTAACTTTGGGTAAATGCGATAGGGAGGTAACTATTTGTAAGTTTTTTAGAGTGCTGGACACTTGGAATGTCAAAACTTGGCATGGATGGACACTTAAGTGCCAAAAGTTAGGAAAATAACACTTAAGTGCTAAAATCGGAGCAAAATGGATCACTTAAGTGCTATTCCAGCAAAAATACTAACGTGGATTTTCCAGCGACATAATTGCAAAATGGCATCGTTTTGCACGCTGACATGGCTAGACAATACAAAAACGATGTCGTTTTGGTGTTGATGTGGTAAAAAATAATATAAAAATTAATTAAATTAAATTTAAAACTAACTTTATTTAAAACATTTTTAAAAAAAAAAAAAAAGGCGGTTGAGGTTGAACCCTCGTCGCCATCTGGAAGGGACAACAAAGGAGGGGGGAGAGTTGGCGGTGGCGGGGGCGGCGGCGGTAGCGAGGGCTTAGCCCTCGCCTTGCCCCTTCCCTTATATATTAATTTTTTAAAATATTTTTAATTTTTAATATTTATATTTATATTTTTAGATGTTTTAAATAAATTTATTTTTAAATTTACTTTAATTAATTTTTATATTATTTTTTTACTATGTCAGCATCAAAACGATATTGTTTTGCACTTATTTCGCCGGAAAATCGCTATGTCAGTATTTTGGCCGGATTTTCGCCGAGCAGCACTTAAGTGATCCATTTTACTCCGATTTTGGCACTTAAGTGTCACTTTCCTAACTTTTGACACTTAAGTGTCCCTCCGTGCCAAATTTTGACACTCCAGGTGTCCGGCACTCTAAAAAATTCCATATAATTATAAAAAGTAGTAACCCATGCCCAACAAAATGTTATTACAAAACCAACACATCTTTGGTTTTTAATAATCCAAGTAACTATATCAATTTGTAAATCCCATCTCCAACAAAAGTTCATTAATCTTGCGCCCCTATAAATCCACGCTTCTTCCTTATCCGACATTTGTAGTCTAATCCCACATTCAAATCACCAAAAATGAATGTATAGCTGGAGTTCTACATGAATTTTCCATAGCAAGCAATCGGTATGGCTAACATCACAGCAAGATTCTTTAAAATGAAAATGCCAATTAAAAAGCTTCTTTCCATATATTAGTGTGAATTTACGTAGATAGAGATACAAATATAGATGCTAAGAAAAATATTACAAATATAGATTTTGTAATAAATGAATTACTACATTTTCCCACACTAAATTTGTATGTGGCCTTCATATTTGTCTTTTAAAAGCTTGAATAGGTATCCATCTGGTCCTCTGTCCTCAAACGTTTCTTTCTTCTGTCTTGCCAGATATAGATATTTTAATAAATGAATTACTACATTTTCCCATGCCATAAATGTATGCGAACTTCATATTTGTCATCTTAATTGAATAGGTGTCTAGTCCTCACACATGCTTTGTTGTTCTGTCTTACCAAATGAAGCGTCTTCCTCCTCCTTAAATTGCTTTATTCCGAAACAACAACACAAAGGTTACGAAAATGGACTCGTCAATCAAACTTTTCGTAGTATACGTGATGATTCTTGCCTCCCTACAAGCCAGCTCTGGCGAGTTTCTCAAAAAAAGTTGAAGTCCAAATCATCAATAAATTACCAGGAGCACCGCTGCTTACCGTTCATTGTAAATCTGGAGACGACGATCTTGGCGTTCATCAAATCCCTGCTGATTATGTACAGAAAGAAAAGAATTTCTGTACATCATTTGAGGTTTTTTTTTTTTTTTTTTTTGGCCTTTCAAGGTTCCAATTATATGAAAAAATTCAGTTGACATGTAAAATAGAGATTATCTATTGAAGTGGAGGAAGTGAGCAATTACAAATGATATGCTGAAGAAACCGTTCACCCTATTGGTGAGGATAAAATTACTATGTTGAACGTTTGGTCTAAGTTGACTTATAAGGTATTTATATAGATGACGAATCAAGCTGACCGAATAATGCAGCTTTCTCATTTGCTATTTTATGATGAAAAACACATGTAACAATATGTTTTATTTTATTATAATCTGGAGGTCGAAATCTAGCCTAAACTGAAATTACACCTTTGTGACAAACGGCAATTTGCCTGAGAAAGAAGGCAGGGAGCAAATGCAAAAAAGAAAAATGAATGGTAAGACTTAAAGGGAAAGAAAAAAACAAAGAAAAAATAGCTCAAAATCTAATTTTTTTGATATGCACATCTAATTTGTAGGGCTCCCAGATAATATCATTATCTACTGAAGGGGCGATAAATTAAATTTGAGTGCATCAACGAATAATGTTAATCCGGATTGATTTGGCCGATGGGATTCAGAAAAGTTTGCCATCCTCTCAAGTAGATAAGTAATAGATGTCTACTTAAACACGATGAAGATAGTAATCCTAAATGATATCATTATTTCACAGACAAAAAAAAAAAATGATATCATTATTTTGTATTCGCGAGGATTTTATATTATCATGTGTAAAAATAAAAAAACGTTGCATGTCCAATGCCAAAAATCCAAGGTCGGGTCAGACACCACTAGCTTATAAAGTGATCTGATGATGGGTAAATGAATTACTTTTTTAGATTGCAGAAAGAAGACTAAATGGACGAAAGATAATTAAGTTCAAGCATCTTATAAAAATATGATTGCATCGTCTCGAATACATGTAAATCAAAAGAGACTATCTTTTAAAAAAAATAAATCTCAATCATTTCTGTCTCTACTATGTATCTATCTGATTTATTAGTATAACGTTTATAATGCATAGGTCAATGATTTTATTTCTGTCTCACGCATTTCAACATCAAAATTTGAATATTTCCTATCCAACAGCAACCTTTGAACACAAAAAAAGAGGTTCAAATCTTGAATGGTTTTTCTATTATCATTTCACATTTATTATATGCCGCATATATTTATAAAATTTATTTCTTTACATTATCTAATGATTTAAAAACTTTTGGGAAAATTTTAAGTAAGAGCCTAAAATGCCATCATTTTCTTAAATAAAAACTCGAAGTTGGCCTTATTTCGAATAAAAATTTAAAGTGATCAAATTATCTCAAATAAAAACTTGAAGTGGAATTTGTTTCAAATGAGAAGTCGAAGTAGCCATATCAGTTTCAAAAAAGGGTCCAACTTCTCATATAGAAGGGTATCTTCATCTTGTAATTTATTTTTCTTTCCTTTTTCTTTTTTTCTTTTATTTTCTTTCTTATTTTTGCCCTTCCCTCCACCGAGCTTGGCAGAGGCTATCAAACTTTGTTATGCTTGTGAAGTTACCTAACCCTCGGTGTTGTTGACCAAGTTCGCCATTCATTTATTACCATTGCTTCTCAGAATTTCGCTTAGTCTTCCCTCTCATTTCCATGAAAAGTCACGATTCCCCCATGAACGCCACCACCGCTGCTCTTTAAATTCTGCCCCTCCCCACCTCCCTCGAATGAATCCAGCATCGCGACGAAATGGTGAGCACCATCAAGCTCGGGAGATCCTTAGCGACCGGCGATTTCGCCTCCTCTAGGCGCGCTCCCTCGGGGAACCTCGCCGCCTCCGTCTCCCTCCGCCGCGCCCTCCGCCGCCCGCCGGCGGCCCTGCGCGCGTCCTCCGATGACGATCGCTTCACCGTCCTGGTGGCGGGCGAGCTCGGGGAAGCGGGGTTGGATATCCTCAGGGATTTCGCGGAGGTTGACCACGCCGTTGACCTCGCACCCGAGAAACTGTGCGCGAGGATCGGCGGGTGTGATGCGCTCATCGTCGGGAGCGAGATGAAGGTGAGCGGGGACGTGTTCGGCTCCTCCCGCGGGAGGCTGAAGGTGGTCGGGATCGCCGGGGGTGGGATCGACAATGTGAACCTGGCCGCGGCGAACGAGAACCGGTGCCTAGTGGTGAATGCGCCAAACGCGAGCGCGTCGGCAGTGGCAGAGCACACGATCGCCCTCCTGACAGCCATGGCCCGGAACATTGCGCAAGCTGCGGTTTCGGTGAAGTCGGGTCAGTGTTTGTCTCATAAATTTCAATCCCTTTTCAGCAATTCTAGTTCTAGCTGTTTGTTCTGTTCTGGCAATGTTTAGTATTGGGAGTGCATATATAGAGGAAACAATGTAGAGACTCAAATGGTGACTGCTGAATTGTCTACTGCGTCTATTTAATGCATATTTATCTGTGATCTTTCATGACATGAACCACTTTTGTCCCTAAAGTTGTTGGAATATATAAAATCAAAAGCTATTGAACGATTTCATCGGATCGTGGTCCAGTTTCATGTGGAACAATCAGAGACAGGAACATGGGACCTGGAATCCGCGCGCAGAATGTTCAGTTATACTCATGTGCAACTATGGTTTTGTGATCTAAAAGGGTTCAACAGCGATAATCGGATGCTTTCTCTAGGCACCTTGTTTGGGTCAACTTGTATCCAATTGGCATCACCCTTTAGATCGTGCAGGTCCCAGAGATTGATATGTTCTGAGCCATGAGCATGGCACGTGATTATCCCTTATTTTTCAGAACGACACCAGGTTCTAGATGGATTCTTTTCATACCTTAATGCTTGACAAATTAGAGGAGAAGAGTTTCATAGTCTAGTCAGATATACGAATCTGAAGCAGAATCGGTCTGCAAAATGTGTTTCAAGATGTCTTAGTAGAACCACATCATAGTTACTGCAAGATGCAGCGTAAATTCAGGAAATCCTGTTTCCGTATGTATAAATTGAAATAGTGAACTAGCTTTTCTCGGTTTATGAGGTTCCTTTCGACCTTGAGAAATCAGGATGCTGAAGGAACAGGTTGAGTTTGTGAATCTCAGTATATTTGTGCAGGGGCTGCTATATTTACTGGCATATTTCCTCATTAATAGTAGCAATGTCTTTCTCACGGGTTACCCCGTGATCTTACAATTCTGCAGAGGAGCTACTTGATTGATGACAGTTTTCTATAGCTGACTGCTGGATAGCAGAACGAATTTTGATCGATCCGGCGTATATTTCTGAATGGAACACTTGATAATAACAGATTTTCTATCTTGTGTACATACTACATATTCTCAAACTGTATCATGAAAACACTCGAACTGTTTTGGCTAGAAACTTGGAAGTGATTTTTGGTATACATGCATCGGCTAATGCAGGTAATTTGCAGAAGAAGAAGTATGTGGGCATGTCTCTTTCAGGGAAGACCCTTGCTGTCTTGGGTTTTGTAGAGGTCGGGTTTGATGTTGCCCAACGCGCCAAAGGTCTTGGAATGCATGTAATCGCATATGGCCCATACGCCTCCAGTCATCTAGCCCGTGCAATCGGGGTAGAGTTGGTGACGTTCGACAAGGCCATAGCGAATGCAGATTTCATCTCCTTACATATGCATTATACTCCTGCCACGCAGAAGATGCTTAATGATGAGACCTTTGCGAAGATGAAGAAAGGCGTTCAGATTCTGAATGTCACTCATGGAGGATTGATCGATGAAGACGCTCTAGTCAGGGCACTCGATTCAGGAATTGTGTCGCGGGTACTTCTGTCTGTCTCACTTTTGTCTTTTGGAAGACTGCTAATTAAATCATCCGGAACGTTGAAGTGATTTCTCTAACAGGCAGCAGTAGATGTTTTGATAGAGGAGCCGCCACCAAAAGACCACAAGCTCGTCCAACACGAGAAAGTTATCGTTACCCCAAATCTCGGAGACGTTACTTTCGAAGCTCAGGTTGGTTGAATGGCCTGACTTTCCGAATGCTTAAACTTTTCACTTTCTGTGCCATTAGATGACAGCAAAAGCTAATGTGCAGGAACAACTGTCTATCGAAATTGCAGAAGCCGTCATTAAAGCTTTAGAAGGAGATCTTCCTTCGACCGTTGTCAATGAACCGATGGTTGCTGCTGAGGTATCATCTTGCATCTTTATATCGTGTAGCATCAGGTCTCTTCATGAGCTAACGCCATGCGATGTAACAAATAATGAAGTCCTGCATTAATCCCTCAATTTCATTCGAATGCCCATAAAAAACGATGTTATCTGAGGTCTAAAATATATTCTTTTCAAGGCTAAAGAAACCGTTCCGTTGATAGTCGCCTGTTCTTACTACGTTCATTAGGCATATGTCCTGCACATTTCAATGCTCCTTTGTTCTATCAGGTCCTTGTGGAATTGAAGCCATTTCTGGACCTCGCAATCAATCTAGGAAGATTTGCTGTCAAACTAATCGCGGGAAGAGGCGGTTTTAAAGCAGTAAAAGTCACATACGCTTCTGCTAGAGAACCGGATCAACTCGACACGAAACTCCTCCGAGCCGGGGTGATCAAGGGCCTCATCGAACCCATTTCCAGCGTCATCGTCAACTGGGTGAATGGAGATTCAGTAGCCAAGGAAAGAGGACTGAGAATTACTGAAGAGCGAGTCGCTTTGCCCGGTTCGCCGGAGTACCCTCTTGAGTTCCTCCAGGTTCAGATAGCAAGCGTGGAGTCGAGATTCGACGGCGCCCTATCAACATCCGGGGATATTGAAGTTGGGGGGCAGGTGAGAGACGGGCTCCCCTTCCTGACTAAGGTCGGGAACTTCGAGGTGGACGTCCGGTTGGAAGGCTGCATACTGCTATGCAGGGCGATCGATCAGCCAGGTCTTATCGGGAAGATCGGGAGCGTCCTGGGGGAGGCGAACGTGAACATCGGCTTCATGAAATATATGAGGACCTCCGTCGACTCGGAGAACTTTCAGAGCATGATCTCGATCAAGGTGGACGATCAGCCGACCAAGGAGACGCTGAAGAAGATCGGCGAGATCGCTGCGATCCTGGAGTTCGTCTTCCTGGATGTGTAAAGATGGAGAAAGTTAAGGCATTATTTCATTGTACCTAGAGAACACAATAATTGATTCCCTTTCATTTCTACCGTTGTAGCTGGAATAAACTCGGTTCCCCCTGCAAATGTTCTTTTTTATAATTTTAATATGTTCAAATTTGAACTTAATAATTTTATTAAAGGGTTAATATCACCAAAAACCCTTCGAATTAGTACATTCATAACAAATTTATCCTATATTAATTTTTTTCCCATCAAAAACTCCAAACACGTACATTTATGATAAATTCACCATTCATTATTTTCATTAAATTAGATTAATATTACAAAAAAAAAATTCACTAATACACTTGTGACAAATAGAGAGTAAAATCTCAAATTGGTACCACGTGTTATATAATTCAGTAATTTAATAGTAAAATTTAATAGATTCATGAAGAATAAATTTGTCATAAATGTACCAATTTGAAATTTTTTTGTGATTATATATTAGCTTGTGATAAATTTATTATAAATGTACCAGTTTGAGATTTTCTATTGTATTAATCATATATTAAAATGATGGTTGGCAATCTGCGAAGGAAAATTGGGGAAAACAAAAGAATAAAGGAATATAAAATTCATAAATGTTTAAAAATTTGCAAAAACAATCCATGTTAATAGTGGCCATGAGATTTAGGATAATTGGCATCCACGTCAGCAATTTATTGTAAAAAAATGATCAATTACATTGATAAATTGTCAAAAGGTTTAAGACTAAATTGCCACAAATGAAATATTTAGGATTGAATTGTTCACCATATAAAAGGTTTAGGACTTGGGACACCTGGAGTGCCAAAACTTGGCACAAAAAAACACTTAAGTGCCAAAACTTCGGAAATGTACACTTAAGTGCTAGTTTCAAAGTAAAACTGATCACTTAAGTGCCACTCCGGCCAAAATCTGGCCAAATTGCTGACGTTGCAATTTTCCAGCGAATTGGGTGTAAAACGGCATCGTTTTGCACGCCGACATGGCGAAAAATTGCAAAAACGACGTCATTTTGTGTCGATGTGTAAATAATTAATAAAAAAATTAATTAAATTAAATTTAAACTTAATTTTATTTAAAATATTCTAAAAATTTAAAAACAAAATTAAAAAAATTAAAAGGGGGGGGACCAAAGGGGTGGCTAAGAGCGAGCCCTCGCTTCTGCCGCCTCCCTACCGCCGCTAGCAAGGGCTAGCAACAGAGAGGGAGGAGGGTCGCCCGAGGTCACCGGCCCCCCTGCCGGCCGGTGGCGAGGGCCGCGAGCCCTCGCCGAATCGCGGTGAAGGCCGCGACCCTCATCCCAAATCTAGGCGAGGGTTCGCGGGCCCTCACCCGCCTCCCTACCGTCACCGGGAAGGCCCGGCGACGGTGGGGGGAGCATCACTCCGCCCGGCCGGGCCTAGCGACCCCGGCCAACCGACGACGAGGGCTGCGAGCCCTTGCCGAATGGGGAGGGCCCATGGGCCCTCGCCGCCTCCCCGCCCTCATCGAGAAGGGCCAACGACGGGGGGGGCATCGGCCGAGGTCGACGAGCCCTAGCCGGGGGCCGGCAATGCCCGGCCAACCGTCGGCGAGGGCCCGTGAGCCCTCGCCCGATTTGGGGCGAGGTTGCGCCCTCGCCGCCGGTTGGCTAGCGGCTAGCCACTTGGCTAACCCTCCCCACTCTGTCGCCGGCCCTTCCCGGTGACGAGCTCAGCCACGAGTCGCCCCTTCACTCCCCCTCCCCCTCCCCTTTTTTTTTAATTTTTTTAATTTTTAGTTTTTAATTTTTAAAATATTTTAAATAAAATTAAGTTTAAAATTAATTTTTATATTAATTATTTACACATCAAACACAAAACGACGTTGTTTTTGCAATTTGTTGCCACGTTAGCATGTAAAACAACGCCGTTTTGCACTCAACTCACTAGAAAATTGCCACGTCGCAATTTAGCTAGCAATTTAGCCGGATTTTGGCCGGAGTGGCACTTAAGTAATCCACTTTACTCCGATTTTGGCACTTAAGTGTACCTTTTTGGACAATTTGTCTCCCTCCCCACCCCTCTCTCCCCCCCTGAAAATATATATATATTTTCCCACCATTGGCAAGCGTCTTGCAAAGTTAATTCATGAACTTTATTGAATTAGTTGTGTTTTTTTTTTTTTTTTATATAAGAATGAAGTTGTTAATTTTATGGTTTGTTTTGTTTTTGAAGTGATTTAAGACTTGGTTTGCTTGAGATTCCATTCAAGATAAGTGAAAACTTTTGGGATTAAGTTAAGTTGATCTACTCAGTGCTATTAAACTCGGTTGGTTAATTTGAATTTTGATAGTAAGTATGATTGTACTTCAAGATTGACATGTTGAGTTATAATGTTTTATTGCCTTAATTATAATCTTGTCTACATTCCGAGAAAGTGTTTGAAAGAATACAAAAAGGTTTTATCACATATTAGTACTTTGAAATGCTCAGGTGCAATTCTGTAAATTTGCAGAAATGAGAGGGCTCTTTTAACAGTGATATTTTAAGGTTTTAAGTGTTAATTAGTGGATTATTAAGTTAGATTAATTAAAATAAATCAATCCGATTTAAAATATTAGGCTTGAATCTTTAGGGGAAGTTTATGATTTCACCAAACTATGAGACTAATCTACAAAAACTAGAAATTCCGGAGGCTATTCACAGCATTATAAACGTTATGATAATAGGTAGTTGAGTTTTTTTTTAAAATGATTGCTTAATCTAAATAATTTATCTAACTAGTCAAAATTGGACATTATTGCATAATTAAATTTTTTGGTCATATAATTTCACAATTAATTAAAAAGCGGGGCTATTTGAATAATTTTTAAAAATTTGTAGCATGTCTAGAGTGTAAATAATATTCATGTGTTTTACATGAAAAATAAATGGCATTTGTTATTTAGTTTAATTAATATGGCTTGACTAATTGAAGATTGGAGTTAGAGATGAAAATTGTAAAATGAGAAATTTTACTAGGGCAACTATCTAATTCTTGAAATCTAGAATTATAGGAAAATAATCTTGATTTTGATCATTAAGATGAACCTAATCAAGGCGGGGTCTTGGAAATACAAATTATACTAGTTACTTAAATTATAGAAATGTTGGTTGTCTAAGGAAAATTCATCTTGATGATATATGGATTTGCGTGAGTTTTCTATTGAAGGATGGTTGCATGTTTTTTATACGATTTTAGTGCACAAGATTATTTGATTGCCATTATTTACACAAAAATGCCAAGAGATTAGTATGTTATTATTTCTAAATATGATTATTGAAAAATACGTGGCATTTATGTATAAATGATTCGCACATGATGGTACTATGTACCTAATGAATGATAATTGTTGGGTTTGCAAATGGCAATAAATGGGTATTTGGTTCCATGGTTGATATGGGGAGTACCAATTAGACTAGAATGATATCATTTGCATAGCTATTATAATGATTTGCATGTCAATTTCACTAGAGAGCAAACTTATTTGTACGAGTATGTGTATAAGACTCTAGGAAAAGACAAACTGTTTAAGACTGGTCTTTACAAGGTTGAAAGAACATTAAGTCCTACAATTAATACACGAAATGATATGACTTGAGTAGCCTACGATGTAATATTACTGTATAGTCATTATCATGCAGATGTACAGTAGTGTATTAATCTTTGTTGATGTAGAGGACACCCATAATGGATTGGTTAAGAGGTGTGGCATAGAGGTATTTATGATTTTGTCTCCCATGGGTTGGCGGTAACAATGTCTCCTATGTCAACATGATTCCTAGGCATTGACAAATAGAGAATAAACATTCATCGATGTATATCAGTGAGCTACTAAGTGATACTTGCATATCATGAAATTATTATCTCCTTTGGCTTCATCACCCTCAATAGGATCAAATAAGTCTTTGCAATATAACATATCTTCCATCCGAGGCTTCCAAATAGAATAATTCGAAGCATTTAACTTAAATATGGTGCTACTGGTTTCTTCCATTTAACACTAGAATTACGACCTTAGCTCTAATACCACTTTGTTGGGGAGAACCCGGATACAACAATTCACCACGGCCAAACGCAATCCAGGATCAATTTCTCCCTCGAAACTAAATCAATTAAAAATTTCTTAACCCCCAGCAACAACCAGCAATGTATAACCTCACAAAATGTAAATATAACGCCGAAATGATAAGTAGACAAAGAAATAACGACACCAAGGATTTAACGCAAAACCCAATGCGGGAAAAATCACGGACCTCCTAAAAACATCCACTAATCACCAAAAATAGCAGGATACACAAAGTATTCTTCTACACACACTGCAGACTCAACATCAACATTACAATCATCTTTTTCACCACATATGGCAAACAAGCAAGTTGGGAGCAAGAAAACTTTAACCGCAACTGGAGAATTCGGAGACGGTGAACCATCAACTTGTAGCCCTCGGTCTCACGAACAACATACTGAAATTTGAGCCGATTCCGTCAATATTTGGCATTTGAATCAAAGCCGCAAAGTTGCAGCCCTCTTCCTTTTTCTTCCTTCCTCGTGCAGTTTTTTTTTTCTTTTTCTCTCTCCTCTCTTCATTTTTTCGACAGACACCCCACACAAAACAACTTCCACTTCTTTTCATTTTGTTTTGTTTTCTCTTTTTATTTTATTTAATGCTGGCTAGGCCCCACATGAAGGTGGACCTAGCCAACAGGAAAAAAGACAAAGACGAGAGGAGAGAGAGTTTGTCAAAGGGTTATGGACGGTGGGGCCCGAGCGAAACATGTCACCCAATGAATGGACTAATATGATGACAGTGGAATAAGAGCTGCAGCCAATATCTTCTCGGTAGTTACTCGCTTCTGCAGGGACCGCGTAAGAAGAAAAGACGGCGGCAGTGAGACCAGGTCACACACCCTACCTCCGCCGTCGACCGTGATGGAGCTCGACGGCCGCCGACGACGGCGGATGAAGAGACGACTTTGTTATGCTTGTGAAGTTGCCTAACCCCTCGGCGTTGTTGACCAAGTTCGCCATTAATTTATTCCCACTTCTTCTTAGAACTTCACTTCGTCTTCCCTCCCATTTCCATGAAAAGTCACGATTCCCCCATGAAGCCACCATCGCTGCTCTTTAAATTCCGTCCCTCCCCACCTCCCTCGAATGAATCCAGCATCGCGACGATATGGCGAGCACCATCAAGCTCGGTGGATCCTTAGCGACCGGTGCTTTCGCCTCCTTCAGGCACGCTCCCTTAGGGAACCTCGCCGCCTCCGTTTCCCACCGCCGCGCCCTCCGCCGCCCATCGGCAGCCCTGCGCGCATCCTCCGATGACGATCGCTTCACCGTCCTGGTGGCGGACGAGCTCGGGGAAGCGGGGCTGGATATCCTCAGGGATTTCGCGGAGGTTGACCACGCCGTTGACCTCGCACCCGAGGAGCTGTGCGCGAGGATCGGCGGGTGTGATGCGCTCATCGTCGGGAGCGAGATGAAGGTGAGCAGGGACGTGTTCGGCTGCTCCGGCGGGAGGCTGAAAGTGGTCGGGATCGCTGGGGGTGGGATTGACAATATGAACCTGGCCGCGGCGAACGAGAACCGGTGCCTGGTGGTGAATGCGCCAAACGCGAGCGGCTCAGCAGTGGCAGAGCACGCGATCGCCCTTCTGACGGCCATGGCCCGGAACATTGCGCAAGCTGCCGTTTCGGTGAAGTCAGGTCAGTGTTTGTCTCATAAATTTCAATCCCTTTTCAGCAATTCTAGTTCTATCTGTTTGTTCTGTTCTGGCAATGTTTAGTATTGGGAGTGCATATGTAGAGGAAACAATGTAGAGACTCAAATGGTGACTGCTGAATTGTCTACTGCGTCTATTTAATGCATATTTACCTGTGAAATCTTTCATGACATGAACTACTTTTGTCCCTAAAGTTGTTGGAATATATTATAAAATCAAAAGCTATTGAACGATTCCATCGGATCGTGGTCCAGTTTCATGTGGAACAATCAGAGACAGGAACATGGGACCTGGAATCTGCGCATAGAAAGTTCAGCTGTACTCATGTGCAACTATGGTTTTGTGATCTAAAAGGGTTCGACAGCGATAATCGGATGCTTTCTCTAAGCACCTTTTTTGGGTCAACTTGTCGTATCCAATTGGCATTACCCGTTAGATCGTGCAGGTCCCAGAGATTGATATGTTCTGAGCCATGAGCATGGCACGTGATTATCTCTTCTTTTTCAGAACGACACCAGGTTCTAGATAGATTCTTTTCATACCTTAATGCTTGACGAATTAGACGAGAAGAGTTTCATAGACTAGTCAGATATATTAAATCTGAAGCGGAATCGGTCCGCAAAATGTGTTTCAAGATGTCTTAGTAGAACCACATAGTAGTTACTGCAAGATGCAGTGTAAATTCAGGAAATCCCGTTTCCGTACGTATAAATTGAAATAGTGAACTAGCTTTTCTTCGGTTTATGAGGTTCCTTTGGACCTTGAGAAATCGGGATGCTGAAGGAACAGGTTGAGTTTGTGAATCTCAGTATATTTGTGCAGGGGCTGCTATGTTTACCGGCATATTTCCTCATTAATAGTAGCAATGTCTTTCTCACGGGTTGCCCCGAGATCTTACAATTCTGCAGAGGAGCTACTTGATTGATGACAGTTTTCTATAGCTGACTGCTGGATAACAGAACGAATTTTGATCGATCCGGCATATATTTCTGAATGGAACACTTGATAATAACAGATTTTCTATCTTCTGTACATACTACATATTCTCAAACTGGATAGTTAAAACACTCAGAACTGTTTTGGCTAGAACTTGGAAGTGATTTTTGGTATACATGCATCGGCTAATGCAGGTAATTGGCAAAGGAAGAAGTATGTGGGCATGTCTCTTTCAGGGAAGACCCTTGCTGTCTTGGGTTTTGTAGAGGTCGGGTTTGATGTTGCCCAACGCGCCAAAGGTCTGGGAATGCATGTAATCGCATATGACCCATACGCCTCCGGTCATCTAGCCCGTGCAATCGGGGTAGAGTTGGTGACGTTCGACAAGGCCATAGCTAATGCAGATTTCATCTCCTTACATATGCATTATACTCCTGCCACGCAGAAGATGCTTAATGATGAGACCTTTGCGAAGATGAAGAAAGGCGTTCAGATTCTGAATGTCACTCATGGAGGATTGATCGATGAAGACGCTCTAGTCAGGGCACTCGATTCAGGAATTGTGTCGCGGGTACTTCTGTCTGTCTCACTTTTGTCTTTTGGAAGACTGCTAATTAAATCATCCGGAACGTTGAAGTGATTTCTCTAACAGGCAGCAGTAGATGTTTTGATAGAGGAGCCGCCACCGAAAGACCACAAGCTCGTCCAACACGAGAAAGTCATCGTTACCCCAAATCTCGGAGACGGTACTTTCGAAGCTCAGGTTGGTTGAATGGCCTGACTTTCCGAGTGCTTAAACTTTTCATTTTCTGTGCCATTAGATGACAGCAAAAGCTAATGTGCAGGAACAACTGTCTATCGAAATTGCAGAAGCCGTCATTGAAGCTTTAAAAGGAGATCTTCCTTCGACCGTCGTCAATGAACCGATGGTTGCTGCTGAGGTACCATCTCGCATCTTTATATCGTGCAGCATCAGGTCTCTTCATGAGCTAACGCCATGCGATGTAACAAATAATGAAGTCCTGCATTGATCCTTCAATTTCATTCGAATGCCCATTAAAAACGATGTTATCTGAGGTCTAAAACATATCCTTTTCAAGGCTAAAGAAACCGTTCCATTGATTGTTGCCTGTTCTTACTACGTTCATTAGGCATATGTCCTGCACATTTCAACGCTCCTTTGTTCTATCAGGTCCTTGCGGAATTGAAGCCATTTCTGGACCTCGCAATCAATCTAGGAAGATTTGCTGTCAAACTAATCGCAGGAAGAGGCGGTTTTAAAGCAGTAAAAGTCACATACGCTTCTGCTAGAGAACCGGATCAACTCGACACGAAACTCCTCCGAGCCGGGGTGATCAAGGGCCTCATCGAACCCATTTCCAGCGTCATCGTCAACTGGGTGAATGGAGATTCAGTAGCCAAGCAAAGAGGACTGAGAATTACTGAAGAGCGAATCACTTTGCCCGGTTCGCCGGAGTACCCTCTTGAGTTCCTCCAGGTTCAGATCGCAAGCGTAGAGTCGAGATTCGATGGCGCCCTATCGACATCCGGGGATATTGAAGTTGGGGGGCAGGTGAGAGACGGGCTCCCCTTCCTGACTAAGGTCGGGAACTTCGAGGTGGACGTCCGGTTGGAAGGCTGCATACTGCTATGCAGGGCGATCGATCAGCCAGGTCTTATCGGGAAGATCGGGAGCGTCCTAGGGGAGGCGAACGTGAACATCGGCTTCATGAAATATATGAGGACCGCCGTCGACTCGGAGAACTTTCAGAGCATGATCTCAATCAAGGTGGACGATCAGCCGACGAAGGAGACGCTGAAGAAGATCGGCGAGATCGCTGCGATCCTGGAGTTCGTCTTCCTGGTCGTGTAAAGATGGAGAAAGCTAACGCATTATTTCATTTTACCTAGAGAACACATTAATTGATTCCCTTTCATTTCTACCGTCGTAGCTTGAATAAACTCGGTTCTCCCTGCAAATGTTATTTTTTATAATTTTAATATGTTCAAATTTGAACTTAATAATTTTATTAAAGGGTTAATATCACCAAAAACCCTCCAAATTAGTACATTCATAAAAAAATTATATTACATTCATAACAAATTTATCCTATATTAATTTTTGTACCATCAAAAACTCCAAACACATACATTTATGATAAATTCACCATTCATTATTTTCATTAAATTAGATTAATATTACAAAAAAAAATCACTAATACACTTGTGACAAATAAAGAATAAAATCTCAAATTGATACCACGTGTTATCTAATTCAGTAATTGATAGTAAAATTTAACAAATTAATGAAGAATAAATTTGTCATAAATGTACTAATTTGAAATTTTTTGTGATTATATATTAGCTTGTGATAAATTTAGTATAAATGTACCAGTTTGAGATTTTCTATTGTATTAATCATATATTAAAATGATGGTTGGCAATCCGGAGAGGAAAATTGGGAAAAAAAAAGGAATAAAGGAATATAAAATTCATAAATGTTTAAAAAATTGCAAAAATCATCCATGTTAATACCGGCCATGCGATTGAGGATAATTGGCATCCACGTCAGCAATTTATTGTAAAAAAAATGATCAATTACATTGATAAATTGTCAAAAGATTTAAGACTAAATTGCCACAAATGAAATATTTAGAATTGAATTGTTCACCATATAAAAGGTTTAGGACTTGGGACGCCTAGAGTGCCAAAACTTGGCACGTAAAAACACTTAAATACCAAAACTTTGGAAATGTACACTTAAGTGCTAGTTTCAAAGTAAAATGGATCACTTAAATGCCACTTGGGCTAAAATCCGATCAAATTGTTGACATTGCAATTTTCTGGCGAATTGGGTGCAAAACGGCGTCGTTTTGCATGTTGACGTGGCGACAAATTGCAAAACGACGTCGCTTTTTTGTGTCGATGTGTAAATAATTAATAAAAAATTAATTAAATTAAATTAAAACTTAATTTTATTTAAAATATTCTAAAAATATTAAAAACCAAAAATTAAAAAAAAAAAAATTAAAGGGGGGGCGAGCCCTCGCTGCTGCCGCCTTCCTATCGCCGCCGAGAATGGCCAGCGACGGAGGGAGGAGGGTTAGCTGGGGTTGCCGGCCCCCGGCCAACCGGCGGCGAGGGCCGCGAGCCCTCGCCGGATCGCGATGAAGGCCGCGACCCTCGCCCCAAATCTGGGCGAGGGTTCGCGAGCCCTTGCCCTCGCCGCCTCCCTGCCATCGTTGGGAAGGGCCGGCAACGGTGGGGAGCATCACCCGCCCCACGACCAAGGCTCGGCAACCCCGCCAACCGGCGGCGAGGGCTCACGGTCCTCGCCGCCTCCCTACCGTCATCGGGAAGGGTCGGCAATAGTGGGGGAGCATTAGCCGAGGTTGCCGAGCCCTGGCCTGGGGCCAGTGATGCCGGCCAACTGGCGACGAGGGTCGCGGCCCTCACCGCTGGTTGGCTAGGGGCTGGCAACTTGGCCGACCCTCCCCACTCCGTCGCCGGCCTTCCGGTGGCGGCAATGAGAGCTCAGCCCTCGCCGCCCCTTCACCCCCCTTTTTAATTTTTTTAATTTTTAGTTTTTTAATTTTTAGAATATTTTAAATAAAATTAAGTTTAAATTTAATTAAATTAATTTTTATATTAATTATTTAGATATCGAGACATAAAACAACGTCGTTTTTGCAATTTGTCGCCACGTCAGAGTGCAAAACAACGCCGTTTTGCACCCAACTCACCGGAAAATTGCCATGTCAGCAATTTAGCCGGATGTTGGCTGGAGTGGCACTTAAGTGATCCACTTTACTCCGATTTTGGTACGTACCTTTTTGGACAATTTGTCCCCCTCCCCACCCCTCTCTCCCTCCCTTGAAAAAAAAAAATCTTTTCCCACCATTGGCAAGCGTCTTGCAAAGTTAATTCATGAACTTTATTGAATTAGTTGTGCTTTTTTTTTTTTTAAGAATGAAGTTGTTAATTTTATGGTTTGTTTTGTTTTGTTTTTGAAGTGATTTAAGACTTGGTTTGCTGGAGATTCCATTCAAGATAAGTGAAAACTTTTGGGATTAAGTTAAGTTGATCTACTCAGTGCTATTAAACTCAGTTGGTTAATTTGAATTTTGATAGGTAGTATGATTGTACTTCAAGATTGACATGTTGAGTTATAATGTTTTCTTGTCTTAATTATAATCTTGTCTCCATTCCGAGAAAGTGTTTGAAAGAATACCAAAAGGTTTTATCACATATTAGTACTTTGAAATGCTCAGGTGCAATTCTGTAAATTTGCAGAAATGAGAGGGCTCTTTTAACAGTGATATTTTAAGGTTTTAATTGTTAATTAGTGGATTATTAAGTTAGATTAATTAAAATAAATCAATCCGATTTAAAATATTAGGCTTGAATCTTTAGGGGGAAGTTTATGATTTCACCAAGCTATGAGACTAATCTACAAAAACTAGAAATTCCGGAGGCTATTCACAGCATTATAAACATTATGATAATAGGTAGTTGAGTTTTTTTTTTTTAAATGATTGCTTAATCTTAATAATTTATCTAACTAGTCAAAATTGGACATTATTGCATAATTAAATTTTTTGGTCATATAATTTCACAATTAATTAAAAAGCGGGGCTATTTGAATTTGTAGCATGTCTAGAGTGTAAATAATATTCATGTGTTTTACATGACAAATAAATGGCATTTGGTATTTAGTTTAATTAATATGACTTGACTAATTGAAGATTGGAGTTAGAGGTGAAAATTGTAAAATGAGAAATTTTACTAGGGCAACTATCTAATTCTTGAAATCTAGAATTATAGGAAAATAATCTTGATTTTGATCATTAAGATGAACCTAATCAAGGCGGGGTCTTGATCATTTTTGATAATGCACGACTTACATCTTAAATGAACTTAAATTATATGTTTGAAAAGTGTAAGTAAATACTTGTTCTTTTAGATGAAGTTGATCTTCCTATTACTGGCTCCAAGCACTCGAATCATCTAGAATACAAGTTGTATTTCCTCAAGTAATCCAATTATTTTATTATGAATATATAAATAATTATGAGATAAGGTTAATATATATTTTACTCTCATCAAATGAGTGATCGTCACTTTCTGAATTATAATGATTCCTCGGAATGTCATGTAATATTACTCATTGAATGTTTATCCTATTGCACTTTTGGGTCAAACAATAAGATGATCTCCTACCTTAAACTTAAAGACTTCATTTGCTGAGCTTAGGCTCATCCAAATATTTTATAAATTGATCAAGTTTTGAGTTTAGGGACATCTAAATTAGCGTTTTCGAAGATCTTTTTCAGGACTTAATCAGAGTACGCAGCAAGGTAAGAGTATATATTTTGCATATGGAGAATTGATTATGTACAGAAAGAAAAGAATTTCTGTACATCATTTGAGGTTTTTTATTTTTTTGGCCTTTCAAGGTTCCAATTATATGAAAAAATTCAGTTGTGACATGCAAAATAGAGATTATCTATTGAAGTGGAGGAAGTGGGCAATTACAAATGATATGCTGAAGAAACCGTTCACCCTATTGGTGAGGATGAGCCTAAGCTGGGTAGGTCCTGTTGCCATTCTCCTCTCCGATCTTGGAGCTTCTGCTTGCTTCGGTTCTCCGTCTCTTCCTCTTGTTGATTTTCCTTCGTCGCGATGTCTAAACTTGAAAATCTCCATTTGAGTGCTCGGAAACCCTAATTTTTGCCCCTTCGCTCTTCTTTCACCGATTTCCTTCCCCTCAAGGTACCCCTCTTTCTTCACTCATTTGAGCTCCCTTCAACCCTTAAATCCACGAATCATCCAAATTCTCATTCCCCTACAAACAAAATATGGCTGATCAGAACAACGAAGACAGGAGACTTGTGGCTCTCTGCAAAAGTATGGGCAACCTCTGGAATGCAGTCGACGTCGTCGATATCCCAAGTGCAATCTCTCCTGAAAAATTACTTGAGTGTTGCAAAACCCTATTTGGTCGATTTTACACAAACCCTGCTTTGAACTTCAATGCTTTTATAAGCCTTATGAGAAAAGCTTGGAGGACGGAGAACTTTACCTGTGCGACGCTGGAACCTAGTTTTTTCTCCTTCTCCTTCCAGTCGGAAGCTGAGAAACAGAGAGTACTCCAATTTGGGCCTTGGTCCTTCTTCAACCATCTTCTCGTACTTAGGCAGTGCAAACCTGACACACCTGAGTTCTGTTATGATTTTAATCATTGTGATTTCTGGGTAAATTTTATTGGCTTACCTTATGGGAGAGTTACCTATGATGTTATCGAGTCAATTGCTTCCAAACTTGGAGCAGTTGTCAAAGTGAAATTGGAGGAAAAGGGAAATAGCACCTATAAGGTGGGTAAAGCCAGAGTGACATTGCCATTAGCAAGCCCTCTGAAGACAGGTGTGGTGGTGAATCTAGATAGCAAAAGGCTCTGGGTTGAATTTAAATATGAACGACTGCCCTATTACTGTTATTCCTGTGGTAGAATTGACCATTATGCAACGGAGTCTGCTAAAATACCCTACAAGGAATCAAGGTTGGAACAGAATTTACCAACCCGATGTGGGGACTGGCTGCGAGCTGAGGTGAGGGAACTAAGCCCCTACGGTAAAATATTTTATGGGAAGCAGAAGCTCCCTCCTGAAGAAGTGGATGTAGTGCCTGAAACCCCCTTATCTCCTGCACCTGCAATAGAACGGAACAGTTTATCATTATCTCAGCATACACAGGTTTGCAATACCCAGCCACGGGGAAAGGAAACTTACCAACCCTCCTCATCTTGGGAACTCATCCCGGTTGAAGAGAAAAGCCCCCAGAAGAGGGGTAACTGCTGCATTGATGAGGAATCAGTATTGATACTACACGAGGAACAGATGAAGAAAGCTGAAGTAGGGCTGGATGTGACCCCTCCTGCAAAGCCGAAAGGGAAATGTGTGAAGTCGACTAATTCAAAAAAAGTTAAAAGATTCTGTCCATATGGAGCACAAACATCATCTCAACACTCAGAAGACAGTACTAAGCTAGTGGAAACACCTATTAGGGTGGCAGAAAAGTCAGATCAATGGGCTCTGGTGGCTAGCCCTAATAAGCCACCAAATTACCCATGAAACTTTTAAGCTGGAATTGTCATGGGCTGGGCAATCCCCTGACAATCCAGGCTTTGCGAGTCACTGTGACTCAAGAAAGGCCCAATCTTGTTTTCATTATGGAAACAAAAAACCCATAATATAAAGTGATCAAATAAAAAAGGAGATTAAAGTTTCAAAACAATTATATAGTTAATCCAGAAGGTACAGCAGGGGGCTTAGCTTTATTCAGGGATGATCAATTGCATTTATCCATCAACTCCTCCTCAGCTATAGCAATTTTCACCCAATGTCATTTGAAAGACAACAATTAGAGAATGAATATTATTTTTCTCCATGCTCCAAATGTTTTCAAAGAGAGAATACGGCTATGGGAGCAGATTTATTCAGTAAGTGTGCACTATCGAGTACCATGGCTTTGCTTGGGTGATTTTAACGACATCTTATATCACTGGGAGAAAGTGGGTAAATACAAAGCTGAAACTTACACGTTAACAGCTTTCAGAGACTTTGTCAATCAATGTTACTTGATGGACCTGGAATGTAAGGGGTGCTCTTTCACCTGGTCAAATAAACGTGAGGGAGAGAATCTGGTGAAAAAGAGGCTAGACAGAGCTTTCTGTTCGCTTCAGTGGAGAGTTACTTACCCAGAGGCTGAATGTATTGCACTTTCGGCGATAGGCTCGGATCATACTCCTCTCCTGATATCCCTGGCTCAACCAAAGCGTAGAAAACGAAAGCAGTTTAAATACGAAGCATACTGGACTGATGATGCAGAATGTAAAACCATAGTCAGAGATACCTGGAATGAACTTGCCTTACATGATCTTAATGTGATGGAGAAACTGCAGCAAGTACAACAGCAGTTGATACAGCGGAGCAAAAGCAAATTTGGCCATGCTAAGAAGAGGATCACCTGGCTGAAAGGTGAACTCCAGAACCTGATGAATAGCACACAAATCAATGGAGAATCAGCTCAAGCGAAAAAGTTAACTCAAGAAATCGATCAACTATGGCGACAAGAGGTGATGTATTGGGGCATGAGGTCGAGGATAAGCTGGATAAAGTGGGGTGATAAAAACACTCGATTTTTTCACGCGATGACAATTCAGAGAAGATGTTGAAACCAGATTACAATGCTGAAAAATGAAAGTGGAGATTTGGTACGAGGGGAACAACAGCTACAAGGAATGACATAACAATATTACAAAAATTTATACACATCAGTGGGCTCCCGCAACTGGCAACCCATCTTACAACTCATCCCTACCTTAGTGGATGACCAAATGAATCATACCTTGATTGCTCCAATTACAAGGGAGGAAATTACTAGAGCTATGCAACAGCTAGGAGCCTTCAAGGCACCTGGTCCCGATGGGTTTCATGGCATCTTCTATAAAGAACACTGGACAACAATCTCCAAGGATATCCATCAAGCAATGCAGCTCTTCTTCACCTCTGGCCATCTAGATCCTGCACTCAACCGAACACTCATCACATTAATACCCAAAATCTCACACCCTGAAAAACTGGAGCAATATCGCCCCATCAACCTCTGTAATTTTCTTTACAAAATAACCTCCAAAGTACTAACAAACAGGTTCAAACCAATTCTACCACACATCATCGTAGAAGAACATAGTGCTTTTGTGGGAGGCAAGCAAATTCAGGATAATATATTGATAGTTCAGGAGGTGCTACACAGATTACGAACCAACAACAGGAAAAAGAAGTTTCAAATTGTTTTAAAATTGGACATGCAGAAGGCGTATGACCGCATTGAATGGGACTTTCTTAAAGCATGTCTAACAAAATTGGGATTCTGTGACCTATGGGTACAATGGATCATGCAGTGTGTGACCACAGTAACATTCAGCATAAATTTTAATGGGGAGCCCTTACCTTTCTTTAAACCCACCCATGGCTTACGCTAAGGCGACCCACTCTCACCTTATCTATTTATCATAGTGGCCAATGTGCTATCTATCCTAATGAAGAAAGCTGTTTAGGAGGGTTCACTTACATGAATCAAATTGAACAACCACTGCCTTACTCTGTCCCATCTACTTTTTGCAAATGATTCGATCTTCTTCCTGCATGGCACAATTGTAGAATGTCAAAACTTGGCTGATATCTTAAATCAATACTGCTTTGCTTCAAGTCAGGCAATCAATCTCAACAAATCAGGCATTTATTTCAGCAAAGGATGTCCTACAGCTCTAAAGAGAAACATGGCAACAGCTCTCAGAGTTCCAGAAATCACAAAGACAGGGAAATATTTAGGCATACCTTTAGACTGGGAGCACTCCAAGAAAGACATGTTCGCATGGATCTTAGCTCGGGTCAATCCCAAACTGGACAGCTGGAAGGAAAAATTGTTATCAAAAGAAGGAAAGGAAATACTCCTGAAAGCAGTAATACAAGCCATCCCTCAATATGCTATGTCAATATTCAAAATACCTATATCGATTTGCAAAGCAATTGAGAGGAAGGTTGCATCCTTTTGGTGGAAAAGTAATGAGAAAAATGCTGGAATTCATTGGAAGAAGTGGGATTTGCTGAAAACCAGGAAGAGTGAAGGGGGTTTGGGTTTCAAAGATCTACAAATCTTCAACACAACAATGCTAGCTAAGCAGATGTGGCGTATCATTCAAAATCCAGACTCTCTGTTAACAAAAATTCTGAAAGGGCTGTACTACTCACACTGTGACATATGGAATGCTGGCAGAGGTTCACGTCCCTCGTGGGGTTAGCAGAGTATCATCAAGGCCAGGGAGTCCATAGCTCCTCAAGTCATGCACAGGATTGGCAATGGAAAGAACACAGCAATTAGAACAGATTGATGGCTAAAAAGTGGCCCCATAAGAGGCCCAGCAACAAATCAAGAGCCAGCCAAAGTTGCAGATCTCATAAACCAAGGTACAGGCACATGGAATGAAAATCTACTACATCCTATGTTTGATGAAAGAAGAGTTAGGGAAATTTTAGCCACATCCATTGGCTTACCTGATGAAGAAGATAAACTAGTATGGATGCATACAAAATCAGGAGATTATTCAGTAAAGAGTGGCTATTTTATATTCAGGGAAGCCTCAATCAGATCACAGGACATACAAGCAACCTCGTCTTACCAAGTTAACCCCAACCTCTGGAAATATATTTGGCAGTCCACAACCCCACCCAAAATTAAAGTTTTCCTCTAGAACACATGCAATAACGCCCTAGCTACAATGGAGAATTTACACCACCGAAAGATCATACCTTCTCCTCTATGCCCCCTCTGTAAGCAGGAAGCAGAAACCCTCGAAAATACACTCCTTCTCTGCCCATGGACTGCCAAGGTTTGGAACTCGGCTCCCCTGCATTTACAGATCTCCAGATTCGGCCTCACCCGATTCGAAGACTGGATTTGCAGCATACAACAAAATCCAGTTACCTCCGGCAAATTTGATCATATAGCAGTGGTGTTATGGAGTATTTGGAAAGAGCGGAATCAATTTATTTTCAATCATCAAACCCCAAGACCGCAATCAACAATTGCTAGAGCAGAGGCATTAACAAAGAGTTACAGAGCAATAAACGGTAAATCTAACAGCAAGAAGGAGACCGAACACTCATTTGGAACCTGGCTTCCACCCTCTCCAGGCACGCTCCGAATCAATATAGATGCATATTTTGCTCCCGACTCGGCAGATGACTTAACATCCACCGATGTGAGAGATCCTCCTCGACACAGAGCCACCATTGCTTGCGTCTGTCAAGATCACCGAGGCTTCTTGGTGGACGGTTTCGCAAAGCCGCCGACCTAAAGAGGAAGTTATAAAAAAAAAAAAATTGCGAATTAATTAGCGCGCCGGCTTCTCAGGTGGAGGCGATCGCAATGAACGAAACCCTAGATTTCATCGAGAACCGAAGCTTTCTCTCTCCACAAGTACACTCTGACTGCCTCTCTCTTGTGCACGAGTTAAAGTCTTCTACTGAACTCAATTGGGAAGTGCAGTCGATCGTGAGCCGGGCCCAAGCCAAACTGGCCCGTCTTCCGGGCCTCTCCTTGGCCCACTGCAGCCGAAGCTCAAATTGCCTCGCGGATTGGACAGCTAAGGCCTGTTGAAACAACACTTTACCCCCTAACTGGATATCCAATCCCCTTGCTTTAGTTGATCTTTTATGCACTTAAGTTCTTGGTGTTATATTCCCTCATATGAAATAGTAAATCAAGTACTGCTGTTTGCCGTTCAAAAAAAAAAGAACGTTTGGTCTAAGTTGACTTATAAGGTATTATATAGATGACGAATCAAGCTGACCGAATATTGCAGCTTTCTCATTTGCTATTGTATGATGAAAAACACATGTAACAATATGTTTTATTTTATTATAATATGGAGGTCGAAATCGAGCCTAAACTGAAATTACACCTTTGTGACAAACAGCAACTTGCTTGAGAAAGAAGGCAGGGAGCAAATGCAATAAAAGAAAAATGAATGGTAAGACTTAAAGAGAAAGAAAAAAGAAAGAAAAAATCGCTCAAAAACTAATTTTTTTTATATGCACATCTAATTTGTAGAGCTCCCAAATAATATCATTATCTACTGAAGGGGCATAAATTAAATTTGAGCACATCAACGAATAATGTTAATCCGGATTGATTTGGCCGATGGGATTCGGAAAAGTTTGCCATCCTCTCAAGTAGATAAGTAATAGATGTCTACTTAAACACGATGGAGATAGTAATCCTAAATGATATCATTATTTTGTATTCGCGAGGATTTTATATTATCGTGTGTAAAAAAAAAAAAAAAAAGTTGCATGTCCAATGCCAAAAATCCAAGGTCGGGTCAAACACCACTAGCTTATAAAGTGACCTGATGATGGGTAAATGAATTACTTTTTTAAATTGCAGAAAGAAGACTAAATGAACGAAAGATAATTAAGTTCAAGCATCTTATAAAAAAAATGATTGCATCGTCTCCAATACATGTAAATCAAAAGAGACTATCTTTTGAAAAAGAGAAATCTCAATCATTTTTGTCTCTACTATATCTATCTGATTTATTAGTATAAAGTTTATAATGAATAGGTCAATAATTTTATTTCTGTCTCACGCATTTCAACATCAAAATTTGAATATTTCCTATCATCAGCGAGCTTTGAACGCGAAAAAAGAGGTTCAAATCTTGAATGGTTTTTCTATTATCATTTCACATTTATTACATGCCACATATATTTATAAAAAGAAAAATTCTTTACATTATTTAATGATTTAAATATTTTTGGGAAAACTTTAAATAAGAGCTAGAAGTGACATTATTTTCTTAAATAAAAACTTAAAGTAGATTTTATTTCAAATAAGAACCTGAAGTGGTCAAATTATCTCAAATAAAAACCTAAAACGAAATTTGTTTCAAATGAGGGATCGAAGTAGCCATATCAGTTTTAAAAAAAGGCCTAACCTCTCATATCGAAGGGCATCTTCGTCTTTTAATTTATTTTTTTGTTTATTTATTTTTTTTCTTTTTTTTTTTTTTTTTTTTTTTCTTATTTTTCCCCTTCCCTCCACCGGCCATGGCAGAGGCTATCGAACTCAAGCGAGGTTTGTGACATCCTAATTTTCGAGTCTAATTTTGATGAGATGAAATGGGCTTTCTATCGATGTGCCAATAGCCTTTTTTTTTTAAGTTGGCCACTCACGAGTTAACTAGCCTATCAGATGAAGCCGTTGAGGAATCTAAACGTAATAAACTTAAGAATTTGACCAGGAATCAACTACTCGATTGTGCTAATTTGTAAGGGTCATTACGGCACTGCCAAAATTGATCAGAGACCGGAGATAGGTTGATTCGATAAAGGTATGGGATTAGTGCGTGGGTGATTCCACCTAATTGCAAAATTTCTATCGAATGGCACTAGACCGATTTTTCTGTCATTTTCTTACCATGTGTCCGTATTTAAAATCTCGAAATTTTCATGACAACCAAAAGTTGTCAATGTGTCAAAGATGTATGTTGTGGCTCGAAATTAATCAACCACGGGTCAATTGCATTAAAAATTCCTAAAAGCTACCTGGTAGAATTAGAACGCACTAAAATCACTTCAGATTGAAATTAATCGCAAAATTGAACTCGATTTCAGAAATTGAAAGTTTTGTCATGTCACAATTCATTTTAGGAATATCGACTCATCTTCCGAAAATTTTTCGGAAATTCCGTAATTTTTACGGAAAATCGATTCGAACAATTCGAAAAACGAATGGAAATTCGGTTTAGCTCATTTAAATGGAATTTTGACTTCTAAGCCGATCTACTGGGTGATGGGAATTTGTGGAAATGTGTGGGATTTTTCTCCAACGAAATTGGACTTCGAATTTGAGAAATTGAGGATTAAATTGAAGTCTAAACTAAGTGAAATTCGGAACTAAGGTTGAGGGGTTATATTTTTGGCATCAAAATGGTTAATACTGAGTTTAATTTGTTAGAAAGAATAAGGGGGCAAGTGTTTAATTGAAGGGATAAGCATGTTGACTCTGTTTCCCCCAATCCAGCTGCCTTCCACGGTTGCTGTTTCCCCTTTCATTTTCCACGGAGCCGCTTCCTCCACATTGCGAAGACCCCTGCCTCGGTCTCCTTCGTGCACCTCCCCTTCGTGCGACGTCTTCACCTTCAATCTCCCTCTTCTTTGCAGCTTCATCCCTTCGTTTCTCTTTCTCTGCCGCCGCAGTCCACTAACCCTTGTCGCCCCATCTTCGCCACCGCCTCAGCCCCATCACCTTGCTCCATCGAAGTCAACTCCTCTCCGTTGAAGCCACGCTGTTGACTCCTCCTGCCCGCAAGCCACACGTCCACCGAATTAAGCCACACACGAGCTGCCCACCTCCACTCACGATTCCCCTCTTTAGGCCACGCCTCCCCCTTTGGTCAACAAACCAGCCTTGTTTTCACTTTGGTTGACTGCCGCTGCTCCTCTGCCACGAAATCCAGCGCCTGCAAGCCCACGCTCTTCACGTCCGCCAGCTTCAAGGTGCCCATCGAAGACCGAAGCAGCCGTGTCTTCTCTTTCCTTCGTCCGAGCCTAACCCATCCGAAGCAGCACGTCCTCGAGGCCGCAGATTTTCAGCTCGAACAGCGAGCTTGTGGCCGATTTCAACCGGCCCGAGCTTCCCTCGGCCTCGCCGAGAGTTCAAATCTCGGCTGCCGTCGCACTGCCATCACCATGAGCCGATTTTCGTGCTAACCGGTGAGTTGCATTCTAATCCTTAATTAGTGGGCTAATGACACTTAGAGGTGTTAGTTAGCTAATTAGTGGATTAATTAGGTTAAGTAGGCTTAAGATGGCTTAGTTAGATTAAGTATATAGTTAGTACTTAGTTAGTTTAATTAGTTTAGTTAGGTGGATTAGTTAGGAATTGGTTAGTTTATTTAGTTAGTGTACTTAGATTAAATTAAATAGGATGGTTAGATTTAATTGTTAGTTAGATTATTTAGTTTAGTTAGTTTAGGTTAATTCAATTAAATGCTTTAAATTTATTTATTTTGTAATTTATTTAATTTTCGGTAATTTATTTAATTATTAATTATTTTCTAGAAATTAAACCGAGATAGTCGGTGACCGGAATTGCATGCCGATCGCAATGGTGTGTTCAATTTCTGCAATTGGATGTTAATTTGTACAAATTGAGTGCTTATTGGAATTTTGAATATTTAATTCCAAAATTTATTAATTTCAATAATTATTCAGAAAATCTCGGGTGTCAAATTTTAACGCTAAAAATGGTTTTATATACTATATAAAACAGTGAGATTTTAAATTGGAGATTATGAATTTTCTGAGTCCAATCTCACCGTGTACCCACACATGACTATTTTACCGTGTATTTTTAATACGAAAAAAATAAGCTAGGATCACTATTTTAATTGAGGCATTTGAGTGTAATGCACGATGTCTTAGGTCGAAATTGATTGGTCGTGTGTTGGTTAAGAGAACACGTCTCGAGCAATTACACCAAACGTTACTAAATCCATTTTGAGGTTACCCATGTATTAGGGTAGCGGGCCGCAATAGATTCTAGACTTACGCTCCTTCGGAAAAGCCGTTAATGAGACGTAGCCATGCTCAATGGGGAAGAGACAATGCCTGGCTACGCCAGTAGACAGCCGAACATGGGAGTCGGTTGTGCCTTGAGTGGCTTAATTAACAATTGGAATGCGTGATTGTTTGATATTGATGTGCCTGATTATAAGACAAAACTATGTGGCATGGTATGGGATATGTTATAACGGTTTGGCCTTATAATCGGAACCCTTGTGATTAATTAAGTTGATGAAGTGTTCTAATTGTGATGCATTGCGATATGAACTATACTGACATGCAAGAAAGAAACTATGGCGAGATAAGTCATCTATGCTAATTGAATAATTATGTGGTTAGACACTTGTAGGTATTTCTCTTCTAATCGGGGCTTAGAGCGTGAACTCGCTAAAATTTATATCTCACCCCATCGTTGGCTTAAAATTTTCAGGACCGTAAAGTGGAAGGTCTGGAGCCGAGTTGAGGCGACCTAAAGAGTAGGTCAGATAGGACTACCTCTTTTTGAAAACTAGTCTTTCGGTTATCGACTTGTGTAAATGACTCAGTATGTTTATAAAAATGTGGTTTGTTTGTTAATGTGATGTCCTGTTTTTCTATCCCGAGATGATTACTGTCATGAGATTTATTTTCGCTTCCACATGTGCTAAAATGAATTTGTCGGCAACTCGTCTTGGGAAGTCGCATAATTTTTATCAATCTAGAGAAAGACGGGCACGCGCTCGAGAATCGGGCGTAACAAGGACAGCCCCCACAAGAGTCGAGTAAGGCACTCCTTGCTAGATCTAGCGAGAGTCGCCTTATTTGACTCCATGTGAGGGCCACCCTTGCCAGATTTGGCTCGAGTGACCATCACCCTGCCTAGCTCAAGCGCAACCCTCACCTGAGGTAAGCGAAGAGGAAAAAAGAAAAAAAATATTTATAAATATATATAAAATTATTTATACATATATATGGTTATAATTTCTTTTAATCAAAATACCATTTTTTGGATGATCGAAATAGTCACTGGCCGCCCTTTTATTTGAAATAAAGTTTATTTCAAATCTTTATTTGAAAAAAATGATGATACTCTAGTCTTTATTTAGAATTTTCCCAATATTTTTTAGTATATACAAGGGAAAATTTTCTTTTTGTTTTCACACGGAGAAAAGAACGCGTTCGGACGTCGTCGGTGTCGCGAGGCTCGTGGTATTTACTCGCTTCTGCAGGGACCGCGTCGGAAGATGAAGAAGAAGAAGACGGCGGCAGTGAGACCACGTCACGCACTCTACCTCCGCCGTCGACCGTGACGGAGCTCGATGGCCGCCGACGGCGGCGCAGGAAGCGACGACTTTGTTATGCTTGTGAAGTTGCCTAACCCCTCGGCGTTGTTGACCAAGTTCGCCATTAATTTATTCCCATTTCTTCTCAGAACTTCGCTTCGTCTTCCCTCCCATTTCCATGAAAAGTCACGATTCCCCCATCAAGCCACCATCGCTGCTCTTTAAATTCCGTCCCTCCCCACCTCCCTCGAATGAATCCAGCATCGCGACGATATGGCGAACACCATCAAGCTCGGTGGATCCTTAGCGACCGGTGCTTTCGCCTCCTTCAGGCTCGCTCCCTTGGCGAACCTCGCCGCCTCCGTCTCCCTCCGCCGCTCCCTCCGCCGCCCGCCGGCGGCCCTGTGCGCGTCCTCCGATGACGATCGCTTCACCGTCCTGGTGGCGGACGAGCTCGGGGAAGCGGGGCTGGATATCCTCAGGGATTTCGCGGAGGTTGACCACGCCGTTGACCTCGCACCCGAGGAGCTGTGCGCGAGGATCGGCGGGTGTGATGCGCTCATTGTCGGGAGCGAGATGAAGGTGAGCGGGGACGTGTTCGGCTGCTCCGGCGGGAGGCTGAAGGTGGTCGGGATCGCCGGGGGTGGGATTGACAATGTGAACCTGGCCGCGGCGAACGAGAACCGGTGCCTGGTGGTGAATGCGCCGAACGCGAGCGGCTCAGCAGTGGCAGAGCACGCGATCGCCCTCCTGACGGCCATGGCCCGGAACATTGTGCAAGCTGCGGTTTCGGTGAAGTCGGGTCAGTGTTTGTCTCATAAATTTCAATCCCTTTTCAGCAATTCTAGTTCTAGCTGTTTGTTCTGTTCTGGCAATGTTTAGTATTGGGAGTGCATATACAGAGGAAACAATGTAGAGTCTCAAATGGTGACTGCTGAATTGTCTTCTGCGTCTTTTTAATGCATATTTACCTTTGAAATCTTTCATGACATGAACTACTTTTGTCCCTAAAGTTGTTGGAATATATTATAAAATCAAAAGCTATCGAACGATTCCATCGGATCGTGGTCCAGTTTCATGTGGAACAATCAGAGACAGGAACATGGGACCTGGAATCCACGCGTAGAAAGTTCAGCTCTACTCATGTGCAACTATGGTTTTGTGATCTAAAAGGGTTCGACAGCGATAATCGGATGCTTTCTCTAGGCACCCTTTTTGGGTCAACTTGTCGTATCCAATTGGCATTACCCGTTAGATCGTGCAGGTCCCAGAGATTGATATGTTCTGAGCCATCAGCATGGCACGTGATTATCCCTTCTTTTTCGGAACGATGCCAGGTTCTAGATGGATCCTTTTCATACCTTAAAGCTTGACGAATTAGAGGAGAAGAGTTTCATAGTCTAGTCAGATATACGAATCTGAAGCGGAATCGATCTGCAAAATGTGTTTCAAGATGTCTTAGTAGAACCACATAGTAGTTACTGCAAGATGCAGTGTAAATTCAGGAAATCCCATTTCCGTACGTATAAATTGAAATAGTGAACTAGCTTTTCTTCGGTTTATGAGGTTCCTTTTGACCTTGAGAAATCGGGATGCTGAAGGAACAGGTTGAGCTTGTGAATCTCAGTATATTTGTGCAGGGGCTGCTATGTTTACCGGCATATTTCCTCATTAATAATAGCAATGTCTTTCTCAGGGGTTGCCCCGAGATCTTACAATTCTGCAGAGGAGCTACTTGATTGATGACAGTTTTCTATAGCTGACTGCTGGATAACAGAACGAATTTTGATCGATCCGGCATATATTTCTAAATGGAACACTTGATAATAACAGATTTTCTATCTCGTGTACATACTACATATTCTCAAAATGGATAGTGAAAACACTCGAACTGTTTTGGCTAGAAACTTGGAAGTGATTTTTGGTATACATGCATCGGCTAATGCAGGTAATTGGCAAAGGAAGAAGTATGTGGGCATGTCTCTTTCAGGGAAGACCCTTGCTGTCTTGGGTTTGTAGAGGTCGGGTTTGATGTTGCCCAACGCGCCAAAGGTCTCGGAATGCATGTAATCGCATATGACCCATACGCCTCCGGTCATCTAGCCCGTGCAATCGGGGTAGAGTTGGTGACGTTCGACAAGGCCATAGCGAATGCAGATTTCATCTCCTTACATATGCATTATACTCCTGCCACGCAGAAGATGCTTAATGATGAGACCTTTGCGAAGATGAAGAAAGGCGTTCAGATTCTGAATGTCACTCATGGAGGATTGATCGATGAAGACGCTCTAGTCAGGGCACTCGATTCAGGAATTGTGTCGCGGGTACTTCTGTCTGTCTCACTTTTGTCTTTTGGAAGCTAATTAAATCATCCGGAACGTTGAAGTGATTTCTCTAACAGGCAGCAGTAGATGTTTTGATAGAGGAGCCGCCACCGAAAGACCACAAGCTCGTCCAACACGAGAAAGTCATCGTTACCCCAAATCTCGGAGACGGTACTTTCGAAGCTCAGGTTGGTTGAATAGCCTGACTTTCTGAATGCTTAAACTTTTCACTTTCTGTGCCATTAGATGACAGCAAAAGCTAATGTGCAGGAACAACTGGCTATCGAAATTGCAGAAGCCGTCATTGAAGCTTTAAAAGGAGATCTTCCTTCGACCGTCGTCAATGAACCGATGGTTGCTGCTGAGGTATCATCTTGCATCTTTATATCGTGCAGCATCAGGTCTCTTCATGAGCTAACGCCATGCGATGTAACAAATAATGAAGTCCTGCATTGATCCTTCAATTTCATTCGAATGCCCATAAAACACGATGTTATCTGAGGTCCAAAATATAATCTTTTCAAGGCTAAAGAAACCGTTCCGTTGATAGTTGCCTGTTCTTACTACGTTCATTAGGCATATGTCCTGCACATTTCAATGCTCCTTTGTTCTATCAGGTCCTTGCGGAATTGAAGCCATTTCTGGACCTCGCAATCAATCTAGGAAGATTTGCTGTCAAACTAATCGCAGGAAGAGGCGGTTTTAAAGCAGTAAAAGTCACATACGCTTCTGCTAGAGAACCGGATCAACTCGACACAAAACTCCTCCGAGCCGCGGTGATCAAGGGCCTCATCGAACCCATTTCCAGCGTCATCGTCAACTGGGTGAATGGAGATTCAGTAGCCAAGCAAAGAGGACTGAGAATTACTGAAGAGCGAGTCACTTTGCCCGGTTCGCCGGAGTACCCTCTCGAGTTCCTCCAGGTTCAGATAGCAAGCGTGGAGTCGAGATTCGACGGCGCCCTATCGACATCCGGGGAGATTGAAGTCGGGGGGCAGGTGAGAGACGGGCTTCCCTTCCTGACTAAGGTCGGGAACTTCGAGGTGGACGTCCGGTTGGAAGGCTGCATACTGCTGTGCAGGGCGATCGATCAGCCAGGTCTGATCGGGAAGATCGGGAGCGTCCTGGGGGAGGCGAACGTGAACATCGGCTTCATGAACGCTACGAGGACCGCCGTCGACTCGGAGAACTTGGAGAGCATGATCTCGATCAAGGTGGACGATCAGCCGACCAAGGAGACGCTGAAGAAGATCGGCGAGATCGCTGCGATCCGGGAGTTCGTCTTCCTGGTCGTGTAAAGATGGAGAAGGCTAACGCATTATTTCATTGTACCTAGAGAACACATTAATTGATTCCCTTTCATTTCTACCGTCGTAGCTTGAATAAACTTGGTTCCCCTTGCAAATGTTATTTTTTATAATTTTACTTTGTTCAAATTTGAACTTAATGATTTTATTAAAGGGTTAATTACCAAAAACCTTCCAAATTAGTACATTCGTGACAAATTTATCATAAATTAATATTTTTATAATCAAAAACTCCAAACACGTGCATTTATGATAAATTTACCCTTCATTATTTTCATTAAATTGGATTAATATTACAAAAAAAATTACTAATACACTTATGACAAATAGAGAATAAAATCCCAAATTGGTACCACGTGTTATCTAATTCAGTAATTTGATAGTAAGATTTAACAGATTAATGAAGAGTAAATTTATCATAAATGTACCAGTTTGAAATTTTTTGTGATTATAAATTAGCTTGTAATAAATTTATTAAAAATGTACCGGTTTGAGATTTTTCATTGTATTAATCATATATTAAAATGTAAACCTATTTTTTCATTTGTTTTTTTTTTTTTTTTTTTTGAGTTATCTTGAAAAGTTTTATTTGCACCTGAAATTGTTAATAAGACCTTGGAGAAAATACAAATTTTTGCATATTCTCTTTTTGAAAAAGGATGTGGTCCCGACCACTTTCAAAAGTATGTTATAAATTAGATATTTGTCACTATCATACATAAGATAAAGTATAACTAACAACTTTTGTAGGTGTCTCGTCATCCTCTTTATCTTACTCTAAACGAACTTGGATTTTTCAGGCCGACGTAACACGTGTTCCGACTGCACAAGTTCGGTTCACATAGACAGCGAATATTGAAGCCACTTTTGTCGCAAGAAGTATCAAAATCGAACTAGAATATTGAACCGATAAAAAATTCATACATTTTCAATTAATAACCCTTTTCTTCGGTCCAATTAATCGAACCGAACTAAGAATCACTTCTCTTCTTAATATTATAATTTACACAATCTCTCTTCTTTTCTTATTAAACCTTCTTTAATATTTTAAAAAAGACAATCAAACATATTCAAGTATTCGGTCCAAATTATATTCGGTTCGAGATATGGTTTGATTCAAAGTTAATGTATATTCAAATTGTTTGACTTGTTTCCAATTTTCTTAAAACCCGAACCAAATCAAAATATTGACACCCTTATTTGCCGTGCTGCCGAATTACTAGGACCTCGTGTCAGGTAGTCTCCTACCCATTAGGGTTTTGGTGGGACTGTCTTTAGAGTGTACGATTTTAAAAAAAATTTAAAATATATGTATTTTTCTCGTTATTTACTTTATTCTTTTTTTTTTTTGAAGACGTTATTTACTTTATTCAGAAATTCAAAAGATTCCGGTGCATTCGCCCAGGGATGTCAAGTTCAGTGTCAGATGCGTGTGCGAAATCCACCACAAAAATAGAGAAATCCGTCCACACCAACCGATTAAAAAATTCCGACAAAAGAACCGATTAAAAATTGAAAAGTTTCCAGAAATCAACTTTTTATTTGTGGTTTCAGACGGACAAAGAGAAAAAAATAATAATTTATTTGTGACTTCACTTCCACGTCGCGTAAGCCCCGCATCCATAAATGCTTGGGCCGGTGGAAGTGACGCAAAAAAATAAAATAAAAAATAAAAAAAAGATGCAGTCTATGTTTCTATATTTTATTTTTTTGTACAACGGGAAAGTAAATTAGAAAATGAATGAATTATGAAAAAGCACGTCCCAAGTTTGATGACTAATTGTCATAATCTTCCGAGCAGAGTATTGTCAATTTTACAGAATGTTCACTTTAAGCGACATGCCATATGTGGCAAATCGTTTATTCTTCAAAAAAAATTATAGTAAAAGTTCCGATACTTATATTTGATGTCATTTTCCCTGAATGAATATGAGACTGGACAAAATTTGCCCCTTGAGTTTGTCGGAAAAAATTATTCGGACAATAGAAAATGATGAGCTAGACAAGCATGACATAGAGATCATCATATCTAATTATTTAAAAGAGTCATAAAAAATTAAAATAAAAAGAAGAGGGAGAAAGAGAGAGGAGTGTTTTGCGGGAGAGAGAAATTATTAAGTTTAAAATTTTCATTAATTAATACACTTTTTTTTATAAGAGGAAAAGTCGCAATCTTCAGCTATACAAATACACGTGCATATACTCCCGTTACATCCTCACTTCTTTATATTCCTCTCTGCCCTCTTATTCATACATTTTTTCTTTTTTCTTTTTTTCTTTTTTTTCCTTTCCTATGCATCTTTGATAATTTAAAAAAGATATATAAAAAAAAAAAAAAAAAGGAAGACAAGAAGGGCTAAAAAATAATAATAATGTCGAAAAAATCTGACTGAAACCTGACACACGAAAACTACGACGTCGGTCTCCCGCCGTACGCCTGCTTGCACACCGCGTCCGGCTTCTGCGACGGCGCGCACAGCTGCGACGTCGCCGGACACTCCCTCAGGCAGTTGTCCCCCAGGCTCCCGAAGGCCACCGCCGCCCCGCTGGAGAACAGCTCCGCCGGCGGCTTCCCCTTCAGGTAGTTCCCGTCCAGGAACAGCCTCCTCAGCGTGGCCTTCCGCCCGAACTCCGCCGGGATGTCCCCCCTCAGCCTGTTGTACCGCAGCGTCAGCGAGGACAGCTGCGGGTAGCTCGCGAAGTTTCCCGGGACGGACCCCTCGATCCGGTTGAACCCCAGATCGACGGCGACCAGGCCGCCGCCGACCCCCGCGGGCGGCGCCGCGACGTCGACGCGGGTGAGGCTGTTGTTGGCTAGATCGATCTGCTGGACGGAGGGGAGCAGGAAGAGCCAGGGCTCGAGGGCTCCGACGAGCGAGTTGTGGGCGATTTCGACGACCTCGAGCTGAGCCGCCCCGGCGAAGGAGTCCTTCGACAGGGGCCCGGAGAGCGAGTTCCCCCTCAGGGCGAGCTCGAGCAGGTTCGGCGGGAGCTTCGGGATGGACCCGGTCAGGCGGTTGAAGCTGATGTCGAGCCGGGTCAGGCTCGGGAGCGAGCCGAGCGAGCTCGGCAGCGGCCCGGAGAGGGAGTTGTACGAGAGGTCGAGGGACTGGAGGGCCTTGAGTCCGGTGAAGGCGGGGACGGAGCCGGAGAAGGCGTTGGCGCGGAGGGAAAGGGTGGTGAGGGCGGCGAGGGAGGAGAGGGAGGTGGGGATGGGGCCCCGGAAGGAGTTGTCGGTGAGGTCGAGGACGGCGAGGCTGGAGAGGCGGGAGACGAGCGGGGAGAGGGTGCCGGAGTAGCCGGCGGGGTCGAGGGTGATCGTGGTGATCCTGGCCTGGCCGCCGCCGGAGGAGGAGGGGGAGGAGCAGGAGAGGCCGCAGGTGAAGTAGGAGCGGCGAGGGAGGGAGCAAGGGTCGGAGGAGGAGAAGTTCCAGGAGGCGAGGCAGGACCAGGGGGAATGGAGGACGGGTCGACGGCCGCCTTGAAGGCCTCGAGGGCGGCGACGTCGGAGGGGGAGGTGGTCGAGAGGGCTTGTCGGTGATGAACGGCGGCGGCGGCGATGAAGAAGAAGAAGAAGAAGCGGGAGAGCGAGGGGAGGAGGTTGGCCATGATTTCTGGTTGTGCCTAAGTGCAATTTGGGAGTGATTTGACAGAGGAAAATGGTGAGCGAGTGTGGTGGCGGTGGTGGTGGTGGTGGGGCTTGGACTGTTCTCCTTTTGATTTTTCTATGTCTCAGTGGCTGGAATGCACCATGGCTTTGGGGCCGTGGAACATATGCTTGGAAGAATATATATATTGATCCTACTTATTAATGGGTATTTGATTGCAATTCAAGAATTTGCTTGGGAACTTATGCTTTTATAAATAGACTTCATAGGGTGTCAAAGTGCAATTGATTTAATCTCATAAAATGAACTTTGACGATAATGTTTAGGTGCACACCGATGTGTCTTTTAATGAAATGATGGGTCTTATACAAATTTGACAGATTCCCAATCAAAGTCATGTCAAGCATCATGCTTGAATATATCTAATCAAGGAGCCGGCACCCGACTAATTAGCTGGTCAAGATCTAGTCTTTTCGAAAGGTAGGAGGGGCAAAATCGAGAACCATTAGGGAAATAATTTTCCTTCTCAACCTCGCCAACCTACCTTTCAGCAACTTTTTAAATGTGTGGTGTCATACAAGGATTTTTAGGGTCCAAAGTGGGTTGGATCCTATTAAATTCATTCATTTTTTTTTTTTGTCAGAAAAATTCGTTCGTTGATCAGCTCTAGACATGCAATACAATATCTTGGATGAGCAACCTTAGTTAATAATCGTGAATATAATGTGGTAAGTCAATTGTTTTCCTAATAATGGAAGCATAGTTAATAATATCATTAATTAGAATTAATTTTATAGGTGACATGATAAATGTAGCTCAATCATTAGGATCTAATAATTCAACTCCAATGTTACCCCCACCTCGTAGCCTCCGGGTCGGTTCTCATGCGTCCTATCACCATTTAACTAAAGTCCATTAAATAAAATTTAATGAACGACTTACAATGAAGCTTCAAAAATCAGTGAATGTGGAGATTTTATTGATGTGTTAGATAAAAATTTAGCAGCACAATTAGTTTACAGCATTTTTTGCTCTTTGGTTGATTTAATAACGTCATTAATTACTATAGTAGTTTGAAAAATAATAAAAATAATATAGAGAAAATATTATATATAAAGGGTTCGTACAACTATTTATTTTTTGGTGTAATCATCTTGCATAAGACTATATGATTATTTCGTAATTTTTTCTTAATAGATTTATGACTCCTTAATAATTTTTTAAATAGAAAATGGCTCTTCAATTGTTGTCCCTACATCACTAGTCGTTGACTTTTTAGATTATTAGCACATTAGAAACCTTTCCTAGATTATTAGCACATTAGATTATTAGCACATTAGAAACCTTCCCTAAAGAATTTCTAATATTTTTCATTAACTAATTATCCCAAATGACAAAAGTAATATTTTTTAGTCAGTAAATGAATAATTTGAACAACATTTTCCAAATAATTCGGCCTAAGCTTTTTGCTGATAATTTCCTTCAAATTCGAGGGGTCTCGAATTTATGGATGGATACGAAAGGTTTTTCGAAATAATTCGACCTAAGCATAATTTCGCAAAAGTCGTGGGGCAGGGCGGGCCCCCCTCCGGGCCGATGGAAATTCCAGCCATACACGTTGAATCTTTTTCTTCCCTCGAGGAGGAGCAATGACTAGTGATGATTTGGCGTCGGTGGCATTTAGTGATGATTGGTGTCGGTGGTGCGACTTTGACTTTGGTGGAAGGATGAACAAATTCATGAATGATGAAGGGAACATCGAAATCTATTATGTCCAATCGATGTAACCTGCATTCGTAATGAGAAACCAATACATGAAATTCATCGCCTGAGGACATCCGATCGCTTGCATAAAAAGTCGGGTTGAATCAAAGTTAGGGATAGAAGTCCTAAGTGAGCAACGACGATCGACAGTTCTAATGTCCACATCATCGACATAAGTGGTGGGTGCGCCAAGCTCAAATCTCGATTAGAATTACTTGACTTTTTATCGCGACATATCAGATACGACAATCGTTATAAATTATAATTGTGAAAAGTAGAACTCCAGCATGAGATAATTCCATCTTCCATATCATTTATTTGGGAAATTTGGACTAATTGTCATTCTCAACTCAACTAATTCATCCAATAATTCCCTAAAAAAAAAAAATAATAATAATTGTTGTTGTACCAACTAGATGAGGAATATCACAATGGATTTGTTGCTTTAGGAAATATCACAATGCACGGGACTTTGAATGCAAAACAGAGAAGTCCTTTCTTCTATCGAACGGCACAATCCTAAGATTTACTATCTTCTCTATTTTCATGTCCCCACTGATCGTCAAGTACTTATATTGCAAATAAATCTTGTGCATCCCATGTTGTATTGATGCATCTATTCTCTATTTTATCTAGCGTGCGATCTTATCTTAAGACAAAACGAAACCCCATTGTGAGATTTTGTAAGATCATTACAAATTATTTAAAATTTTAAATTGTTAGATGAAAGCGTGATTTAATAACTTAAACTAAAAAATTCAAATTATAATACCATATGAGATTTTATGAAATCACTACCAATTATTCTAAAATTTTTAAATTATTAGATGAAAATGTGATTTAATATCCGTATACAAAAATGGCATTATCCTTGAATCCACGATCCTGATCAATAGCTTTGGAGAACTCGAAAATCTAAATCCTCATTAGCCTTGATCTCTCTCTAGACGGAACAATGTAACGGGGACCACATTTGACCCATCGCCATGGTGACGATGGTGACGGGTTCAAAGAGCCCTTGGGATTGGGATGAAGTTGGTGATTTAGTTTAGATAGAGTATAGAATCTTATTGAGGAAGTTCGAGATGCACTTCAAAGAATTGGAGAATGCAAGTGACTTTGGTATAAAAGACAGGCATAGTGCCCCAAAATCGTATGAGGAAATTCATGAAGCTTGTCTGAACGCTAGTGTAAAGGACAGCATCAATCATGACTTCCCATCAATCCACTCCTCGGAGAATGCAGCATCGATCGCGACTGCCGTCGAGATCAACAGGCAGCGATATTCTACGTTCAGTTGAATGCGGACATGCAAGGGGTATTTGCCTTTTGGGTAAAAACAATGGACTTAATTACCATATACAAATGATTGGTTTTGTCATTGAAAAAAATCTTTTGTCCGAATATTTTACTGAAGAATGCAAGATAAATAAATATATTTTTCATTAAAAAATCATTTTCAATGAAAGTGGTTAGTTTTCGTTTGTTTGATAATTTAGGCAAATTAATTATCTTCTTATTATATTGAAGAGTTATTTTCTCCTAATCTAAGCTTACATTTTCAATCTAAATTGATTAGTTTTCTGCTATTCAAATACTTGAAATTTTTTATCAAAAAATGCTTGAAAGTTGAAAAAAATTTCATGGAGACAATCTTCCTTTAAACAAACAAAACATAAATTTGGTGTTTTCAATTTGCAAAAAAAAATGTTTCTATAAATTGATTAGTTTTCCTCATCCAAATGCTAGAAAGTTCAAAAAAAAATCTTGAAATAGCTTTTTTTTTTTTCAAATAAATGAACCTTTAAATTTAATGCTTTCTTAACATATTAATCATGAATTTGTTAGAAATTCCACCCACAAAAAAATTAAACTATATATAAATAGATAAATTACTTAAACAAGTGATGTGAGATATCTTAAAACCTCTCTTGCAGGCAACATAACTCTAGTATCATGATAAAAAGTTCAAAGGCTTAAATTTATTGCTGAAGGGAGTATGCATATGAAAACAGATAAATCCTATAAATAAAGATGTGGGATATCTTAACATCCCCTCTTGCACTACTGCCTTGTTAAAATCTGACTTAAATGTTTATTAATTTTTACGTCTAAAAGTACTTTTATGTATAAGTATTCAATGTTTTTTTATAGCCAATTATTTGTGGGGACCAAAATTCCAAACATCATCGTGCAATAGTTAATCTTCCAAAGAAAAAATTTGAAGTTTAGAGATGATTGATGCTGTTTTTCCAATAGAATGTTCTTTTATTTTCTTGTGGAAAGATGCAATAAATAAATAAATGCAGGACTAAAGTGGTGGGGTTACTCTTTTTCTATCCTTCAATCTTTTACTTGCTTTACCGATCATACCAGCTGTAAGTCACAATGTTCGAGGCAAGGTGGCCCTAAGAAATAGACCTAAAGCATCAAACTATTCCATTGGGACATCAAAATTAAGAGCACACTTTAGTTGACTTTTGAACTTCGATCTTTTTAAAAAGTGGTTGGATGAATAAAATAGGCTGACAAATGAAGTTGTTATGACTTTAGAAGGGTGAATCTCCGTTTATTTTATAGAAAAATAAAAATTTAGAAAATATTTTCTCAAAAATAATTACTCATATTACTTAAAAAAATTAATGAACATAAAATAATTGTTTAGAAGTAAATTGATGTCAAAAATGAAAATAATCTTTATTGACGAAAAATCCTAAACTAAAACACTTGTAATAAATTTATCCCAAACTAATTTTCAAAAAAGTATCGCTTATCTTGCTTACAAAAATAAATAAATAGAAAATATTTTCATAATCAAAAAAATGTTTAGAATTAATTTGCTATTTATGATGAACACATTTTTCATTGAGCAATTATTTTAAATGGTAGAAGCAATCATTTAAAAAAAAAAAAATGGTTTCCCAAATCATTTACTTTTTTTCATGAAATGACTCTCAATTCCATACTAGCTTACATTGGAAACTTCATTTTTATAGTTAGAAACTTCACAACAATCCTTCCTCCAAATTCCAAAATAGTGAAATATTCTTCCATTGGAAAAGTTAGGCTTGTTGTCCACACACTTTTACCTTTTTCTTCATAATCAAATCCATGTATGTTAAATTTATTTGATCAAGTCCAACTACTTTCACAAATTTTTCGATTAAGTCCCTTCAACATTAAACCCGACCAAATCCAGCTGACATGACCATTGCTCGACGTTGTGGCATGACATGGATGGAATTCTTCCAACACAAGTGGTGACATGTACTTGTTTATATTGATTAAATTTCATTTACATCATACCATAACGTTGTCCACATTAATTCAATTTTTGTACACATGTCCGTGCAAGCATTTGCAAATTTCGTCACCATCACACTTTTGTCAAGTTTGCCGAATTTGGTCAAATTTGATATCCTTCGATCATAATCCGATGATTCAAACCTTTGATTCAACTTATCTCTCGAATGCATGCAAACTGCCTACTAGATTCACAAGAAAGCAAACATGACCTCTAAAATTATTCTAAGAGAGATGCATTGCATTTCAAATAGAGAATCTCTTAACCTCCAAATCAAGCACCAATCACATTTCAAATAGAGAATCTCTTAACCTCCAAATCGAGCACCAATCACACGGTCGATCCCTACCAAACACAAACTCTCATTCAAATATATATCCCCACCTCTTATGCAGCAAGCTGGCAAAGACCATCTACTCCAATAATCAAATCCCATCACACAATTCCAGGCATCATATTATTATTGTTATTGTTATTATTATTGTTATTATTATTATTGTTATTATTATTGTTATTATTATTATTATTGTTATTGTCGTCGTCGTCGTGGTCGTGTCATTTTCCTATCTTAAGGATTAATAAAACAAGGCTCCCACCAAACTCATTTGAACTGATCAAGACAAGGTCCGATGAAAAAGGCGGTGACATAATTTAAAGAGTCAGCAAGAGTTCAAATGTTCAAATCAAACCACAGTATCATTAGCTGTCAAGAGATGCTTTTTTAAATAACGTTCCACAATTATTTATTTATTAAATACAATAGCCCCCATTTTATAAAAATTTCACAATCATTCCGCCCCGCATTGTCCACGTTTTTATTGACCCTATCCTCTATAAATTAGCAGGCCCAATTTATAGATTAATAATCAGTCAGGCCCGATCTTAATGAAATTTTACTCAATACATGTAGACGGATGCGATTCGAATGCAGTCATAGAGAAATTAAATACATCGGGAGTTTCAATATAGCTCTACCTTCGAATACTCATACCAATTCGGTCATTTTTGGTTATGATGTTTTTCATCAACATTATCCTTTTCTTTTGTCAAACGAAAATAAAAAGAGTTAATTTCCATTGATTTAAATAGGTTTTTTTATTATTAGAAAATGCAAAATCCATTGCAACCTTAGGTCCTAACCATGTCCTTTATTTATTTATTTATTTTTGGGAATGTGCCCAACAAGTTCTAAAACTTGTTGCAAGAGTACAATTGAATCCAAAAACTTGCCAAAAGTACAATTAAGTCCTAAAATTTGTCAAATTGATCCAATTAAATCCTCCTGTTAATACCATTAACTTTTATAATGGAACATGGCATTTTAAAATTAATTTCTCTCTCTCACGTGGCACTTTTAAATTATTTTTATCCAAATCTTATTTAAATTATATTAATTTTTTTTAAAAGTTGAAATTATATTTTAAAAAGCAAAATTGAAAAGAAAGGGGAGGTAGGGTAGAGCCTTGCTAGCGGGCGCTATTGTCGTCGCTACAACCCCCTCGTTGGAGGGGCTGCTGATCTAGGTGAGGGTGGTCGGCCTTCGCTAGCCCTAGGGCCCAATGGCCCTCGCCGACCCTGGGTGAGGGTGGGCAGCCCTCGCTGGCCCTAGGCAAGCCCAATGACCCTTGCTAGGCTCAGGCAAGGGTGCCTAGATCTAGGTGGCACCGATGCTTGCCTAGGCCCAATGAGCATCGTTGGCCCTTACCTAGGGCTAGCGAGACCTTGTTTGGGGCTGGTGAGGCTCATTGGCCCCAAGCGACAACCGGTGTAGTGCAGATCTAGGTGGGGCCTTACCAGCTATCTCCAGTGGCTAGCGAGGTCTCCCCTAAGGTGAGTAGTAGCCAGCCACCCTCGCCCAAGGTCGGTGACCTCTTCTTCTTCTTCTTATTCTTTGACTAGGGTCAGCGACCTCTTCTTCTTCTTCATTTAAAAAATGCCACGTCAAAAATAAAAATTAATTTAAAAAAGCCACGTCAACATTTTCCATTAATTAACTAGATGATATTAACTTTAAAGCTTGATTATACTTTTTGTAAATTTTATGATTCAATTGCATTTTTGCAACAAGTTTTAGGACTTATAGTGCACATACCACTTTATCTTTTTAGTGTTCTTTGCCCTCTGATGTGGAACCTTAGGTTTAGTTGCATTTTTCGTTGGGGGTAGTCCTTAGTTTTGGCTGCTTAGTGAATCACATGAATGGCTAACTTCATGATAACTAGAGGTGTTAAAACGGGCTATGAACCCTTTTTTTTTTTTTAACTCATAATTCTGGGCTGGGTTGTAAATGAGTTATTAGATATTTGACAGGCAGGATGAAAATGGGTTTAGAACATTGTAGTCTAACTAGAGTGGGTCGTAAATAGGTTCCTCTGACGATGTCGCCTCCAAGCAAGTCCATCTGGCCTTCCCACCAAGGTGCGAAGAAATCAGGTGGTGATCACGAGACGCCGCCTTCGAACAACATCTTGATCGGCAACCCTCTCGAGCGATGTCGTTGTCGCGGATCTAATGAGACATGTTCGGCGAGTACGACGCGCTCAACGCCACCTCGTACGCCTCCCACAGCTCAGCCTTCAGCTCCTTCAAGTGCCCCAACAGGGCGCCGCCACCGCCGCCGCCACCGCCAAGGACACGATTGAGATCGAGCTCACTTGGCCGGTTTGTACTGTTCTTTTGCGTAGATTTATTCAGCCTTTTCGCGGTTGTTTGTTTCCTTTTTGAGAATTAGGTTTAGTTTCGAGACGTAGGCTTGGTAAAATCATAAGAAATTGAAAAATTACGAATCTTTTAATAGCAAGGGCTGCGAGTAACAGGGCCACGTACTCTTCCTATTATCGTTCGGCAGTTGATATGGTCATGGTGAAGGGAGAAGAAAGGCTTTAAATCGAACTCTTCTCGAATGGCCATTTCCCTCTTTTCGGAAGGAAGTGCAAGAGATTGGCCACGACTGCTGCACCCGTTTGATAATTTATGGATTGCCTGTAACCTGTTCATAATTAAACGAAAATCAAAGCCTGAATCCATTTCATGATTTGTTGATGGCTCAGGCCGAATCTTTACCGCCACCTTCGGGTCCCCATTCATAACTTGACCCCTCGAGCTCCCTAGCTCCACAAGCTAGTCTATGAAGCCATCCATTCTTCTAAGGCAATGATATAAGGATAAATATGCTAAAAATGAATCTTGAAATGTGTCGGGATGAAAATTCGCATTGGAAATAAATAGGTTAATTTGGGTTGATCATTTATGACCCAACCCAACCAATCCATTTTGATGGGCCTATTGACAACCTAGGACAACAAAAGATACTTAACCAATATCTAACTTGTGTCAAACTATATATCTAGGTGCATAAATGGATGTCTAATCTATAAAATGTGCATCCACGATCTTTATATCTACAATCTATAGTGAAATTGATGATTGATACATCAAGTCTAGTATGCTAATTGATGTCTGTCCGTGCACTCTTCGCATAGTTTCATTCGACCAGAGTGTATTGTGCCAACAAGTTGGTTATATATCTACAATCTATAGCGAAATTGATGTTTGATGCATCAAGTGTAGGTCGCTAATGCATGGCCGCCCGTGCACTTTGTGACAATTCCTGTGCCCGCCTAACTTGCATCCTAGGCGTATTTAATCTCAATGCTATCACCACCATCTTTCAAGCAATTGTGCTATACTTTACATCATTCCAGTTCTTTCTAAACATAAAAATTAAAGATCACACCAAATGACCATTTAAATTGGAAGCCCTAAACGATGAAGATTTAGTAATTTTTTTTTTTTTTTTTCCTTTTAAATGGAGATTTTATTTTGCTAAAGTGGGAGGTCTCGAGTTCAACTTGCTGTTTCCAAATATCGGGATACGGCTGGGGCCGGAGTGACTGTCTTGCCAAACGTGTGCCCAATCGGTTGACGACAGGCTTGTGATGATACATAAGAAAAGCAAAGTGAACAACCTCCTCCAGTTAAAAAAATAAAAATTAAAAATTAACACCCTTCGATCAAAATACGAAATTGATCCTCTAAATTAATGCACTTTTAGACTCAAGTTATAGTACCATGCATCACTTTTAGAGACAATTCTCAAGATAATGTTGTTATATGATTACTAAGATATCTTCACGCAATGCGCGCGGTCGCGAATTATATCATTTTTTTCAAAAAAAAAAGAAATTAAATTAGAAAACTCCATTTATTTTTTATCATCTGAAAACTGAAAATATTTTCTTGTGCATAAGATATCCTTTCATAGAGCAATTTTATAAAAAAGTGATCAATATTATGAAAGTCTCCAAACTATTACATTTGTAGTAAATTTACCCTATATTAATTTTTGTTAATTTTTTCTATCAAATTATTGAATGTCATAACATGTGGTAGTTGATGAGTGTACCGGCTTGGTTTCATCCTTTGTTTTCCACAATTGTACAAGTTTTTTATTTTTCGATGTATTAATATAATATATGGAAATCAATAGAAGGTAAACTTGTATAAATATACAAGTTTGGGATTTTAATGGTAAAAAAAAAAAATAGTTTTGGGTAAATTTATTATAGGTATAACAAATTGACATCTTTTATGGTAAAAAAATGGCACATTCCATAAAAAAAAAGTATGAACTTAAGGTATTGTCTCAAATTTAGCCCGAACTTTATTTTGTCTTAAAAAAAAAAAGAAGAAGAAAAAAGCATCAACTTTTACTCGTGTTCCAAATCTAGCCCCTGTTAACCCTCCTTCCACAGTCATTTCCACGTTAGCAATAATATCCAACAAAGCAAATTGATGTGGATATAAAGGCAACACTACATTTGAGCTTCTTCTTCTTCTTCTTTTTTTTTCCCTACTGTACGATTTATGAGATTGGGGGGATTTTTTCTAGGGTTTCCTTTATTTAGCAAATTCGCACACGAAGTCTTCAATTTGTTGGAAGATCTCGCGCGTTGCCTTGCTCGATCATTCTCTCACATGGAGATGCTCACTCTCGCACATATTCACACTTGATCACTTGGAGATATCATTTTCGTCGAAATTTTGGGCTTGAATGATTTGTACTTACTCAAGATTTGAAGTAGATGAAGCATTGAAGGCATTGAACTAAAGGTATTCTTCTTCTTCTTCTTCTTCTTCTTCTTCTTCTTCTTCTTCTTCTATCTAGGGTTTCCTTTCTTTAGCAAATTCGTGTGTGGAAATCTTCAATACGTTGGAAGATTTCGCACACTGGTTTTGCTCACTCATTCTCTTTTAAGGAGATGCTCACTCTCGCACATACTCATGCTCAATTGCTCGAAGACATTGTTTCCGTTGAAAATTTTGGGCTTGAAAGATTTGTGCTTACTTAACGGTTGAAGTGGATAGAATGTTGAAGGCATTGAACTCTTTGTTATGAGATGTATTAAATTGCATTCACCATGTGCTTAATGGTTTGTCTGGAAGTGATCTACCTCATAGAAACTGAAGTCGGTTGAAATTTTCTGGGCTTAACAAACTTGTGATGTTGCTAGGTCTCTAGAATCTTCTGGCCTAGAATGAATTTGATCATGGCCATAGGTGAATATGTCATGACTTGGAGTATTGGACTCAGTCGATACTTTTGTGCTTGCAAATGGTTCATCGATAGAAGGGGGGTTTCATTGTCATATCTATGGTCATATTTTCTTTGGGGAACCTCAATTATTTTATCATTTGGGGTTAGTTTAGATGATTATGTATTTCAAATGGGTTGTCACATGTTTAGATATTGAAAGCCAGAACTTATTCTTTTCTTTAGAGTTTCTGATCAAGAAGTTGTTGTGTGAAATTCTTTTTTACAATGTGTAGTGTGTGATAACTTTTTATTATGCCTTATAGTTAGTAGAGCTATTATTGTCTTACTAGGTATTTCATTAGTGTGATGAGTCAGACATTGAACTTCAAATGTCCACATTTTTGCTCTATCTCTATTTTATAGGATTGGGTTTGTTGGGGTTCTCTTTCTTTTATCAAAGGTTCTACAAATTGCTCGACGATGGTTCATTAGACTTGTGCGATAATGAAATAAATATATTCGATGATAAGAGATTAGGACAAGGGAGACGAGGAAAGATTTTAAGGAAGCAATAATAGAGGAGCTAGATGATGGTCGAGACTTAACTGAAGGTTCCATTGATATAACAATGGAGGAGGAGGTTGGTGTTGTTCCACGCGATGGTGGGGATGATGATGAAGATGCAATATTTGTTGTTGAACCTTTAAGTGGTCCCGATATTGATTATTTTGAAGAAATTAGTGACAGTTGGACAAATAATTAATAGGTAATGACCCCATGTGTGACCACAACAAGAATATTTAATCTAGCCGTGATATTTGAGTCTCATGAACTGTTCAAGATTACTATGCAAAAATATGCAATAACTAATGGATTTGATTTTTTTTGCCAATGAGTCAAAAGAAAAGAATGGAAGTAAAGTGTGTGAGTGGTTGTGATTGGAGGTTGTATGGTAGTTGGGTTCGAGATGAGAAAACTTTGTAATAAAGAGAGTTGGAAATCCACATAGTTGCAATAGAAGCCTTACAAATAGGCAAGCCACTTTTACATGGTTTGCTCGTGAGTACATGCATAAGATTAGAGCAAGACTCAATTATTGAACTATTGAAATGCAGACAAATGCAAGAGAAAGGTTTGTCCTGATCCTTAAAAAAAAAATGCCATAAAGCCATATGCATATCCCTAAGTCGTATAAGGGGACCTATAGGGAAGCAATATAATATGGTAAGATCTTATTTGGATGAGCTCAAGAGAGTTAGCAAGAATAAAACATTCGTGATAGAGGTCAACATGGCAACCAAAGTATCTGAGAGGTTTTATGTGGGCTTTGATGAGTTGACAAGGAGGTTTTTAGTAGGATGTTGGACTTAGATGGGTGTTTCCCAAAGACTGGATTGAAAGGTATGTTGTTATGTGCTATTGGAGGAGATGAAAACAATAAAATGTTTCCGATAGCTTGGGTAGTTTTGGAAGTTGAGTTCGAGGCATCATGGACTTGGATTCTTACTTGGTTATTTATTGGCTTGAATGTGGGCATAGGCGCAGGTTGAACTTTTATTAATGATCAACAAAAATTCTCACATTTTCTTTATTGCTATTACACTGCATTAGTACCATAATTATTGTGTCGTATTTGTTTTTTATTGGTTGATTTTGGTTGTCGAGATTAATGAATGCAATTTCATGGCTATCTCCATAAGCAGAACATCGAAATTATGCAATATGTTAAGTGGAAAAAAACTACATAAAAGAGATGCTTTGAAGAATCTCTTTTGGAGGGCTGTGAGGTGTACTTTTAAAACTGATTTTGACTTGGTATTGGCATATTTGAAGATGGAGTGCCTTAAAGGTTATGAAGATTTCATAAGACAATGCCCTAAGTACTTTTGCAGGACATTCATTGAGACATGTATTAAGTGTGATGCGGTTGAAAATAATTTAAGTGAGACTTTTGATGGATACATTTGCATACCAAAAGAAAAACCCATTCTTGAGATGCTTGAAGAAATACAGGTTATGTTGATGGAGAGGGCGACTAAAAGTAGCCAGTTAATAGTTGATCAAATAGATGCAATTGGGGAGAAAACTAAGCTAGAGTTTAGGTATTGTTTTGCTAGAACATCTTTAGGGAATAAATTTAAGGTTAAAGGGGCTGACAATAGATTTGTGGTTGACTTAGCTAGGAAGACTTATCCTTGTAGGGAATGGAATATCTCTAGAATAACATGTAGACATACCATATGTTGCATTGCTTTTATGAAGTTAGTGATCAATGATTATGTTGATGATTGCTTTAAGAAAGATGCTTATGAAAAATGTTATCAATCTCCCTTCTCGGTCATGAATGGAGAAAAAATGTGGCCAAAGTTAGTGGTGAACCAATTAAACCCCCGTTGTACAAAAGGAAAAGGGATAGAGAGAAGAAAAATAGAATCAATCATAAGGATGAGTGATGTAGTGATAGTAAGAAGTTGATGAAAGTTGGAGTTCAAATGTAATATTGAAATTGCCTTTAATATAGGCATATTAAAAAGATATGCAAGAATCCTATGACATCTAGGGCACCCAAAGTATGTTTTATTGGACAATTTTGTAATTGTTGATAAGATTTTATTTGGGTTATTATGAATGATAACATTATTATTTCTTGTGTTTTTTCACATGTAGGCAAAAAGAAAAAGACCAAAGAAAGTTGATGGAGCTAGCGGTGTGCAAACTAATTCACAAGCCAATAGTCCATTTAATAGGGACTTTATTATCATCAGGAAAGAGAGAGCATAGGCTAGTGCTTTATCAGGCATAATTTTATTTTCATACCACATGTATCTTATAATTAATGTTTCGTACTCATTTGTTTTCTTTAGGCACGATTAGGATATGAACTTTTCATATATGAAACTAGTAGGAATTATTATCTAAGGGTAATCCCTATCTAGTATTTTATATGTGTGTTAAAAAGAAAAACAAGTTCATATATATTTATTTATTTATTTTTGTAGATGCCTAGTAGTGATAAAGTTATTGACATTTGAGGTCCATCCATTTCCAAGAGACGGACAAGAGCAAGGAATGTTGTTGAAGCTTCACTAGGCCAATCTTTCACTAATATCTCGAAATCTCCATGCACTCAAGAATTATGAGTTGGTGGTTAATAATGCAATGGTGGACCTTAAAATGTTTGTGCAATACCTGCTACTTGATGTTGAGTTGTAGACTAAAAAGTGATAGTTTGATGTTGTCTATAAGTAGATTTAACTATGCATTATTTGTTTGGAGATTTGGTAATGTCCTTTTGTATTTGTGATGTTTTTGCTATGCACTATGTGTTCATCTGGTTCTAAAAGCCCACTAGAAACTAAGCTTGGAATGTTTGGATTTCACAAACTTAGATTTTATAGTTTTTTTTTTTTTTTTACATTTTCATCTCAATTATGGAGGTAGCATAGGTAGAAGGAGTTTAATTTGAGGAACTTGTAGAAGAATTTAACATGATACTTTGGGATATATATTCCGTACACAAGTAGATTCCATAAAAAGATGGTGCCATTAAAGAGGAACTTCCTCTCACAAAACAACATCATTTGCTTTCATCCAAATATGCATAATCCTTATCATTCTACACCATAAACAAAATGGGATAGCGTTTGCCTTCCTAATCTTGACCCCGAAGAGAGAGAGAGAGAGATGGGTCATATGAAGTGTTGTGGTGGTGGATGTAGCTCAAATTTGGGAGCTGAGCTTTATAGGACCCTCTGCCTACTATTACCCTCTGTCCTTATATAATAATAATGCCAGCTTTTGTCTTGGTCATTTGATATTTCTAAGCAAAGGGTGTTATGTAACGCTAAAACAATTGATTTTCCTATGAATTTGCTACATCCCAACAAGACTCTATGAAACAAGATTTTGATGCAAATGTAAAATTTGGCTCGCCTGGGATGGGTCCTCCGCAAATTGTTTCTTTAGATTAGTCCATTTATGAGAATCAAGAATATCAAGTATCTAAAATGGTTCTATTCATGCATTTGTAAGTTTGACCTTAATTTTGGTTAATAGGGTTCTTTCATGTATGCCTGCAAGTCAAATATCTTAGCCATGTACTGCAAAAACTATTGTAGATGGTACCACATTTGAGGGGAAAAAAAAGACTCAAACTCTTGCCATGACTCTATCGACTTCAAGTTCTGAACTCAACGAAACCCAAGCAATTTTTTTATCTCCATTTTACCATTTCTTTCGGTCCAAAACACAAGCCCAAACATACCTATTTGCTCCTAACTTAATAACATAATCCAATGGCCAAAATATCGAAGCAACAATGGAAAAAGAGAACCAGCCATGAGATTTAGAGTCCTTTATACAAGAACAAAACATAAACAAAAACAACATTGCAGCTCTTGTAGAAATGATGTGATCCATTTAACTGAATTTGTTCAAGCTGTAACATACCTCAGCTCAGCCCGATAAATGAAAATTATTCCCCAATGTAAATTGAATCACCCTAGAATATTATCTAAATTGCCATGAATATAACCTAAATTATAGAATTTATACACATTCTAACTTATTGAGGTGGCTGCTTTGTTACACTAAATGAGTCACTATTTCAATCTAAGCACTTCTAAATCTTCTACTCTGACAATTGGCTTGATGCCAGTAATATGAGGCCTTCGTCTAGTGTTAGCAATAGCTCTTCCCAATCAGCAATTCAATAAATGTCATTGTGTTCACTTTAGTTCATTGTTAGCAAGTGGAGATACTAGTTCTTCTTGACATAAACATTATCAAATGGAAACTCTAGCAGGTGAGTTAATCTAACATATCCTTCTATTCTGTACTCAAAGTCTATTTGAAGATGAATGAAGTAATTCGATAACAAACATGCTTCACATCTCTGTTTAACTACAAGATGCACACGCTTTCAATATCTCGCTTTGAGGCAATGTGGTATTCTACTCCCCACCCAGCTTCGACATGGCAAACGACTTGCCACTTGTTAATTGATCTAATTGCCTTGGCCATGGTGCCTCATCCACTGGAATTGAAGCTATTGAATTATTTTTCCCATGAGAATCATCTCTAAATTTCACTTCATTAAAGAGCAGACTTAAATTTAACACTTCCTTTAAATACTCAGATGCAACATTGTTTTGCACTTCACAGATTTGGACCTCTTCGTAGTCGGCCCATAAGGGCAGATGGGAGGAGAGCGTTTACAACAACACCTAAATCCCATAAGTTTATGCATCTTCACAGCATCAAGTCCAAAAGCATCTCTATGGTACCATTCTATATCACAAGAGTAGATATCAAAGTTACATTATGAAATAGACAGAGCATAGGTTTTTATGGCATTCAAAAACAATTAGACTCAATGCACATTAACTTCACAACTTTCACAAGCAAAATAATTTGACAAAGACTCACGAGCGACTTCCCCACAAAGACAACACTTCACATTAGCGCGCTCCAATTTTACATTTCCATTAGGATGGACGAATCTTGTTTTTCCAACATTTATCACCCATTATTCATGCTGAAGACTATTTACTAGATAGACACAAAGGTACTAACAAAGTCCATGACTATAAGTCAAACATATCCACTTATGCCCATGTTCAAATTCATTCGAGACCAAAAGATTCTAAAGATCTAGTAACATCACCAATTCATTAAGCCTAGAAAATTTCAACTAATTTCAATTTCTACGAGATAGATCACTTCCAGAGAAACCATTAAGCACATAGTGACTGTAATTTAATATGTCCAATAGCAAAGAGTTCAATGCCATCAACGCTTTGTCTACTTCAACCCTTAAGCAAGCACAAATCCTTCGAGCCCAAAATTTTCGATGGAAGCAATGTCTCCAAGCAATTGGACATGAGTATGCGGAAGAGTGAGCATCTTCATGTGAGAGAATGAGTGAGCAAGGTAGTGCGCAATATCTTCCAATGGATTGAAGACTCTCGCATGCAAATTCACTGAAGAAAGGAAACCCCATACCGAACTCCCCCAATCTCATAAGTCGTGCGTTAGAGAGAAGAAGAGAAACCTCAATGTAGTTTTGCTTTTATATCCATGTTAGCTTGCTGTGCTGATATTATTGTTGATATGAAAATGCCACGTCAGATAACTAATGGTGATTGTGGGAATAGAGTTAATAAGGGCCAAATTTGGGACACGAGTGAAAGTTGGTACTTTTTTGTAAACAACATAAAGTTTGGGCCAATTAAGACAATACCTCAAGTTTGTGTTTTTTTGTGAAATTGCCTTAGTCAAAAAATTAATTTGAGATAAAATTTATCACAAATTGGTCAATTTGAAATTTTTTATGGTTTGTGTATATATAACTTCAGATGGACCTGAGCAAGTCCTTAAACTGCTTCATCTTTAATTGGGTATCCCAAGGTGCCCAGTTAGCCCCAATAAAGGGTTTAACTGGGATTACGGGATAATGTCCCCATTGGGCTTCCCCGTCAACCCCTCCAAAGGGAGAGGAGCCCACCTCGGATAACGTTCCCATTGGGCTTCCCCGCCAACCCCTCCAAAGGGAGGGGAGCCCACATCGAATCTCTGTGAAGCCCTCCTCCTAACATACTAAATCGGGTTGAGAAATGAAGAGGCCGAAGCCCCCACATGAGTGGGCTGCCCGGAGTGGCTGGCGACATAAAGTTTGGGCCAATTTAGACAATACCTTAAGTTTGTGCTTTTTTGTGAAATTGCCTTAGTCAAAAAATTAATTGGAGATAAAATTTATCACAAATTGGTCAATTTGAAATTTTTTATGGTTTGTGTATATATAACTTCAGCTGCCAAGAAATCAGAGCTTCCATACCACGACGTCGTCCTCTGCTTCCGCCTCCGCCATCCCTAGTTCTTCTTCAACCTCCAGCTCGCAACTTCGCACCGCCGCGACGGGCGGCGCTTCCAAGAAAACCCCAAAACTTCGCCGGCGGCTTCTCTTCCAAAAGGTGCGGCACTGACCTCAGGGCCGCTCCGAAATCCCTAGCTTTCAGTTCCTGGGTCTGCAAATTGAACGCCGCGTTCTGCATTCTGGGTATCGAAGGCGTTCGTCGCGCTCGTGAAAAGCTCGGGGGGTTCGCGATCATGGGCAAGCCCGGCTCTCGGTGGGTTCCCCGGTTTTGCCGATGCTCTGTGCGTTCCGATACATCGTTCGTGCGTTAACGGGTGCGGTTTTTGTTTTTGCGTTTGAGCATCGATTGCAGGTCGGATTTAGCGTCGAAAGCCGACCGCAAGTTCGAGAAGAAGGTCCAGTTTTACGCCAGTAATGTTCTTCCGCCCGTTCTTCTATCTGATTTGATGAGAAATTTGTGATTTTTCCTATCTTTCAGTGGGGGATTCATGAGAATTGCGTTGGTCGTGGGGATAGTTTAGCTGTCGGATTAGCGTGAAGTTTCGTTTTTGCGATGGAATATGCAATGTGCTTTCTTTCCTTTTTTTTTATTGGGAATGTGTGAGTATTCATGAGAATTGCGTTGATCAATGGGATAATTTAGCTGTCGGGTTAGGGTGAAGTTTCGTTTTTGCGATAAAATATGCAATGTGCTTTCTTTCTTTTTGTTATAATGGGAGTGTGTGATTCTATGTGAAGCGAATGCCTTTCTTTTGCTTTGATGCAGAGGTTAGAGATAACGCCGTGTCCTTGAGTGCTAAAAGTGCTATTGGCAAGGTGAGTTTCTGTCAACTCATGCTGACAATTTGTTTCTAACATGTTCTTGATGCGACCCCCTATTGTTATCCTCTTCTCGACCCTGCCTCTGTCGGGGAATCTGGTTGCTTATATATATATATATACGTGCTCCTTGTATTGTTGTTTATGGGCGTTCTCGGGTAAGCGTGCAATGTAGGCATTCCGTGTCATTAGCACAGAGGGATATGTTCAGTTGAAGAATTTCGAGTTCTTCACTGTAATTCACTCTTCTTCGCAATTCAGTCTATGAACATAGAAATAGCCCTTTGCTGTCCTCCAGTCTCTTACCAAGAGATTGATTGCCTGCTTTTGGAAGAAAATAAAATTAAGGGAACCAGCCGCTCTTTCTGTTTTTGCTGTGGCTGTAAATTGAAACGGAAACACAAATGTTCGCTGCACGACCAAACAAGATTCCTACTAACAAGACTGAACGATTCATGTGTTTTGGTTAGAAGAATTGAGGGTCAGTGGGCTGGCTGCTCTGTTTACTTTTCCTTTGAGTAAAGGATGAAAGGGCAACATCTGCACAAAAAAGAGATGGTAGTCCCGTCACTGTTTTTAACATGAGTTCCACTGCTTGACAAGTCATGTCTGCTTAATCATGTAAATTCAATATGTATGCTACGGTTGCCTTTATCACTTTTCAGAACTATAAGCTATGTCAGTTCTGTCTTTTCTTCATTAAGTTGCGGCTAGTTCACTTGATTCAGAAACTGTAGCTTGTTTATGTTGTGGTGTCTTCTCCTTTATAAGTGTAGAACCTTGTTATGTGTAAAGCAAAGAATGATTTGATTATCTTAGACGGTGAGGTTGAGTGACAAGCAGATCCAATTGCTAGAATAATTGAAGAAACATGGAGCATTACAACAGAATTTGTTATGTTATGTGAAGCCGCTAACAGGATATATTTTGCTGAAATCCTTCTGATGCTGTTGCCAATGATAGGTTTCTCACATTGATCTTAACCCAATCAAGGTCCTTGTTTTTAGTTATTTTGTCTAATCCTACCCATCCTGTACAGTTTTTGCACTCACTAGAAGATATGAGCTTTGATGCTAATTAACACGTATCTCCTGACGAAAACCCAACAATGACTTGCTGTTGGTTGAATTGTGTTAGCTTGATTGATTAATATTTGCTCCTAAGTGCATACATAACGTCTTTGGTAAAAGGCTCTCTGCAAGCCGAATACATCACTTAATAATCAAGTGACACATGCTGAGAGATTTGTACTGTTATGACAGAAGAAGAAATTGAGAAGTCGGCAGAAAAAGTTGAAAGCTTATGACCTCTCTGCTCTCTCCGAGTTCCTTCCTGAGGCAGAGACCAAGCAATTACGTCCACCCACTGAGTTCAAGTTGAGTTGCAGATCTAGGGGGAAGTTAATGTAAGTGTTACCAACTGCTCCTTCAAACTACCTAAATTATCATATTCCGGGATTACTCCTTTTTACAAGTCTAAATAGCGGCCGTTTCAATTTCCTCTTTTTCAGATTGAAGGAAGGGAAGCAGTTGAGTACAGTCCTTAGCCATCCGGCTTTCCATTCAAATCCGCTGGCTGCCATTCAACAGCACTTAGAGAGCACACAACCTGTCATGGATGAGAAACCCAAGAAGAAGAGCAAAACTGGAGGAAAGAAGAGGAAAAGCAAGAAAGTAAAGGCCGCTTCTGCCAGTCAGTCAATGGAGATTTAAATCCACGTCTCATTGCCAGAGAAGATTTTTTTTTTTTTGCCTCCAATGATGAAAGTAAAATGATGAGCGCGTGGGATGGTTGAATTTTTCTATTGTCCGTTTGCCCTTTTCCTTCTTTCAAAGATGATTACCGAAATGAGCGGGCACGCATGCTTCCACCGGCATGCCAGTCTTTGTTGTATGGAAGCGCTGTACAGAAATTGACCATAGTCTTGACTTTGTGGTATGATTTCTTGTTCTGAATGTTTTAAAGTGCCTGTCCCATTCTAACTAAGATAATTTCAACTCATATTCTTCATAAAGAAATCTCTGGTTGTCTGAAGGGGAAAAAAAATGCATTTTGTGCGATGTGTTGTTAGGGAATCAATGATGGATTGGCAAAATCTGCTAAGCTGACGAGGTTTGGCCAATAAGGCCAATAATAAATGAACCTACACTAATTATTTGGGCGTTCATTGAATTGGTGAAACTTTCGGTATTCATTTGCCGCCGTATGCAAGACCAAACTGAGAATACAATTCACAACTATCACTGTGGCCAATCACGATGACCCTGGCCGAAAAAAGAATTGATTCTGCGTCTCTTTAACCTACACTTTTAGGTGTGATGATATCTTGGAAGTCCGGTTTGCTAAAACATGGCTTGCATATGACTCTGGGAAGATGAAGCATAGATGCCATTCGTCACTCTGATCAGTGTATGTTTGTAAAATTTTCTGCTGCTGAAGGATTAAGCAAGAGACCCTTCTACATGGCCTTGCCAAGGACATCGTTTTTCAGCCAAACGAGGCCTTCATAGAGTCCCTGTCCAGAAATTGCAGAAGTGCTTTGAATATACCTGAACGAAATATTTATCTTAGGCAACAGCAGTTGAGATGAAACCGATCTGTAATTTGTAGAAAGCCTTTTCCTTCAGTCAATGATAAAACTAAAGCTTACCAGTGACGCTGACCAAGTGAATGTAGGCCGAGTTTGTCAGCGACTTCGGAGGCGTTCATAGCACCCTCCAGGTCTTGCTTGTTGGCTAATACAAGAATAGCTGCCTTATCTAATTCCTTCTGCCAAAGAAAATGATATTGATGTGACATACACTTAATTTTAATGTAATCACCAAGGCTTGAAAACCTTGCAAATGCTGATTATAATCGTGCACCCTCTGAAGAACTTGAACTCAGAGACAGATGCAGCTACTATTTTGTTATTTTTTTTCTCTTCTGCATAATACTACATGCTTTTTGAACTTTGGCCTCTTAGCTCATTGAAAACCACCAGGCTAATGCTTCATTCCAAGTCGAATTGAGGGCATTCCGCTTTCAAAGTGTGAAGACTGGCAGCATCAATGAAATGCAGAGGAGGATCTAATCTAACAGAACCGTTGTGATCGTCCTTGGAACAATGCATGGACATGACCTGCTGACTAACCTCACTTAAGATCCGATGCAACTCGTTGCGAGCTTCGCCGATCCTCGCTGCGTCGGTGCTGTCCACCACAAAGATGAGTCCTTGTGCGTTCTGCATGTAGTGTCTCCACAGAGGCCGGATCTGGTAGCAGGAGTCTCCATATCAACTAAAGCATTTAACAAAGTCTGAAAAGACGGTATGATACTCAACATCTCTCAGTCAAAGGACATGGTGGCCATGAAAGGGCTCCCTAGTGCTCTACGTGAGTATGGCATAAAACTTCACTTCCATGGAAAAACGTTTGATGACTCCTCGACCAGATTTTCATCTACCAACCTCTTAAAACTAGTCACTTGACACGTTGAGAATCGGACTGTTTCGAAATTAGGTGTGTTTAGGTGGACTTGAAATCAAATGCATCACGCACATGGACACCATCACTTCAGTGGCGTCCAAATGGGTCCTACTTGATTACTAGATGTCGGGTCCCCGGTGCGCATACTCAATGTGGAGCTCACGTGGTATGGGAATTTTAAAGCGATGGTGAAGGTGGTGGCATCGCGGATGGCATCTTGCGAGCACTAGGTTCTTAGGAATCTGCTTTTCCCAGGTGAGACATGCTCTAAAGCCTCTAATCACACAGCAGGAATGTAATTTTCTGCAGCTTTGGAATCTATCAAACGCGACAAGGTGAGGTGCTTAGTACTCTTTTTTCCCAGGTGAGATGCTCAACAGGATTGAAATCTTATACAGCTTCAGAATCTATATCAAACGCGGAAAGGCTGAACATTTAAAGACAGAAGTCGTATTACCTTGTCCTGTCCTCCAACATCCCAAACATTAAAAGTGATATCGCTGTACTCTACTGTCTCTACGTTGAAACCTGCCCAGTAGAGAATTATAACACAAGATGACTAACCCGTACTCGTTATGAAAGATATAAAGTTTTTCCTTTTCATAATTTACAATCGTCTTCTTATATCCCATCTACTGCTCTGGATTTCAATGTTTCATTATGTAAATTTCAGAGCTTAGCACAAAACAGTGTGCTCAAAGATGTATGGTAGAGCTAGATTAGATACGCTGGAAAAAGACTTCCATCGAGAAAAAAGGAAGACATAAGCGAACGGTGTGTGTACCGATGGTTGGCGTCGTCGCGACGACGTCGCCTAACTTCAGCTTGTATAGGATGGTCGTCTTGCCCGAAGCATCAAGACCCACCATTACTATCCTCAGCGCACTCTTCTTCATAAACCTCTTTGCAAGTTTAGCTATCGCAACCCCCATGCCCGGAGCTTGCGCAGATGGGGAGCAAGAACAGAGAAAGATGGATTAAGATGGTTCTGGGAACAGATTAGACTCGAGAATGAGATGGGAAACAACTGGAAATGAATGCGAATGGCCGCTTTTAAGGGAAGTCTGTGATTGAGGAAAGATCAGACCTTTTGCAAGGAAGATCTCTTACTCACAAAGTAAGCACCTTGGGAGATGCAATTGCAAGAAGAGGGAAATGGAATCAATTCTTGTATAAAGATGAGGAAAAGGCGATCACCCTTATCGATGCAGGGGGACAAGTGCCCACATCTAAAGGCACACCATCATTGACATAACCAAAACACCCTCTAAAGTATCCAGGCAAATCTTTAGACTTTCTAAAGGCCAAAAAATAATGTACCTAAATGCCCATTTCACCGAAAGTTTTCCCGCTTTCCTTTACAGTGTGATAACTCCTCTATACCAGACATAAAGGGAGGGACAAGGAAAGGCTCCATGATGCCAGAAACAGATAGGCTAACTCTTGAAGGGGAAAACGTGATTTTCTATATGACAGTGATTATTGGAGTTACTCCTCCTTTTACTTCACCCTTCTGATAAAAGAAGAATTTGGATCACAAGAGCCGACTCACCAGCATTCTCAGTGTCAAGAGGAAAGCTAAAGGCACAAAACTAAAATTGCTTTCATAGAGAATGCAATGGCATACCCACCAACGGTGGTAACGAAAGGGAAAAATATGAAGTAAAAGGAAATGTAAGTCAGAAGAAAGAGGGAAGAAAATGCCATTGCTTTTACGCTTACATAGTTGTATGATACGTTTCCCTGACAAAAATTACAAGTAGAGAATGTGTACTGAGTCATCTCCTCACAGTAAGAACCTTTATAGACACAAACATCGCCATGGATCCAATCACTTGCTAGAGGAGGACTGGAAGATAAAGACTGCTGTCAGGACTCCCACTAATGCTGTAACAGCCAAAGCAACTGTCGGCAAAGGGGATGACAGCCCAAAGTTCTGCAAGGATGAAGTCAAAGTTATCTCGTGAGATACTTCTCAATCTGTGAACTTAGCAAGTTATGTAAGCCAGGAGTGCACCTCACAGAAATGAGGAACTCCAACAAAGCTTTACCTAAAATCAAAAGGAAGCTATTTGTGCGCTAAATTATAACTTCTAGAAACATATATAGCTTCATTTGATTAGCTTCTACTCTTTGCTGTGTAAACTGAATTCTTGGAAAGAACTTCCGAGATAAAACAGGAGTTCTCTCATCTGCCAATAGACACATCAAAATTACAGATACTGATTTAACTCCTGAGAATAGCTTATTGGTTTTTGACAGCACGAGTAATTGTTGGCATCAACTGTAAAGAAACATAAAGTCTAAAAGGTTATCAATTTAAAGGCCAAGAAAATATCTACTGAGTATTCATTATATGTACATCACATCAGGCATTTGTAATTGCTGCCAGAGTGGAGCTTCAGCCAGGATATACTTCAAATCTCAGAAAAGACTTCTACAAGTGTCTTGCATACCCCAAAGTTAGGACTAAGGCTCTATTATTGCCATCTCTATTAATATCCACATTCAGATTTTTGAAGTTACTTTAAAGGGAGAGATGTCACCACAGCCATGCCCACTATTTTTTTTTCTTCAACTGGAAAAGAATAAGACCATAAGTCTCAACACAATTACTTATCTTGACAAGCTGCTATATGACTTCGTGGACATGGATCTTAACATATAATGTCTCTGTAATTGATAATTACCCAAAGGCAGAAACCACAAAAGGAAGAGGATGCTATTTGGCAGTTTTAATTTAAAATTCAGACCATATGCCACCTTTACCTCTAAAAGTCCCTTGCCTGTTCCTATTTCAACACTGATTGCTGCGGCAAATCCAACCATTGCAAGACGGCCCAGCCATACATCTAAACTGTTCCCTTCCTTAGTATTCTGCTCACATCTAATGGATACCGCTGCTGCCTTTCTTGCAGATTTTCTAATAGAGGAAAATCTTTTTACTGCTGCATTTGACCAAGAGAAAAAGACAAAAAAAGATGGAGAAGAAGCATCAGCATGCGGTTTAGTGACTAGCCATCAATGTTATGACACAAAAAGCGTTTCTAATTTGAGCAGACTAGGAGAATTCCCAGCATGCAAATATAGAAGGGCATGCACTCAGACATTGGTCGCCATCATGTCGCTAGTGCACACATTATAAAGTTCACTAGCACCAATGAAGAAACTATAATCAACACCGCAAACATTGAACAGCTACAAAGCCAAGGACTCTGTGGTCCTCAACAATTACGGCCCGTCAGGCTAATGGATTTTCACGAAGCGAAATTAAACCCATTTGGATTAACGGGTCAGCTCGGTCGGACCCCAAAACTTCAATCCAATTCAAGTACTTCACGGAGGCTCGTATGAAGAAACCACTCTTCTTCACTCAACTGGGCTACCGATTCAACATCAAAATTCATCATTTCAGCCGTGAATTCCTTTCACCCAATTCAGGCAACAGCACGAGCTGGTCCGTCGACATTAATATGACCCGACACGACACTCGTTCGAATTCGAGACGCTTACCGAGGGGAGAACCGGTAGCGAAGGTGGCGCCGCTCGCGGCGCGACCCGGGAGTCGAACCCGAGGAACAACAACCCTCGTTCCCGGCGAGCCGACCGCGCAGAAATCTGCAGCCAAAAGACAGAGCAGAGGACGAACCGGTGCAGAGCTTCATGAGAGACGGCAATGGAGACAAATTGCAGCGCGCAAAGAGAGAGAGAGAGAGATGAAGAAAGGGTACCGCGGACAGAGACCGAGAGAGAAGCAGAGACCTGAGCTGCGGCCATGTCAGAGAGAGAGAGAATATGGTGAGGCGCCGAGCTGAGCTTCGAGAGTTTATCTGCTTTCTGCAACTGCGAAGCGCATCGGAGCGAAGGAAGAAGACGACGAGGTCCATTCGTTCCCCGAGAGAAGGGGATTGGGACACGTGTCCTCTGCTACGTGACCGGGGGTGATTTTAACTTTTCCTCCGGAAAAGGTCGGCCGGAAAAACCATTATCATGATGGATTATCCCCTGTTATTGAGTTTTCAATGCTAATTGTGATATGAAAAGTGAGGATTAGTTTAAGTTATGGATTAATTATGAATTATATGGTCTGCTTAGCCAATATTTTATAAATTATAAGTTTATTAGAAAATTTAATTTATGTGATGCTATTGCTACTTTTGTTAAATAATAAATGTTAGTTCTAATTAGGGGATCTTTAACTTATTTCTCATGATTGGAGGATAATGTTTTCCAAATTTTTATTAAATACAATTTTTAATACAGATGCAAGTGTACGTGGATGAAAATTATAGCAACTCTCCTTCCATCCCCATATTATTTTGGTTACAATCAAACAAAGGAAATCTCAATTCTATTCCATTCCATCGACTTATCGAACAAAGAAAATGAAATCCTAGTTCCATTATATTCCTTTGCCTTTTCATGTCATTTCTTCATTTCATTTCATTTTATCCTACCAATATAATTTTTTTCAATAGATCTATATGAAATTCTTTACCCGCTAAATATTATTTTATATGATTAGATTTGATTTTGAGGCCTTAATAGAGTGCGCTTTTAGATATTTAGGTTATTGTAGTTTTTCTTTTGATCGCTTGTGCTGCTTTCTCCAAATAATAATAGCCTCTATGAAAAAAGAAAAAAAAATCAAATATTTTCGAAAGAAAAAAATCATCTTTTCAAATCAATGGGGCTCCAATTTGAAAATTCACGAACCTTGTGGCCATGCCGCATGGATCTAATCAAAGGACTTGACCATTAAAATTCAACCTAGATTGGTTAGACTTGCTCGAGCACTGGCTTGATACATTGGCACAAAAATTCACAAACCTTTTGGCCATGCCGCATGGATCTAATCAAAAGACCTGACCATTAAAATTTAACCTAGACTGGTTAGACTTGCTCGGGCACTGGCTTGATACATCGGCAAAATCCATTTGCATCGCTATGTGTATTTATGCCTTATGAAAATGTGTGCACATTGGCTCGAAATATTCTATGTGGAATGTGCATGAGCCGTGCACCATGGCGATTCACATGGGAACTCCAGGCTGAGGCAGTCTCGTATTGCACACCTTCGGACACCGCCTTTTGTTGATCACCCGTTGAGAAGCTATAGAAGAGTAATCACTACAAAAATTCATATTTTTTTGAAGTACACTATAGATAAATATTTTATTAATTTTGTTCCATAACTACTGCTTAACTTCATTACTTTTGTTTCTCCTTTTTTTTTTTTTGGTAAAGTACTTTTGTTTCTCTTTTCTTGATTAATTTTCATAATGTGATATAAATTCCACTTCGTTAATAATTAAAAGATAATTAGATTTACATGCTAAATTTGTGAGTTTGGAACCGATAAAAATGATAGATCTATAGTCATTTTTCAATGAATAGGAAATGAAAAAAAAAAGAAAAAAAAAAAAATCATTTAATTTCGGACAACATGATCCACTTTTCTTTTTTAGATAAGCAAGCTAATTTTGCATAAAGCTCATCCCACTATTAGTTCATAATATGATATAAATCTCATTTCGTTAATAATTAAAATTAAAAAAAATAGATTTACGTGCTAAAATTATGCAATTTGCGTGTTTACGTTAATGTTGGCTTTTAATTATAACAAAAGCTCTATCTATCTTTTCTAATAAATTATTGTCAATGTTATCGCTATCTTCCATCATCTTTTGTCTATAGTGTACTTTGAAAATGTAAGTATTTTTGTATAGATTACTATTACAAAATAGTTCTCTAATGTAATGGAGTATTTTCCCCAACATGTGATACTCAACATCCTGCAACGCCTCATCGACTCCACCAACGTGACTTGCCTAGTTGATTCAAATTTGTATTTAACATGAGTGTAGAATATTGGTCCATCTTAGATGGATCAGTATGCCATCGGCGAAGTCATGCTAGAACAAGCACGCCTGTGACATCTTGGCCTATATGTGTTTTTTTTTTTTTTTTGGTGATCTAGGGAACCCCGCACGGCCGACAGTCGGAGGTAAACCACTGGGGGCGACATGTGCTAGCCACTACACACATGCCATCGGGTAAGTCGCTAAGAGTCTCAAGCTAACCTTCCTGCAACGCAGGTTGCAGGAGCTTTGAACACTAGACCTCCTCGATGGAAGTCTAACGCCTACTTAGCTAAGCCACCGCGGCGGGTGGTGGCCTATATGTGCTTTAGTTACTTGTTTATTGTCAATCCTCTATCCCGATACGTATGATGTTTTGAATCATGGGAAGACTCACCATGGTGGTCATACATGAAGATTCCGTGTTGCTTGGTTATGGTCAATCCTCTATCCCGATGCATATGATGTTGTGAATCATGAGAAGACTCACCATGGTGGTCATACATGAAGTTTGCAAGCCACTAAAGCGCATAAATCTTTGCAAATCAATATTCCATACCGATAAATAAAGATAGATCTATAGTTATTTTTTAATGGATAGGGATTAGAAAAAAGAAAAAAAGAAAAAAAAACATGATTATTTAATTTTGGATAACATGATCCACTTTCTTTAGACGAGCAAGTAAATTTTGAATAAAGCCTATCCCAGTTATTATTTCTCATTATTCTCGTCTTATTAGTAATTTATACAAACGAAGTCTATTTAGAGAAGAGGGGAGAAAAAAAAAGTGCACGAGATTTTTTTTTTTTTTAAAAAATTGAAATTTTTATTATTTTTCTTTCATTTTCATTTTCTTTTTCCTTTTTCTTTTCCCTCCTTCTTCCTCCTCCTTCCTTTGTTTCACGTCAATAAGTTTTTTTTTCTTGATGTTTGGCAGATGCAGGAGCGAAGAGCGATTATATATATATGCATGTATCTATGTATGTATGTATGTATTCCAACGTGCAGGTGGAGAACGTGACAGGGATTCTCAAACCTGTTCTTACTCCTCGGGTTAGGGATGGCGAGGTAGGCCTCTGACTGGATCGATCGCCATTGCACCTTCCTCATGTTCGGCTTTGTCACCATTTTTTTTTTTTTTTTTTTTTCGATTTCTTATTTGTCTTTTTCATGTTGAACGTTGGTTCTTCTTGTTATAAGAAAAATTAGAAATAGAATGGCGATTGTTCTTTTATACGTCATGGTAGATATAGAGGGACTTATTTTTCTCATTTAGATAATGTGTCGGTAAATAATTTCATAAGAGTAGTGCTTACTTTGCTTAGGTCAATCAATTCAAGATAAGTTATATCAAAAGGAAGTGCTTCTTCCAAATAGCATTGCCATGGCAATGGCAAGCATTACATAGGCTCGATGATTGCGATTCATTCACTGTCCTTGAATTTGTTGAAGACGTTGTGTGACCAGCCAATACGGGATCAAAAATGTAATTGATTAGAAACAAGGATGGCGGCACGCATGGTTAATGTTCTTGATTTTCTTTTTACTTGTTTTTTATAAAATATGACCAAACAATAGTAAGGGTTTTACTAGTATATATTAAAATATATGTCATGGTGATGAATGTATAAAATTTAAAAATATTTTTCTCTAACTACACTACAATTAAAAGATTATGTAACATACTAGAAATGTCGACAATCATTTATTAAAGAAATAGATAAGGCTTTCGTTATAATTTAAAAGCTGACATCAACGTGAACACGTAAATTGCACGATTTTAGCATGCAAATCTAATTAATTTTTATTTAATTATTAACATAATGAGGTTTATATCACGCTATGAAGTTCAATCTTGGCTTTAGTCTCTCTCTTCTTCTTCTTTTTTATAGTTTTTTTATATTACTATTAAAAACTGATATAATTCAAGAATGGAGACGTGTACTGGAACCTCAAATGTGAATGTCGGGAAAAGTGCCAAAAAGTCCTAAACCTTTTGCCTTTGTGCCAATTTAGTCCTAAACCTTTTTTGGTGCCGATTTAGTCCTAAACCTTTTTAAGTTGTGCCAATTCAGTCCTTTCCGGCCAATTTTAGTCGGATTTTGACTGATTTGGCCGGGGCCGACGCGGCATGATCGGCGCTAACGTGGACAACTTTTAATAATATTTTAATATTTTTAAATACTTTTAATATTTTTTTATTTTTTTATTTTTATTTTTATTTTCCTCCAGCCGGTCGCCAAGGTCCTAGCGACCGGCCGAAGTGACCGCCGACGAGGCGAGGGCCGACCTCGCCGGATCCGCGAGGTCGAGCCTCGCCGGCCATGGGCGAGGGCCGGCGAGGTCGAGCCTCGCCCATGGCCTAATCTCGGCGAGGTCGGGCGAGGGGCCGGCGAGGCTCGACCTCGCCCGGATCCGGCGGAGGCGAGCCTCGCCCATCGCCCATGGCCGGATCCGGCGAGGCGGCCATGGGCGAGGCTCGCCCGCCGGCCCTCGCCCATGGCCGGCGAGGCTCGACCTCACCGATCCGGCAAGGTCGGCCTCGCCCTCGCCGGGCGATCGCCTCGGCCGGTCGCCGGACCCCGGCGACCGGGGAGGAAAGACAAAAATAAAAATATTTAAAAATATTAAAATATTATTAAAATTTGTCCACGTCACCCGGCCGGCGTCTAGTCAGCAAAATCAGGTCAAAATTGCCGAAAGGACTGAATTGGTACAACTTAAAAAGGTTTAGGACTGAATTGGCACTGAAAAAAGGTTTAGGATTAAATTGGCACAAAGATAAAAGGTTTATGACTTTTTTGGCACTTTTCCTGTGAATGCCCATAGTTTAAACTCATTTTCCCACCAGTAGACTTTCAAAGTGCTATTTAGAAGGCTAAATTGAAAATAGATGAGGGAAAGCCCCTGAAAAACACAAGAGAAATAGGTAATTCGGGGTCAAGACATAATCTAGAAGTTAATTTTAGATCAAAATCTAGCAAGGCAACCGCTTGTGAAGTGGCTGCATTGCATTAGCGTTTGACTGACTTGTATCGAATCATTAATCAACCAAGCATGGTGAGGAAGTGTTCTTCTAGTGGGAATTGAAAGCGGTGTCTTCAAAGGTTCTTGACGAAGATGAAGGTTGGGCAGCTGAGACTATGCACCGTTCAATTGTGCTCGCATCCAATGCCTACTATTTTCATCTTTTTTCCAGTCCAAATCATGGCTCAAGCCACAGAAAACAGTTTACAGGGTGATCATGTTGTCCTTTCATCTATAGGCAAATCTAAAGAAACTCTAAATAGTAGAAGATTTGAGGAATTTTTTGTTTGCATTTACGGTTCTTAGATTTTAAGAGCACCAATGATAACCATTCTAGCAAGAAATTAATTTCTAGAAAAGAAATAGATTTTTATATTTCTATTTCTAAATTAGTTTCTAAGCAAAAATACCCGTTTGATAATGACATAAAATTTCTACTCTAAAAATATAAATTTGTTTGATAACAACACAAAATTTCTTTCTTTCGAATGATAGCGGACCGGCAATCAACGGCAATAGATAGTAGTGGGGCGGTGGCCATCGAGACGATCCATCGACCCGAGACAAAGAGAAAAGTCTATCTATTTTATTTAGCGATGGTGGCCGGTGACCGACGGTGGCGGCTAGCAACCGCGGCGGCCGGCAACTCGGCGACTAGTGACTTCCGCGCAGATTTGGTGATGGCAACGGCCGACGACCGGTGGACGGTGGTCGCGACAATGGATGGACGACCGGTTCATAGGGACAAACGATGAGAAGAATTTTTATTTCTCACATAAATAGAGAAGTATAAAATTTTTACTTTTGATTTCTATTGCAAATCTATTTTTGGAATAAAAATCTATTTCAAAAATAAATAAATAAATGGAATAATTTTATCAAACGGATTTTTATTCTGAAACAAGTCTGGAATAGAAAAATTGTTTCTGAAATAAAAATAAGAAGTTGTCATGCACCCCTAAGTGTCATGAGATTTTGTCACACAATAAACCGAAAATGTCTCCTCGGGGGTCTGCAATACAAACCTATCGGAGTGTCAGCGCTGGTTCGAGAAGAAAGCCAATTTGGGAGAAGCAAAGGAAAGACCTTTGGTGGAGCATCGGCATGAGCAGGCGACGGAAAGCAAGCGCAGGGAACAAGAGAGAAGGAAGGGCGATCCCGAGTGTGAAATTATGTTAAGCCAAGTCTCGGTGCTGCATTGCGAGAAACAAAGGCAGTAATTGAAGTGGTATCCAGGAATGTGATGGACAAAATAACTGAAAAGTTGGTCAGCCTCAAGACAGTTTGGATGTGCTCTCAGCAACAGCCACCAGCAGCTAGACAAGCCATAGAACCACTGATCAAGCTGAAAATATAGAAAATTTTGCAAGCTGGGGGATCTGAGTTACCCTATATTGCAGGGCCAGAACCAAATTGGATGCATTGTACGACAGTTGAAGATGCAAGGAACCCGTTAAGTGTGTCATGTTAGTTCTGCAGTAACGCTTGTGCAATTGGAGACTAACGCCACTTCCTAACCAGCCTCTGGGCAATTACCGTGAAAGACTGAACTGAAATAAAGTTTCAGACATATCAGTGGCCCTTCAATTATATCCCACCTCACTTAACTCTAAAGTTGATAATAAGAACAGTATAAGGATTCAGAGAGTAAATGTTAAATTCCCAGACAGAATCTTGCTTCTTTTTGTTTTTTACTATCAACAACTCCTATCAGCAGCAGTGCAAAAAAGAAGGGAGAAAAAACATAATAAGCGCATTTTGTGTGATAAAAAGGCATGGGTAGGAAAGAGATAGAGCGATAGGCAGTGTAATCACAGCTAGTGTAATAAGTATTAGCAGGAGCTGCTGAGTTAAGATTCGTATAGTAAAATTGCTTCACGTAGATGATAACTGATAAAATAAGTCAACATGGACTTCTTCCTCACTCTTAGATTTTAAAGCTATGTAACTCAACATCACCAAAACTGCATACCTCAAAATTGCTACACTCATCAAGAGAAATGTATACCAGCCTTGTTAAACAAGGAGAGCAAGTACAAGAACTCCTGCTGTGTGAGCTTGGATGATCTCTTCTCTTCAAAATCACCCTCCTTCAACACATTCAAAACTTTCTCCTTAAATTCCGAAACTTCCCCTGCGTCGCCATCCTCCAACTCCATCTCGTCGTCTCCACCGTCATCAACCTCCATCCCCAAGTCATCCCCATTATCTCCAAAATCTAAACCATCCATTCCAACCTTTGAATCCCCTGATAAATTACTCTGCGATTGATGTAACGCCTGGAGAGTCTTATAATTCTTCTCCATCACAGAAAGCATTGTTTTCTGCCGAAAAATGGAACCAAGTGTTTTGTTCTTCCGATTGAAACATATACGCATCAACCCATCAAACTCCCTCACAAGATTTGCGTCAGGAGCTGGTTTTCTTGGCTCGATCCTAACCACAGACGAGTCCACCTTTGGGGGCGGCCGGAAGTTGTTCCTTCCGACTTTTAGGAGATGAGAGACTCGAGCACGCAGTTGGGTGTTTGCAGAGAGACGACAGTAGAGATTATCACCAGGTTGAGCCACCAGTCTCATTGCAAATTCCCTCTGAAACATAATCACCGCACACCTGAAGGGTGGTTGGTGGTTCAATAACTTGAACGTGAGGGGAGAGGAGATCTGGTAAGGAATGTTGGCCACACATATGTCAAAGTAGGGTAGCTCAGTCTTCAACACATCGCCCTGGATAACCTGTGTACATGGAAATTTCGAGAGAGAAACTTTGATCATCCCCAACAGCCTTTTAAGAGAAAAATTACAATGATCTTTAAAGGAACACAAAGCAATCAAAGAGCAGCCTTCCAATTTCCACTGCCCAATGAAGCAGAACAAGCATGCAATCAAGAGAAGTGATATGCATCCTCAGAAACTGATAAAAACAGGACAGCCTTCACTAAAAAACTACTCTTAGTGTATAGCTTGAACAATCTGTTGTATAAAGCTCTACCTACTACTTTTCGACGTAACAGAGTGAAACTTTTATAAGTTCTTCAGAGCAAAACCAAGATTGAAGCTACAAAATCTCAACTTTTTCTAACCAAACATCGTTGTTTGATGCTATGCACACACAAACTTCTACAGGTCAATTCACAAGCCATCAAAATCCCTTTACCCCGCAAAGTCCGCCTCAAAATCACAAATTCACGCTCAAAGGCCCTTCCTTTCACCGACAAAACCCAAAACCCTGGCCGTGGAAAATCAAGAGAGATGACAAATTCCAATTTAGATTCAAATTACCTTCAAGCGGTGCGAGTAGGGCGTGCCCTGGAACCGGCGCTGGAGCTCGAGGACCATGCGGGGGTCGAGCTCGACGGCGACGACGGACTTGCCGGCGTCGAGGAGCTTCTTGGTGAGGTTACCGGTACCGGGGCCGATCTCGAGGACGACGTCGGTGGTCTTGATGCCGGACTTCTGGACGATGGAGTCGACCAGGAGCGGGTTCTTCAGGATGTGCTGGCCCTTCGACTTGTGGAAGGAGATGCCCCCCTGGTACGGCGCCGCGGCGGAGGAGGCCGCCTTGCCGCCGGCCCTGGGCTTGTCCTTCCTCAGCTTGCCCCCAGCCATGGCCGGAGGAGCGATGTCCTTTCGAGCTAGAGCTTTGACGACGGCGGCGGCGGCGGCGGCGGCGAGAGTTTAGGGTTGGAGACTGCGAGCTGCTCCGCCGCCGTCGCAGGTCCGCCGCTCCGTTTTCTGGTTAGAGAGTGGCGGTCTTTTGTAGGGTTCGGTCCGGCCGGGCACAAGTTCTTGGCTTTTATTGTAATTTCAATACTCCTTTTTTCTTACGAAAAATTTGAATAATGTTGTAAAATATTGCATTACAAATATATAATAAAAAAATAGAGATTAAGTAGAAAATGCAGAAATTAAGTAAAGAAAGTAAGTAAAGATTAAAGATAGTAGAAAAAAGCCAAACGCTAGAAATCGTAGAGAAAATTAAAGGAGAAAATTTTATTTTTATTATATCATAATATATCTACGATAAAAACTAAATTTTATTTATAAAAAATAAAAATATATTTATATTAATATATTAAATAATACATATATTGGATAGGAAGATGAACATTAATTATATAGAAATATGTACTTAAAATGTATGATACAAATGTATATATTATATAATATGAATATAATAAATATTCATTTATATATTTTATAACAGATGATTCATATTTTCATTTTTTAACTGTGGCTCGTAATAGACCATGTAAACATCCGCTTTGTTTTGGCGCCCAGCTTCGTTTGCAAGCTTAGGTGGCAATCCTCAGCGGAGAGTGCACTATTACAGGCCGCGTGTCCTTAGCATGTTCCATTATAGTTGTAGTAGTCATGTCTAAAATCGAAAATCAAATCCGGCGATGGCGGCTAACCACGCCAACCACCGAACGGCCAAATACGGGTCATTCGGTGGTCAAATGCGGCCAGCCTAGGTCGCGCGACCCGGGCGCGTCACCTTGGAGTGCGCGCACGCCCGGCGACGCCGCCTAAGGTCCGCACGACCTAGGCGGTGGTCAATGAGGACGCACGACCCTCAGGCGGCGATGGTGGCTACAGAAGAAGCCTGATGGGCGGGGAAGAAGAAGATGAGCAGGGAAGAGAAGAAGATGAAGAGGGAAGAGATGATGAACAGTGACGCGGTTGCATTTCCAAAATGCTCAATGCCCAAAACACCTCCTCCCCAACATTCGGTTTTCAGCGTTGGGAATGCTCATATTAGGCAAATGAGCTTTCAAAAACATTCACAAATACAAAAATTTCCCCAATGGACTTTGGGGGGCCCAAAACTCCTTGGGAAAAACGAATCAAATGGGACCCTAATGTTAGTCGCATGCCATGTTAGATCCGTGATGACCAAATCTAAACTCATGGCGGACTCACCGGCGGATAATGGTTGCCACGGCAGATCTTGAAAACTAGCTTCATGTCAAAATCACCTGCAACAACACCGCAAAATGTAAAAGGAGCAAGATGAGAACGACCGTCATGTTCTTCTTTCTTGCGGACACGTCTGGTTTAGGGTTTTCTTCTTGTGCTTTTTTGCTGCTTGAATGGCATGATCAGCCGGGGGTATAAATACATGCCTTGGTGTCGGAAGTTTCAAGTTCCTCATTCAGGAAGTTGTGTTTTGGCAAAGTTACAACACTTGACTGAATGGACGAGGAAAGCAATCCTTGCACCATATTAATTTAAGTCTCACATAAGATTTGCATGCATCTCAATCATGTGAGACAGTTGATTCGTCTTAGTCAATAGCTTGTGACAAGAAAAGTACATACATAGTATATATTGATGAAGGGATGGAAGTGTAGGATAGAGTCGATGAGTCAGAGATTTAATTTAATTTTGAATTTGTCAAAGTATTTTTATGGATATTCGAGAATTCTCCACTAAAAAATATTGTTAGGGATACTATTTCATGTTTCATTATTTCACAAGATAGCTAGTTTTCTTGTTAAATTGAGATAGGTAATTTTTTAGGAAAAGTATCAAAAAAGTCATAAACTTTTCAATTGAGCCAATCTAATCCTAAATATTCTCACATAAATATTAATTTAGTTCATCAAATCAATTTATATTAGATATTATCAGTGATGGAGACAGAACCGAATATTACCTATTTAATAGTAGAGAATCAAGCTACTCGAAGTGAGCTTGATTCTACATGAATTCTTTTGTGTATGAAGTGATCACTACGAAGTGAGCTTCCCCATAAAAGAGCCAAAGAATAACGTAGACACATGATATTAATACGATCATAGCAATCGGTACAGGAAATGCTCAGTGACTAACGTTAGTAGAAGATGCAATGAACAATGAAAGCAACACCAAATCCAACAAGGTAAAGGCCAAGAATCCATCATAATTGCTTAAGGGATCGTGGTAGCCAATAGAGGAGCATGCAACACCAACGTTATGTATACTTGTTTAGGGTGCATTTATTTCGTATAAGATGAATAATTTAAAAAAACGTTTTTTTAAATGATCGTTTGTATTGAAATAATTAATCAATAAAAAAAATATTTTCATTATCGACATTATGTATTTTTTGTACATATATCAGATTTGGATGTGAAGTAGCTATTTTCCGTTGGACAAAAAAAAATGTCACAAAAACATTAATGTTATAATTTTGGCTATAACAGAACTTATTGGCATTCTCTTGGGGTTATGTTTGATGAGTGCTAATTGAACTCGCCAGAGATCTCGTGCTTGCAGCCATCGTTGCCCATTTTGGAACTCGAAAGATGCCAAGCTTGCGGTCATGGCAACCATATGCTATCTATATCATTAATTTTAAGGTTTGGCGACTACTACTACTAGAAGATGCAATGGCATGATGAAAGTGACAGCAAATCCGACAATGCTAAGGCCAAAATTCTTTTCACAGTAGTTTATGTAATCAATGTAGCATTATGGAGGAATTTGCAATACCAACGTGGTGTACAAATAGGCACATCGAGCTTGGGTTCAAAGTAGTGAGCAAAAATAAGGAGAAAACACAAAGGATTTGGCAATCATTCATGGCTGCTAGGTGGAATATCATGGTCATTGTCATTGGGCTCCTTCGTTTTTGCAAATACTCTTATGGAACCGATGCCACATTTCGGACGAACCTGAAATTTCTTCTTGTCAATATATGTCAAAACAGGGCGAGCACGGACACGGGCTCTGCAATAGGGCGCTTACAGCCCCGGATTGCATCGCGTGCCCGAAATCCACCAGGTCGCATATAGACAATTTGTGTCCATCGTGTATTGGGGTCCAATTCGAATTTGGGGATTGCAGACTTCCATACGAGGACTATCCATTCCATCAGAATGTATGATGTCTAGGTCTACTGTTGTCGTCCGAAGAATAAACTTTTGTCTCTTCTCACATGGTATTCTCATGCTAAAAACGTATGATATCTTCTATATTGCCATGTGATATGTCTTATTTTTTATGATTTACTTTCGTTGTCGGAGCAAAGAGATGACTTCGACGTACTTCCATCTCATTATAGTGAAAATATACATAAATATATTATTATAGAGTCTCTATAAGAATCGTCTCTAATACTTCCATATGTATCGAATTAGAGAGAGAGAGATTGGTGCATTTTACATTTTTGTTTAGGCGAATGAACGTGAGTGTTTTAATGCGTATTTGCTTCTTTATTAGGAGAAATAGTAAAACGATTTTATACCTATTTCATAATGTAACTTATAAACTATAAATCTTACCTTATGAAAAAGCATTTAAATGCGTATTGCTTCCTACAATTATACTGAAAACGGTTTCTTCCATAATTTGAGGTATACGATACTAATAATTTTCACACTTACATGAGGCATTTTATAATTCGCTGCATTCATTTCTATTTGAATGTCTATTGAAAGGTGAGTTAATCCCATCATCCTGTCAATTCATTTTTCCCACTTTTACTCTGTTTTTTCCCACTTCTCCTACATTTTCATCAATTAAAGAATTTTCTTTTGATGTACATGATATGGCATTTTAGATTACTGAGATTTGATAATGAAAAAAGAGCATATTATTTTTTTTTTCTACCATTGTCATAATTTAGTGGTCTCGCTACAATTTTTCTTCCTCACAATGATGAATTGTTGGAAATTGTGTTGATATATGTGTTAGAGTCTAGGAGAAGACTTTCAAAACAATTCTTTAGTGTACATGATTAACTTTTACACTGTTTTTCAATTCTTAAAAAAAAGTAGTTTTCAAATGAAATTCGTAAAATTTAGCTCTTGAGAATGAATACAGGTTCGCAAGTACACGTATGAGCTGCAACGTTCTAAAGAATAGCGGGAAGAAACCAAAAGGATAATCTCTTAATCATCTCAAAATTCCAAGTTGGCGTCTCCCGGAAAAAGGTTAACAAGGTTGAGTCGGCTTCCACAGAGCTCTCTCTCTCTCTCTCTCTCTCTCTCTCTCTCTCTCTCACATCCTGTGATCTTCTCCAAGTTGACACTCCAAAGAATCACAGCTTTGAAGAAAGAGCAGTCGATTATCATTGTTTTATCTTTACATTTTCAATTTGCTGTGTCCCTCACAGTTTTCTCTTTACCAAGTTCAAAAGCGTTTTGAACTGTGCCAGAGAAAGACCCGCCATCACTTTTCCTCACGGAGGCTTTCTCTCTCTCTCTCTTTCACATGTCAAGAAAAATTACCCAGAAAACAAGAGGTTTCCAAAAGACTAGATTGGTCCTCAGGCATGGACTTGGCAAGCCAGTAAGATGGTGAAGAGAAAAGTGTGTTCAGAACTTGAAGAATGGCATCAAAGCAATGGATTTGTTCTATAGTAAGCATCGTTCCCCTTCTACTAGCTCGTGTCTTTGGCTTTTATTTTCACCATTAATATTGATCATAACGATCTGGAGGTTTACGAAAAACGGTGGCAGAACCGATTTTGCTACTAATTTATGTGTGACTGTATGAGTTTAGGCGGGCATGCTTCGGTCTTCTTGGTAAAAGTATGGAGGAGAGTTATCATGATAACCTTTCCTTTTCGTTCTTGTAGAAGTTAGAACTTGTGGTTCACCAAAAAAAAAAAGCAAAAAAGAGAGAGAGGAAGTCGTTATGTTATTTTTAATACATAATTCAAGTTAGACGTAGATTACATAGGATTCTAACGTTGTTGCTTTCACATTTCGTTCTGTATTATTCGTCAAATTCGCTGTCCGCTTAAGGCTCCAATGAAAGTTTGGCTAACTATAATCTTGTGCCCTTCAAGGATATACGAGCATTTTACCAATGATCATATTTTTCGCCACCCCTTCCAAACAAGTTTCTAGCCACCAGGTTATAAACATGATTTTTAACCGCATTTCTTTTTTCTAGTTAAACTTAAATGCGATTAATATCCATTAAATTAAGGAATTTTCAATTATGGGTCAAGGAAAACACGACCCTTCAATAATATAGCTAGTTAAGTATGATTTTGAGATGATAAATTTCAAATTGGGCACAAACATTTTATAATTGTGAAGGAGATGAGTTCCAATATCTTGTCCGACACATGGGATGGTGCGGGGATGAACTATGCCCCATTACCCGTCCTACCTCCCCCGTAACCCTTTTAAATGGTAAATGACTTTGTATACCATATGGTCCAAATGAAATGGGTTTTTAATGTCTCTTTTGTTTACCTACTACTTGATAATTATTTTTCTCACTATTTAAGAATCAAAAGACCGCAGGACACTAAATTTAAAATAATATTTTTTTTCTAATGTGAATATATATAAAAAGTAATCCAATTTTGTTCTTTGACCCTTCTTTAGGCCTTTTCCTTTTTATTCAACATGTGTTTATTCTTCTTCTTCTTAGAATATCTTCTATAGGTCTCTTAAACTGGCTGTACTCCTCAAACTTTAAAATATATTCATTGCTTAACATTATTTTGATATTTATTATTTTAATATCAGTACTTTAGATTTATTCTTCTTCCATTTGCATTTTTTTTTATCGTTTTACAGCAATTAAGGATAGAAAACGGATTTCTTGCAAAAAGTGTGATGAAAAATATATCTACCCTTTTTTGCACGTTTTTCTCGAACGTTACACGGCTGTAATTTTAATATTAAAATTTAAGAGAATATTCAAAATGGTTTTTCTTATGACCCACTTTGGTCTGCACCTTATCCTTTTTAGATGTTCAAATTTAATGTTCTCTACTATATAATCTTTTTGGTTGGTCTCTACTATATAATCTTAACAAAATGGTTTTTTTATGGTCCTTTTTTTTTACTACTTGACAATCATTTTCTTTTTTCACTTTTCTAAAGATCAAAGATTGCGAGACACCTATTTTTTTAAAAACAAATTGAAGTTATTACCAAGTGTCACTGGTCGACAGTTCATTAGCTACAGAATAGCCTGTGCAATACTTGGTGAGCAGATATTAGCAAGCCAACCTTCCTTCTATAGATGTTCCAAAGAATAATACGGTAAATAACTAATTCGTATTTGATCGTATTACACATCTAGCTTAGTTTGGACATTTAGTCCATCAAGCGCGACAACAAATCACTTTAGGCTCAACAATTGTTTGGCCTATCATAACTTCATGACAAGAGAGGTATCGACTCCCAACTAGTTTGTGCGTAAGAAGTTAACCCCAATTAGAGATATATTCGTTCTATCCTAAATTTCAAGCATCAACTATCTTGACACCACTCTGATGAACCAATGGTATTCATCCCCTCTACATCATTCACTTTTCACCCAATAACCCCAAGTTCCACTCTAACAATAGGCGAGTATGGAATAATCATAAACTGTGACATTATCCCCACTCAATTTTGCAACACTCTTTGTTATTGGCTATCCCGTGGCTTTTGGATCATACATCAAATAGCAATGCTCGCGCAACAAAAAAAGGCCACTCCACTTGAGCTTCTTTTGATTGTAGCTATTCGGGCACCTTCGATCACTTGTGCTTTTCTTGACAATGGGTGGCATTTTTCACTAACTGCACTTTTTGGTAGCACCCTAATTCGCATGCTATAATTTCTTTATCTCAACAAACCAATTGAGGTTTTTTTCATCGTTAAAAATGTGGCAACAATCCTCTTTTTGAGATTTGCTAATTGATCCAGAAACATTTTCCCTATTCAATAAGGAATTAGTTCTTTCCTATGCTCATTGTCACAATAGAAGCTAGTCAAGAGCCGCACTTTGTCTGAACACATTTTGCCCTAGCAATTCACTCATTGCCCTCATAGAATTGAGTATACCACAAGTTTTCTCCACCTCAACTCACTTATTGGAGGGATCAAACTCTAATACCATTTGTCACTAGCCAGCAATTCCTTGGCCGTGGAATAGCCATGCAAGGCCTAGTGAGCGAATAACGTCAAGCCAACTTTCTTTCTTTAGTTATTCCAATAAACAATACGACAAATAGTTTCCTTGTATCGGATTGTACCATGCTCAACTTAGCTCAAGTGTCTAGTCCATCAAGTGAGACAACATATAATTTTAGATTTAATAACTGATTTCAACTTATTATAATCTCATCAGGAGAGTTATATCGGTTCCCGAACAGTTTGTGCATGAGAGATCAAGTCCACCTTTATTTATTTATCTTAAAACTTCTAACATTAATCGTGCCAATGCTACTTCCATGCACTAATTATATTGATTCCCTTTTCATTACTCACTTTTCACCTTATGACCGCAAACTTCACTCACAAGAGTATGCAAGTATGGAACAATGATAGACCGTGACACCAGCCTATCAACTATATGGTGGGAAGGAAGCTGACTAAAGCCCGACCCGGGACCATATAAAATCGGGGTGGATATATCACAAGGAATCACTATTTCCACGCCAGAATCACTATTTCCACACCTTGCCCTCTCTCTCTCCCTAACGACGCTTCTCCCTTTTTATCCTTCCCGCGGATGCCATGCAATTTCCTCGCCTCTTCAGTCGTCATCATCAGTCAATTATCACTTCCAATAATATACCCAGAAGATCAGGAACCCACCGCCATTTCTGGGTGCCTCCGTCCTTCCTCTGGAACGCGACCCTGAGGAAAAAAGATCCAAACTTTGATGGCGTCTTCCTCGATCGGAACGACCCATGTCCCCGCTTCCCAGCACCTCTTCAAGAGGCGCGAATTGCTTCCGCCGTCACCCATTTCTCTCCTCCGCACCCGCCCTTCGCTTCCCTCTTCCGAGTCTCTGTTCGGTTCGTCTTCGTGCGGCGCCAGGAGCTCGAGGCTGCTCGGACGCGGCATTCTTGCTCGAGCTGAAGAGAAAGCCAAAGGGTCGTCGTCTTCTTCTTCTCCGGTTCAGAAAAAGCAAGCTCAACCCAATTCGGAGAAGCGGTTCGAGGTTGTTCTCGCCTGCTCTTTTCCTCTGGTTGTCTGACTTCTTCGGTACAAGCCCCGTCCTGTGTTCTTCTAACCCATGAGATGAATAATTTGTCCAAGGATATTGGGGCTTATGAGGAAGATTGAGTTATACTTGGCGGCGTCTCTGGTTTATCATAAATGGCTCTAATTGAATGTGGATGCTTACACTGGTCGATTTGTTCTGTTTCTGGAGAGCTCAATGGGACAATGAAATATTGCGCCTATAGGTTTCAGTCGACCTTCATGTCTCTTATGCAATTTGACTGTTTCTCATCTAGGCCAATGCAGGATGAGGGAAAAATGCTTTCACTGATTAAGTTGGAAGATTCTGGTTTTGGATCCCAAAGACCGTGGAATGTTCCATTAATGAGTTTAAGGTGACGTAGGTATAGGAATGGCTGTGTCTTATAGAAAGTTCTGGCTGAAGATAACTGTAGTAATTTGTAATTTTTTCTTGTACATAGCAGAGTCTGCTAATGCACTTACCAAATAGTAGTGACTGCATTCAATTCTGCGCTTCTTGTATGTGGAACTTAAAGCATTGTTAATCTGCTTAAAGAAACTCTCTAACATACTATATAATTAAATTAGTGTTGACTTTACATTGACCTGCTACTGTATCATTAGGACCTTACATCATCTGGGTCATGTGATCCCCTATGTTCAGTTGATGAAGTAAGCTCGCAAGAATTTGAAGTTTCATATCAATCGAAGACTGATTTGGTAAAAGCTCTAGCAATTTTCGCTGCAGCTGCTACAGGAGCTGTGGCCATTAACCACTCATGGGTTGCTGCCAATCAGGTCGGTTTGACCCCTGCTCTGTTGTCAATTTCCTTATTTGGGAATTTTGATATATTGGAATTTTGATATATATGTGGCAAAGACTTTCTTACATATTAGTGTGAATACTTCATAACTTTGTTTAATCTTGTTCATATTGTGATACAGGATCCTGCAATGGCGATTTTGTTTGTATTAGGATATGCAGGCATAATCTTCGAAGAATCTCTAGCCTTCAATAAAAGTGGAGTGGGATTATTGATGGCTGTGAGCTTATGGGTAGTGCGAAGTATTGGGGTAAGCTTCAGATAAAGTTGTGGTTATTGATGTCTATATCAGCGAGTTGCTATAACTGTAGATAGGCTCATCCTTAATTGTTTATTTATACTGACATAGATATTCTTTTTACCATTTGGCCCATAACGGGCCAAAATTTATTTGAAGCATGATGTGGTAGCATGTTTGTTGAAATGTTTCTCTTCTCGCTATTATTCTAGTTGAATCTTAATCTAATTTGGGAGTGTGACTGCCAAATTAAAAAGGTAAAGTTTACATATGTGTTTACCAATCATGCCACGCTAGAAGTCATTTCTTTCTTTTGGTTTCCTGACAAATTTAGTATGCAATATGCAGGAGAGCTGCTTTCAAAACTGCCTTAATATGTTATACTCCTCAGCTCATCAATCTAGAAACATTTAGTATATGCAGCAGAAGTCCTTCCTGGAAAACCTTAAGACACACCAGGGGTAGATGCAGATTCTGAATTAAATTTTATTCATTAGTATGGCACAATTTCTGTTGAAAAGCTTCTCTTTGAGAAATTGCTAATGTATCGAGGGAGGATTTAGTGTTATTTCTAGGAAGGCTCCAGGTATCTTCTTCATGGTTTTTCTTTTGTTTTGCGATATTCAACAGGAAAATGATGGTCTACAAACACCACTTAGCTTAAGCTTTGATCATTTAATGATGTTTCCCCTTGCGTTTGGCCTTCCTTCTCTTGGCTAGGAAGCCTGCGAATAATTTTTTATCTTTCCAAGAAGTTGATGAAGAATGGTGTGATTGGCGTGCACGGAAGTCACTAACAATTGGCCACATCGACTTTGCCTATCCATTTCTTCTGTAGGCATCTATGTCTAAGCTATTGTCCATGTGACTATTGCATTTAACCAGGCTAATTCTTTCTTGACTGTGGAAGCTCATAAGCAAGGTTCTCTTAATTCAAGCACCTTTTACTATCCTCTAGTCTCTAGGTGAGATGATGGAGAAGGTTCTTAACACTTGCTCTTGTATTTTTAATGTCTTGGTACTTTTTAAGTCTTGGTGTGAAAATACGTTATGAATTTAAATGCTTAAATTTCACGATGAGCTGTATACTTTCTTTTTTGTTTGTTGGTAGCTTATCACTGTTTCAAATTCCCTCAAGTGAAGTTTATTTATTTTATGATTGTTTTATATTTTGTTAGTTATGTTTAGGTATGATATTTCATATTTCTACTTGCCTAGGCTCCATCAACAGATGTAGCTGTCTCAGAGCTGAGACATGCATCAGCTGAAGTCAGTGAGATAGTCTTTTTCTTGCTTGGTGCAATGACCATTGTGGAGATTGTAGATGCTCATCAAGGATTCAAGCTGGTTACAGACAATATAACTACTCGGAAGCCACGTACTCTTCTCTGGGTGGTAGGTTCATTTCTGTCTCACGGTGTCTTGAAGAATCCTTCTCAGCTGAATAGTCAGTGAATTGCAGTTAGAACTCTTGTTAATACTTTATTGAACCTTTAGTTCAAACCTGTTTACCCAGTTTATATTGCCGTCTCATATACCAACTAGTGCTAGGGGTGGTAAATGACTTTAGTTCAAACCCCCTTATGCTGTGACATTTGATCACATAATCCATTAACGGTTGCATAAATGACTAGAATTTGTTTTTAGATTGGAAGTCGTGCATATCGTGATTGATTCAGTACTTCTGTCAGCTTTTGACGTCTATTGAGTATTGCCTAAGCCCCTAATTGGAGCCCATCGACATCCTTAGTTGACCAAAGTGAGATGACTGTCATCTGAATTTCAAGAAGCATCCAACCACTTAAGGACTAGAAATAAGGTAAGGTGAACTTGCCATTGAGATTGCTTCTTGTGGTACAGTTAGGGGACATTTGAAGGTATTGCAACAATAGGTGGAATTCATTGAATAGGTCGATCAGAATTAAATCTATGTAGATATGAACTGGACATAGCTGGTGAAACTTTGGCCAGTGGATGAGCCCGTCTAACATGGAGATGCTTTAGTGTTTTGTTCTTGTGTTCTAGATTGAACTGGTAAAACTGGCTTCTGCCCTTTCAGGAAGTAGAAAGCAAAGAAACTGGTATTCTGCTATAGCTTAGATGACTTCTTTCAATTCTCCCCATGGACATTTTAGATACCTCAGCTTGAATAAGAATGAGACTAACTGACCTCTCAATTCAATGTGGCGCTGACCTTTAACTTTTGGATTTTCAGGTTGGTTTCATAACATTTTTCTTAAGTTCTGTCCTGGACAACTTGACATCTACAATTGTCATGGTGTCTTTATTGCGGAAGCTGGTGCCACCTTCCGAATACCGCAGGTATGTTACAACATTTTCAGATTGTAATGAAGATCTCATCTCAACATCTCTAGCTTGTTTTTTGGTTGCTAGGTGCTTTGTTTCCTTTAGTTGGGCCTTTCTGCACCCTTTCTGTTTTGATAGGATTTTCTTTTATATTGAGAATTGTCTTGTCTTTAGGCCATATGAAACAACATAATATTTTTATTATGAGTATGAGCCACTAAGTTGGTTCTATAATCATCTAACTTCAGAAGTCGGCTGCTTTTATTGAGTTTGAGATAGTTTATCAGATCAAATAATAGAATTATTTCTATAATAAGTGCAACTATCAAATGACATTGAGTGGTTCAAGGAAGTTAGATGGCCACATACATACCTTTTCAATCTTAGTGATAGATGCTGCTGGTTGATATAACCACTTCTTACAATACATAAAAGAGCACCTTGTTGATGTTGCGGGATGACACTTATTTTGTTAAGTGCTTTTTGATTCTATCATTTTTTATTGTTTCACTTTTCCGCTTGACTTATTTCCTTTTCATGCTGTTTTGGTAGGATTTCTTATAGCGCTATGCATCACTTCTCTATTGCTTCAAGCTATGTTCTTGAGAAGTTCTATTTAACCAATGCTCCACTGTATGTTGGCAGGCTTCTTGGAGCTGTTGTGGTTATAGCAGCAAATGCTGGTGGTGCATGGACTCCCATAGGTGATGTTACTACCACTATGCTTTGGATTCATGGTCAGATATCCACTGTGCAGACAATGAAGGTTATCATTTCATCTTTGTTCTTGGCTGGGATTTCATTACCTCATGCAGTCCCATAACATGTGATTTATTACCGGTGATTCAAGTACATTACCTCCTGTAGTGATTGAATTTGTCATACTTCTCTTTAGGTTTATTTAAACAATAACAGTAACACTGCTCAAATTTGTTCATGCTCTAACATCAACGAAAGTTGGATTTTGAGCTTTAAAACTCAGCATTGGAATTTCAATTTCCTCAAGCAATGACTAACTAGCTTTCCTATATGAGATATATCTGTTGGGTGCACGGTTGTATGAACTGTCTTATCTTCAATTGGTTTTCATATTTTTGGTGCCCTTTCAAGACCACATCAGAATATGTAAATTGCAGGACTTGGTCCTCCCCTCAGCAGTTTCTCTAGCTGTCCCACTGGCTCTTATGTCCCTTACCAGGTACTCTCCTAGCCTATCCAGCCATATGCCGAATGTCAATTAGCTCCTACTAAATGGATTTGGAGTTGTGAGGTTAGTTGCTTTTGTCCTTTACAGTGAAGTTAATGGGAAGGGACAGGAGTCTGCCGATGTTTTGGCATCTGAGCAGATGGCTCCTCGAGGACGGCTTGTTTTTTCTGTGGGTATAGGCGCACTGATCTTTGTTCCAGTATTTAAAGCTTTGACTGGTCTGCCTCCTTACATGGGTATGTTGCTCGGACTTGGAGTTCTCTGGATTCTAACAGATGCAATCCATTATGGTGAATCCGAGAGGCAAAGGTTGAAGGTACCACAGGCTTTATCTCGAATTGACACTCAAGGAGTCCTCTTCTTCCTTGGAATTCTATTATCTGTAAGCAGGTAATTTGTGAATGACGTGAGGACATTCTTTCTACCTACTGCTCATCATTTATTCAGAAGATTAATATCATCACCTCTTGTTATAAAATTCTTTATACTAAGAAGATTGATGAAGTAATCTCTGCCTTCAAAATCTCACTTGTACACAGACATGCAGAGACATTCTCTAGTATGTGCAGGGACATGTATACAATTAATATATCTATCTGAACCATATATTCTGTCAAGCTTCGCTTTGGAAATCTCTCAAATGACTTACCATATTGTCCACTTGGTTCTGCACTAGACGAGTACATAATGTTTTCTTATTATAATAGTGAAAAAGCCACCTCAAGCAGGTAAACCCAGGACTAATAAAATTTCCACGGACCTCATGGATCAGTATGAAGCGAGCCAAACCCAAGTGTGGGTAGTTTGAACTTGGTATTGTCCTCAGTTCACATGGGAAATTGAACATATTTATTGGGTCTAATGCACACATACATGTCCATTCCTTAAACCACTAAGCCAATCAGTTCATTATGCTTCTTTCATCATCATATTGCAGTTTTACAACTTTACGCTTGTTTCCACTGTGGTTTCATATGAATCTCTGATGAGTACCAGCTGCGCATCTCCTACCAATAGTAGCATGACAAGCTGCTTTAGCTCTTGTTCACTGATTGTACAACTCAATTATTCTTCTAGTTTTGCTTTATGGTATGATGTTGAGCAAACATGCATAGTGGTTGAAATTGCTATTCATATTGATCGTGCAGTGCCATTCATGAGATCTGACCAGGACTCGAGATTAACATTTGGTGAGTTTTGAAGAGAGAAACTGTCAAAACTTCTCTATCTATTTAGTAAACTATACAATGGATAAAGCCCATTGAGCTAGAGAGTCAATCATATTCTTTATGGAAGGAAAAGAAATTCTAAAAAAGGGGTTTTTTTTCCACACTCAAATCTTATGCAAGTCCATATCCCGCTAGCCTCAACTCTTTATTGCCAAGAGTCTTGGGAAGTTTATATGCTACAAGTTTTGACATGCACATTTTAAAACTCTAATTAATGCATCGGTTCTAACATATACCTTCTTTTAGCCTGGAGGCTGCAGGACTTCTCAGGGAATTGGCGAATTACCTCGACGCACATATTCCTAGCATCGAATTGATTGCTGGGTCAATTGGGGTGGTTTCTGCAATTATAGACAACGTTCCGCTGGTTGCTGCAACAATGGGGATGTATGATCTGACCTCATTCCCGCAGGATTCGGAGTTTTGGCAGCTGATTGCCTTTTGCGCTGGCACTGGTGGGTCCATGCTAATTATTGGCTCAGCGGCTGGTGTGGCATTTATGGGGATGGAAAAGGTGGACTTCTTTTGGTACTTGCGGAAGGTACTCTACACTACTGAGTTTGTCCTGGTTCTATTGTTTTGTTCTTTTGGTTGGTTAAGTTTGCTTAAGACAAGTCAAGGGTGTAGCTAGGTAAAGAAAAAGCTGATGTGCTAAATTCCCAGATATACGGTTTTCAGAACTGTCAGGAGTTTAATTTTGGATCTGCTTATGATTGAGTCGTTTTTCTTTTTTCTTTGTGAGAAAATTCAAATATATTAAATCGGTCAATGTTTGTTTTGCGGTAACAGGTGAGCGGTTTTGCTTTTGCGGGCTATGCTGCTGGGATTGCTGCCTATTTAGCCGTTCATAATCTCAACATCTCTCTTCCGACAACTCTGGCTCACGTCCCGTTTCTTTCTGGTTCATGAAACTATTTGCTGAGCGTGAACTTAGTATTTGGGAGATGGAACAGAGGCTGTCTCTTATTACTTGCCCCACTGTTGATCTAATATTGAGGTCAAGCAGCATGTACCACACCAATTGGGCATCACATCCTCCGAAATTATAGGCTATGCCAGAAAGAGTCGAGAGTTTATCGCGGTTCACAGTGCAAAGGTTTTTTAGTTTCATCTATCTTTTACTTTGTAGTGATGGCTGATGATAGCAATAAGGTTCCGCATGATGAAAGCCACCGCATGAACAAGACTATTATTGTACTTCAGCCAAAAATACCGAAGCAGAAATTCCAGGAGTTGTCATGTATGTGGAATCTCTGCTACTACACATGACATTCTTCCTACCCATTGTTTACTGTTCTTGATATGAGACATTACCGCCTTATTGCATACTTCAGGGATTCTTTGGATGTTAATGTTCATTCAACTGATTGTGTCTATAAATGATTACCTTATTGTATTCTGAAAAATCAAAATGAGAAAAAACATGAAAATCATGAGAGCCACTATAAGGACTTAATGGGAAAAAATAACCATGTGGGGAGAGAGGGAGGAGAAACACGAATCCTGGATTGAGGCAAAGTATTCACCTTCTTAACTTGTATGAATTTATTGAAAAAGAGCATTTGATTCAGGCAAAAAGCAACATAATAAAAGTACAGAACCTCCTCGCAGCACCACTTGATTATCGTTCCGCTCTAGCTCAATACTACTACAAAACATGAACGTCACAGCCAAAATCGCAGAGCAAGACTCGCAAATCATGCTCAGCGGCTATGAATGACGAAAGACATACAGATGCAGTACCATAACTCACACCCCACATTACAACTTGAGGAAAACGAACTCCTCAATTGCAGAAATGTCCCCGATCCTCTTCAGAGTCTCCTTGCTGGGCTGGTCATCAACTCCAATTGCCATCACGGCTTGCTTTCGCGGTGCAATCCTACCAACGCTCATGAAACTGACATTGACATTCTCTTCTCCCAAAATGCTTCCTACCGTGCCAATCATACCTGGCTGATCAACTTGCCTGCACAATATGATGCTTCCCTCCAAGCTCACATCCACTTCGAAAGATCCCACCTTTGTGAGATGTGGAATCCCATCCTTCACCCGCCCCTCAACCGTGATCTCCCCAGAATCTGAAATGGCGCTGGCAAATCTTGATTCCACATTTGCAATCTGAACCTGGACATACTCAAGAGGACTCTCTGGTGAACCATCTAAGATGACCCGCTCCTCTGTTATTCTCAGTCCTCTCTGCTTCGCAGTAAAATCTGCATTGACCAAGTTCACAAAGACATCGGATATGGGTTCAACTATACCCTTAGTAATCATAGCACGGAGTAGTCTAGTGTCGAGATCATCAGGTGCTCTTGAAGAAGCATACGTCACTTTTATGGTTTTTACACCACTCCCACCCCCAACTAATTGAACGGCCAATCTCCCAAGCTTCTCAGCAAGTACAACAAATGGTTTCAGCTCTGTAAGAACCTGCAGCCAAAAAGGAAATGTATAAAGAACTCAAGATTTATGTTACTCAAGCATATCTTGAACCAAGTTCTGCCTTCTGGATCTTAAACAAAGCACCCTCAGGCATCAAAACCGTCATTACAGTCATCCAGAGTTACTTGTCTATCACACCACATTATTGACCCACTTCCTAAAGGAATCGACCAAGGAGAAGCATCTCTTACAGTCTTCAAAAGCTCACTTCCTCTGCTCATCTTGTACTGAGAGGAAGCTGGATTTGGGCCAAAGCCAAACATCAACGAAATTAAACAATTGTATACATATCGGATGATTCCAATCAAGCACCTCAGTAAAAATGTTTGCCAGAAAAGATCAAACTTCTACTGAGCACTGATAATCATTCTCCTCCACGGTACATATCAAACAATTGGGCCAGCATATTTTACGGTCCTCAAAATCTCACTTCCTCTATTCATCTCATACAAAGAGGAAGCTGGATTTGGGCCAAAGCCAAACATCAATGAAATTAAACAATTGTACACATATCAGAAAATTGCAATTGATCGCCTCAGAACAAATCTTTGCCAAAAAAAGATCAAACTTCTAGAGAGCACCCATAGTCATTCTCCTCCAAATCACACATCAAGCAAGTTCCATCACAACAATTATGCATCAGAGCCCAAGCCATGATAAGATATGTCAAATACTGAGAGCACAGATATTGAAGATTGAGAGGAAACAGATTGGAGGATAAAAAGTTAGAAGTAGACCAAGAGATGCCAAACAGCCAAGTTGTAGAAAAAGTTCTTGATACCTCAGCAGGAACCATCGGCGCATTGACAGCAGTAGCAGCCAACTCTCCTTTTAGAGCTCCAATAACAGCTTCAGCAATTTCAATAGCCACTCCTTCCTGGCATGTCAAGTGACCATTTTATATGCTTTCTAATAATATAGAGAAAGTTAAAGTTGGGTAAACTGTAACTGTTCACAAACCTGTGCTTCCATGGTACTGGCTCCAAGGTGTGGGGTCACCGTGACTCTCTCATGTTGTACCAACTTGCTGTCCTTCGCTGGTGGCTCCTCTGTGAAGACATCAAGTGCCGCCTGCAACAAGGCTAGTATGTGCTTCACCTCCCAAGGCAACAAGAAGGAAACTCAACATTTCAGATATGAGATAGCAATACCTGAGCAACAGTTCCAGCATCCAATGCCCTCACAAGAGCTTCTTCATCAATCACCCCTCCACGAGCAACATTGACAATTCGAACTCCTTTCTTCATCTTTGCAAAAGTCTCATCATTGAGAACCTTTGCTGTAGCAGGTGTCAGGGGCATGTGTAACGAAATGAAATCTGCAGTTGCTATGGCTTCATCAAAGCCCACAAGTTCCACCCCCACTGCGCGTGCTCGATCTGCAGGGGCATAAGGGTCATGTGAAATCACATGCATACCAAGACCTTTGGCACGACGTGCGACTTCTGATCCAACCTTTCCAAAGCCCATAACAGCAAGTGTTTTCCCAACAAGGGAGACACCCACATATTTGTTTCTTTGCCACTTTCCTGCATCAAGCAAAACAAACAATTTGTCAAAGACCAACATTGGTATAGCCTTAAGAAAATGTTGGCAACTCACTTTGTCCCCTATAAAACTTAACCATTGACATAACTAAGGAGGCAAAATCCAAAAAACCTGAATACCTGAAAATTGTATATAAAAGGCATATGCCAATAAAGTTGGTCGACACAATGAATACTATACGTTACTCCACCAAGCAACCAATCCACATCTCTGCTCAAGGTAGTCCTGGATATGACTCACTAGCTTTGGGAATTGCTTTCATGCAATCCAGGTCAGTCCAATAGTAATTTCAGCCAGGTAAAGCAATTTAGGTGATTGGGTACAAAGGGAACCTCTTGTTTATAGAGAAGTTTCAACATACACGACCAGATAAGACAAGTTATGCCCATGATCTTCGGTGGTACTTGTACCTTTGGCTTTTCAGTATTTCCCTATTCAAACGAATTAAACAAACAAACAATTGAAAACCCAAAATTCAAATGAATTTTCACGACACGATTCTTTTTCTCTTAAACCCTTCAAAAAACCCAACCCAACAAACAATCTTAGCCTCGCCTTTAAGGATCATATTCTTAGACCTTTAAAGCCCAAAGAACCCTGGTAGCTTGCTTTTCCCAGATGGCATCCCTAAAGCAACCCGAATCTACACCAAAGATTCTCCTTTTGAGTCAAAATAGGAAAAAAGGGACGTACTTTTCTATGTTTCTCGACCATTTCTAATTACTCGTTAGTCGAACCCGATTCCCGATTCCCGATTCCCGATTCCGTACAAACTTCTCGCCACACCCCAACAAGGGAGCACAGATCCAGCCAAAGCTAAACCACCACGTGCTCGACGAAATGCGTCACAGGCTACCGAACGAAACCGTCGCTAAGCAAACGCAGAACCAGCAAACCAACATGGAAACGACACACTTACCAGCCTTAACGGACGCATCAGCCTGCGCGACGTTCCTCGCCATCGCGGCCAAGAGCGCGATCCCGTGCTCGGCGGCCGCGACGGTGTTGGCGGTCGGCGCGTTCACGACCAGGCACCCGTGCTCCGTCGCCGCGGACAGATCCACATTATCGATCCCGACGCCGGCCCGCCCCACCACCTTCAGCCGCCCGGCGGAGGACTCGAACACCTCCCGGCTCACCTTGGTCCCGCTCCGCACGATGAGCGCGTCGCAGAGGGAGATCTTGGTGCAGAGCTCCTCGGGGGAGAGGTTGTAGGAGCAGTCGACGTTGGCGAAGCCCTTGAGGAGGGACAGCCCCGCCTCGCCCAGCTTCTCGGCGACGAGGACGGTGGGCTTGGCGTCGAGGGAGGCGCGGACGACGACGGCGACGAGAGGCGCCGCCTGGTGGTGGCGGCCGCGGCCGAGGAAGGAGACGGAGAAGGAAGGGTGGAGGGGGAGCTTGGAGGAGAGGGAGAGCTGGGTCGGCCTGTTGAGGGAAGGGGAACCGCCGACGGCGGCGGCGCGGATAGAACCGGTGGCCATTGGCGGCGACGGCGGCGGCGGCGGCGGCGGCGGAGGGAGGTGAACGGTGGTGCGTAAGTACAAAGGGCGATGCGAGTACGAAATGCAATGTCTCGGGGATTTATCATTCGATTGATGATTGTTGGTGGCAGGGTTTGGTGAGAGAGAGACAGAGTGAAGAGCCTATGCAAAAATATGTTTTTTTTTTTTTTTTTGGTAGGTAAAAATATGTTTAATCATTAATTATTTACTACAAATATAAAATTTATATATGATATATATATATATATATATATACCATAATAGACAATTGTGGTTTATTTTTCGATATCTTGCCTTAAGGAAGGGAAAAAATGATGATGGTTTTGGTAATTTCTCTCTTTTGTCTTATCGATGCTTCAATCATATAAAAAAAAAATGCATGGATTTGATGTCGAATCCTAAAAAAGGCTTTAATAAATGCGCAGCCTATTGAATATTTATATGTATGTGTGTGTATTGCTAATGATGGTTTAATTTTTGATATATTTCCCGAAATGATAATTGTTTTGGTTTTTTCTCTCATTTTTTTCCTAATTTATGCTTCAATCATATAAACGAAACTACATGAGTTTGATGTTGAATCCTTAAAAAGGCTATCAAAAACGCGCAGCCTATTAAATATTTACATGTATGTGTGTGTATATTATTAATTATGGTTTAATTTTTTTTATATTGCCCAAATTGATAATTGTTTTGGTAGTTTTTCTATTTTTATCTTATCCATGCTCCAATCATACATACAAACAAAAATTGTATGGGCTTGATGTGGAATCCTTAAAAAGGTTATATTAAACATGCAACTTATTAAATATTTATACGTATGTGTGTATATATTGTTAATTATGGTTTAATTTTTGATATGTTGCCCAAAATGATGATTGTTATGATAGTTTCTCTCTTTTATCTTATCCGTGCTCCAATCATATAAACAAAAAAATGCATGGGTTAGATATCAAATCCTAAAAAAGCTATAATAAACGTAGAACCTATTAAATATATTTGTGTGTGTATATTGCTAATTATTGTTTGTTGCCAAAGAAAAAAAAATTATTTAGTTTTTAGGTAGTTTCTCTCAATCTTAAACATGCTATAACCATATTAAAAAAAAAAACCCATGGATTTCATGTCACATCCTTAAAAGGCACTAATAATTCCACAAACTAGAGAAATTTCAAATAAAGATATGAAATGCCCTCATTTTCTCAAATAATGATTTTAAGTGAATTTATTTCAAATAAGGATTTGAAGTACACCCATCTTTTCAAATAAGGTTGGATCTTGTTTCAAATAAAATCAATTTCATAAAATAACTTGACTTTTCCTACTGGTTAAGGGCATTTTCATCATTTACTTTTTTTTTTAAAAAAAAATTTTTTTTCTTTTCTTATTTCCTTTTTTTTCACCTTTTTTTTTTTCTTTTTATTCTTTATTCTTCGTCGATGGTCAATCTCAAGTCATGGCCGAGCAACGTCGATGCCTAGAGAGGGTTAGGAGGGGTCACCCTTACCCTAAGTGAGGTGGCTGATCGACCGCCTGGGTCGAGGTTGCCCAATGAAAAAAAAAATTATTTCTCATTATTATTCCAGAAATAGAGAAGTAGAAAATTTATACTTACGATTTCCCCTATTCCAAACCTATTTTTGGAATAAAAACTTAAATAGAAATAAAAGACGGAATAAGTTTATCAAATGAAAAGAAATCGGTCTAGAATAGAAAAATTATTTTGAAAAAATGTCTTTGATGCACCCCCTTAAAATATTTAACTAATCGAGACCGGCAATATTAAACATTTATTTAAAACTATTATGGCCACTTCATGCATTTATTTAAAATTTTCCCCACAAACTATTTAGAATGAACTCGGAAAAAAATTTTGTAACACAATTTTTAATCTTGGCACCATTGGAAAATCCATTGAAGTCCGGCTGGACCCCAAAAACCCAGATTCGCTTGATTGAGAATCTGAATACCCGCCCAAAGAGTTTGCCCGTTCTTATTCAAGCTCGACAGTTTGGTGCAATAACACCGGGGGCAATTTCTGGTTCTAACAAGGCATCTAAGTCCTTATTTACTTTTCTAATAGCGAAAAAGAAGGTAACAAAAAATATTCACAGCGCTATTCTCCTAATATTATGCTTTTAACGGATTATATGGATGAAACCCACTATTTAGTAAATGAGAAACTCGAATTTAAATGAGGAAAATATTATGATATAAGAAAAACATTAGGGTAATGAGATCATTTAATCCTTAATTACAGGATTTGATTTATATCAATCTAATTGTCTTAATCAACAAACATTCCAATCGCAAATGGCCAATTCTCTCTTAATAAAGACACGAGTTTTTTTTCTTTTTTGGGGGGTTTAAAACATAAAGACACGAGTTGAAATTGTTCACGTTATTTAGAATCTTGGAAATGGTTGGGTGGGCACGTTATTTTGTCAACAGCTGCCAAATTTTCGTTTGACTAGAAAAACTAGGAGCTTCCACAACAAACTGTGGAAAACTCGGTTTCCAACCACAATGAATGTCGACAGTTTTGTCTGTACTCGAACAAAGCGAGAGGTTAAGAATCGCCTATACATTTAATGTTTAGACTTTAACCTAATAACTGTAAGATCACCAGTTCAAATGGACGGGTCGGGACAAGCCTCACTTCCTTCTTGTCCAAAATAGGGAATACCAACCAACGGCATTGGACCTGAACAAGCTAGCGGTGGGACGCATCGAGCTTTTCATATAGTACATACACTTCCCAAGTACATCAATTAAACACTAGGTCTGAGTCCCATAACCATTTGTGGACCTAACATGAATCTCATTGAAAATGACATACCTTATCTTGGCAAGTAAGAATAATATGATCGATACATAATTTTTTTTTTTTTGTGCCTGGTCTCACACACACACCATGTTAAAGTGATAAGAAAATAGATATCTAAAACATCCCAAAATCATCCTAGTTGGTTGGAATAGCAAGGAATTTTTCAAGTACAAACCAGAGGCTACCTATGAAAATCTTACGAACTATTCCACCCTACGCAAGCCAAAGCACAAGGTCCTTGTGAGAGACGGGAGTTTTGAGATGGGATCCCCAACATCTGCAAAGTCAGTGTCCATTGCCATGCCCAGGGAAGCATTTAGACAATAATGATTAATGATAGTATGATCTTATTAAATAATATTGAGGAATTCCGTTTCCCAATATTACATGTCGATTATCCGCATAAAACACTTAAATATCTTATAAGAGAATTGAGTTTCTTAGTATCGTTTAGTATGGTCCGTAAATTAGAAGTTGAGTATTCCATTAGACTTGGTATATTGAGCTCTATGTACTTCGGATAGGTATGTGAAAATCGGTATCTTTTCTTTTCCATGATTTTCCCCCTTTTTGCTAAAAAAGTTGTAATTTTGATGAAATCGATGGATAGCGGTTTTGATCATAGGCAAATATCACCAAAAAATTTCAAACTATGTTCATTATGACATCGATTATTCAATTTCTTTAGTGTCACAAAAAAATCAATATATATATATATATATTATATATATATATAATTTCTATTCCTGTTTCATTTAGGGTATATCTGAATTCGAGATAATTATATGTAAAGGTAAATTTAGGGCTTTTAGTAATACAAAAGCATTGGCCGCGGCCACAAAAGCCGTGGGACAGGCCGACGCGCCTCCAGTCGCGTGATGGCCACCGTCCGACCTCCTGCGTATACAGAACAAAAACGGAGATTTGGTAAGATGGTGGAAGATCTCAGCATCGGGAATCATTCCACTTGGGATGGGCCCCAGAAGTTGGTGGGAAGAAGAGAAAATCTGATTTGCTTTCTCAAAGCAAAAAGGCCAAGTTCATCTTCTTCTCTTTCTTCTTTTTTGTTTTTTTTTTCATTTTTTTGGTGATTATAACTCAGATAAGTGATTTTTTTTTAAACAGAGATAAGTAATTAAGTAGGTCCGCCATCCCATGCCAAGGGGTAGAATTTGCTGGGCTACCCAAGAAAATCTCTCAATGTCTCAATTCCATCCCTAATTACTCAACCGATCTTGCAAATTTGGAGGATTGCTTAGGCTAAAGTGCGTGATGGATCAAATATGGGCAGCGTGCCTAAACCACACACTTGAATCCACTCCTTGGATCAAACCTGACTTTGCTCGCGTGAAAAGGGCGGGATGACAGAACTTGTCATTAATCTCTCACATTACGATACACACCTACAAAATTGATGCCCTCGAGCCTTGCACGACCAAGCAAGATCCTAGAATGAAAAAGAAGAGAACATGAGGGGCATGCAGTGCTTATATATTTATATATTATGCATGGGAGTCATATCATAAACATATTAAGTATTTGGATTCCCGTAACTTTCTAATAAAATTGGTGTTTAGTACTCAGACATGATAGTATTAACAAACATGTTGTATTTGGATGAGGTATAAATTTAACACGATTAATTTACAACATAAAAATACCAATTGTTGGCCCAATGGTTAATAGATGAAACAATAAATATCGATGGCGTATCTCAAAGAAATTTATAAAAAAGATAGAGATTGGATATACAAAACACATCTTAACAAAGATAAATTTCAACATGGTAGGAATCTGGTGCATGGGATAGAGGGTAAAAAGTAGGAGGTCATACAAGTAAGAAAACTTTTGATAGGTTATTCGCCACCAACAGGTAATTAATCTAAGGGATAAGAGCAAAACAAAAAATTTTATGTTCTTAAGCCGAAGACTCAAATAAGTTATGAATCAATCAAGTCTTACCTTTTATTCATTATAGCATGCTTATATAGATGAGCATGGATCAACCCTCCGAGCATGAGTAATATTCTAGATTCATTGAAAAGACCAAAAAGAACAAAAAAAAGAAGAAGACAAAACTAGATTTACTAGAAAGCATAACAAAGTCTTAGGAACTAGAACTTCGACTCTCATAACTTTCATCATAATTAAGACTCATTAAGACCTAGGAACTAAGGAAATACAACAATGATATTTATAAGAACTTGAACATATGAGAAATTTAGTTGGCTGCAGGTCTCCAAGTTTTTATTATTTCCAAAGTTGCTAAATGAATGGTCTTTAATGAATGCTTCGTCATCATAAACTTTTGATGTGCATAAACTCATTCTCGAGTTTCCTTTGTCTCCATATGGGTGTGGATCGACAAAATCTTCCATCGTAAGTTTATAACATTCATGGTTGTTACATGGGTTGAATGGTTTTTAAATTGTATATCCATGTTTTCTCATTTGCTCAAGAATTTTGAAAATTGTATATCCATGTTTTCTCATTTGCTCAAGAATTTTGAAAATAACTTATATAATTTTTTGAGTACATTTTCCATGATCATGTGGGTGCCATTGAGTTTTCCACTGTAAGAATGCTAGGGATCGTTGAAGACTTCATCGATGGAGGATATCAACAGCATAATCTCAAGAATATCCTTTGATTTACTGGAAGTAGTCGTTTGTCAAAGAGCTGTCTGTCTAGATCATGAGGTCCCCACATCCATTATTTTCCACAAGCCATCGATGACATACACTCATGATGGAAAATTTTATGTTTATCCACGCTATAATGAAATTTCATAAGTCAGATGTCCACAAATCTTTTGGAGGTAGTATTCTAGACCTTTCGTATAAATGCATGGAAATCCAAAGAGTCTTATGTGAAAAGAATTATACTGTTCCAAATCCATATAGCCTTGTGCATATATACAAAAAGAATCAACTAGGCTCTATGGAGTTCTCTCAAAACCCATGAAATTATGGAAAATAAATTATTCCTAAATATTTTCCTATAAAATAATCAATTCTTTGCTTGAAATATTAATCGATAACAAATATTTTCATTATCGACAATAATTTATATTTTAGCTTAGATGATTGAAAGTTTTTTAATTCGTTCATTTTTACACGCAGTATTTTATTGAAAATGTTTGTCGTGCATAAATAAATGATTCGGAAAATATTTTATTGAATGCTATCGTTTGCATTATCTAAAAATAGAAACGCGGATCTTCGGACAAAGTTACAATTTTACCCTTCGGATAGTTTCAGTTGGACTCGTTCGATCCTCTTTCCCCCTCTCAAAGCAATCGAAAATCGCAAGGCATGGGCCGCACAAAAAGCTGGATGACGCGCCTTGGGCCGTGTGATGGGCCACTGTCCAACTTGACGGCGGGCCCAGAAGTAGGTGAGAGGAATGGAATGTCTAATTTGCTTTCTTATGCAAAAGGCCATCTCTCTCTCTCTCTCTCTCTCTTTTTATTATTATTATTAGGATTAATACCCTGAAAATTCCAAACTAATACACTTATAACAAATTTGCCTTAAACTATTTTTTTGACCTCCAAAAATCCTAAATTAGTATATCTGTGACAAATTTATCTCGACTAAGCATAAAAAACCATAAACTGGTACATTTATGATAAATTTACCCCAAACTAATTTATTCGACCGCAAAAAACCTCAAACTAGTAAATTTGTAACGAATATACCATCTGCTAACTTAATAATTTGACTGTAAAATTTAATAAAAACTAACTGAGGGTAAATTTGGCATAAGTGTACTAGTTTGGAGTAAATTTATCAAAAGTATACTAGTTTAGGAGGTTTTTGAAAGTCAAAAAAATAATTTGGAGTAAATTTGTCACAGATGTACCGATTTGAAGTTTTTCATGGTATTAATCATTATTATTATTTTTTGAATTTTTTAATTTATTTTACTTGATTGTGAATGAGATGAGTGCGTCAAAAATAAAATGAGAACCAACCTCATAAATTTAAAAAGACGAAGAAGAAGAAGAGAGAACTACTTGGAATTTCTTACACTCAATTGTATGGCGAATCACACTTAGAATCATCCCTTGGAACAAACCTCACCCAGCCCGCCTTGAAAGGACGGGAGGATGGAACTTTGACATTATTACATGAAAGAAGAGCGAGCACAAGAGAAGAAGTTGTTTTGTGGCTTCTTCTTCTTCTTCTTCTTTTTTGTTGGGGGGGTGGGGCTATGGTGTGAAGTGCTGGAGGTACGCATCGGCCAGCATGTGGCCGAGGCGGACCTGGGCATGAGTGGTGAGGTGAATGTGGTCGTCATTGAGTGGCATCCCCTTCGCGTCGATGCACACGACGTTCGGGAGCTTGATTCCGAGCTGTGCCCGTCTCACTATGTCCATGTACCTCGCGTCCCCCGACGTGATTGCGACCTGTACATTGATTTAGCCCAGTAGTTGTTATGGACACCCGATTGAAATATCTTGTTATTACGTTCATGTTTAATTTCTTATATAAAAATTTGGTTTCTCTCATTAATTTAATGAGCATTTGGCAAACCATCTGGGCAAATTCGGATTGACATGCTCAATTAAGAACAATATTCATTTACATATAATTGAAGTTTTTCCTTATTATGGGAGATAATGCTTGCCAAATTTAGGCGGTTAAACGCTCTCCCAAGAGCTATAAATAGTATTCATTACTAAAAAGAAGTGCGAAGATCAGGCCCCCTCGAGGACTTCCACTTTTAATTTGTCAAAGGGCAGACACCACGATTAGATATTTATTTGAAAATAAAGCAAACTAAAAACCCTAAAATTTATGCTTAAAGTACAGTTGAATCCTTATTTTTTTTTTAAATGCAATCGAATTCTAAAAATCATCAAAATGGTGCGCTTAATCTTCGTTAGCTCTCTCCAATTTTGCTAACAAAGAATGCTTTTCTTAAAAAAAGAAATTAGTTTGTCTTTCCTACGTCACCATCACACCATCATGTTAATGAAAAATGCAATAATGTCATGTTAGCATTTTCTGTTAATGAAATTGGACCATATGGACAACTACCTTAATGTATTTTTTAAAAGTTTTAATACTCAATTATACTTTCACAATAAATTTTTTAATTGTTAGCACATTTATCCATTTAGTTCAATAAGAAAAACTTGAAACCTATCAATATATACAATTTAAAACACCTAGAACTAAACACGATTTTTTCGTAATTTTTTAAAAATTTACAATAGTTTTTTCCTGTTAAATATCTAATTGATATAAAATAAATAAGTAGAATTCAAATGACATATGCTTAATTGTAGATTAAGGGACGACTCCTTTTTTTATGAGTATGAGATTTTTATGATAAACCCATCTATACAAGAAAAATCATGTATCTTTGGCAACTTTGATAACCATTTCAATTTAACACGCTTGAACACATTTAACCAAATAGGTTAACATGCAAGTCGTGTTAACAAACAAATTGTTTGGAGACATTTAGATATTTTAATAGATGTCCAAATAAATGTAGTAACTATATAATAAACTCGTTGTGTTTAGTATTAAAAACATGATAGTATTAACAAACATGTTGTATTCGGAGTAAATTTAACACAATTAATCTATAACTCGAGATAATTACAACACAAAAATATCAATTGTTGGCCCAACGTCTACCACGATGAAAAGATAAAATACCCGATGGCATGGCTCAAAGAAATTCATGAAAAAGACAGATTAGATCTACTGAACAAATCTTAAAAAAGATAAATTTCAACATGGAAGGATCCGCAATCAACCGTAATTTACCAATTTGCTATGTCATGCACCATGTAGCCTCTCAAAGGGACTGCATTTTCGTTTCTAGACGCCATTAACCTTTACCATAAAGCACACGAACATCTTATACTTAATAGACAAAAAATTTAAAGAATGTGTTTGGTAACTATTCTTTTTATTGAGAACAATTTCTAATCAGAATTTTTTTTTTTTCTGTTCATTGTATGAGTTTTTAAGCATTTGAAGGTATTTGATAACCGTTTAAAATTTTTACTCCCGAAATAGAATTTTTTTGTACTACCATCAAATTCTTTTACGATAAGTTTTTAATAATTTTATTACATTTTTCTCTTTTTTTCTATTTCTTCTTACTCTTTTTTTTCTTCTTCCTCTAGCCGATTGTTGGCCTCGGCCATGGCCAACAACCTTGTCGGAGCATTATTGTCCCCTAGCAAGACTTGACCTCGACAGGCCACCATGAGGTTTGGTGCTAGGCGAGCTCGGCCTCGTCGTTGGCCAGAGAAGCTTCGGTGAGGTCATCGACCCTCGCCTAGCCGATTGTCGGCCATGGGCAAGGTTGATGACTAGCAAGAGAAAGAAGAAGAAGAAGAAAAGGAAAAGAAGAAAAGAAAAAGGAAGAAAAGGAAAGAGAAAAAAGAAAAGAAAAGATTTTAATTCTAGAGTTGTTCTCGAGAACCAAGAAATAACGTTTTTTACTTCTTAATTCTGTTCCAAATCTATTCTCGGGAATAAAAACCTTATTGAAAAGATATCTATTTTTTTTTGTTCCAAGGAACAAAAAACACATAAATAGTTACTGTTTGGCTGGTTATCAAACTAGGCCTCAGCCAACTTTTATTCCAACCTTTCGTAGAAGTTAGCCTTCCATGTAAAAGGTTGAGGCACGATAGGCGCTTGCATTAATAACCATAGGCATACGCAAGATGCTTTTACAGCACAATAAAACAAAATACGATCACAAATGTATTTATAAGATGCTTTTACATGACAATTTTACTAACTAGATGGGCTATAATAAAAACACTTTGACCAAAAGTAGCATCTACAGTCAACAATACAACTATTGGACAGACTGCCTTTTAAAATTAGATGCTTGTTGAAGGGCTTATGGTGTGGGTTGAGATTCGAGTACGCATCATTTTGGCTGGAATCCATATCAATGAGGATGGTCCTTTGTCCTAGTCGAAGATTAAGATCCAATTGTTGATTGTTGGAGCTAGGCTCAAGTGACCATGTGCTTGGTCTAAGGGATGGACATCACCTAATTGGATTGATCATTGGTGAGATCAGTTAGTCGGTTAGATTCAAGTGTTTGAGATCAATGCTAGTGTCTCCATAATCTCATGAGTCTTGAGAGAACTTCATAGGATTTGGTTGATTCCTTATGTACTTATGTATTATGTATTCTATTGAAGCTAGCTAGATGGCTCCTCTAATAGGTTTTGTATGTTTGGGTGTAATCCCATGGAAACCTCTTCTTAATATATGCCCATATCATATGGATTTTGAAACAATATCATTCGTTTCACCTAAAAGAAAAAAAAAAAAAAAAAAAAAAAACTCTTCGAATCTCCTTGTATTCTTTAGGAAGGTCTATAATACTACATTCAAAAGATTTATACACCTTTACAAGAGAATATGAAAATATGAGCTGTGGAATTCTAAATGGGTGTGGATAGACATAAAATATCTCTCATAAGTTTATAACATTCATGAGTTGCAAAATGGATATGTCTTCCTTTCCACATATATGATAAGTTCAAACAAAAGACATTTTCCATAGGCTTAGTTGTTACATGGCTAGAATAGTTTTCAAAGTACTCATTTGAAACAAAATACATCGAAGCGGAAAAGAATGTTCTTGCAGACCTTTCCAAATCTAAGAAGCTCCTCCATTACACATGTTTACATCATCTATAGAACCACACTTTGGAAATCCAGAGAAGTATACCAAGAAGCAAGAGGTTCAAAACCTATCATATAATTTTAATACTCCAAATCACACAGGTAGAAACCTCAAACTTATCCCTAGAGAATGATTCTTGAATGGTTGTATAAAACTTACGTGAGAATGCCAGCTCAAGATTTTTAGACAATGTAAATGCCTAAACCTGAGACCTAGTCGCATGCATCATATATATCCAATTATCCATGTGTACTCATTTGGTCAAAATTTCCAAAAGAACTAAAAGATTTTATTGGTATGTTCTCCATAACACACCGTTGCTATTGAGTTTCCCATTGCAAGAATGCCATGGATTGTTGAAGACTTCATGGATGGAGGATATCAGCAGCATAACCTCCAGCATCTTGCAAAATCTCTTGAATAGTTTCGCCCTTTGATTTATTGGAAGCAATTGTTTATCAAACAGTTGGACATCGATCCAGATCATGAGGTCCGCAAAACCATCATTTTCCTCAAGTCATGGATGTTACAAACTTATGATGGAATATTTTATATTTATTCGCTCCAATATAAAATTCCATAAATCAAACGTCCATAAATCTTTTGGATGCAGTATTGTATACCTTCCAAACAAATACATGAAGATCTAAAGAGTGTTCTACCAAAAGAATCATACTATTCCATAACCCATATACCCCTATGCATATCAAGAAGAGGTTTTGTGGGATTATTCCGAAGCATACAAGCCTACTATAAAAGCCATCCAACAATCTTTGGCAGTATATAGAGGGAATCATCTAGACCCTATGGAGTTCTCTCAAGATCCATGTGATTATGAAGACATTGGTTCTAATCTCAAACTCGACTTTGGCCACTTGTCCTCATCAAATGATCAATCTAGCCAGGTGGGGTCCAAATCACAGATCTAGCGCATGGTCACTTAGGCCAGGTCTAACAATCAATAGTTGAATCTTTATATTTGACTAGGATAAAGCACTAGCCCAAAAAATTTGAATAGGGATTCCAACTCCGATGATGCAAACTCAAATTATGACCCACATCACGAGCTCACATTTGCGTCAGAAAATCAGTTGTCCACTAATTGTATTATTTTACCTAAAGTAAAACATGCCACTACTTTTGGCCAAAATGCTTCTATTATTGTCATTCTTTCTAGTAAAATTGTCCTACAAAAGCATCCTGCAACAAAAGCATCTTTCATATGCACATGTGGTAGTATTTTGTATTATTATCCTATAAAAGCATTTTGCAGATGTCTTTGTATCATAGACAAAAGCCTGTAATACCCTTGACCTTAAATTCAATGAGAAGTTAGAATAAGAATTATCAAAGTTTTCTCTTTATACACACTCTTCCATAGTCTTCTAAACACTCTTATTTCTTTCTTGAGGCTTGACGGCATTAGAGAGTTAGGAGTATCTTGTAAGTCCGATAAGATGAGATAGTGCGAGGATACTTTCTGCTTGCCACCCTGTGAATCCTATGCATCAAGAAGTATCTAAGTCTTGCGTGCCGTATGATATAAATTAATGTCGTCTAGAGACCAAAAGTTAATCCCTGTGTAAAGCAGAGTATGGGCTATATTTGTCTCAGATAATCATTGTCCTATCATGGTCTCCTCATTTGGTAATGTATGGTCGATACACCAAGTGAACAAGATTATCCAAACCATTATAATGTGAGCCTCACATATCAATAGTTAATCATGTGAATTCACATCATTATGCCCACAAAATCATAGTTCAAATAAAATTGATCTGTAAAATTTACTTTCTTTTCCCCAACATATCTTTTCTGATGATGAGAATCAAGATAACTACTCTTTTGTATTCATTTGGCAGTGTTCCCATCTCATTTTGTTGCCTACTGGGGGCCCCAAGCGCACATGTCTACCCACTTTGAAAAATTACAGGCATGACACAAATAAAGACAAAAGTCATGTCAAAAAGATTGAAATTTATGACATGTTTAGCTGTATTAACGCCTATTATATTACAGATCTAATACAGATTGGCTGCCTAGTGTAGTGCTTACTTGCGGCAATAGTTGTTATAACGTAATCCGTCCTTTTCTTCCCACTCACTCAACTAGGTAAGTTTTATTCATAAGTAAATTTATTTAAATTATTCAAGCATTAACAACACCAATTGTAAACTCATATGAAATAATCACATATATGATTACTAAGTAAATTATTAAATAATATGTAAAAAAAAATGATATAATTGTTATTAAGTTTCTTGATGATGCGCCAATTCTTTATTATATTAAAAATTACTCATACGATAATAATTAGCAAAACATTAGTTGCCCGCGATTAGGTATGACTATCTAAATTGAGTATCAATTGCATCGACAACAGTTATTTTAATCCCCGCGTTACATCGCTAAATTGAAATAAAAATAATAAATTATTCAATAAAAAATACAAAAATATTTATATATATTAAATTATAATATCATTTAAAATGATAAAACCACATATAGTGTGTATAACTTTATAGTGTGTATAACTTTGAATACTACTCACAAATAGATTATAAAAATAATTGATATGATAATGGGAGCATCTAACTCATTAACTTGACTATTAAAATAATAACAATTACGTCTATTCTAATTTTGGTTCTAGGGTGTTTTGTAAAATAATTCAATCAAGTGCCAAGCAGACCCACAAAAAAAAAAAAAAAATAAATAAATAAAAAGAGAGAGAGAGAGAGAGAGAGAGAGAGCTATCCTCTGTTCAACAATGGCGATCGAAAAAGCTCAGCGGAGTGGACGACGGAGACGGAACTCACCTGGATGACGGGAAGGGAGGGCAGGCCGAGATCGTCGCGCACGTTCTTGATGAGCGCCTCCATCTTCTCCCCGTACGCCTCCGCGTCGTGCTGCGTGGAGGTGTCGCTCTCGCCTTGGTACCACAGCAGCGCCTTGATCTCGCCGCCGCCGCCGCCGTCCCTCACGCTCGCCCTCGCCCTCCTCACCATGCTCTCGTACAGCTCCTCCCCGCGGGCCCACTGCCGGATCGCCGTCCCCCCCACCGCGCACGGCACCAGGCCCACCGCCATCCCCGCGACCCCGCCGCGCTCCCTCACCGCGTTCGCGAAGGCCATCCCCGGGCCCACGCCGCAGGCCTTCCGGGTGCCGATGTCGCGGTGGAGGGGTTCCCGGGCCTCCTCCCACCGGAGGTCGGCGCTGAGGCGGAGGACGGAGGGGTCGGGGCGGCACTCCGGGGAGACGACCCCGTCCCAGCCGTGGTGGCGGGTGACGCCGCCGTAGCCGGACATGTTGCTCTGGCCGGAGAGGATGAAGATGTGCTTGGCGGGCGGCGGGGGAGGCGGCGGCGCCGGGGTTGCGCCGGGGCGGAGGCGGCGGCGGCCATGGAAGGGGGGATTTGTTGGGGGTTTGGAGGACTCGATCGACGATTGGCTAACAAAAATGGAAGAAGACGGAGGAGGATGAGAAAGGGGCAGCTTTATTTATTTATTTTTATCCCCAAGTTTTAATTTATATTTTGTTTATTTATTTATCTTTATTTTGGAGGAGTTCCTGTAGGATTCTGGCACGTGTGGGGTCGTGCGCCTGTGCTGATCTCTGGCCTGAGCATTTCTTCCGTCAGGCGAAGCTTCACGTGAAAGCCAGGTCACACACTGAAAAAAAGGGAAAAAGCAGTTGCTGTTTTACTTCAAAAGGATCTTCGTGGCTCATTTTCCTTATATTTTATAATTATAAATAAGACCCTCTCTCGACTTTTCACAGGACTGTCTTTTAATCTCTCGACATCATTAAAGTATACCATAAGGCATTCAATAATTAGACACTGCATTCTATCATTATCTCTTCTTATTGAACTGACAAGATAATTATGACTCTCTAATGCAATCCACTGGGGGAGGGATAAGAGCGTTTAGAATACTGCGGGAGAGGGTATATAGATATAAAACTTAAGACAACTCTTATTCCAACTTCTCATCGAAATTAGCCTTACATTGAAAAGGCTGAGGGCATTATAAACTTTTTGCGTGTAATACATAGGCATAGGCATAGGCATGTACAAGATGCTTTACTGGATGATAACACTAAAAAAGATCGTACTTCAGGATGGTTTTTCACGACGACTTTATCAGATGGAAGGACAATAATTGAAACATTTCGGGCCAAAAAGCAGTGGCCATTGTTACTAAACGTACAATAGTACAAGTAGGGGGACAGACTAGTTTATTACAGTGAAAGCGAGCTCACGATGTGGGTCAAGATTCGGGCCTGCATCATCAGAGTTGGAATCCATATTCAAATCTTCTAAGCTGATGCTTTGTCACGTCCAAAATTAAGATCCGGTTGTTGATTGTTGGAGCTCGGCCCAAGTGAATAAATTGGACGTTTGAATTGATTTTTTGATGGGGCCAATAGGCCGAAGTCAAGAGTTTGAGATTAGAGCGTCTCCATAATCCCATGGGTCTTGAAAGCACTCTCTATAAGGTCTAGTCTCCATAACATTTGATGAACGTTTAATTGCTTTACAATTCGCAAGCATGTTCTCTCATAATAAGAAGAAACTTCAACCAATTTGTAAATGAATATTATCCTTAATTGGGTATGTCAATCCGAATTCGCCTAGAGAGTTTGCCAAATTCTCGTAAAATTCACATAGAGAATCTATATTTTTATCTAAGAAATTACATATAAAGGTACTCATAAGTTCTTTTAATCGGCGCATGTGTAATAACTATTACTCGAAATCAAATGATGTACAAGTCGCAATCACGTCGGGGGCGGGAGGTACATGGATAGAGTGAGACATGCACAGCTTGGAATCAAGCTCTCGAGCGTCGTGTGCGTCGACGTGAAGGAGCTGCCATTCATGGATGACCACTTCAACTTGCCACTTATGCCCAAGTCTGCCTCAATCACTCGAGAGCCGACGCATACCTCCAGTATTTCATGCCATAGGCCCCCCTCGTGTTCTCTCTAGGGGTGTCAAAAAAACCCGACCCGACCCGACCCGATCCGAACACGACCCGAACACGAAACAAGTTGAGTATGTGTTTCGGGTCTTAAAATTGTTTGGGTAACAGGCATAAAACAAGTAACAAAATATGTTTCGGGTCGGGTCAGGGTTGGAACATTGTTCAGACCCGAAACACGTTAACACCTGTTCCAAACAAGCCAACCAAACACAAACACTCAAACACGTCGCTGAAAAGTGAAAACCCTCCCCTTCGGCTGCTTCTCCGACGACTGCGCCTTCTCGTGGATTCCGCTGCTGCCCTCCGATCGACGCGCATCCGCCTCTCCGTCGTCGTCGCCACCCCTCGTCTCAACGCCAGAACCCTAGCCGCCGCCGAAAACCCCTCTCCTTCCCCTTCCCAAATCCCTTCCGGGTCTTCTTCGGACTCGCGCCTCCTCTCGTTCGCGCCGACCCACAACGCCCGGCAGAGGTGCTCCCTCCAGGCAGCCGCGTACCTGAGGCCCCAGGAGATCCAGTGGAGGAAGGAGCTCACTAACTCCGTCCAGCTCATCAGGATCGTCTCGACGCTCGTCGAGGCCAGGGACTTGCCCTCCGAGAAGGTCGTCGCCTGGACCCGCCTCGCCGTCTGGAAGTCCCCCACCGACACGACGTGGTAAATGCGTTTTTTGCCCCCCTCCTTTTTTCTCTTGTGGCAAAGGATGGGTGTTTTGGGCACTTGTTGTTCGTTTAAATTGGAATGTGGCTTTCGTTTTTTGCGGATAATGTGGTGGGTTTTAAGTGGAAATTGGCTTCTTGCCTTGTATTCCTGTGGGAGACTTCGGTTGGACCAACGGTATAGGTGATGCTGCTTGGGTCTCTGTTTATCTTGAGTGATTGAATTTTCTTTGGGTTCATTGGTTTTGGTATTAGAATCAGTCCATTCTCAGTAAGTTTCGCTCGCTGACAGTCCATTCTTTCCTTTTCATCGTTCCATTTTCTGCACGTCCATTCTTATATCAATAGCTCGTGTTCTGTTGTTGCTGGGTCTTCTTGAATCTCTATTCTTTTTGTGATTCTGCTCGAGCTTTTGGGTCCTGGTCAGATGCTGTTTCTTTTGGGGTTCTGGAGCTGAGCGGTCTGGTTACGTGATCGCAAAGTTTGAATTTTTTTTTTTATCTCATTTGGTTTGTTGTTTTAATTGTTGTTGTTTCCCTTGCGTCTCTTTCAGGCTTTGTCGAATCAGCAGATGTTCAATCACCCGGGCTTCAAGCTTGTCATTGTTGGCGATAAGGGCATGGGTAATTGTCACTGGCGTGCTCTATTTTACCAATTTTTGATTCAATCGCTCGTTACTTTGTATACAGAACAGGTGCATATACTAGATGCAAGAAAACTGAAATTTGCCGGAATTCTTGCAAGTTGAAAAATGTCTGTCAAGTCTGCCTTTGGACTGGGATTCTTCTCACCGTCACCATCATTTATCAGTACTTTGCGACCTTTGAGAAAGAAAAAGCAATTGAACAATGTGGATTAGCATGAAGCAGCTTCATCACTGCAGTATTAGGTTGGTATGTTTCTTTGGAGTATCTAGAGTGGAGCACGAGTAGCGGCTCGCTAGTCCTATGTAGCTGGTCTTTCATGAACTTAAGTTGAATTCTGCAATTCAGCACTTCATTAATGTGGCCAGTTGGGTAGGTGTTACTGGAATGATCCTTACTATCGCAAAATGTAATTGTCTCTTCATAAATCATGAGAATCGAAAAGGAATTTGCAGTGGTCTTATGGGTGAGTTTGATAAAAAAAACTCAGTTTTATTTTGGATATGGAACCTGCCCAACAGGTTGAAGTGCCAAAGCTTTAGGTTTCTTGGGATTTTTTCTTCGCTGCTCTCTGTTCTTCTACTTGGTGCTCTGCTATTGAGTTTTTATCAGTTAAAAAGACTTAGATTGATCACTCGCAAGAATTGATGTTAAAATCAGGTTCTTGTAATAACCTGTTTGCATAAGAATGGGATCAGGATGGGATGATTGCTGCAGAGTTTTAACCCAAACCCCAAAGAAAAGAAAGAAAGAAAAAAAGAAGAAGCAAGAAACCCAATAACCTGATCCGAACCGACCCGAAACACATTAGACCATTTAATGTGTTTCGGGTCGGTTCGGGTCGGGTCGTAGTATGTGACCGATTGTGTTTCGGGTCGGGTCGGGTAACAACAAAATCCGACCCGACCTGACCCATTGACACCCCTAGTTCTCTCCTCCTTCATGCAAGGACCCTGCTTTGTCGCGCAAGACTCGAGGGCATCAATTTTGTAGTTACATGTCATGGTGTGAGAGAATAATGTCAAAGTTTCGTCCTGCTGTCCTTTAGAGGTGGGCCAGGTCGTGTTCGATTCAAGGGGTGGATTCTAAGTGCGTGGATAAATATACTTTAAAAATCATTCAGCCCATGTAACAACGATGAATGTTATAAGTTTATGGTAGAGGTGTAACATCCCGGGCCCCATTGTGTAATATTGTCATTTTTGGGTCCGCTTTCATTTTCTGGCGCGAACGAACCGCCATCCTGGCCACCCGCTTTTTTCTCGTGCTTTAAACGCACAAGTTAGCGGGTTAGAGGGGCCAAGCGCATAAGGTAGCAGCCTCCCTCCCTAGGCGATGTGGGACAAGAGAGGAGGTTGTTACACTCTCCACCTCTTAACGAACAGGCGTCCCGCCGTGCCCCACGGCGTCGAATAGCATTCGAGCCGTGGTCCCACACGTGGTTGGGAGTCGGCTCGATACCACTTGGTGTAACAACCTCCTCTCTTGTCCCACATCGCCTGGGAGGAGGTATTGGTTAGCTTATAAGGCTTGGTCCCTCTAATCTCGTAAACGCGTTTTTAAAGCTTTGTGAGGAAAAGACTCGTGTTCGTCCGCGCTGTGCGGCCGACCCAAAGCAACAATATTATACAGTGGGGCCCGGGATGTTATAAGAGGATTTTATATCTATCTTCTTTGGCTAGAGTAACATGGCCAGCCACAGCAGCATCACTCGCCACCACGGCTAGGACGAGGTCGTCCCCTGGAGCGCCTTAGCGTCGCCCTCCGATGGGAGAGGCCTGAGAACCCCTTCATGGCAACATTGATATTGAGGTTGTCCTATATCAATTGTAAAAGACGCTAGTGGTGAATTTATAATTATAATAAAAAGTTTTATATTTTGAGTTAACTTTTGAGGTGCGCTTGCGAGGGAGGGTGGAGCTAGTGCAATGTGAGGCGGGGGAATGGTGATACGGGAGTGGGAGCATAGGAGCACCTATACGAGAGCATGGCAAGGAGAGTGAGGGATGGGGACGGCGGTAGTGGCGGTGGCGGTGGTGGCGGCGGCGGCAGGGAGATTAAGGCACCGCCGTCGTGCACGGGGTATATGGAGGTGCTCATCAAGAACGTGCGCGACGTTCCAGCCCGCTCTCCCTACCCACCTAGACAGTGCCGGGGTACGTGGAGGCACCCATCAAGAGCGCGCGACGATCTCAGCCTGCTTTCCCTTGCCGCCATCTATGTCTATTCAGCCTGTCTTTAGTTTCCATTTAAATTAAAGGATACAAACATGTGAGTGAAATAATTTTTGTGATTAACTAATATTTTTCTAATTATTATCGTATCAATAATTTTTAACACGATAAAAAATTTGCGCATCATCAAGAAACTTAGTAACGGTTATACCAGTTTTTTACCTATTATTTAATATATTACTAATTAATTCGTATAAATTTACAATTGGTGTTCTCACTTAAACAATATAAATAAATTTAGTAATGAATAAATTTTTCTTAGTAGAGTGAGTGGAAAGAAAAGGACGGCCACTTAAAAATTACGTTATAATAATTATTACTGCGAAAAGCACTTTAATAGGCAGTCAATCTGCAATAAATTTGTAATAGAGTGACACTATTGCAGCTAAACGTGTCATAAATCTCATTCTTTTCGACATGGCCCTTGTTTTTATCGATCTCATGCTTGTAATTTTTTGAATTGGTGATGGTAGTTCTTTAGCTCATGGTTATACCGAGGTGTGGGGTGGGGCCCTTAGTAGGCAACATAATGAGTGAAAAAACCGCCAAGTGAAAAGAAAAGAAAAGAAAAGAAAAAGAGTGGTTTTCTTGATTCTGTAATGTTGGTAATGTTGGAGAAAAGAAAGTAAACTATACCAATCTAAAATTTATTTGAATCGTAATCACGTGATCATGATGATAGAATTCACATGATTAACGAATGTGAGCAATGATCGTACATTACCTAATTCTTGATTATGTAATGTTAGAGAAAAGAAAGTAAATTATACAAATCTAAAATTTATTTCTACCGTAATCACGTGGGCATGATAATAGGATTCACATAATTAACAAATGTGAGCAATGGTCATACATTACCTAATGAGAAGAGTATGATAACTGATGATTATCTGAGACGAATATGCTATTCCACAAATAAGATCTTCTCTTGGCTTTTCAAAGGTCGCCTTTTAATCTTTAGATGTCATTAATGTGTACCATAAGGCACTCAAGAATTAGAAACTTTCTTATCCATGAAGTGACAAATGGAGAGCATATCATAATTATCTCTTCTTATTGAGCTAACAAGATAATTATAACTCTCTAATGCGATCAGCTGAGGGAGAGGACTTAGGCGTCATTTGGTTCGGCTTTTGGAGTGAAGCATTGGATGGCTTCCGTCAGGTAAAAGCTCATGAGGTTCACTTCACATTGTGTTGCTGAGACAGAAGATGCAAATGAGGAGAAGCCAGTGGGTCAGAAGAATGGGGTTGGTGCATGAGAATTGAGCAGGCCAAACGTGCAAACAACCGTGTCTTCTGCTCCTGTCCCTCGCATCATTTCCTTTGGCCACTCTTTTCAAGTCTCATGGTTAGTCATTGGTTTTACTCAGGAAAAGGAAAGGAGACAGGGATTTGCTTAGATAGTATTTTGTCTTAGGAAACAGCTATTGTCGTTTGCCCCTCAGATTTAACTTTATGCTTGTCAGAAAACATGGGAAAGAAGTAATCTGTGTTCGTCTGTTTTGATGTCCCTGGAAATGGATAAAGCATCGGTTCTTTGCATGTAATTTTCATAAAGTGGCTCCTTCTGCTTTAAGTAAAGAATGAAAGTTTCTCTTAGTTGAATCGGAATAAAGTCTTGACAAAGACCTCGTAGTGTGGCATTAACAGTTTGATCAGTCGCAAAGCCTACAGTGAATGAAGTGCCTTGAAGAGGTCTTGCAAGCATTAAAAACAGCATTAGAACATGAGAAGGAAGGCTTGACTGCAAGTCCTGTGATGGCTAGGGGAACAAAGAGCAGCTCCAAAGTACGCAAGCCTTCTGTATCCATATAACGTACTCATCAGTCATTGCATTCTTGGAGTCTTCAAATCCTTGAACTGGGCAGCAGGACTGCAATCGTGCATATATATACAAAAAGAATCAACTAGGCTCTATGGAGTTCTCTTAGGACCCATGAAATTACGGAAAACAAATCATTTCAAAAATATTTTCCTATAAAATAATCGATTCTTTGCTTGAAATATTAATCAATAAAAAATATTTTCATTATCGACAATAATTTATATTCAAACTAGATGATTGAAATCTTTTTAATTCATTCATTTTTACACGCGGTACAAGAAATTATTTTATTGAAAACTTTTGTCGAGCAGAAATAAATGATTAAAAAAATATTTTATTAAATGTCATCGTTTGCATTGTCCAAAAATAGAAACGCAGATCTTCGGACAAAGTTACGATTTTACCCTTCGGACAATTTCGGTTGAACTCATTTGATCCTCTTTCCCCCTCTCAAAGCAATCGAAAATCGCAATGCGTGGGCCGCGCAAAAAGCCGGATGACGCGCCTCGGGCCGCATGATGGGCCACTGTCCAACTTGACAGTGGACCCCAGAAGTAGGTGAGAGGAATGGAATGTCTAATTTGCTTTCTTATGCAAAAGGCCATATCTCTCTCTCTCTCTCTCTCTCTATTATTATTAGGATTAATATCCTAAAAACTTCATACACTTATGACAAATTTACCAAAAATTATTCTTTTACCTCCAAAACCCCAAACATATATACTTATGACAAATTTACTTCGACTAACTATAAAAAAACCCTAAATTGGTACATTTATGACAAATTTATTCTAAATTAATTTATTCGACCGCAAAAAATCTCCAATTAGTAAATATGTAACAAATATACCCTCTGCTAACTTAATAATTTGACTGTAAAATTTAACAAAACTAACAAAGGGTAAATTTTTCACAAATGTACTAGTTTTGAGTAAATTTGTTAAAGATATACCAATTTTGGATTTTTAGAAGTCAAAAAAATAATTTGGGATAAATTTGTCACAAGTGTATTAGTTTGACGTTTTTCAGGGTATTAACCCTTATTATTATTTTTGAATTTTATTTATTTATTTTACTGATTGTAAATGAGATGAGTGCGTCAAGAATAAAATGAGAACCAACCTCATAAATTAAAAAAAAAAAAAAAGAAAAAGAAAAGAAGAAGAAAAGAGAACTACTTGGAATTTCTTACACTCAATTGTATGGCGAATCAAAAGCAGGCACACTTGGAATCACCCCTCGGAACAAACCTCACCCAGCCTGCCTTGAAAGGACGGGAGGATGGAACTTTTGACATTATTACATGAAAGAGGAGCCAGCGCGAGAGAAGAGGTTGTTTTGTGGTTTCTTCTTCTTCTTCTTTTTTAGGGTGGGGCTATGGTGTGAAGTGCTGGAGGTACGCATCGGCCAGCATGTGGCCGAGGCGGACCTGGGCATGAGTGGTGAGGTGAAGGTGGTCGTCATTGAGTGGCATCCCCTTCGCGTCGATGCACACGACGTTCGGGAGCTTGATTCCAAGTTGTGCCCGTCTCACTATGTCCATGTACCTCGCATCCCCCGACGTGATTGCGACCTGTACATCGATTTTGCCCAATAGTTGTTATGTACACCCGATTAAAATACCTTGTGATTACATTCATATTTAATTTCTTTGATAAAAATTTAGTTTCTCTACATGAATTTAGTGAGAATTTGACAAAACCCTCTAGGAAAATTCGGATTGACATGCTCAACTAAGGACAACATTAATTTACAACTGGTTGAAGTTTTTTCCTTATTATGAGAGACAATGCTTGCCAATTTTAAGCAAGAAGAGCTATAAATATTATTTATTACTAAGAAGAAATGCGAAGATTAGGCCCCTTGGAGGACTTCCACTTCTAATTTGTCAAAGGGCAGACCACACAATTAGACATTTACTTGGAAATAAAGTATACTAGAAACCCTAAAATTTATGGTTAAGTACAGTTGAATCCTTATTTTTTTTTTGAAAGTGCAATCGAATTCCAAAAATCATCAAATTGGTGTGCTTAATCTTTGTTAGCTCCCTCAATTTCGCTAACAAATCACGCCTTTTTTTTTAATTAGTTTGTCTTTCCTACGTCACCATCATGTTAATGAAAAATGCAACAATGTCATGTTAGCATTTTCTGTTAATCAAATTGGACCATTTGGGCAACTACTTTATTGTATTTTTTAAAATTTTCAATACTCAATTATACTTTCACAACAAATTTTATAATTGTTAGCACATTTATCCATTTAGTTCAATGTGAAAAACTTGAAACCTATCAATATATACAATTTAAAACACCTAGAACCAAACACGAATTTTTCATAATTTTTTTAAAATTTACAATAGTTTTTTCCTGTTAAATATCTATTTGATATAAAATAAATGAGTAAAATTCAAATGACATATGCTTAATTGCAGATTAAGGGACGACTCCTTTTTTTTTTTTTTTTTTTTTTTTAATGAGTATGAGATTTTTATGATAAACCCATCTATACAAGAAAAATCATGTATCTTTCATAACTTTGATAACCATTTCAATTTAACATGCTTGAACACATTTAACCAAATAGGTTAACATGCAAGTCGTGTTAACAAACAATTTATTTGGATACATTTAGATATGTGAATAGACGTCCAAATAAATGTAGTAACTTTATACTAAACTTGTGTTTGGTATTCAAAGACATGATAGTATTAACAAACATGTTGTATTTGGAGTAGGTATAAATTTAACACAATTAATTTATAACTCGAGGTGCAAAAATATCAATTGTTGGCCCAACGTCTACCACGATGAAAAGATAAAATACCCATGGCATGGCTCAAAGAAATTCATGAAAAAGACAGTTTGGATCTACTGAACAAATCTTAATAAAGATAAATTTCAACATGGTAGGATCCGCAATCAACCGTAATTTACCAATGTGCCATGTCATGCAGCATGTAGCCTTTCAAAGGGACAGCATTTTCGTTTCTAGACGCCATTAACCTTTACCATAAAGCACACGAACCTCTTATACTTTGATAGACAAAAAAACTTAGAGTGCGTTTGATAGCTATTCTTTTTATCGGGAACAATTTGTAATCAAAAATGCTGTTTTTTTTTTTAATTTCTGTTCCTTATATGAGTTTCTAAGTAATTAAAGATGTTTGATAATTGCCTAAAATTTTTACTCCCGATATAGAAATACTTTTGGTACGACCCTTAATTCTTTTGTGATAAGTTTTTAATAATTTTATTACATTTTTCTCTTTTTTTCCATTTCTTCTTCTTCCTCTAGCCAATTGCTAGCCTTGGCCATGGTTGGCAACCTTGTCGGAGCATTATCGTCCCCTAGCAAGACTTGACCTCGCCAGCCGCCACGAAGTTGGCCGCTAGGCTAGCTTGGCCTTGTCGTGGGCCAGCAAAGCTCCGGCGCGGTCATCGACCCTCGCACGGCCGATTGCCGCCATGGGCAAGGTCGGTGGCTAGCAAGAGAAAGAAGAAGAAGAAGAAAAGGGAAAGAAGAAAAGAAAAAGGAAGAAGAGGAAAGAGAAAAAATAGAAAAAAAGATTTTAACTTTGGAGTTGTTCTCAAGAACAAAGAAGTAATTTTTTTACTTGTTAATTCTGTTCCAAATCTATTCTCGGGAATAAAAACCTTACTAAACAGATTTTTTTTTTTTTTTCCCAAAGAACAAAAATATAGAAATAGTTACTATGTGGCTAGTTATCAAACTTGGCCTCAGCCAACTTTTATTCCAACTTTTCGCAAAAGTTAGCCTTACATATAAAAGGTTGAGGCATCATAGAAGCTTGCATAAAATACATAAGCATACGCAAGATGCTTTTACGGGACAATAAACAAAATATGATCACAAATGTATTTACAAGATGCTTTTACATGACAATTTTACTAACTAGACGGGTTATAATAAAAGCACTCTAACCAAAAGTAGCGGCTACCGTTAACAATACAACTAGTGGACAGACTACCTTATAAAAGTAGATGCTTTTTGAAGGGCTTATGGCATGGGTTGAGATTTGAGTATGCATCATTTTGGCTGGAATCCATATCAATGAGGGTGGTCCTTTGTCTTAGTCGAAGATAAGATCCAATTGTTGATTGTTGAAGCTAGGCTCAAGTGACCATGTGCTCGATCTAAGGGATGGACATCACTTGATTGGATTGATCATTGGTGAGACCAATCGATCAAATTCAAGTGTTTGAGATCAATGCTAGTGTCTCCATAATCTCATGAGTCTTGAGAGAACTTCATATGATTTGGTTGATTCCTTATGCATTCTGTATCCTATTGAAGCTAGCTAGATGGCTCCTCTAATAGGTTTGTATGTTTGGGCGTAATCCCATGGAAACCTCTTCTTAATATGCCCAAATCATATGGATTTTGAAACAATATCATTCGTTTCAAAAAAAAAAAAAACTCTTCTTTAGGAAGGTCTCTAATACTGCATTCAAAAGATTTACACATTCACAAGAAAATATAGAAATATGAGCTGTGGAATTCCAAATGGGTGTGGATAGACATAAAATATCTCTCATAAGTTTATAACATTCATGACTTGCAAAATGGATATGTCTTCCTTTCCACATATATGATAAGTTCAAACAAAAGACATTTTCATAGGCTTAGTTGTTACATGGCCAGAATAGTTTTCAAAGTACTCATTCGAAACAAAATACATCGAAGGGAAAAGAATGTTCTTGCAGACCTTTCCAAATCTAAGAAGCTCCTCCATTACACATGTTTACATCATCTATAGAACCACACTGGGAAATCCAGAGAAGTATACCAAGAAGCAAGAGGTTCAAAAACCTATCATATAATTTTAATACTCCAAATCACACAGGTAGAAACCTCAAACTTATCCCTAGAGAATGATCCTTGAATGGTTGTATAAAACTTACGTGAGAATGCCAGCACAAGATTTTTAGACAATGTAAATGCCTAAACCTGAGACCTAGTGGCATGCATCACATATATCCATTTATCCATGTATTCTCATTTGGTCAAAATTTCCAAAAGAACATAAAGATTTTATTGGTATGTTTACAATAACACACCGTTGCTATTGAGTCTCCCATTGCAAGAATGCCATGGATTGTTGAAGACTTCATGGATGGAGGATATCAGCAGCATAACCTCCAGCATTTTGCAAAATTTCTTGAACAGTTTCGCCCTTTGATTTATTGGAAGCAATTGTTTATCAAAGAGTTGGATATCGATCCAGATCATGAGGTCCACAAAACCATCATTTTCCACAAGCCATGGATGTTACACGCTTATGATGAAATATGTTATATCGATCCAGATCATGAGGTCCACAAAACCATCATTTTCCACAAGCCATGGATGTTACATGCTTATGATGAAATATGTTATATCTATTCGGTCCAATATAAAATTCCATAAATCAAATGTCCATAATCTTTTGGATGCAGTATTGTAGACCTTCCAAACAAATACATGGAGATCCAAAGAGTGTTCTACCAAAAGAATCATACTCTTCCATAATCCATATACCCCTATGCATATCAAGAAAAGGTTTTGTGGGATTATTCCCAAGCATACAAGCCTACTATAAAAGCCATCTAGCAATCTTTGGCAGTATATAGAGGGAATCATCTAGACCCTATGGAGTTCTCTCAAGATCCATAAGATTACGAAGACATTGGTTCTAAACTCAAACTCGACTTTGGCCACTTGTCCTCATCAAATAATCAATCTAGCCAGGTGGTGTCCAAACCACAAACCTGGCGTGTGGTCACTTAGGCCAGCTCTAACAATCAATAGTTGAATTTTCATATTCGACTAGGATAAAGCACTAGCCCGAAAGATTTGAATATGGATTCCAACTCTGATGATGCAACCTTGAATTATGACCCACATCACAAGCTTGCATCTGCGCCAAAAAATCAGTTGTCCACTAATTGTATTATTTTACCTAAAGTAAAGAAGGCCACTACTTTTGGCCAAAATGCTTCTACTATTGTCATTCCTTCTAGTAAAATTGTCCTGTAAAAACATCTTGCATAAAAAGCATATTTCAAATGCACATGTGGTCGTATTTTGTATTATTATCCTGTAAGAAAATCTTGCAGATGCCTATGTATTATAGACAAAAGTCTGTAATACCCTCAACCTTCTCCATGTACTGCTAACTTCAGTGAGAAGTTAGAATAAGAATTATCTAAGTTTTCTATTTGTAGACACTCTCCCATAGTCTTCTACATACTCTTATTCCTCCCTTGAGACTTGACGACATAAGAGAGTTAGGAGTATCTTGTAAGTCCGATGAGATAGTGCTATGATACTTTCTGCTTGCCACCCTGTGAATCCTATGGATCAAGAAGTATCTAAGTCTTGCATGCCTTATGATATAAATTAATGTCGTCTAAATACCAAAAGGTAATCCCTGTGTAAAGCTGCGTATGTGCTATATTTGTCTCAAATAATCATTGCTCACCAAGTGAACAAGATTATATAAACAATGATAATGTGAGCCTCACATATCAATATAGTTAATCATGTGAATTCAATCATTATGCCCACAAGATCATAGTTCAAATAAAATTGATCTGTAAAATTTACTTTCTTTCCCCCAGCATATCTTTTCTGATGATGAGAATCAAGAAAACTACTCTTTTTTATTCATTTGGCAGTGTTCCCATCTCATTTTGTTGCCTACTGGGGGCCCCAAGCGCACATGTCTACCCACTTCAAAAAATTACAGGCATGACACAAATAAAGACAAAAATCATGTCAAAGAGATTGAAATTTATGACATGTTTGGCTGTACTAAAGCCTATTATATTCAGATCTAATACAGATTGGCTGCCTAGTGTAGTGCTTACTTGCGGCAATAGTTGTTACAACGTAATCCGTCCTTTTTTCCCACCCACTCTATTAAGTAAAATTTATTCATAATTAAATTTATTTAAATTATTCAAGCAATAAGAACACCAATTGTAAACTCATATGAAATAATCACCTATATGATCACTAAGTAAATTATTGAATAAAACGTAAATAAATTATATAATTGTTATTAAGTTTCTTGATGATGTGCCAATTTTTATTATATTAAAAATTATTCATACGATAATAATTAGCAAAACATTACTGACCACGATTAGGTATGACTATGTAAATTGAGTATCGATTGCATTGATAACAATTATTTTAATCCCCGCATTACATTGCTAAATTGAAATAAAAACCATAAATTTTTTATTAAACAATAGAAAAACATTTATATATATTAAATTATAATATCACTATTGGCCGTTAAAATATAAAAACCACATATAGTGTGTATAACTTTGAGTACTACTCACAAATAGATTATAAAAATAATTGATATGATAGTGGGAGCATCTAATTCATTAACTTGACTATTAAAATAATAACGATTGCATCTATTCTAATTTTGGTTCTAGGGTGTTTTGTAAAATAATTCCATCAAGTGCCAAGCAGACCCACAAAAAAAAAAAAAAAAAGAAAGAAAGAAAGAAAGAAAGAACTAAGCTCTGTTCAACAATGGCGATCGAAAGAGCTCAGCGGAGGGGACGACGGAGACGGAACTTACCTGGATGACGGGAAGGGAGGGCAGGCCGAGATCGTCGCGCACGTTCTTGATGAGCGCCTCCATCTTCCCCTGGTACGCCTCCGCGTCGTGCTGCGTCGAGGCGTCGCTCTCGCCTTGGTACCACAGCAGCGCCTTGATCTCGCCGCCGCCGCCGTCCCTCACGCTCGCCCTCGCCCTCCTCACCATGCTCTCGTACAGCTCCTCCCCGCGCCCCCACTCCCGGATCGCCGTCCCCCCACCGCGCACGGCACCAGGCCCACCGCCATCCCCGCCCCCGCGCCCCCGCCGCGCTCCCTCACCGCGTTCGCGAAGGCCATCCCGGGGCCCACGCCGCAGGCCTTCCGGGTGTCGATGTCGCGGTGGAGGGGCTCCCGGGCCTCCTCCCACCGGAGGTCGGCGCTGAGGCGGAGGATGGAAGGGTCGGGGCGGCACTCGGGGGACGACCCCGTCCCAGCCGTGGTGGCGGGTGACGCCGCCGCGGCCGGACATGTTGCTCTGGCCGGAGAGGATGAAGATCTGCTTGTCGGGCGGCGGGGGCGGCGGCGGCGCCGGGGGTTGCGCCGGAGCGGAGGCGGTGGCGCCCATGGAAGGGGATTGGTCGGGGATTTGGAGGAGATTCGATCGACGATTGGCTAACGAAAATGGAAGAAGACGGAGGAGGATGAGAAAGGGGAGCTTATTTATTTATTTAATTTTATTTTTATCCCAAAGTTTTTATTTATATTTTGTCTATTTATTTATCTTTATTTTGGAGGAATGCCTGTAGCATTCTGGTACGTGTGGGGCCGTGCGCCTGCGCTGATCTCTCTGACCTGAGCATTTCTTCCGTCAGGCGAAGCTTCACGTGAAAGCCAGGTCACACACTGAAAAAAGGGAAAAAGGCAATTGCTGTTTTACTTCAAAAGGATCTTCGTAGTTCATTTTCCTTTTATTTTAGTTCAGGTAGAACCAGCTAAACGTTTCGAAATGTACATATTCGTATGTGGAGTTTATATGTTATATTATATTATTTTGGAGAATTTAAAGTATTTTTGCATTTCGAAATGTGAGAAATTACAAATAAAGGCTTTTTTTTTTTTTTTTTTTTTTTTTGGTAGTCTACTCTATTCTACGCATCTTCTCACTGCAGACTTGTCCCCGCCTTTGCGGGCGTGGGCCGCAACCCACTCTCGAAACTTACGCGTCCCTATCTCCATCCCCCTCACCAGAAAGTGGAGATTTGAACCCCTCACCTCCCCCTTCCATGTTGGAAGGGTGGCCACTGGGACGAACCCCCAATGGTACAAATAAAGGCTGAAATGATATTGTTTTCTCAATAGAGGATCCAAAGAATATCTAAGTTTGGAATAAGGTATAAGGGCTTGAGCTCACCAATTTTTTCGACACTAGTCATAAAAAAGCCAAATTTCTGAAAATAAAATTCTCAAAATTGATCAACCTACCTTATGAGGGGTGATGGATTTTGAATGAAGTGTTGCCTGAACAAGGACCAATGGGCACCGATGATTTGGTCCCCACACAACAACAGGTGTCAAAATGGGTCTTAGACCCATATATGACCCATTTAAATCATAAATGAGTCATATATGGGCCACTTGTTTTTTACAAAAAGTAGTTAAATGGATTTACTTTGATAAGTAGGTTTTAAGTGGGTCTTAAATAGGTCTTAAGTGAGTCTTAAATGGGTTTAGTTTTAACTTTTAAGTGGATCTTAAGAGAGACTCTCTTCTCTTTTTAATTTTACAAAAATATATATATTTTTTATAAATACCGAAATTATAATTATTTTTTATTTTTATTTTATTTTCTTTTTTTCTTTCATGTTCTTTTCTTGTCGTTCTTCCTTTTTTTTTTTTTTTTTCTTTCTTCTTCCTCGGTTGCCGGCACGGTAATGGTCGCGACCGACCAGGCGAGCTTGAGGCTCGCCGGATCTCGGCAGCGGAGGCCTCGCCGACACTTGACGAGGCTTGAACCTCGCCGATCTAGCGAGACTTGAACTCGCCGGCGTTGGGCGAGGCTCGAGCCTCGCCAGATCCCGGCGAGTGCGAGCTCGAGCTCGCCCAACGATGGTGAGCCTCACCGATCCGGTGAGGGGTGAGCTTGAGCTCGCTCGACGCCAACGAGCCTTGAGCTCGCCAAATCCGCAAGGCTTGAGCCTCGAGCTCGAGCCTCGTCGACTGGCGAGACTCGAGCTCCGGCCGTTGTCGTGGTCGGCGGCCGGCCAAAGAAGAAGAAGAACCAAAAAGAAAAAAGAAAAATATATTTTAAAAATAAAAATAAAAATAATTAAAAAAATTAAAAATTAAAAAAATCGATTTTTTTAAAATAATTATTTTAAAAATTATAAAAATTGTCCATTAAATTTGTGTTGTATAAAAATATTTTAGCAATACCATTTTAAAAAAAAAATAATATATCTAAGAAATAAGTTTGGAAGTTTTTAGTAATATAATCTTTAAAAAAAACATAAGAATAAGTTTTCCTAATTTTGGTTAAATATGAAAATATTTTATTAATATGGGTTGGGTCGGGTATAGGTCGGGTCGGATATGGGTCAAAGAATTTACATTATGCTTAAATGGGTCATAAATGGGTTAATGTGTCAATTTGGGTCGATCAATTAATGACCCAACCCAAACCCAATCCGACCCACCCGTTTGACACCTCTAAACGATGCACAACTAGGCGGCGACAATGGTTGAAGGATGAGGGATTTTGAACAAAACTAAGGCTCTTTTTTTTTTTTTTTTTTTTTTTTTTTTTTGGGGAAAACCTTTTCTTCGTTTACTAGGGTTTGGATAACTTAGAAAAATGAGTCAACGGAAAAATATTTTCTTGATCAACAAAAAACTTATACTTAAATTTAGGAAAATAATTTCTTTTTAAAAATTTCAAAAATTATTTTCCAAAATATGAGAGATATCGATGATTGGACCGTAGAAACTTTGCAATTGGACATGGGAACTCTAATGCTTATTCTCAGGTCATCATCATACAGAAGTGGATCCCTCGCTCTCGGGCCTAAGTCCAATAAAGTCAAGCTTGCAATCTCGGTGGCCATGCGCCTAGACTAGATCCCCATTGCTGACACCTGGATCCCTAGTGCTTATGCTCGAGCACATTAAAGTTAGGCCCAAGACCCCAAAGTTGATGCCTACGTCTCCAATGCTTAGGCCTGGACCCATTGAGGTCGGGCCCTCATATCCAATGCCCCAGCACTAGTGTTGGATCCACAAAGGCCTAGTGTGAGTGCTTGGGTCCATGGTGCCCAATCCTTTGCACCTAAGCTTGGGTCCATTGAGACTAAGGTCGGAGACCCTATTGCCCATGCTCGAGTCCATCAAGACTAGCCTCGAGACGCTGATGCCCATAATCGGGTCACCAATGCTCGCGCCCTAATTCGTTGAGGTAGGGCTTGGGACCACGGTGGTTGACCCTGTGTCCACAAAGGTTGGCTTGGGGCCATGAAGGTGGGGCTTGTGCTAAGTCTTTGGCGCCTGTGCTCGGGTCCATAGAAGCCAAGCCTAGGACCTCAGTACCCATGCTTAGGTCACTAAGCTTGAGACCTTAGTGCCAATGCCCAAATCTCTAGTGCTCGAGCTTGGGTCTATTGAGGTTGAAGCCCAAGACCCCAGTGCCCATGCCCAAACCCATCAAGGCTAGACTTGGTCACTAGTGCCTTGCCCTATGTCCATTGACCGATTGCCGAGACTTGGGTTGCTGGAGTCCCACGCACAACCTTTGTGTATGCTAGCCTAAATGATGGGGATTTGCACATTTGCATTGGATCTTGGGCCTAATCACTGTGGACCCAAGCCAAGGCACCATGAAGTGGTGCATAGGCATGGGGTTCTCAATTTTGGCTTTTGTGGACACCAGATTGGTGCTTACGCTCATGATGAGACCCAAGTGGCATTGCTTGGGTCCCTAGTGCTTGGGTTGGGGTCTAGCAAGGCTAGACCTAGGACCCTACATGTCATGCCCAATTTTCCAGTTGCTCATATGCAAGTCACTAATGGCCGAATAACATGTGTTATTTTGGAAAATCGAATCAAATTTTTCTTTCCAAATGACCCAAAAAATATTTTTCTGTTTCTTTTCAAATTTCAATTAAACACCGGAAAATATTGACATTGCTCTGAAAATAACTTTCTTGAAAACATTTCCTAAAAGTGTAATATTTTTTGTGAAATAAATAGAGCCTAAAAAAGAAAACTTCTCCCACGATTCACACAAAGCCTCCGTCCCCAGTTCAAAAATCATTTCGATTGTGTATTTCGTTCTATGACCACACCGGCAAGTCCTCCCTCATGGACACCATATGAGCTTCATCCTCGGAGTCCACGTCGGCCAGCCCACGGAGCTCAGCCGAAGGACCTTATCTACGCTTTTGATGGCATGGAGAAGAGCAGAAGGGGTGGACGGCCAGGCTACTTTATCGAGGGAGAACCGGTCAGAGCTCCAACTCACGCTGACAATCATCAGCATCGGAGGCAGCGACTACTGAATTGATAGGAAGGTCATTCCAGGGGATGAGTACAAGGCCAATTTGAAGTCACCCCGGATTCTATCAACACAAACAACTTCTTAATTTAGGAACAAAGACAGTATGAATGCCATAACTTTCTTACAACGCTCATTTTCACTATTGTAACTTTTTTTCAATCACTTCAATACCACAAATACGTATGGCGTTAAATTTGAATGTGATGAGTTTTTTATTCATTATTTGAGTGTCATAATTTTTTAAATATGCTTATTTAATTGCCATGACTTCTAATAAATAACGTGTCTCATAATTTTCAAAAGATATTCACCCAAGTTATGTCACTCAAGTGGTTGGTAAGAAAAGTTATAACACTCGAATGAATGGTTGGAAGAAAAATTATGGCACTTAATGCATACTTTTGTTGTCCATGAGCCGCTTAAGTTGTGTTTTTGAAATTAGAGGATTGCTCAGACAGGTTTTAGACAGTTTTGCCTATGGTTCAGCGAACATCACTGAAATGAGAAAGTTATTGCAAAATCAGAATAGATTAATACATTCTGAAAGAAGCAAAGTATGTCATGAGGAAGATAACACGGCAACTTATTAAAAGCCCAAAATAAAGGGAGAATACTCCTGCCTGCGACACATCTAAGTTTTGAACTAGGTCAAACCATACCTTAAACTATAATATTTGTAAATCGAATTGTCGGTGGATTATAGCAGTTTTGACTCTGGTGAAAGGTCAAGACATTTCTCCTTTTGTGCGGTGATGTTGAATCCATTGCATCCAAAAATCCAAGGGAGCTCATTGCACTGTTGGAGCAGATATCTGGATCTGAAGAACTCATGAGAGACTACGAGCAGCTTGAAGCTAAAAAAAACTGTGGCAGAGGGAAAATCTGCTCTTGCCTATCCGTTTGCTTAAACACACGGATTCATTGAAGTTCTATATTTGCATTACAAAAAAGAAGGAGAAAAAGACAACAACATATGAATGTACAATTTTAATATGTGTGCACAGCAAGCACACTCAGTAGAAAGCTCCATGGATTGCAACCCATCCTACTGCAACCCAGTGGAATGCTCCACTGACAATCAATCAGTGACTGCATTGAGTAATTCTTTTTTGGTGGTAAATTAGTTCCGTCTTCTGCAACCACGCGCCATTCTATAGTTTATTACTTCTTTTTCATGGTTGTAATCTCCACTTGTGAGTTAGTAAATTACTTTCTAGGAATTATCCTATAAAATAAGTAAGGTATCTTCAAAGTAGTATGAAAACCTAAAGGCAGTAATTTATCTTATAGGAAGTCATTTACTTGAAAGTACTTCTTTTTGCATGGGTCACTATTTTCGTGGACATAAGCAAACTGAAGGAGTGCTAACTCTTGGCGAGTATAGTTTCCCTTATTGTTAGTAAATTGCAAACAAAATTTAATCGTGATCCCTTGTTATATTGTAATAAGTTCATTAGTTATTTTTGGGGTTGTAAAATACCTTTATGGATTGTTAATTAGCTTTTGTTTATTATAGCTGTTTGTAAATGCAAAAATTATTCAAGGACCGTAAATTACCTTGCTTGTAAATTTCCTTCAGGAACCATTTATAATAACCTGCTATAGCATGTAAATTTCCTACCAGTTCTATACAGTTGAAAATGCTATTGTTGATGGGTCTATGTGTTGGGTTTCAATCCAATCCTTGTATTCTTTTGACAATGACTTGATTTCCCAATCCGAAAGACATATGGAGAGATCAATCTTCATTGGGGCTGAGCAATCTTCGATTTCTCAAGGTGGCATGATGTCAATCTCTATAAAAAGTTATCAATTCTAGGCCGTTGGTAAAATCACACAAGTTGCACACTTTAAGAGTATTAAATTGTGGTTTGGAGGAAGAATTTTTTTTTACCTCAACGGACCAAGTGCCAATGGAAATGTTGAGACTATCTCTGAGCTAAAGATCTTCCGTTTAGTTTGATTGAATAACTTGAGACGAATATGAAACGAGAATTTTTGTAGAATAGTGAGATTACATAATTTAATGTAGAAGTACAACACAAGTGCCAAAACTTGGCACAATAAAACGTTTAAGTGACAAAAATTCCAAAATGTACACTTAAGTACTACTTTTTTTGAAAAATGGGATATTTAAGGGCAAACTCTAGTGAAAGATGCCGAAAATCCGACGTGACTTATTTTTAATAATATACGTTGCCTACCTAGCTTGCCAGAAAGCTAAGTCAACAAAAAAGAGCCAAAAAGATGCATTTTTCGGATTACTAGCCACCCCAACCTGCAAAACGACATCATTTTTAGCTTATCTAACCATGTCAACATGAAAATAATGTTGTTTTGCACTTATTTCGTCGGAAAAATGCCATGTCGGTATTTTAGCCGGAATCTCTCGCAGATTGGCACTTAATTGATTAATTTTGCTCCGATTTTGGCGCTTAAGTGTACATTTTCGAACTTTTGGCATTTAAGGGTCCCCTGTACCAAGTTTTGGTGTTTTGGCAATTCAGGTGTCTGTATCTCCATAATTTAAAGGAGTTGAACATGTATGACTATGAAGCCCATGGGTTTCCCTTTCCCTATCCATGGTTCAATTACTTGCGAAATTGAGAGAACCAACTGTATGCAATTGAAAGAAGATAGAGGCAGTTGATCAGGGGGAAGAACGGTTGAGCATGGAGACTTCAGAGTCTCTAGCATTTCCTATGTTAACCTATATATGAATTTGAAGGATCGGAAAGTTTTACACGCTTCTCTCGCGAAAAGTATATGAATGATGTTCTGTTTTCATCACCAAAAATCTTTTCATAAATAGGTTCATTCTCTCGATACAAATGGTTACGTTTTATTATTATTATTATTTTATATATATAATCTAATGAAAAGCCAATGTTAGGATTACGGAAGTTTAGAGTGTAGACCGCGTCGGTTCACGCTCCACTGCTGTAGCATCCTCAGTTTCAAGCCATGAGAATAGGGCTACTAAGTCGGAATGTTCATGGTGGGGATCGGCTTTGAGCAAGGGCACTATGCCTTGTTCCGAGCTTATGTGCGAAGGCACCGTGCCTTGCCATGTGCCCATAAGCAAGGGCATTGTGCGCAGTCACGAGTCAAGGCCCCAAGGCCCCAAGGCCCTGTGCCTATGCACAAGGGCGTTGTGCTTTGCACCAGGCCATGGATTAGCTGCTTGACCATAAGCGTTGGTCATGGAATGGTCACGCACCACCATGAATCTAGGGATGATCAACGATCGATTCTGCACGGGGCATGTACTGGTCGGGGGTGATTCCGCACGGACATGTATCAACTGCGGACGATCATGAGTCGATTTTGATTGATCGTAGATTGGTCATGGGGACCAGTTCCACGAGACCGTATGACAACCAAGGGTCAACCATGGATCGGTTGCAACTAGCCACGGATAAGCCAAGGCAAAGCCAAAAGTCGACCAGACTTGGGCCCTGGGCTAGGTACGGAGCTGGTCAAGTCAAACTAGGTGCCAATACAAGCTGACCTAGGGTTTGGTCTGCTAGGCCCCACGACAGTCAAGGCAGGACACGAACTTGCTTGCGGGACTGACTTTGAGAGGCATGGTTAAGATCCATTGTAGCTCTAACAAAAGAAATTTAGAACATACCTAAAACTAAATTAACAACAAATATTAAAGAGAACATAATGCTAACTTAAAACAAATTCACCAATTTGAGTCACAAATAGGTTTGGGTTTGCCTCCTTATTCTCTCCTTGACATGCACAAATTCTACTAATAAAATAAAAGCATAAAAGCTAACTAAGAAAACTTAAAATCCCTTGGCGGCTCCGAGGCTCCCTCCCATCTCAAATATGCAATAGGCCTCCAACAATCTGTTTTAGGTCAGCCTCCCATTAGGTTTTGGCTGGCTTCTTCTTCAAGATAAAATATTTTGGAAGGTACTGAAATATTCTTAAAGATATTGAGATATACTTAAAGATATTGAAATATTATGGAAAAAATTAAGGTGCAGGCATTGATTTGCAAATCCAGCATAGACACATGGGAAAATTACGCATATGGTCTTGGCGTGTTATGCAAATAATGTGCACAGTGCCTTAAAATTTTGAAAGTCATGTTTCCTACAAAATTCAATAAAATTACATGAGTAGTAAATAAATTCACCAAAAATTCATCAAAACTTAGCAAATGTCAAGCTTAAATTAGTAAAAATACTATATCTAAAATAGAGTTATCGCGTGGCTTTTTACTTTTTCATGTAATATGAAGTTAACCGATGATCATGCATGGATGATCGTTTCATACCATTCTACTTCTACTTAAAAGAAGGGAAAGAAAGCAAACAATGGAAATTTAAAGGACAGTGCGGTAAGTAAACACCCAAGACAGTTTAAGGAAAATGGTAAATCTAGCATACAATCCTAAGATAGAAGTAAAGAAATCAAAGCAAAGAAGAGCTCGCAACTTGTAAGATGTTTATACAATGCTAAAACAACTTGAAATATATATCAGGAATGAATACTACAAAGATAGAGTTGGATTGGACATCGATCATTCGTTGTCTTTGGGGCAACCACTTCCATGGACCTATTCTAATTCTATCCTATGACTAAACTAAAGTATCAATTAAAAATAATTTCAGAGTCACTCATGGCAATCAAATAGGTAATTCATGGCAATCAACAAGCATGTCATTTAACGTCAAACATCAAAGGAAAAATAATCAAACAATCAAGAATGGCCTCGGGGTCAACTTCTAATTGTTCATGCAATGAGCCACACTAAGACTCTTACCCAATAATTTTAATGGTTTGTAGTAATTAGCTATCACTTGTATTCACAAACGATGATTAATACTAACAAGCCCCTAATTTGGGGTCTAAGTGTCACCCAAAGCATCCCACAAGTACATGCACCGTACCTATACGAACATATAAAAGTCACATGCATAGTTTAAAAATAAGCATGTGTGCAAGCCATTGGACCTTGGTTCTCAATCAATCAAGCAAATTAGTGAGCCTACACCAGATCACTTATTCTGTCATCATGCACCAAACACATCCATATGCATTTCATAGCCAGTGAAACAATCAATATATGACCCATTTGAAGCCCATAAAAGATTTTATGAACGAGTGGCAAAGAAAATGCATTATTTAGAAAAGATTCGATAAAAGGGATATAATTTCGTCTATGCTATGGAGCACATTTAGCCATCAAAGCTAACTTGGGCGCATCGAATGGCATAATTGATCAAGCATTGCCAATGTTCTAAATATGATCCAAACTTTGATAAATTTTATGTCAAATCGAGATTTTTAAGGAAAATGTTAGATATGAACATAATTTTTAACGAACCAAGAATCACGTTTAGTTGTTGAGGTGAGCTCGGGTGCATTGAGAGCACAACTAATCAAGCATCACAACTGTCTTAAATATGAATTAAGAATTCAATAAAATCATGTCAAACTAAAATTTAAAGAATGCATCACATGAATGAAAATTGGATTCAGGTCAATCAAAATATGAATTCCAGATTATTTTGCAACATTTGAGGAATTTGAAAAGCGTGTTGAAACGCTTTATTTTTTTTAAGAACTTTTATGTATGACGTTTGGAATATGAGGATCGGAACTTGTAAAGACATTAAGCTAGTTGATCATGCATAATTTCCTAAAAATGCTACAACAGAGACAAGTCATAAAAGGAAAGACAGAGCATGTCAGAACAGGACATACAAGATTTAAGCAATTGAAGTATGACCCATGAATAATTGGTCCTAAAAAAAATTACGGCACACCAATCACTCAATAAGGAACAACTTCCATAAAGGAAGTTTCCAAGCTACACACGAATTTATAAAAATCAGAGAACACAAAACAATGTATCAGAAATGGTACAAGTCAGCAAGGCATCAGGGCAAATCAATGGCAATTTGTCCTAGTAAACGATGTCTAAAAATCCTGAAAATCCACTACAACATAGATATATGGATGACAGTCAAATTTTGTTAAGGATATACGAATGGCAATATGTTCTAGTAAATGATGTCTACAAATTCTAAAAATCAACCACAACATAGACATATGAATGACAATTAAATCCTGCTAAGGACTAATTGTTAAGGACTAACAGCTAGTCCGGACTAACTGTTCTTTTAATGGTGATCACCCATGTAATTAAATAAAGTAAAGCCAATGAAAAGGAAATCAACCTTGACTTGTTATGTTCTGATAGCAAGTGTCCTACATAATTCATGTTATACATGCTTTCGTGCGTAAGAATTAGTAAAGACTATTAAGATTGTGTTAGTAGGGTGGCATGCTTGGGGCACCACAGCTTTTGTTTGGTATCTGAGCCTAGGTTTCACCTTGGAGTGATAAGGTGTGTTAATAGTTAGAGTGGGCAAGACAAATGCGCGCGCTAAAATGTTAATTGTATGTTTGCTATTGCTATTTTGTAAGAAATAAGTAACTTTCGTTATTCATAGGGTATCGATAACGTTTAGTACTTATTAGCTACATATGGATATCCAGTCACTTATTAATTAGTGACCGATGTGCAAAAGTCTGATGCTACGAGGATGTGAGGAAGTGGGAGGAGGACAGCCACGGATGGATCTCCCTCAAGGATGGATGCTCAAATGGAAGAAATTCTGTAGGTGCTTGCCAATATGGGAGCCTTGATGGAAAGACAAGCCCTACAGCAGGTGGTGGGTGGCGAACGCCAAATACAAGGATTGATTGAATAATTCCTTAAATTGAATCCACCAAAGTTTGCTAGGCTAGGAGATCCCTCGGAGGCAGAGATATGGATAGAGGAAATGGAGAAAATACTTTGATGAATTGTACGGACGTTGAAAAGGTGTCATTAGTGGAGTACCAATTTCAAGGGAATGCTGGACATTGGTTATCACGAAAGGTACGTAAGTGACTTGGGTTGACTTAGTCGAGTCATTCTTCATAAAAATATTTCTCTGATTGTGCCTAAGACAAGAAGATAATGGAATTAATGCAGTTAAATCAGAATAATCTAATTGTGGATTGTTACGAAGCAAAATTGGCAGAACTCTCCAAATTCACCCCCCAAGTTAGTTGAGAACAGGGATGACATAGCCAAAAGATTCCTAAATGGTCTAAGGGCTGATATTATAGAAAAGTTGGTACCTTTGTGCCTAAGGGACTATCGGGAGGTGTATAAGTGTGCTTAATTGGTGGAACAAGAGCTAACGACCTAGAGGATGGGGATAGTGTATCAAGCAAGACCAAATCACCAAATGAACCAGAATAGCTACCATCAAGATAAGAGACTTCATCAGATTGAGAGACAACCATTTGCACTAAATAAGAGAAACAAGGCAAGAGGTCTTGGAAAGAATAATAGAGCAACAAGACGGCTGTACTATCAGATTAATGACTGTCATAAGTATGGTTGATAGCATGGGAATGTACCATATCATGTGGTGAGGACTTGCTATGGTTGCAGACAACCAAGGCATTTAGTTAAGGAATGTCCTCAGAAGCAGACCCAATAACAATCGCTGCTCTAATCAATAAGCAGATCGGTGCATCAAGGAAATAGCTAGAAGCCATCAATTCAGGGGAGATTTCATGCGATTACAAAGGATGATGCTGAAACCTCTAAGATGGTCCTTACAGGTATTGTCCAATTGTTTGACCAAAATACTTACGCTTTATTCGATACGGGAGCCACACATTCATTTGTGTCCGTACAATTTGTGCAATTGAGTGGAATGAAACCTGGGTTGTTAGAAATGCCACTTAATATTTCCACGCCTCAGAGAGATGTGGTTTTATTTACTTTGGTGTGTAAGGATGGTCAGATAGTTGTAGGGGGACAAAGTCTGCCATCAGACTTGATGGCACTAACAATGTATGACTTTGATGTTATTCTAGGGATGGATTGGCTTCACAAGTACCAAGCCAATATGGATTGCTATAGGAAAATAATCCAATTTAACCCACCAAACCATCCTAGCTTCAAATTCTATAGAGATAAGACGACCCCTTCTATATTGCTCATTACCACATTTGAGGCTCATAGACTTCTTGAGAATGGTTGTAAGAATTATCTAGCATATCTACACACTTAAGCCAAAAGAGAAGTAAGGCTTGAGAAAATTCCTGTAGTTTGGGAATTTTCCGACATATTCCCTGAGCAATTGCTAGGACTACCCCTAAACAAGAGTTTGAATTCATTATTGAACTGGCTCTTGGTATGAAACCGATATCGAAAGCCTCATATCAAATGACATTAGTGGAACTAAAGGAATTAAAGGTGCAACTGTAGGAGTTAGGTAATAAGGGCTTCATTAGACCTAATCCTTCACCTTGAGGTGCATCGGTGCTATTCATAAGGAAGAAAGATGGATCATTACACTATGCATTGATTACAGGCAACCAAATCAAGTGACAATTAAGAATAAGTACTTGTTGCCAAGGATCGATGATCTATTCGATCAACTATAGGAAGTGTTGATGTTTTCTAAGATTGATTTGAGATCAAGAAACCATCAACTAAGGATTAGAAAAGAGGATGCACCTAAGATGACCTTTCAAACTTGGTATAGACATTACGAGTTCTTAGTTATGCACATTGGATTGACTAATGCGCCAGTAGCCTTTATGGATTTAATGAATAGGGTGCTCAAATTGTTCTTGGACCAATTCGTGATAGCTTTTATGGACGACATCCCGATATACTCAAAAAGGACAAGAGGATCACAAGGAGCACTTGAGACTTGTGTTACAGACGGTTAGGAAACACAAACTATATGCCAAGTTTAGCAAGTGTGAATTTTGGTTGGATAGGGTAATATTCCCAGGTCACATAGTGACAAGTAAAGGAATATCGGTGGACCTAGTCAAAGTTGAGGCAGTGATAAATTGTCCTAGACCCTCGATAGTAACAAAAGTTCAGAGTTTCTTGGGTCTAACTGAGTACTATCAAAGGCTTGTAGAAGGATTCTAACGAATTGTAGGACCATTGACTCAGCTAACCTATAAATACTCAAGGTTCAAATGGTCACAAGAGTGTGAATAGAGCTTTCAAGAACTTAAGAGGAAATTGACCACGGTGCCAATCCTAACGATACCTTCAAGATTTGGAGGTTTTATAGTCTATAGTGATGTATCCCACAAAGGGCTGGATTGCGTATTAATGTAACACGGAAAAGTTGTTGTGTATGCATCAAGACAATTAAAACCATATGAAATGAATTGTCTCACCCACGGCCTAGAACTCAATGCAATTATCTTTTCTTTGAATAGATGGAGACGTTATCTATATGGAGAAAAGTTCGAAATCTACATGGACCACAAGAGCTTAAAATATTTGTTCTCCTAGAAGTAATTGAACAAGAGGCGAAGATGGTGGATTGAATTATTGAAGGACTATGACTGCGAGATCCTATATAATTTTGGGAAAGCAAACAAGGTTGCGGATGCTCTCAGACAGAAATTGGCAATGACGATTGTAAGTATGATGGTCAAGGAATGGAACTTACTAGTTTTGAGTTCAAAGTCCAGATGGGTGACTCTACAAGTGTAATAGCCACACTTAGAGTTGAGCCTAAAGATATACAACAAATTGAGAACTCGTAGCAATTGGACCCTAAAATTTCGAAAATCCGAGATGAGGCCTTAAAAGGAAAGAGGCCGAATTTTCAAGATTTAGATGATGGAATTGTGAAGTTTCGTGGATGCCTTTGCGTGTCAAACAATGATGAAATAAAGAGAGATATCTTATTGGAAGCACATCGGAGTAGCTATAATATCAAACTAGGAAGTACAAAGATGTATAGAAATCTTTGCCAACACTATTGGTGGAATGGAATGAAGACGGACATCACTAGACATGTCTCAACATGTTTGACGTGCCAACAAGTGAAAGTCGAGCATCATAAGCCATCATGAATATTGAAACCTTTGGAGATATCGAAATGGAAATAGGAACATGTGATGATGGACTTTATACAAGGACTTCAAGTGAACATGATTTGATCTGGGTGATAGTAGATCGCTTGACTAAGTTGGCTCATTTTCTGGCAGTATGGGTAGACTACTCACTGGAGAAATATGCCATGTTGTACGTTAAATGAATAGTACGGCTACATGGAGTCCCTGTAACTATAACATCGGATCGAGACCTACGAACATTGAACTTTTGGTGGAGCCTCCGAGTTGCTTTAGGGACCAATCTCCAGTATAGTACGACTTTTTATCCACAAACGGATGGGCAGTCGGAAAGGACTATACAGACATTGGAGGATATGTTGCGAGCCTGGGTCATCGACTCGCAACTGGGATGAGAGGTTACACCAGTAGAATTCACATATAATAATAGCTCCCAACAAAGCATCTGCATGGCCTCGTTCGAAGCATTATACGGTAGGGGCTACAGAAGCTCCGTCTAGTAGGGTGAAGTAGGGGAACGAAAATTAACGGGTCAAGAATTGGTTCAAATAACATTGGATGTAGTAAAGATAATTTGGAACCGGCTCCGAGTTTAACAAAGTCGATAGAAGAGTTATGTGGATAAATGTTGTAGGCCATTAGAAATCAATAGAGGTGACCATGTATTTTTAAAAGTATCGCCTATGAAGAACATGTCAAGGTTCGGGAAGAAAGGAAAATTGAGTCCGCGGTTCATAGTACCTTTCGAGATTATCGAAAGAATTGGAAGGTTGGCATATTGATTAGCTATACCATCAAAACTATCCAATATACACAATGTTTTCCACGTGTCTATGTTAAGGAAATACGAACCGAATCCCGCACATGTATTAGACTTTGAAGTACTTGAGAAAGATGAGAAGGTGAAATACATGAAAGAGCCTATACAAATCCTAGATTGGGTGGAACAAGTCTTGAGGAACAAGACTATACCATTAGTTAAGGTCTTGTGGTGATATCATGATTTGGAAAAGGCAACATGGGAAACTGAGGACAGCATGAGAAGTTGATACCCTCAACTCTAGAGAGAATTAGGTAAGTCCTAAATTTCGAGAACGAAATTTTCTAGGAGGGAAGAGTTGTGACTCCGGAATTTCATCCACCTATTCAACAACAATTATGTAAAGATTAAGGTTGGCGATGATGGAGGTGGAAAAGATAGTCCGCAACAGGCTTTCAAGCTTTTGGAAGAAAGTTCGAAAAGACTTAATTGATCTCAAAAACTGACATATTTATCTATCTTTTGAGTAGAGGCAACCCTTCGGAAAAAGGTTGCAAAATGAATAAGCACGTTCTCAAATGTTACGATGAAAAAGCATATGAAAAATTCGGAATTAAATAAATAAAAAATAAAAAATAACTGCAACTCATTTATGAAAAGTCACACTTTTTCAAGTGAACACTATGGTTAATTTTTATAATAATAAATCTGAAATTTTCAATATAGTGATTATTGATTAGTGCCAAATCTCATCCATGTACGAACTCATATCTTTTCGACATGGAATAAGGCACTTCTTAGTTTATTTTACAAATAAATTACCGATTGGCCGGAGTTATTTCTTGATGGATGGGAGAAAAGGGGCGAAAAAATGGGACGATCCAGTTGAATATAATTGGGTATGTGTCGATCGAACATCGACCAATTTCAAATGTCCTAATTTATGACCCGGAATCATTTTAACTGCAAATCCAACCTTGCCTGTATGGCGCGAAGTCCCAGAAATCGCGGTGGATGTTTAAACAAAGAGCAATATAAAGCAAAAAAGAGAGTGAAAGAGATAGATGGCAGAGATTTCTTTAGTGAAAGATGATTCTTTCATATTTTCCTTTTCCTGTTAGGAAGATTCTTTTTCACTTTATTTAAAGTTTCCAAAGTGAAGAAATGATGAGATGGTTGAGGATTCTTTCATTTTGTTTTTCCCTTAATTATGAGGGTTCTTTCTCTTCTTACAGTTCAGATACTTGTCTTCCGTGATAGAGAAATTCTTCTCCTCCAGCATGGGGGATTCTTCTTCAAATTATTCTTTTCTTGGCCAAGGGAAAATGAGATGGTCTTCACGACTTTTCTTGACGGACACCTTCGTTATATTTTCGGAGCTTCAGCCCATCTCATTCAGACATCTATCACATTTCTTATCTTGCAGTCATCTGTGTCGTTCACTGTCTTCTTCAAGCCACTCTCTCTCTCTCTCTCTCTCTCTCTCTGGGTTTGCTGGGTTTGTCCTGCAGCTGTTCAATGTGTTCATCATATTGAACCTTTCCTCTTCAGTCATTTTGTTTCTAGGTTCCATCAGTACCGCCTGCCTCAGCATATATTAATTCTTAACTTTCATTGCTCCATAAAGAAGAAGGAAAGAAAACCAAAAGGGTGCCAGAGGGGAGGAAAATGACAGACATTGTTCTGTCTGTAGCTTCCAAAGTGGCAGAGTACCTGGTGGCTCTCCGTCGTCACTCCAGCTATGTGATGTTCTCCGGCAGCTACACTGGCCAACTTAAGGAAGAACTTGAGAAGCTGGAAAACGCTAGGCAAAGGGTGCAGCTTTCCATCGATGAAGCTCAACAGGAAATGAAGTTGATCAAAGCCCACCCCGAGAAATGGGTGATAGAGGTGAAAAACGTTGTTGACATGGCGCAAAACGCGCTGAAACACGATGAAAGAGCCAAGAAGACTTTCTTCTTCGGGTGGCTTCCCAACCTGAAGGAGCGTTATCGTCTCGGCAGGGAAGTGACAAGGACAGTTCGGGACATCCAGGCGTCCATTCGTCAGGGTCAATTGGAGATGGTCTATTGCAGGCATGCTCCATCAAGGCATGTTGTCGGCGCTCTCGATGTGAATTCCTCAGCCGATCATTGGGGTGACACTGCCATCGAGTCACGAGCTTCCATCCTAGAAAAAATAATGAATGATCTGGATGATGAGAAGCTAAAAGTGATTGTAATATACGGGCAAGATGGTGTGGGGAAGACTAACCTTTTGGAGGAAGTCGAGAAGAAACTCAGGAGCGAGAAGAGATTGTTCGACGTGATCGCCAAAGTGAAAGTATCGCAGACTCTGAAGAACATCCAAGACGCCAAAGTGAGATTATCGCAGACTCTGAAGAACATCCAAGACGGTATCGCTTATGCCTTCAGTCTAAATCTGAAGGACGAGCTAAGCGAAGAGCGAAGAAGAGGCCGCCTGTTTGGAGAAATACAGAGTGATTCGACGAAGAAGGTTCTCATAATATTGGAAGATCTGGGGGCGCCACTTGATTTGGAGAAGGTCGGAATTCCTTCGGGAAACGAGAGCAGGGGATGCAAGTTGCTGCTAACATCGAGATTTGAAAATGTGCTGGCAAAAGATAAGCATGCCGATCGAACAATTCATCTTGAAGATTTACACGATGATGAGGCTTTCAGGCTATTTGAAAAGATAGTCCGCGACAGGCTCAAAAACGAGAAATTGAAATCAACGGCGGCTAAGGTGGTCAAGAAACTTGCAGGTTTGCCTCTTTTGATTACCTCGGTTGCAAGCACTTTGAAATATAGCAATATATTCGTATGGAGAAACGTGTTGAGAAAAATAGGTGAGTCAAATATAGATGCAATAGTGAAGTTTTGTTACGACAATTTGAAGAGCGAGGATGCGAAGTCCTTGTTTATATTGTGCGGTCTTATCGGTGGGACCATTCAAGTCGATACTCTGCTGGTACTAGGCATGGGCTTGGGCTTGTTTGAGGGATCCTTTAAAAGGATAGAAGGTTCAAGGGAAAAATTGAAAACTTCACTTGATAGCCTCCGTTCCGTTTGTTTGTTGCTAGATGGTGGCGATGACAAGGAAAATGTGACCATACATGATCTTTACAGCGAGGTGGTTGTCTCAACTCCATTAAGAGGTGAGAATTCCTTAGTGATGAACATCAATTATCACTCATGGTCGACGGAAAAGCTTGTGGAATGTTGGGCAATCTACCTAGTTGATGTTGTCGATGGTAGGCTTGCTGAAGTAATGTCGTGTCGATTTACCGATTTGAAGATACTCATGCTGTCTCAATTAGAAGACGGGCTCGGGAGGCCTGCACACCGACATGATGAGAGAGATTGTTGTAGACTAGATTTCACATACATGAAAGATCTCCAAGTCCTATATCTTCGCTCCATGCATATCACTACTTTACCTTCCTCCATCGAAAACCTCAAAAACCTCCTGTCATTATTCTTAGACAATTGCCTTGTGGAGGATGTGGCAATTCTTGGCAAGCTCAAAGCATTGCAATTTCTTAGCTTTGCGGGGTCTTCAATTTCTAGGCTGCCTAAAGAAATGGGGGAACTTAAGAAATTGAGACTGTTGAATCTAAGTGACTGCAAAAAGCTTCATATAATTGAGCCTGATGTCTTAAATGGCTTAGTAAACTTGGAAGAGTTATATATGAAGGGAAGCTTTGATAGATGGGTTGGCCCGGATGAAATCCCGTCGAAATCTTGTAATGCTGGGCCTGCCGAGTTGAGGAGCTTGACAAAGCTAACCACTTTGGAAATATCAGTCCTTGATGCAACGATAATCGTGAAGAATGATTCTATTAAAAAAAAATAAAATCTCGGAGGTTATTCCTGCTCAAAAAGAAAAAATCTCGGAGGCTTTTGATAAAGAAATGAAAAAATTGGAGGAGGAAATGAAAAAATTGGAGGAGGAAGTGCAAACAGCAAAAATCTTGAAGGATAACCGGGATGATTTTATTAGAAAACAAGAAATGAAAAAATTGGAGGAAGTGCAAACAGCAAAAATCTTGAAGGATAACCGGGATGATTTTATTAGAAAACAAAAAATCTCGGAGGTTGATTCTGCTCAAAAAGAAAAAATCTCGGAGGCTTCTGATAAAGAAATGAAAAAAAGGAGGAGGACATTTCTGTTCAGATAGAAAAACTCTTGAAGGATTACCAGGATTATTCTATTAGAAAACAAAAAATCTCGGAGTTTAATTATTTTCAAAAAGAAATTTTTTTGAAGGCTTGTTATAGTGTAAAGAAAAAATTGGAGGAGGAGGGTCTTGTTCAAATAAAAAAATCGTGGAGGATTATGACCAGCCATTTGGGAACCTAATCAGATTTTGGATCAGCATAGGAAATCTTGATGGAAGGGAATTTGAAGGTTTGAGAACCATGAAGCTTAGATTGGAAGGGTGCGATAATATTTTTTCAATAGAATGGGTTCAAAAAACTTTGCAGAAGACTCAATACTTGCATGTGGATGGATTGAGAGAGTTCAAGAACGTTCAAGATATGTTCACCCTAGGATTTCGAGAGCTGAAGAATCTTGACATTGACAATAGCCCATCAATTAAGTGCATTATCAATTCATCCATCAGCCTCCATCACCCCCCTTTCACAATTTTAGAGTCTTTATTCCTCAAAAATCTTATTCATCTAGAGAAGATATGCAATGGCACTATGGCACCAGAGTGCTTCAGCAAATTGAAAGCCCTGCATATCGAAAAGTGCCACCAATTGAAAAATCTGTGGTTGCTATCAGAGATGCAAAGACTTGTACATTTGGAAGAGATTCAAGTGTGCGAATGTAACTCGATGCAAGCCATTACCTCAAATGACATGGGAAAAGTAGAAGTTGCTGATGACCTAGTTGAGTTGCCTAATGTACGCCGTCTGGATTTGCGAAAGTTACGAAATATGACGAGCTTTTCCAACAGAGGCGAGCGTGCTGCAATTCAGGTACCTTTTTCGTTTTCTTTTGTCATATTGCGAGCATATAAGTTTCCTTAATTCTTAATATTGCAAATGCTATCTAGATCATACTATTACCATTAACGGGGAATTTAGGATAAGATGATATTAGTATTCACCAAACATTAATGCATATTACATTAGATTTGATTCTTTGTAACTGATGCGCTTTGATTGGAATCCAACCAATTTTCGTTGAAATGCTGATGATGTGGTGTCACACCAGCAGCAATAAGAAAGATACAAAATGAAAAGAGATGGAGAGAGAGATGGAGAACACCCAAACCCCATGTATCATGCCACGACTTTACCATTATAGGGGAAACGGCACGACCATAAAACCTTGTTATAAAAATATATATCCATTTATATATTGCATAAAACAACGAGCTGGTTATAGAATCAAAGTAAAAAAATCCACCAAATACACACACACATCTCTAAACTATAACTAAACCTAACAATATCATCTCAGATATATACAACTACCTAAACTCATATCCAAAATTCAACTACCAAAATTTTCCCATTGATACTGCTCCAATCCTACTTGCCACTAGCTGAAGAATATAAAATAAAATTGGAATCAGTGGTGTGAACAACCACAATTTTTTGAGTAGAATAAATTTCTTCCAGGCAGATTGAACATTCACCATGCATGTTACAAAGCAATACAAGAAACTCATTTATCCAAATTTAGTACATAATATTACATAAAAATTCAATATGAGTTATATCACTTCAACACGACTTTATACATATAAAAAATATTCATTCAATCAATAATATTAAAGCAAGCATCAATGATTCAGCCCATTCACTAATCCAGTGCTCAATATCAAACAAATGTCATGGTTAACACCTCGAGACAAGGCTTATCAAGATTTCTCTTGGCTAGGTCTCCACTTATATCAGTTGGTGGTTTAGCCAAAGTAGGATATCCTAAAACCAGTATGATGCATACTTAACCCCTCAATGGATTCTAAATATAGCGATAATGAGCATAAACCTACTAACTTGTCCTCCATTAACTCACAAATTATATCCAAAAATGGGCATAAAACTGCTAACTTGTCCTCCATCAACTCTCAAATTACATCCAAAAATCCATCTCATTAATCGAGTTCACTAACTTGAACATATAATTAGTTAAAATGGATCCATAATTTATAACTACTTTTGTCAGAGTAAGGTCACCAGTGAATTTATTCTTCGACCACATTAGATAAACTATACACATCTCAAGCATGCTCTATTTTAATCAACACTCTTGGAGTCCTTTTTTTTTTAATAATCAAGATATAATTAAAGCCAGCAAAAACAGAGATAAAAATATTGGATAGTTTTATCGCAGCATAAACCCTCTTAAAATGTACAAAATCACAAAATAAACATAATCACATTAAGAGAGAAAAGGAAAATAAAATAAAATGAGAGACTCCAATCACAAATGTACGCGTGTGGAAGGGCGACGTAAGAAAAATAAAGGAAAACGCATTGGGACAAAAAAGTTCATGTAAGTGTACTTGTTGATCAAACTCTATATCCGACCCATAGAATGGGCTTTGAAAAAGCAATTCCTGGAATAGAAATTCTGTCTCTGCCTCTGTCTCTGTCTCTCTGTCTATATATATCCACAATTCATTTAGGTAGAGAGTTGGTAGGGGGTTCTTTTTTTTCCCTGTATATTATATGTAAGCATAAATGTTTTGGTATTAGAGGTGATAGGTGTTCTTTTAGACGAACTTTGTTTTCAAATGTCCTTCCTCTATGTTGGAGAATAATCTTGCTATTATTCTTTACGTCAATCTCAGAATAAAAAAGTTTGACTCCTCATTTGACCATTCAAAAAGAATTCTTCAAATATAATATGTCCATGGTTATCGTCCCACCGAAATTACCTAGAGTTGGAAGTGACGATTTGCCAATTCAAATAAACTTAAAAATGATGATTATTATTTGACATTCTCGACTCTCGAGTCTCATGTAATAAGTATCTACAACATCTTGTAATTGATCATTTAATTAAAAACAGAAAATACATGTACGTTAAAATTTAATTAAAAACCAATATACATATATTCGTTAGAAATTGAGTTTTTTTTTTTTGCTAACGAGTTTGAATTTTGTAGTGAAGTGTTTGATTGATAAAATATTTAAATATTAAACTACGCTTTTATCTAACAGCTTAAGCTTTTTAAAACAAATGACAATGGTTCAACATATCTCACATGTTATTAGGATAGGAGATCTCATTTGCTTTCTCAATTAAATATGTCAAAGCTTAGTACTAAGTACTAGATTAAGCATGAGGGGAAAGTGATAGAATATTTAAATATTAAATAAAGTCTTTATCTAACAGTTAGTAGTAATCTCAGAAAATTTTACAAAGCATTAACTGGCTCAATAATGAAGAAACACTCTTACAATAGTTAGTATTTTGACGGTTTAACTAACGATAAATTAACTTCCTTCTTCCCCATTATAATAAAAACCGTGAAATTCTCAACAATATCACATGTACGGCTTGGCCCTTGCGGGCATGTACTCAGGAAGCAATTGAAAAACTTTGAGAGGAAAGTGAGCGGTTAGGTTCAAGAGGACCCAAAAGAAGAAGAAGAAATAAAGAAACGTTGGAGATGAAGGGCCTTTTATACGGTCACTTCACTTCATTTGCACTTATTAGATCTCATATATACTTTTGTCTGATGGAAAAAAAAAAAAAAAAAAAACTCTTTCTCTCAGATTAATCATCCCCAAAGCCCCAATTTTCTCTTAATTGCACCAGAAAGAGGTGTCTGAGCCCCATCTATTATCAATTGGGCAACATCCTTTTTAGTGAGAGTTTTAGAAAACTGTTTGTTATTCAATGAAACAGTCAAAGAAATTAGAAACGAGGAGTACTATGGATATTTCTATACTCCTTTTATTTTATTTTTTCTTTTCGTCTTGTTGTGCAACTTAATAAAATATTCTATATAGCAAGCAATCCCATGACTCTCTTCTGCCGTTGTAGAGTGCTGCGCTTGCACCACGATTTAGATTATCACCGACAAAAATTTGCATGCACCACAATTTTGCAACTTATCTATCTTGAGCAACCATATGAAAAAATGAATGAAATCATGCTATAATCAAATCATCATCTCTAGTTCTCAGCGATTATTTAGGGTATACAGTGGACATTTTTTAAGCCTTCAAGGTGTGATTTTATCTAGTAGTGAATGCCTCGTATCTTCCATATTCTAGAAAAGTGAACTCAAAAGGTCATTTGACTCACTGGAAATGCTCACATAATTCTTTTAACATAAATTAATATAATAATCAGCCAAACCAATATGCCCTTTTTACTTGCTTGAAGACGCAGAAGTTATTGTGGAGCCATATTCTTTCTTTTTCTATTACAGGTTGTGTTTTCTAGCTTGGAGGCATTACATATCTCTGGCATTGGTTACATCAAGATGATATGGGACAATCATGTGGCATCATCCTTTCCAAGATGTTTTCAATATCTGAAGACTCTAGATGTGTCATATTGTTATGAGTTATCAAATGTGTTCACACCAATAATAGTTGGAAATTTAGTGGAACTCACAAAATTGAGGATAAGTTATTGTAACAAGTTGACGAAGATCATCAGCGATGAGGGAGGTACTAAGGGGCCTATAGGGGCTTTCAAACAATTAAAGTATATAGAGCTTAAAGAGTTGAGAGGGTTGACATGTTTCAACTCAGGTAGATATATTTTGATGTTCCCTCTCTTGGAAGATATCATTGTGACTGAATGTCCCAACATCAAGTTCTTCTCTGAGGCACCAATAAGGGCGCCAAAGCTAAAGAACATACAAGGATCAATAGGAACATGGTTTTGCAACGGAAATATAAATGACACCATAGCGAAAATGGTATGCATCAAATTCTGTGCAATTGGATAATTTTGATTACCAACAAACTAATTGCTTTTTGGTAACCAAAAGTATATGATTAATGATGCATTTTTTGACAGGCTATGGATGGAGTAGAGTTTATGCATCTCTATCAGGAAAAAGGGCATAGCGATCTTATTTCCATCAAGCCACCTAGGCAACTAAAATCACTGGTGGTGGAAGGCTGTTCATTTTTCAATGCTATTCCATCCGGATGGATGGATGAATTAGACAAAATTAACACATTGCAGGTTCAAGATTGTGAGCAGCTAGAAGAAGTATTTGGCCTTGAAAAATCGGTGGCTAAGAAAAGCACCCTAGGGTTGCCTCAACTATGGGCTTTGAACTTGATCAATTTACCAAAGTTGAGGCAACTATGGAAGGAAGATTTTCAAGGAACGCTCTGCTTCAGTTCTCTGAGTTATCTAACCCTTTATAAGTGCAACAACTTAAGACATGCTTTCGCTCCATCAATGGCTCAACGCCTTCCCATGCTTAAATGGATGGAAATAAAGGAGTGTGATCAGATGGAAGGAGTGATCACAGAGGAAAAAGGGGAGAGAAGTGCAGTGGAGAAGATTATATTTCCGATTCTTTGTTGGATTGAGCTGGAACGCTTACCCAACATGACTGCTTTTCTTTTTAGCATGAATCATGCGTTGGAGTGCCCTGTACTACAAGAGCTGACCATTGCCCATTGCCGCAAGATGATAACGTTCACTTGGCAATCATTGATGAAAATTGAACAAGGCATTTCTTCACCTTTCACTCCACAGGTCAGTCTTTTTTTTTTACAGAGTTAATGCTTCCCTTTTATTTTATTTCGATGCTTTTGACAAATATACATACCTAGTAGAAAATGACAAAATAATAAGTTTTCACTTAATTCTAACACCAAAAGTGTAATGCTCTAAAATCCACGGAGCTACTGTTGCGTAGTCTTATCTGAAGACCTGGACGTGCTATCTCTCCAGTCTACACACTTCTGCAATCGCTATTGGTGATTTAGCCTAAATACTGAGTTTGCACATCGCTGACTGAACAACTAATCTGCTGCCTCTTCTAGGGATCAGAAATTCTAATAATTAGTAAGCGCTTCGTACGGATTTATGTACAGAACCTTTTAATATCTAGTAAGATTTAATTTTTTTTATAATTCTTAATAAATGTAATTATTATTTGCACATTTTCATATCTTTTTAGAAGTGTTAATTTGTGTCAACTCAAAAAATCATATCATGCGTAGTACTTTAGAATTGATTGGCTAGTTTCTTAGCAATGTTATCACAATAACCATATAAAAACATTTACTTTTTACAATTGAACCGTAAGGTAGTAAAGATAGAAAAGCATCTAAAGGGGCAAAAAACTTTCCGTATGGCCACTTCATATTTTCTTGCATAGAAGGAAACTTGCCGCATTCTATTGAACTTGGACAGCATATCAAAAGGAACACATCCAAAGACTGAGAAAAAGGGGAAAAGAAATTTAACAGAACAAAGTACCAAGGATAAGAAATTGTAAAGTATTTATATACAATCTGCAAACTCACTTCACATTAACTTTAGATTAATTTAGGATAGGGTACCGTTAAAGTACAAAATAAAAGAAGTATACAGGTACACACAATCGTCTAATTTTTTGAGGAATAAATATCAATCTTCGAATTTATTTTGATTGAATTAAGTGAAGACAAGTATCTTTACCAAATTTATGTAAATTTACATCACATTTTTAAAAAGGCAATTAGCACATACCAACTGATCAAGTCAGTCCTTTTTTCCTATTCTTATGGCCTTTTCTGTCATGTATTTTATATAGGTTTCAATTACTCTTTTTTTTTTTTTTTTTTTTTTTTTGGTGACGGAGGAAAATGCTTGTGTTATTTTCTTATTCTAATGCTTTTGCCCTTTTTTTTTTTAATAATTATTTATGACTAGGATGTGTAATCATAGTGAGTATCCACGCATTTGTTTGCTCTTTAATCATAAGAGTCAGCAATAGTTATCCATTTACTTTTAGTATATTTTGTTTGTCATATGTGAATTGTCACATAATAATAAGTATCTATGTCACAAATAGTAAAAGCATCAACCAATACTTCCCAGCTGCTCTAGAATTGTCATGATTTGCGAGAGCTAGGAAAGTTTGGAAGTTCCTTCTTTGAGGTCATAACTTCTTGTAATCATATTCATTATGTCGTTTTTTTCAATATGCTAGGTACTATTTCCTTGTCTTAAGTCAATGGTTCTCTCCTATATGGATAGCCCAAGCAAGATATGGGTCCCCAGTAGTCAACATCCATGGGAAGATGAAGCATTTGATAAACTTCGAGTGGAGTTTTGTGTGATCAAAGAAACCAGCCTCCCTAATGTTGCATGATATTCCGCAACTCAAGACCCTCTGGCCCAACTTGCCATTCTTGAAGGAATTGTGAGTGACTCAATAAACTAAACTTGTTGTTCTTTGCAGCATTTATTAACAAGTGGGCCCATAGACAATAAAGAAGACCTTGTAGACCAAGAAGCATTCTCTTCATTTCAAAGTGTGTGATTACAATTACTCATTATTCGTTTTTACCATGTTATTTAACACACTAAATAATCTCATATCCACTACATAGTAATGTCATATTGTGATATCATAAAAAATGTTATATTCCTTGCCTATAAGTTTGTCGACATCATATGATATTTCTAATATCTTTGAGTAGACTTTCCTTTGTGAACACCCACAATATATTTCTACTTTCCTTTCTTATTTCTCAAGACCTCTCCTTTGCCCAATTTCCTTTTCTTTTGCCCAGTCGAAGAAGTGATCCAATATCTCTGTGTGATTCCTTGATTTTCTCTTTTTAAGATTGTCACACCTCGATCCTCGGTCACGTGCCCATCCTTCATCTTTGGTCGATTTTAAAAGCGATATCCCAAGACGTATTGGTGACCCTTTTCATTTTATCGTGCACATGCGGAAGCAATTATAATCCCCAGACAATAAAGCAATGGGATAGAAAAGTAGGGCTATATTTTTCATATTGAAATTCACAACCAAACTTTTATACAACCACACCTCAAAGTATTTTACCATACTATTAACAAAGGTCTAGTCTCACACTCAATCACCTATAAATAGTGTTCACAAAAGAGGATGGGATCTTAGTCCTCATCCGGGTCGTACATCGGGGTTCTCCTCCAAGTACTCCTCTTTGGGTTCTTTCTCCTGAGGCTCTTCATCAGGGTTCTGAAATGTTGTCCTACAACCGGGATGAGACTACGTCTCAGCAAGTTCTACCCCTTAAGACCCGATTAGTAAACCAATACGCTATCCGAGCTACTTATGCACGCACGAGCTAAAGGACTTACCTTGGTATTAGATTCCACCTGCATATTAGCACAGTTCAATAGGCACCCAAGCAATCACAGATCGATATCTCGATCAATCGACTTAGTGATTACATGTCAATCGGACCATTCATCGGTCATTTCCATTTAATCAATCAATTCACAACATCAGATCAAAGCAATGATCAATCGACCTAGTCGATGTCAGCCGGACCATCTCTTGGTCATTCCCAACCATACTATAATTTCCAAATAGTATACCTAGTTACTAAACCACATGTGTTCTCTTGGGCGCCATTTTCGCCAAATGACATACCAATCACCGATCCCACACATTTTCGAAGGCGCCATTTTCGCCAAGGTGATATAAACACTTTATGTGTATGCTCTTGGGTGTCGTTTTCACCGGGGTGATATACTTAATCATAGAGCCAATGGACACAATTTACTTGTATGCTCTCAGGCGTCGTTTTCGCCGAGGTGATATATTTGATCACATAGCCAATAGAAACAATTTACGTGCATTCTTTCAAGCATTCCAATTACTTTCGGCCGCACGGGCATGATACTCGACACACAGAAATACAGCCACAAAGGCATGATCTATGCCACACAGGCACGTTCTACACCACATAGGCACGCTCCTACGCCACACAGGCATGATCAATTATCGTCACACATGCATGATATAGATTCAACAATTTACGTGCATTATCTAAGGTGTCCTATACACCAAAGCGATGTAATAATCGTCGAGCCACGTCACGCAGCATCTCTTTTCATCTTTTATCATACCTGATAAAATATCATGCGTGGGCACACGGTTGGCCTTAGCCAAAATATAATATTTTCCTTTCCATAACTCCCATATTTTCTGTAATCCACTCAAATATTTTTGGCATTATCAACTGATGCCCGGTTATTTTTCAATTAATAACCAAAGATTATTCAATTAAAGAATAATTCCCAATTTCACAAATAATTCAATTTAGCACAAAATAAAGCTCAATTAAATAAACGGACCACGCCACGACAATCAGCATAAAATTCCGGTTGTCGGCTACCCCTACCTAATTTTCGGAAATAAATAAATAAATAATTAATTAATTTCGAAAATTAATAAATAAATATTAAAAATCCAATTTAGGCCTGTAATGCCTAATTGAAGCCCAAGATAGGTCGGGAAAATCCCGAGATGCATTCAATAAATAATACCTCTAGTTAATTGCACTAGCCAAATGCCTAATATGCATCTTAAGTCACTAATCTAACTTATCCAAACTAATCTATCCACCTAATTGCGATTAATTAAATCTATCAACCCTTAAGCATCATTAGAAAACTAAGAAAGCATTAGTAAGTAAAACTCACTTGATTTGCGAAGACCAATCCACTGCAACGGCGGCGCGACGGCGGCCGAAATCCAAATTTTTGGCGACGTTGGCAAACACTTGGACCGGGCCCAAAGGCTTTGCAAGCCCACAACAATTTGATGGGCTTGGGCTGAACTTGCGGTTGGGCTTGGCTTCGCGGGCTTGGGTTGCTCGGTGGGCTGCACAAGAAAGCCCGAAGATGGGCTGCTGGGCCGAAGATGCTGGACTGAAATTCACTAGGCTGAAGCTTGCAAGTGGCTGAACTAAAGATCACGGGCTTGACTGGAAATGGGCTTCGGTGTGCTGGGCTTCTTCGAAGAAATTCACTGGAATCACGAATGAGCTGAGCTGAAGAAAAGAAACGGAGCTGCTGGGCCAGGCTGTTCGATGGAGGCCGCGATTAGGGGTGATCGGGTCCGGGTGGGTAGGGTCTGACTGGACCCTGTTCCCAACCCAGTTATAACCGGTTCTCTTTTTTTGGACCCTGTACCCGATCCTGTTTGCATTGGACCCTGTTCCCGACCCACCATGTTTTTCCAGTCCAAGAACAGGGTTAACCATGTTTATATTAGAACATGTTTTGCATAAAAATTGTTGTACAACACTCATATGTAAGATAAAACGTTTAACACTCATATGTAAGATAAAGCGTTTACAATCTCGATCAACATAAGTTTCACTGAAACTCTTAAAAAGTCAAGTGAATACAAGTTTCAAGCCTTGGAAAAATCCACTACATGTTCCCCCCCAACAACCAAAAATGCATAAGCTCATGCAGCATCATATAAGTTCAGCCTCCCAATTTTGTGTTGGGAGCTATTTTTCCCACTTGATTTTGCACCATGCAAAGAAAGCATTAAGTGACACAGACACATAATCTCCAGGTAGGCTTTGGATTGGCACGGTCAAGGCAGGAAGAGAAATAAACTCAAAGGTTCCATGAAAAACAATAGAGTCCTCAATATCCAGATTCGCAACTAGTCGAAAAGCCTCAAATGATTAATACGAAAATGAAGTGTAAGGTGTGGAGTGTAATCATTTCTGCAAAGATGAAAGCATATATACCTCTATATCCATTGGACTGTACCCGTTTTTGCATCATTTCCACAGCCACAGCTGACAGATCAATGCATGTTATATCCGTAACCCCGTCTTCATAGAGATTTTCACATAGCTGCGAGTTTCACAACCAAGCTCCAGAACCTTCATTACAAAGTTCCCTCATTAGAAAGACCCGCAATTAAATAAAATCCTCGAACCAATAACAGTAATTGGAATCCAAGAATATCTAAAAAGAGGGTAAACATGCCCACAAAAAAAAAAAAAAATGGAAACAAGATCACTGGACAATTCAACATTCACCCATCTACTTCCATAGAAAATTCAGGACCAACATGAAAAATTAAGTAATTCTTATAAGATGGCCAAAATACAAACAAGCCCGCAACGCCAAACTAGTCACATCAGCATATCTATCAATGCCAGCACGCGAAATAAACCATAGAAGACCGCAACGCCAATTTCTTGAACTGAGCTTAGACAACACCAGGTCTGAAGACTAGATACAGAGCATCAGGGAATCGAAAAGGCATTGAAAGAACGCGGTGCTCACGAAAGAACCGGGCTTGACATTCTGCTGCATCAGGTGGCGGAAATGAGAGTAGTCCTTGAACCACTCGTAGTGCTCCTTGCGAGAGAACCTCTCGTCCCTAAAGCAATATCGATGAAAACAACGTGAGAACTGCAATGGACTGTAATTGGGTGCCCCCTTCGGCAAGCGGAGATGGTGAAACGCGATTTTGGCGAGCGCACGTACCAGTAGGACGGATCGAGGTAATCCAGGGCCGTGAAGGGAGCAACATCTCTCTTATCCGCTTGGTTTGATCCCTCCGACGCCGGGCATCAGCGAGGGGGCTAGGCCAGATCGCGAGCAGAGTAAGGGGGCGTCGTTCGGGCGGCGGTAGATCGACAGCAGGGGAGCTCAAGATCGGCGGATGGCTACTGTGGGTTGCTCGAACTCGAAGATGCAACAAGGTGGAACGGCGAGATCGAACGGAGGCGGCGTCGGTGCTCGGGTGCGAGCTCGATAGGGGTGGTGCGAGCGCAAGGGGTGCGACGAGAGCAACGTCGGCTTCACGATTTCGGGAGGTAAAGATAGAAAGAAGTACAAAGGAGAAACATATTAGGTTTTGCGTTTTTGGGGGGTTGGGCTTCGAACTGGTTCTCCAACCAGTTCCCAAACCGATCCGGTCGATCCGGTTCCCGGACCGGTTCAAACAAGGTCTGATTTTTGGGAACCGGTTTCAACCGGAACCGGTTCCCGACCCTGTTTTCCGGGTGGGCCAATCCGGGAACCGGGTTGACCCGGACCGGTTGCACACCCCTACTGCTGATCGAGTGGAGCGCTACAATTGGGATGGCAGGTGGCGTCGCAGCAAGGAGTCAGCAAGAGAGAGAGGGCTCGGTTGTGTTGACCGGTGCTGGCGTTGGGGGCTCCGCTGGGGCTTCTCGCGGACGGTTGGTGGACGATCAAGAGACGCGCGGCAGCAGCTGGAGCTGCCTCGGTCAACCTCGATGGAAGTGGCTGACTTTGTGAAGCTGAAAGAGGAACAAACCGAAGTGGAGCAGCTTCGGTGGACGCTGGCCAACGCACGAAGCAGAAAGAAGAACGGAGGGGCAGCTGGCGGTCAACCTGGCTTCGCTGGAGAGAAGAGAGTTGACTGGTGGAGAGTTCTTCTCGGACGTGTGGCGTGAGGAGGGTTCGGTGGCAGCAGAGTTCGAAGGGGAGGGGGAGAGGAAAAATGGAGTCAACGTTGGTGGGCTTTGACGATGGAGCAGCGTGAGTGGATGGGTGTGTGGGCGTTGAGGCAGCGTGAATGAAGAGAAACGGAGGGAGTTGCAGGCGTGAGGGAGAGAGAGAGATGGGGCTTCGGGGCAGCTACGGAGAAGCGCGAATAAGGGAAATTGAGGGCACTCGATCGTTGGGCAGAGAAGAGGAAGCAGCAACGTCCGAAGGAAGCTGCGGCTAGGAAAAGAAAAGTCAAAGAAAAAAATATCTAAATCATCATTTCTTTGGCCTCTAAAGGTGCGTTTGTTATATTTCTGCTCAAAATCGTTGAGAACTATTTATGTTCTAAATAATTTTTTACCGTAAAGACACGTTTGGTAAACTTGTCCTCGGAATAAAAAATGAATAGAAACACATTTAGTAAATTTATATTCTTTTTTTGTTTCTTTAAATTTTTTAATATTTTCCTTTTTTTCCTTTTTTTCTTTCTTTTTTTCTTTTTTGGCCGGTAGCCTTGCCTAGCCATGGCGAGGCTCGCCCCCCGAGAGGCCGAGCCTCGCCATGGTTGGGCGAGCCTCGGCCTCCCTTGGCTGGGCAAGCTCGGCCTCGTTGGATTTGGGCGAGCCCGAGCTTGCCCAGCCAAGGCGAGGCCGAGCGTCGTCGGCGTGGGCGAGGCTCGGCCTCGCCTTGCCAGGGGCCGGCGACGCTTAGCCTTGCCAAGGGCAGGCGACACTCCAGCGAGGTCGCCAGCCCTCGACGGCTAGTCACCGGTGATCGGCCAAAGAAAAAGAAGAAGAAAAGAAGAAGAAAAAAGAAGAGAAGAAAAGAGAGGAGAGAGAAAATTTGTTCTTCAAAAGTGTTTCAACAAAAAAAAAAAAAACTTTTTTTATTTCTTATTTCCGTTCCAATTTTGTTCCGGGAACAAAAAGACAAATTTTGAACAAAAACTCAAACAAATGCGTTTATGTTCTTTTTTTGTTCCCAGGGAACAAAAAAATAAATTTTTTGTTCATAAACAGAAAAATAAACACAACCATGCGCGCCCAAAGTCTTCATGTATATCCCTTGGTGTCCCCAATTAAATCTTGTAAATTAATTCACAAAAACTCCAATTTGATGACAAATGGTGCACCCCCATGCCTAGCTTTGAATTTACTAAATTTGGACGTCAATTTCTTCTCAATTTCTCAAATTCGAAGTCCAATTTCATCGAAGAAAAATCCCACACATCTTCACAAATTCCCATCATCCAGTAGCACGGCTTAGAAGTCAAAATTCCCTTCAAATAAGCTAAACCAAATTTCCGCTAATTTTCTGCAACGTCCGATGTGATTTTCCGTAAAAATCTCGAACTCGATGGAATTTCTCTAAAGACAAGACGACATCATATAAATGAATCGTGACATGCTTGAACGTTCAATTTCCGAAACCGAATTCAATTTCGTGATTAAAATCAACCGAACGCGATTTAGTCCAATCCAACCAATTATGTAGCTTTTAGAGATTTTACCGGCTTCACCAAATAGATTGTTAACTCATGAGTGATCAGCTCAGAGAAAAAAAGATCATAGGCACGTCGACGAGATGCCCATTTCATTTTATTGGGATGGGTCGAAAATTCAGAATGTCACAAAAATTGCCAAAAATAGCAACATAATGCCGATGGATGAATCGGTGAGATAAGGATTTGATGGGCTCTTTTCCTTTTCTTATTTTTCTATCTTTCCATAACCTCTCTCATTCGGCCTAGGTTTCTGATTCATTACCAAACCGTGTTCCCACCGGACATTCATCCAATATTTTCTGCCTATGATGCTTCTTTTTTTTTTGCAAAAGATTCTTCAAACACAAAGCGTATATCCTCATCCAAAAGCTTTGCAGTGAAAATGTCCAGAGAATCATGCGCCCATAACTGTAAACTCTTTCCTCTATCTAATGATTGTCAAGTGATGACTTTTATGGCCAGAAGGACACCTAGAGTGCCATAACTTGGCAGACATAGATACTTAAGTGCCATAACTTATGAAATGTACACTTAAGTGTCAAAATCTAAGCAAAATGGATCACTTGAGTGCCAATCCGGCCAAATTACATACGTGACATTTTTCCGGCGAAGTGAGTGCAAACGACGCCGTTTTGCACGCCGATGTGGCCAAATAATGCAAAAACAGCGTCGTTTTGCTGACGTGGTAAAAAATAATATAAAAGTTAGTTAAATTTTTTTACTTTAAAATCATTATTTTTTTAATATTTGCTGGCGACCCCGCCGACCGGCGGCGGATCTGTGGCGAGTGGCGAAGGGTCGCGGCTCTCGCCCCAGATCCGCCGAGGGCTGCCGTCCCGCTGGATCCGGGGGTGAGGGCTCGCAAGCCCTCACCCCGGTAGGCCGGCGACCCCGGCCAACCCTCCCCCTCCGTCGTCGGCCCTTCTCGGCGACAACGCGGAGGCGGCGGTGGCGGTTGAGGGCTGCCCTAAGCCACCGTCCCCCCTCTTTTTAATTTTAAAGTCATTATTTTTTAATATTTCAACTACATTATTATTTTTTAATATTTTAACTAAATTTAATTTTAAATTAAATTAAATTAATTTTTATATTATTTTTTTACTACGTCAGCCCAAAACGACATCGTTTTTGCATTATTTGGCCATGTTAGTGTATAAAATAGCGTTGTTTTGCACTCGCTTCGCCGGAAAAATGCCATGTCAGCGTTTTGGCCGGAGTTTGACTGGAATGGCACTTAAGTGATCCGTTTTTCTTCGAATGTGACACTTAAGTGTACCTTTCAGTAAGTTATGACACTTAAGTGTCCCTTTGTGCCAAGTTATGGCACTTGAAAGGTTCTTTTGCCACTTTTATGTGCTTGGATGAATTTTGTACTCTCGCGAGAATAGTCCACAATAACTTAATTCAGCTCAAAACCCCCTAAGTTTCAACCCATTTAGTATAAGTCTAATTAAAATGTAATTTATATGGGCTTTATTATAAAGTGCTCATAATATGAAAATGTAAATTAATAATATTTTTATTTAGGAGTCAAGGTCAATTCTTAATTTTTTATGCAATAAATGACTAAACGAGCTTTCAAAATTAAGTTGTCAATAGTCATAAAGAATGTGAAGAAGCGTCAGGATTGATAATCACCTTCTCCAAGTTAAATCCTCTTTAGATTTTACATTTAGGTGAGATGCATGCTGAATTCCCATTTTTGCAAGTCTTTAGTAGAGTATGTTGCGTGTTGACTTCTGATTTTTAATCAATGCATTTATAAGATAAAATGTTGAGATTAGGGTTTTCGATTGCAATGGAACCATCTTCTTGAACGAAAAGTGTCATTTTTCATTTTTTTTTTTTGTTGACTCATCATTTGTGGGTAATTTCCTAATCATTTTCATCAAACACTCAAAAAGTCAAAAGTTGACTTTTGAGCGAGTCAAAATTTAATTTTTTGTATTGAAAGTTTCCAAATAGATCCAATTTCATTTTGGCCTAAAAAGATTTTGAAAAGAAAATCGAAATTTTGACCATAAATCAACCTTTTAGTGATTAAATATCAAAGGGCTGACGTCAACCCTTTGACCAAAAAGATTTGAAAAATACAAAAATCCAAAAATCACTTTATTTTGGCTTCAATTTGACTTGGCTGCAAAAATTTCGCAAAAACCGATTAAGAATCTATTTTTCCGAATTTTTTGTATATAGGTTCAAAATTGATCAAAATAGAATATTTTTTTAGTCATATTTCAGCTTTGCTTCTTTTATAACATTTGATGTTGAGGTCATTTTAAGTTTACTTGTGCGATCAATTTTTTGATTTGGCATATCAAGGTAAAAATTTCCATTGCTAGCCCTAATTACAGGTCCCGATCAAATCTTCATGATTAGTGTTATTGTGCCCCTAATCAACTTGTTTTCTTAATGTCAATCCAAATCATGGGTTAATTTTAGCAAATTCACATGGGAATGTCTCAAGTTAGCAAATTTGGCACATCCAAAGGTTGCGAAATAGGGTAACTATGCTATGATTGAGCCAATTCAACTTGACCTATTCTAGACGAGGTTTAATTTGATGAATTGGAATTCAATTTAGACATTGAACTTCAATTTCATTTTGACGTCTAGTTCGCATCGTCATATCATTGTCAATTTAAATGCGTTAGGCCACATTGAGTGCAATTAATTGAACCAATTGATATTTTGTTATATTAATTACATTAAATTTCAATCAATGAGGTAAATGAGCATAGGAATTGCGGAAATTGCGCTAATTGTTTGGAAATTCCGAATTCGCATGCCCATTAAATTTGTTCATGATTTTTGATATTTGTGAGATTGTTAAACCAAATTAATCCATTGAGATGTTGTTAAAAGGGTTTGATTGGTTTGATTTGGAAGAATTTGGACTGTTTCTTTTCAATTTAGTCCATTTCCCTAGTAATTAGATAGGAATCCTTTATAGTTAGGTCCTCATAAAATTTCAGCCAAGGCCAGTCGAATCGGTCAAAACAAATTCAGACTAGTTTGATCACCTTCTAGTGGAAAAATGGTCAGTTCGACCATTTTCCAGTGGAGTCTCGATGGCCGGCGACCAACCTCAGCTAGCCCAACCCATGGCCGATCTTCTTATGCCTTTAGTTAGCTAAAATTACAAAATTGCCCTTTCAAGGCAAAATGATGCCCTTAGCCGTATTGTTTTTTGATTAAAAGAGATATGATCTTGGCCGTTCATTTGAGGATTCATTTAGACCATTAAATGTGCCATGTCATTAACCCATGTGATTAAAAGATCATCCAATAACAAACTTGCTTAACCCCTAAGTCTCTTTGATCTTATCTTGAAAGATCAAATCCTATTTATTGATCAAATCAATGGCTAAGATCTCATCTTGAGGGGACAATATTAGGATTTTCCCTCCAAATTTCAACAGTGACTTATTTTCAAATCTACACACTCTCTCGGCCGCTCATCATCACATGGCCCAACCGACCGACCATTGGCCTTCCTCTGGTAATCCACTGGCGTGGCAACCTCCCTCATGGTGTTCCATCGCCAGTGGTAAGCCCCACCCTCACTGAGTTCTTCCTCTCGAGTTTAATCCCATGCTCAACGCCGGTTAGGAAGACCGGCAGTTCCGATCACTGATCCGGCGATCTTTCACCTCCAGAATCTTGCGTCAGCATCCTCATTGAGTCTCGAGCTGTTCTTCGTTGGAGTGTGGCCGGATAATCACCAGATCTCTTCTTGTTCTTTGGTTTTTGTATTTTGATTACTACAAGTTTGATCGAAACCATTTCTCATTCTAGTTCTTTGTAACTCAATTTAAATCTTGTTGAGTTATTTTTTTTTTTAGCAAACAAGAAGTATTACATTACTAAGAGAAGTTATTAGTACACACATAAGAAGCATCAGCACACAATAAGTCCAAAAGTGCAGGCGGCGGATAATTAACCCAATCCCTAGGAAGGCATCCCAATTGATGGGCCTTGGTAACCAGTTAACCACCCTGTTTGTATCGCGATTACAATGGGCTAAAATAATACTAGAAGAGTCTTCCAGTTTGCGCTTGACCCGGTCTACCAGAGGTTGTATCTCCCACCTTAGGGTTTCTGAAGAGAGAACCGCATCCACCAACGTGCTGCAGTCCGAGTGAATGAGAATATGTTGTTCTGGTCTATACGGGACAATCTTTGAGGAGATAAAAGTTCAGAGTTTCTACCAGTGCTTGTGCCTCTGCTAGTTCAGCAGATTTCGCCTCTATAGATTTCGTGAATCCTTCAATGATCCTTCCCCGAGCGTCCCTGCAGATGCAAACCACTGCTGCAGATGATGGGAGGGGATGTTGGCTGCAGATGATGGGAGGGGATGTTGGCTGCGTTTGGTTCAAGATTTGCAATGGGCTTTGAGTCCAATGCAATGCCGAAAGCCCAAAGCTACTTGGGAAAATGCGATAGTGTTTGGTAAAAAAATTTTGCAAATGAGGTTTGTGTTGAATGTGTGTTTGGTAAGAAGAACATTTGCAATGACCTTTTGATGGGTATAATGTGTATATATATATTTTCTTTTCATTTCTTTTCTTTCTTTTTTGAAAAATCAGCTAAACCTTTGCCGGCCGACGAGGCTGCGGCCGCCGTGAGCCGATCTCGCGCCGGCGCCGTCGGCCGAGGTCGCCCGAGGTCGGGCGACCTCCCGTGAGGGTCGCGCGACCAGCCGAGGGCCACACGACCCGGCCCGAGGGTTGCCGAGGTCGCCCGACCTCGCGCGACCCGGCGACCGCCGCCCGACCTCGCGCTACCCGGCGACCGCCGCCCGGGTCTCGCGGCCGCAGCGAGGGTCGCGCGACGCGACCCAAGCGGCGGTCGCCCGGGTCGCACGGCCCCCGGGCGAGCGACCCTCGCCGAGGGTCGCCCGAGGTTGGGCGACCTCCGACGGCCCTCGGCCGGGTCGCGCGACCCTCGCCGGAGGTCGCCCGAGGTCGGGCGACCTCGGTAGACGGCCGCCGGCGCCTGATCTAGCTCGTCGGCGGCCGTCGCTGCCGCCTTCGCCGGACCGCGAAGGCTGCTCCTTTTTCATTTAAAAAAAAAATATAAATACGAGACAATAATAGAAATATGAAAAATCAATGAGGGTAGTTTAGGAAAGAAAAAAATATTTTCAGCATTTCCAAGTACTCTGCTTTCATTTGAAAGCTCATTGGGAGGGTTGCCAAACACCCTCTCTTTGGCTGAAGGAGCTTTGGGGGCTGGATGGGCTTTCTAAATGCCTATCCAAACGCACCCGTTGTTGGGGATCTGAGTCACAACAGTGTCCAGCAGTATCCGTATCTGAGGTTATGAGTCGCTCACACCTAGGTGCATCCTCAGATCTGCGCAGATCCATCCATCTTCTGTTGTTGGCGTCGAAATTGCAGCATTCTCCATCTATTTCGAATATGTCACCCGACCCACAGGTATTTCGTGTATCACCATCAGTAATAGCTTTGCCCAGATCTGTTCTGCGTCTGTTTTTGTCGGCAACATCGTTGAAGATGGGTCTGGCAAATCGATCCTCATTGCTGTAGTTGTAAAGTGCAGATCCATTGTAGAGGGGATTATGTTGTTGATTGTCGCACTGTCCATCGTTCCCATCCCCTTTCAGATCTGGTCTGGTGTGAAGACTGCTACTAGTGACTCTCTGTTTTTTCCTCAGACTTTTCTTTCTCTTGTGATATGCATCTGAGTTGCTCTGCGGACAGGGGAGTTGCCCAGATTCAGGGGTGTTGCTGTTTGGTTCGAAGTAATCTGCACTAACCTCTAGATTCAGAGCCATTTCACGAGTCGTGACTTGGCTTATAGGTAATTGAAGTGTGTCAGTAGCCGAATCGCTCACCAGTTCTGTTGATCTCCTGAACTCAATGTTCGATCTGTATGTTGGTTCGGGATTAGTTATGCCCTGTCTGATGTGGGTGATTTGGACTGTTCTGCTGGTTGAGTGCAAGGGGCGCCATTTACCTGTTCGCGCTTGTCTTGTTTTATGGATTGGTTCGATTGGATCATTTCTTCATGAGTGTTCGAAATTTGGGGATCATTGTTCTCATTTGAGGCGCGACTAACCTTTTCTACACTTCTTTGTGGACCTCGCATTGCTTCGAACTATTTTGAACCGCTGCCTGTGTTGTATCGTATGCTGAAGGAATGGTTGTTGAGGGAATGCTAGGCCCGACCGGTTCTCGGGATGACTCAAAATAATTTCCCCGTACTTGCGTAGAAGGATCTTGACTAGAGTCTCGATTCTTTGAAGGTCAGAGGCATGTCCAAACGATGCATCTATGTTGATTTTGAGTACACCGGGTCTCGAGACTGCCATTTGCTTTGTAAGTTGTTGTCCCGGTTCTGCTCTTTGGTTTAGGGTTCCATGTTGCATAGCTTTCTTGTAATGCTTTTGCTCCGAACAGGATATGATGGGGATTAAGGGGACTCTTCCTAAAAATAAAATGGTTTCTGGCCTTCCAAATACACCAAAGTGCTGATGCAATCAGGTCAAAGCATTGAGATTCTCTTGAACTTGTGAATGCTTTACTTATCCATTTGTCAAAACGGGTTAAGCCCACACGTTTCACTTCGACTTGCAGGGATGGGTCATTCCAAAGCTGAGTTGTCCATGGGCAGAAAAGGAGTGTATGTTCGATAGTCTCCGGTTCAAGATTGCATATTGGACATACAGGTGCAGGTACAACTTTTCTTTTGTATAAGTTGTCCAATGTAGGTAAAGCATTCTGGCAAGCACTCCATAGGAAAATTTTTATTTTTGGTTGTATAGCTGCATTCCAGATGTGTTTCCATAGATCGGGGTTGACCTGGTGGGATGTTGTTGGCATGTGATCTTTTGAAGGCCTTGTACATTTTCTGCTTAGCAAGTATCCACTCTTCACCGTGTAAATGCCAGATTTGTTGTTTATCCATACCAGTTTATCCTTTGTAGTAGGGAGGCCAATAGGGATAGTGAGAATTTCCATTACCGTCTGATGGTCAAACATTGCCCGTAAAAGGTCTTCTTTCCACTTCGCCTCTTCAAAATCTATCAACTCTGACACTTTGCAAGGTTCATTTCTTCTTGCTGGACCTCCGATTGGTCCCCTAGTCAACCATTTATCTTCTCTTATGGATATTCTTTGACCATTCCCCACTATCCACCTAACCTGAGGGGCAATCATTTCTCTTCCTGTTAGTAAACTCTGCCAACCCCATGATGGGCGTGAGCCTCTCCCTGCTTGCCAGAAGTCACAATTAGGAAAGTATAATCCTTTCATGATTTTGCTCTTGTTGAGTTATAATTTGAGCCATTTCACATAGTTCGTGGTGATTGGAGTAGCTCATTTGAGCTCAAGTTCGAAGATAAACAAGGTAAATGCTCTTAAAATTGAATCAGATAAGGCAAGATCGCCATAGGCAATCGGGGCTCGGATTCTAACCCTAGGGGATTATCTCATTTTTAGATTGATAATCTAGATGATGTATGATGAATTTTGATGATGTTGTGACGATTGATGATGAGTTAATAGCTTGATGATGCACAGCTGTTTGTTCTGTAAAATCATAATCCAGTTCTGACTAACCTGATAGATGTCTTAAAACGAGCCGGTAAATGATGTTATTTAGCATTGATGTCATATCCTTTGAAATAGATCTCACAAGCTTCCCAACGATATATATGTTCCTGATTTGGTCGTCATTTGCCCTTGCTAAATGATTGTCACAAAACTGGTGTTTGATTTTGGAAATTCGGATAGCTGTTCGACTGATCCACTTCTTATCTTCGAGTGAGCTTATAGACAACTTCGATTATTTTTTATGCCTTGTAATGATTTGTAAAGGACTTCATGAGGTTTCCATAGACATTTTGTTTGTTTGATTCGGTGTCATTTGCTATGCCTGATGATTTTTGCAAAATCGAAGTCAGATCAGGAAATGGTGTGTGCTCTGCTTCAGCACTTTATTCTAATTGATGATTGCTATTTGTCAATTTTTTAGAATTTTGTGTGAGCATAGTCTTAAGTCGCTTGGAACACATGGATCTGTAACATATAAAAATTTTGTGATGGTTGAAGTTCATTTAGATAGGTGAAGTATCAATAAATCATTCATGCACTAATCTGTAAAGTCATGTTTGAGGCCGACCTGCACTTGTTCTACATTTTTTCTTCTTTTGTAAAATCATAAGATCAGAATCAAGAGTAGATTTCTCCATGAAAGTTGTGCATTACATACAGGTCTACAACATGTGAAAGTCCAAAAAAAATTGATATTTTTTGGTTAGGTCGATTGTCCTTAAACCGTCCATGTCCTGTTCTGTAAAGTTTATGTTATTAATTAGGGTGTCTCGGTTCTTTGATCTTGATTAAATCATGCATTTGGAATATTAAGTTGGAGCCTTCATGAGAATTGTAGATACTTGATGTTCTGTATGCCATAAAATTTTCATGAAAAACTCATATCATTAGATAGGCATGAGAATTTTTGCATTGTGCAATGTCCTGTCTGCAAGTTTGTTATTGCTAAATGATTGATGTCTGTTAACTGATTTTCATAAATTCATGTGTTGACAATTAGAGATCAAGGTCTTCTTGAATTTCGCCCTCATCATGATGTAATCTTTGACGTGTGCAATTTCTGGGTCAAATGAGATTCATTAGGTTGGTAAAACATGCCTTGAACTGAATGTGTACACTTTCGTAATGCTGATTTTGCTGAATGACCATTGTGTGTTTAGTGACTCTTACAAAATTGTGCTTATTGAATTAGATGTGATGGTCTTCATGAAAAATGTTTGAGACATAGTGAAATTTGTTGCCAAAAAAGTTTTGAAAAATTAGAACAATGTTGACTATTTTTCATGCATGTCCCAAAGTTGCAGGGCTTGCTGAAAGTTTGTTTTCCAGATACGACCTTTGGGCATTGTTCAATTTTTATAAATCCATATGATGCAAATCTCTAAATGTCTTCTTCATGAAGTTTATAAAACACATTTCAATCTTTGATTTGGCATTAGTTTCATTAAGTTCGAAACTCCTTTGGGTGTTCAAAAAGGGGCTTGATTAGAGTGCCGTTAATTCTGCATCCAAGTTCTCATTGAATATCTGTAAGGCGTTTCACAATTTTAATGAAATTGCTGACCTTTTCTGAAAATCCTCAAAACCCAAAAGTTGTAGAAGACGATCTAAGCTTTCCTTTGATATCAATTTTGTTGGAATCAAGTCATATTTGATCGTTTAAAGGGACCCGATTAGTGTGCCAACATTATCCGTACCCGGATTCTAGAATTTATTTCCTATGAACATCAAACTTGCCTCAAAGTTCTAGCAAAATTGATATCCTTGTTTTTCATCACTTGAAACTTGAAAATCTTCTTTTAAGGACTTAACTGTAATTTTCAAAACTCGTGTCCTTAATTGCAAATCTTTGAAAGCTCAATCTTTTGAGTTACTTTCTTTATGTTTCATTTCATTGATCATGATGTGTGTATACTTGAATGATTGCAATTGTCTTGAAGAATAAGTGCCCACTTTGGTTCACTTTCTTTGGATGATTGATTGAGAACTAAGGTCTTATGACCTAAGTGCATGAACTTTATATTCTTTTCGCATGTGTTTTCTAGATGAATGGTTTAGGATTGATGCATATACGTGGAGTTAACCAAAGGGATGCAGTTAGACCAAAATCATAGGAGTCATTCAATCTTGTCCATTATTAGGGATGGTCAAGTATCGATGGCTAAAATCAATTAGTGGACATAAGATGGCTCGAAATGCATGAATATCAAAGACCGATCCTAATGCCGTGTCTTGTGTCATGAATTGCTTTGAAATGTTTGAACTTGTTCGAATGTTTGTGATCGTATTTTTTATTGCTATTTCAGTATTAAGGCAACCCTCGAATGAGGTGACATAAAGAATTTGAAGACAGTGGAATAGCTAATGTCCAACCTAGACTTGATCATTTGTACCATTTATTCCCCAACATATGTCTCACATTTCCAATTTTTATTGTATAAATACCCAACAAGGTATAGGTTTTCTCACACTTAGAAAAATTGTCTATATCTTTTCTTGGGTGATTACTTTCCCGCACCGCAATTTCAATTATTTGATTGCTTTACTTTTCATTTTCGATAGTTAATTTAGAATGGGACAAATGAACCATCCATGCATGACCACTTTTGTTGTTTCTTAAACTTCAAAGATTGCTTAACTACTTTAGGTAACAACCATACTCATGGCTACTGAAAGGGCGTTAATAGAATTTTCAGCATAACCCAAGTCCCTGAACCCACAAAATCTCTGGTTCCATGGAAATCAAGAGTGGTCTCTCAACCCTTAATTCAGTTTCTAGCTTGGCCCCAACAAAGAGACTAGTGGCGACTCCTAGATCCATATATTAGGTTATCTAAACAACTTTAAAATAAATCTTATAGTCATGTAGGTATGAGTTTGAGAAGACCCACGTACTTGATTGATGGATCCCTTGGATGGACATTAAAGATGATGCCTTCAAGCCTTCTTTGTGTGATGCATATTGAGGATTGTCACTTGAACAAGTACCTCTAAATCTATTCCTAGGGATCGAAAGGCCCGAAGGGGTAGGTCGCGACACTATGAAATAGAACCAAGGCTTTGGTGACTGGGAAAGATTGGAAAGTTCCCAAAGTGAGTGGGATTAAATACTAAGTTTTTGTCACCAAAAATGAAACTAAGTTTTATTAAGTGTCGCCACAATTTTTTCTTTTAATGAGATTTTTTTTTTTTTTACATTAAGAATGTAAAGTTACCAGTGGTAGGAGAAAGAGAGCGAAGTTTCCAAATTTTACGGTTTTGTGAGGTCCAAAATTGGAAAATTCTCCATAATTATGGAATTTTAAAGTCGCTCACAATTTTCCAATCTTAGTTTGTAAAATAATAGGAAAATTTTCAAATAAGTCATGAAGTGGAGCCATTTTATAAATAAAATAAAAAAAAAAAGGTTTAGGGTGAATCACGTCTCAACTAAGGGTTCAAAATCGCCCAAGTTAGTCGACTAGCCAAATTTTCGCCGAATAACATTTTCCGGTCACTAGAGTAGGGGCAATTCTGTCCAAAATTTGCCAAAGGATAAAAATGGTAAAATCTAAAGATGAACTGTATATGGTTTGCATAAAGAAACAAAGTGGATGAACAAGACAACGTCTTCATCCTCTGCAATGGTGCATGGAGATGTTTAATGTAGGGACGAGAGATTTTTTAACTTATTTTGTTATTCAATATCTTCTAATATTATCCTAGATTATCTGTTTGTAGTGTAGAAATTGAATGTCTCGGCTCCATGTGGAATGTATAACTCTTGAACTAGAAATTTTATTATGTCCACGATCCTTAGGAAAACAGCTTCCCATGCGGCACTAAAATATTTATTTGTGCATGACTATTTGATTATATCAGTGTAATTATATTTGACAAACGGTTAAAACTGTTTTTGTTTTGGGTGATTGACCAAATTAATAGAATAGTGAGCGACTTTTGAATGTAAACCAAGGTAGAGCTTTTTCGTGAAATTACACCCTATGAAACTGAAGAGTGCTTAAGCTGTGAAAATTTTATGGTGAGATTTTGTGTATTTTTTTGCAAGATTGAGAGATTGTTTCTCTAGCAACTATGAGGGCTAAACAATCTATGACTTGTTAAGATAATTTTCTCTTCTTTTCCAGTTTTGAGTTTTGTCTATTTTCTGTACAATTGATTGTACCCCATATAAGTTGTCGATTTTAAGTTGTGGGTGCTGAATATTTTCATCCATTAGGAATAATCGTCAATTAAGAAAAGAGATATGTAAAAGAAAGGTGACTCCGTTTCCAGAAAAGAAGCGAAAAAGGTGCAAAAACAATCTAATATATAAAAAACGTACATATACACTTCATCGGTCTCATTAATGAGGTGTAATTACTAATTTGTTATTTTTTATAGAACCATTAAAGTGAGGTTCTCAGAAATAAATAAGTATTATGATTAGTAAACTTAATAAAGAGAAAATGAAAAGGCATCTTCCATGAACCTTCAGTTTTTCCAATGGATTTATTTATGCAGCTCAAAAACTATGCATATTCATAAGGTCAATAGATCGGTATCTCCTAGATATCAATGGAATGATTGGAATTTTTTGGCACATGATGATCCTCATCAGGTGAAGCAATTCCTCTATTCCACTAACAGGAGACACACAAGTCTATTCATGTGGGAGTGGTCCTAAGTGAACATGCAAGTGTGGTGATTCGATCAGGTTTTGAGCAAGCAACCCTTGGGGTTAAAAGATAGGTGCCACTTTGTTTTCTAGAAAGAAAACTAACCCAATATAAAAGTGAATATTCTTAATTTTTCCTTATAAAATAACTCTTCATTTCCTAGATGCTAACTCTTAATTTTGCCACACTTGTGTCACGGGCCGATCGATTGGGATCGTGACCGCACGGCGACTCGGGCACTCTTGGATCGGAATGGATCGCCAAAGCGCCTAAGCCAAGCCTTGCACCGTCGAACGCTCACTCGCTCACCTTACCCGGATCGTAGAGAGAGAAAGTATCTAGAGAGAAGAGCTCTGGAAAGAAGACTTGCTTTGTATTGCGGAAGTAGTGGATGCTTACAAATGAAAGAGGGCACCCCTTTTATAGTTGAGGGCCTCGAATTACAACCATTGATCTAGAATCCTATCGGTGGACGAGATCGCACCGCCTCAACTACCGACATAATGTCGTCTACCAACTACCGACATAAATAAAGGGAACAGACTCCCGTAATATGACTTAATGACGGTTGTTCTTGTCCTTGCAATGTTCGGGGAGAAGGCTTGGTGGGAATCCGATTGACAGCAGGAAGTCCACGGGCGAGTTGGGGTCGACCTTGGGGAACCTCTCGGGTCGTCCATTTCTAGGCCCGTGACATTCTCCCCCACTCATTCAAGCGACGTCCTCGTCGCTCTCAGCTCGGCGAGCAGCCTTGCGGGCTTTGGCCCGATCTTTCTTGTGCTTGTTTCTCTTTGCTCGGACGGTCATGAACGAAGGACCACATCCTTCGATGATGAAGTCGGATGCACGCGGCGTGGTCTTTGGCTCGGACGGCGCACGCGGTGCACACTCAACCTCGGGAAGAATGCTTGGATAGGCATGGCGTGTGTTGGAGTCGGATCCAACTTGGTCGGCGGCTTCACCTCGGACAGCTTGTTGATGCGCATGACGGCCTTCAAGCTCTTGTCGAGGCGTCGGATTGACGCGATGGTCTTGGTGTCGACCACCCCTTTGATCATGGGGATCATCGACGGGCACTTTTTGTCGAGGATCATCATACACTTCGTCCTCATGTCGATCATGGCTCCCACGCTCTCGAAGAATTGCATGCCAAGTATGAGATCATAATCGTCAAGAGGGATTAACTCGAACGACATTCGTCCCTTCCATCCGCCAATCTTGACGTCCACGTCGGGTGTTGCTCCAACGCCATGGAAGTCACCCGAGTTGATGGGCTTGTACGACTTCCCGGATGGCTCCACGCGTAGACCCAAGACCTTTGCGACCTCGGTCAACATGAACATGTTGGATGCGCCGGTGTCGACCAAAGCGTAAAGCGTTCGGCCGCCCACTTCGACCTCCACGAAGAACATGTCGGTGTTTGAAGTGATTCCTTTTTCTTTGGTCGGCGATCGGGCTTGGAACAAGTTGATCCTCTTCACAGCCCCAATCTGGATCTGCCACTTGTCTTCTTTGGGCTCCTCCTTCTCTTCCTCAACGGCAAGGAGGGCGTTGATACGGCATCTTTGTGGGCACTTTTGGGTCCAGTGCGGACCTTTGCAAATAAAGCAAGGAGAGGGTGGAGGTTGATCAAACTTACTCGCGTAGTCGATCGGTGGTCGACCTCTTTGGAAGGACGGCTTAGAAGTCCCTTCTCCCCATGGTTTGGCTCGAACGTTTTGATCGGGCGCGCCTCGGGGAGTGCCTCTCGTGTCGTCTTCGGGTCGATCCGACCTCCAGTCTCTTGCTCGGTTGTTTCTCGGTTCAACTCGGTGAGGTCGACGAGTGACTTGGCCATGCTCGGCGCACGCGCAAGACTACTCACGTCCCGCCGCTTCACTCAAGTTGTGCCCATGGCTTGAGTCCATCCATGAACGCTCCGAAAGCATCCTCTTCGCTCAGGTTGCGAATCTGGAGTTTGAGCTCCGTGAACTCCTTCACGTACTCTCGGATCGTACCTCTTTGCTCGAGGCGATGGAGCTTGCTTCGGGCTTCTTGTTGAGCGAACTCGGGAAGAAGTAGTCACGGAATTCCCTCACGAAGTCGTCCCACGTGTTCACGGGATCAGCGCGCGTCTACTCGTCACACCTATTGCGCCACCATAGCATTGCCGTATCGTACAGAACATGGAAGCGGTTCGTACCTTGATCGACTCATCGTTTATGTTGACGGCGCCGGGCACGCTCCATGCTCCACACGAAGTTGTCCACCTCTTGGGCGGACCGGTTGCCTTTGAACTCCTTTGGCTTCGGGACCTCAATCTTGGTCACCGTTTGGCAGGCACCGCACCATTCGTGATGCTAAGTTTGCATAGGGCGAGCTCGGTCTTGAGCTCTTGGATCTCCACCTTCATGGCTTCGACCTCGTCCCTACACGGGCTTACCTCCTCGATCATTTGGACGCGCTCGTTCAAACCATCGATCGATGCTTCGAGAACTTCGTCCTTGTCGAATAGTGGAGCCGTGGCTTGGTTGATGCCGGTCGTGAAGTCTTCACGGAGTGAGCCCTCGACCTCCATGATCCGGTCTCGCACATCGTCAAGACCTTCCATGAGTTCGAGCACGGCACTCCGAACCTTCCCGATCTTCTCATCGAACGTAGCCGCAGCATCCACCGAGGTATCTCTCTTCCTTGATTTGCTGCGCGTGTTCTTGACTGGCACAGCTTCTCCAACTATGTTGGCATCTTGGCTCGACATTCTTTCAAACAGTTGGTGCTCTTCAATCCCTTGGATACGGATCTCTCTTTGGCTCTGATACCACTTGTCACAGGCCGATCGATTGGGATCGTGACCGCGCGGCGACTCGGGCACTCTTGGATCGGAATGGATCGCCAAAGCGCCTAAGCCAAGCCTTGCACCGTCGAACGCTCACTCGCTCGCCTTACCCGGATCGTAGAGAGAGAAAGTATCTAGAGAGAAGAGCTCGGAAAGAAGACTTGCTTTGTATTGCGGAAGTAGTGGATGCTTATAAATGAAAAAGGGCACCCCTTTTATAGTTGAGGGCCTCGGATTACAACCATTGATCCAGAATCCTATCGGTGGACGAGATCGCATCGCCTCAACTACCGACATAATGTCGTCTACCAACTACCGACATAAATAAAGGGAACAGACTCTCGTAATATGACTTAATGACGGTTGTTCTTGTCCTTGCAATGTTCGGGGAGAAGGCTCGGTGGGAATCCGATTGACAAAGAAGTCCACGGGAGTTGGGGTCGACCTTGGGAACCTCTTGGGTCGTCCATTTCTAGGCCCGTGACACTTGTCTCAATCTACATTCGAAGTTGGTTTTGCTGCTAATGTTTAAAATGCGTGGACTAGCCTTCTTCATTTTTCTTTGACTCCTGGGAAGCTTTGGAGATTATTTCTACACTATAAATTATTACTTATTTAAATACCAAGCTTAATATCACAAATATATGTTTGTTCATGTAAAAAAAGAATTTAGATATTGGGACTGAGAAACCAGGTTCATTAAAGTGTAGATTTAGAGGCATGATTAATTAAAATCTAACATAAGATGTTCTGGGTCACAGCCTTGGAAGAAATTTTAGTTGATGGTCGAGGCATAATCAACTTTTAAAGTAATTATTTAAGGTTTTTCTATTTACGCAGATTGGAAAAATAATTCAATTAAGTGCCAAACAGATTGCTCCGTTCAACAACGGAGATAGAAAAAGTTCAGCGGAGGGGACGACGGAGAGAAGACCGAAACGAACCTGGATGACGGGAAGGGAGGGCAGGCCGACATCGTCGCGCACGTTCTTGATGAGCGCCTCCATCTTCTCCCTGTACGCCTCGGTGTCGTCTTTGCGTCGAGGCGTCGCTCCGCCTGGTACCACGGCAGCGCTTGATCTCGCCGCCGCCGCCATCCCTCACGCTCGCCCTCGCCCTCCTCACCATGCTCTCGTACAGCTCCTCCCCGCGCCCGACTCCCGATCGCTGTCCCCCACCGCGCACGGCACCAGCCCTGCGCCATCCCTGCGACCCCGCCGCGCTCCCTCACCACGTTCGCGAAGGCCATCCCCGGCCCCACGCTGCCGGCCTTCTTGGTGTCGATGTCGCGGTGGAGAAGGGGCTCCTGCCTCCTCCCACTGGAGGGCGGCGCGAGGCGCCCCACCTGCCTTGGGCTTTCGCCACCACACAGGCTATTATTTTGCAAAGGGGTTTTGAAAATTCTTTTGCCAAACACCCCATATTTGGCTCAAAGATTCTTGGGGCTTCAAAGTAGCATTGAGAAGGTACTCCCAAACGCAGCCTTAGCCAACCTTTAATCATTAATGGCAACTCTTTTTGAATAAAAAAATAGGAAAATCAATGTCACGCATGCTATAGATTTGAGAGGGCCACGTTTTGTGAGCAAGCACCTCTGCACTTAATTCAAAATAGAAACGTGGATCTTCTCGAAAAGTTTGGATTTGACCCTTTGGAGGGATTCGGTAGGATTAGGTAGGATTCGTGATTTTACTCTTTGGAGGGATTGGGTAGGATTCATTCGATTGTCTTTCCCCTCTCAAAGCAATCGAAAATCGCGAGGCATGGGCCGCTCAAAAAGCCGGACGACGCGCCTCGGGCAGCGTGATTGGCTACTGTCCAACTTGACGGTGGGCCCCAGAAGTAGGTGACAGGAAAAGAATCCTAATTTGCTTTCTTTAGCCGAAAGGCCATTTCATTCTCCCATCGGTTTCATCATCTTTTTTTTTTCCCTTTTAATAATTGTAAATGAGAGGAGCGGGTCAAGAATAAAATAAGAACTAACCCCGTAAATTCAAAAAAAATAAATGAGAACCACTAGGAATTTATAATACTCAATTGTGTGGCGAATCAAACCCTGGTCGCGGCCACCTTCAAAGGACGGGAGGACGAAACTTTGAAATTTACTCTCGCACCACGAGACGTAACTACAAAATCGATGCCCCTCGAGTCTTGCGCGACGAAGCAAGTCCTTGCACGAAAGAGGAGAGAGCACGAGGGGGGCCCTACGGTGCGAAATGCCAGAGGCATGTGTCGGCCATCATGTGGCCAAGGCAAACTTGGGCATGAATGGTGAGGTGAAGGCGGTCGTCCTTGAGCAGCAGCCCTTTCGCATCGACGCACACGACGTTGGGGAGCTTGATTCTGAGCCGCGCCCGTCTCTCTATATCCATGTGCCTCCTATCTCCCGACGTGATTGCAACCTGTACATCATCCGATTTCGCGCAATAGTTATTACATTCGTCTGATTGAAAGAACTTATGATTACATTCATATTTAATTTCTTAGATGAAAATATAGATTCTCTACATAAATTTAATGAGAATTTGACAAACCCACTGGGCAAATTTGGATTGACATGCTCAATTAAGGTCGATAGCCATTTACAAATTGGTTGAAGTTTCTCCTTATTTTGAGAGAAAATGCTTACCAATTTTAGAGGAATGAAACATTCCTTAAATGTTACGAGACTAGACCTTAAGGAGAGTTCTTTCAAAACACATGGGATTATGGAGACACTTGTCTAATCTCAAACTATTGACTTTGGCCAATAGGCCCCAACAAATAATCAATTCAAATGTCTAGTCTAGCACGTGATCACTCAGGCCTAACTCCAACAATCAACAATCGAATCTTAATTTTGGACTTGAACAAAACATCAACTTAAATAATTGGGATATGGATGCCAGCTCCAATAAAGGTGTCACGAAAAAGCATCTTGCACATGCACATATGGTCTTATGTTGTATTATTGTCTCGTAAAAGCATCTTACTTTTGCCTATGTATTATGCACAAAAGCCTATGATGCCCTCGGCCTTTTCTATGTAAGGCTAACTTTGATGAGAAGTTGGAATAAGAGTTGCTCTCTCCCTCAACTAATCGCATTAGAGAATCATGATTATCTTGTTAGTTCAATAAGAAGAGATACACTACATGGATAAGAAAGTGTCTAATTTTCGAGTGCCTTATAGTATACATTAATGACATCTAAAGATTAAAAAGGCGACCCTATGAAAAGTCGAGAGAGGATTTTGTTTGTGGGATAGCATATTCATCTTAGATAATCATCAGTTACCACACTCCCCTTGTTAGATAATATATGACCATTACTCATATCCGTTAATCATGTAAATCTCATCGTCATGGTCACATGATTACAGTTCAAATAAATTTGAGATTTGAATAATTTACCTTCTTTCCCCCAACATAATAGAATCAAGAAGACCACTCTTTTTTTTTTTTTCTTTTTTCCACTTGGCAATGTTCCCACTCGTTTTCTTGCTTACCGAGGGTCCCACTGTGCATAATCATGAGCCAAAGAACTACCATCAGAAAGTCAAAAAATTACAAGCACGACATCGATAAAAACGAGAACCATGTCGGAAAGATTGAGATTTATGACATGTTTAGCTGCAGTAATGTCTATTCTATTACAAATTTATTGCAGACTGATTGCCTATCAAAGTGCTTTTCGCACTAACAATTATTATAACCTCATTTTTATGTCCCCGTCTTTTTCTTCCCACTCAATCTACTAAGAAAAATTTATTCATTATTAAATTTATTTATATTGTTCAAGTGAGAACACCAATTGCAAATTTATATGAATTAATCATATATATAATTAATAAGTAAAATATTACATAATACTTAAATAACTGGTATGATTGTTACTAAGTTTCTTGATGGTGCGCAAATTCTTTATTGTATTAAAAATTATTGATACGATAATAATTAGAAAAATATTAGTTAATCGCGAAAATTATTTCAATCACATATTTATATCGTTTAATTTAAATGGAAACTAAAGACATGAACAGACCTAGATGGTGGGAAGGGAGAGCGGGCTGAGATTGTCGCGCACGTTCTTGATGAGTGCTTCCATGTAGCCCCGGTACGACAACAGTGCCTTAATCTCCACGCCGCCGCCGTCCCTCACCCTCCTCACCATGCTCTCGTATAAGTGCTCCTACTCCCAATCTCGTATCGTCATTTCCTATCGCCATTGCCCCACCGCACATAGCACTAGCATGAACAAACCATAACTCTTCTGTATGTCTTATATCAATAATGGATGGTTTAGATTTTTCTCACTTCAAAAACTAACTCAAAGGATATGACTTCTTCTTATACTTATAAACTGACTACCGATACTTTTTATAATCGACGTGAAACAATCTCAATATTAATGTTGGCGTGGAGAGGCTCCTGGGCCTCCTCCCATCGGAGGGAGGGTGATGCTGATGCGGAGGACCGGGTGGTCAGGGCAACACTGCAGGGGACGACCCCGTCCTAGTCGTGGTGGCGAGTGACGCTGCTGCGGCTGGCCATGTTACTCTAGCCAAAGAGGATGATTATGTGCTTGGTGGGCGGCAGCGACGGCTTTGGGGTTTCCGCCGAGGCAGAGGCGGTGGCGCCCATGGAGGGGGATTTGTTGTATAATTGGAAGGAGGAGGAGAAAGCTTTTTTATTTTTAATTTTGTTTTTATTTGTTATTAACCCCAAAATTTTATTTTATTTCGTTTTTATTTAATTTTTACTCCCAGAATAAAGAAAGGAAAAGCTTCTTTATTTTGGGGGAATGCCTGGAGCATTCTGGTACACGTGGGACGGTGCGCGTGGGCTGATCTGACCGTCCGTATGTCTGAGCTTCTCTGTTTCTTTAGTACGAAGCTTCACGTGAAAGAGCCTGGTCACGCAGTGAAAAAGAAGGGTAAAAAGCATTTGCTATTTTTCGAGACCCGACAGAGAAGTCGCTACAAGCCAAAGGTGGAGTCTTGTAATGTGTAAAGTGGACGACAACTTTGAAAGCCACGACGATTAGTGCGTGGGCCCAGTCAAAGTTTTCTTTTGTTTACTCCTCTAACCCCACACATAATAAAAAGGCGTCCTTTAATGTTCTTTGTTTAATATTCTCGAGTAATTTCGCAATGATTTAAATTGCGCCATCCCGAATAATTTCCCCATTAATATATTACAACGTTTTCCTCCAGCACAGGGAAAAATGAGATGGTCTTAAGGACTTTTCTTGGACGACACTCGGACACCTCTCTCATTTCCATCTCGCTCTCTCTCTCTCTCTGTGATTTTGGGTGCCGGATTTTGTCCTGCAGCTGTTTAATGGGTTCATCATATTGATCTTTCCTCTTCTTCAGTCATTTCGTTTCTGGGTTCCATCCTTCACAGCCCTATTCACCATATACAAATTCTTAACTTACATTCCTCCACGGAAAAGGACAAGAGAAAGCCAGAAAGATAGAAGTCAAAGGAGGGGCAAATGGCGGGGGCTTTTGCTGCATCTGTGGCTTGCAATTTACTCTCCAAAGTGGCAGAGTGCCTGGTGGCTCCAGTCGGCCGTCAATGCGGCTACGTGATATTCTACTACAGCTACTTTCGCGAACTTCAGGATGAACTTGAGAGGCTGGATTACTTGAGGCAAAGGGTGCAGCGTTCCATTGATGAAGCTCGAAACAACATGAAGCCGATCAGAGCTATTGTCGAGAGATGGGCAACGAACGTGGAGACCGTTGCCAGCAAGGCGCGCGAGATGCTGGAAGACGAAGGAAGAAACAAGAAAACTTGCGTCTACGGGTGGCTTCCCAACCCAAAGGCGCGATATCGTCTCAGCAGAGAGGCGAGCAGGACGGTCAAGGACATCCAGGCACTCATTGCACGGGGTCAATTCGAGAAGGTTGACCTCGACGATCCGCCGGGGCTTGTTGGCGGTGCTCCGCCGGGGCTTGTTGGCGGTCCTCCCGATGTGTATTCGTTTGCCGGTGATGGGGGCGACACTATCACCGATTCACGAGCTTCCATCTTTCAAGACATAATGAAAGCTCTGAATGATGAGAAGCTAAAAGTGATTGGGGTCTACGGGCCTGGTGGCGTGGGGAAGACTACGCTGTTAATGGAAGTAGAGAAAAAACTCAGGGAAGAGGGGAGACCGTTCGGCAAGATCGTCAACGCAGAAGTATTGCAGACTCCAGACTTAAATAATATCCAAGACCAGATTGCTGACTACTTGAGTCTGAATCTGACGGACATGCAAAGCCATCAGGGAAGAAGAGATCTTCTGTTTCAGAGATTACAGAGGGATCCGAGTGAGAAGGTTCTCATAATATTAGACGATCTGTGGGATGGACTTGATCTGAGAGCGGTCGGAATTCCTTCAGGAGACGAGAGAACGGGATGCCAGGTGTTGCTCACGTCGAGATTTAAAGATGTGCTGGAGCAAAAGATGTTGGCCGATCGGATATTTCGTCTTGAAGGTTTAACGGCTGATGAAGCTTTTGGGCTTTTTGAAAAGATTGTCGGCGACAGGCTCAGAGACCAGGAATTGAAAGAAATAGCAGCTAAAGTGGTCCCGAAGCTCGCAGGATTGCCTCTTTTGATTACCTCTGTCGCAAGAACTTTGAAATATAGCGATGTATCCACGTGGAGAAACGCTTTGATAAAAATAGATGATCCAAATATGGAAACCATAGTAAGGTTGAGTTACGATCATTTGGAGAGTGAGGAGACCAAGTCCTTATTCTTGCTCTGCAGTCTTATCGGCGGGACCATTCAAGTCAAAACTCTGCTGGAACTAGGCCTGGGTTTGGGCTTATTTGAGGCATTCGATAATACGATAGAAAGTTCAAGGAATAGATTGAATACTATGCTCGATAGCCTTCGTTCTACCTCTTTGTTGCAGGATGATGGCGATGACGAGGAAAATGTGACCGTGAATGATCTTTATAGCGAGGTGGTTGTCTCAACATCATTAAGAGGTCAGAATTCCTTAATGACGAACAACAATTATGGTTCATGGCCAAAGGAAAAGCTTGATAAATGTTGGGCAATATATCTGGCTAATGTTGGTAGTGATATGCTTGCTAAACTGATGTGGTGCGAGTTTCCCGAATTGAAAATACTCATGTTGTCTCAATCAAAGGACTGGCTCGGGAGCCCTGCACACCAGTATGATGTGAAAGATTTTTGTAGACTAGATTTCACATACATGAAGGAACTCCAAGTCCTATATCTTCGGAACATGCATATCACCACTTTACCTTCCTCAATCGAAATCCTTAGGAAACTCCAATCATTACATTTAGAGTCTTGTGATATGGAGGATGTGGCAATTCTTGGCAAGCTCAAAGCATTGAAGATTCTCAGCTTTGCGGGGTCTGCAATTTGTAGGTTGCCTAAAGATATTGGGGAATTGACGCATTTGAGATCATTGAATCTAAGCAATTGCAACATGCTTCAAATAATTGAGCCCAGTGTCCTAAAAGGCTTAATTAACTTGGAAGAGTTGCATATGAAGGGAAGCTTTGATCAATGGATGGGCAAATATGAAATATCACCAGAATTGTGTAATGTGAGGCTTACTGAGTTGAAGAGCTTGAAAAAGATAGCCTCTCTAGAAATATGGATTCGTGATCCCACCACACTCTTGGAGGATGATGACTTGCCATTTGAGAACTTGTACAAATTTTGGATCAGCATAGGAAATGTTGAAGGGAGGGAATTTGAAGGTTTAAGAACCATGAAGCTCAAATTGGAAGAGTGCGGTGATATTCTTTTAAGAGAATGGGTTCAAAAAACTCTACATAAGACTCAATACTTGTATTTGGACGGGTTGAGAGAGTCCAAGAACAATGCTGATGAGTTGTGCACCCAAGGATCGGGACAACTGAAGCATCTTGACATTACCCTTCTCGATCAAAAGAGGGAGCTCGAAGTCCTATGTCTTCGCTCCATGCATATCACCACTTTATCCTTCTTGATTGAAACCACAAAACTTCAAAAGTTATACTTAGACAATTGCATTGTGGAGGATGTGGCAAGTCTTGGCAAGCTCAAAGCATTGCAGACTCTCAGCTTTGTAGGGTCTGCAATTTATAGGTTGCCTAAAGAAATTGGGGAATTGACAAATCTAAGATCATTGAATCTAAGCAACTGCAACATGCTTCAAATAATCGAGCCTGGTGTCCTAAAAGGCTTAATCAACTTGAAAGAGTTGCATATGAAGGGAAGCTTTGATCGATGGATGGGCAAAGATGAAATATCATCGGAATTGTGTAATGCAAGGCTTATTGAGTTGAAAAGTTTGACAAAGATAGCCTCTCTAGAAATATCGATCTATGATCCTACCATACTCTTGGAGGATGATGACTTGCCATTTGAGAACTTGATCAGATTTTGGATCAACGTAGGAAATGTTGAAGGGAGGACATTTGAAGGTTTGAGAACTATGAAGCTCAAATTGGAAGGGTGCGATAATATTCTTTCAAGAGAATGGGTTCAGAAAACTCTACATAAGACTCAACACTTGCATTTGGAGGGGTTGAGAGAGTCTAAGAAGAATGCTCACGAGTTGTGCATCAAAGGATTTGGACAACTGAAGCATCTCGACATTATTAATAGCCCCTCAATCAAGTACATTGCCAATTCATCCAAAGGCCTTCCTCTTGCTACTTTCCCGATTTTAGAGTCTTTATTCCTTGAAAATCTTATTAATATGGAGGAGATATGCCAAGGCCCTATTGCACTAGAGTGCTTCAACAAATTAAAAGCTATGAGTGTCAAAAAGTGTGACCAATTGAAAAATCTGTGGTTTCTTTCGGAGGCACAAAAATTTGTACAACTAGAAGAGATTCAAGTAAGTGAATGTGAGTCAATGCCGGCCATTATCCCAGATGAAGCAGCAGAAGTAGAAGTTCATGCCAATGAGATAGTCGAGCTGCCTAATACAAGTAGTCTAAAATTGGGCAAGTTACCAAATATGACAAGCTTTTGCACCAAAGCTGAAGTCACATCAGAGGGTGCTCCAATTCAGGTAACTTTTTCATTTTCTCCCTCTATCAGTCTGTCTTATTGCGAGTATATAAGTTTCTTTTATTCTAAATTTTGTAAACGCTACCTAGATCATACTATTATAGGGGGTTTAAGATAAGATGATATTAGTATTCATTGAAAGTTACTGCATATTGCATTGAACTTTGATTCTTTGTATTTGATGCGCTTTGATTCGAATCCCACCAATTTTCGATGAAATGACGATGAAGTATTGTTACACCAGCAATAATGTAAAAGATAAAAAATGAAGAGAAATATACAGAGAGAGATGAAAGTTGGAGGACAACTAAACCTCATCTGTCATGCGCCAACTTTACCATTGTCGAGGAAATGACACGGTCATGCTCTTTATTTGAAGGACGCAGCCTAGTATGCAAACCAATATAAACTTGTTTTAAAAATATCTAGCCATTTATATATCTGATGAAACAGCTAGCTATTTATAGAATTAGAATTTAATAATCCACCAAAAAACTATACATCTCTAAACTAATAACTAAACCCAACAATATCATCTTACACTTATGTATCTAAACTTATATTCATAATCTGACCATCACATGTTTCCCATTGATAATGCTCACATCCTACTTGCCACTAGCTAAAGAATATGAATATTTTTGGAGTGAATGATGTGAGCAGCCATAACTCAGTGAGTTGCACAAATCAGGAAGCATCGATACTCTCCGACAACTTTTGTGTGGTGTTAGATATTTGGACACATGTCTGACACTTTTTGACACTCGAACATTTTCATGTGTCAAAAAATCTGACATTTAGTCAACTTTCCCGACATTTTTTAACACTCGAGTTAAAATTTCGACATGTGAAGTCAATTTTAAAAATTTTCAATAAATAAGGGGTCAAAATGTATATACGTAAAAAAAAAAAAAAAAAACAATAATAAAAATAATGAATGGGGAAATAAGAAAAATTTAGTCTTTTATTCTCTTCCAATTTTTACTTCTCGTGATACGCAATTCAACCACCAAGTTTTTCTTCTCTTCTCTTCTCTTCTGACACGTCTGACACACAAGTTCAGAATAGAAATTGTTTATTTTTTCCTCTAAGTTTTATGAATTGTTGGAATGAAGTTGAATTTGTCATTAAAAAATTGAATGCTATTAATAAATGGTTGACTAATGTTTTTAGTGTAAATTCATTATGGATCAGATTTTTTTTTGAGAAACAATGTATTGGTGTGTTGTCTCGTATCATGTCATATATCGCATGTCAGTATAGGTGCTACTTAGGCATTTGCCATACATATTGCAAAGCAAGACCAAAAACTCATTTATCCAAATCCAATACATAATATACATAAAAATCCAAATATGACTTATATCACTTTAACGCAGCTTTATACATATAAAAAATTATTAATCCAATTAATAATACCAAAGCAAATGTCAATGGTCCATTCTATTTACTAATCTAGTACTAAATATCAAACTAACGTTATGGTTAACACCTCTAGACAAGGCTTACCAAGATTTCCTCTGGCCACGTCTTTCACCTATATTAGCTAGTGGTTTGGCCTAACTAGGATATCCATAATCAAATATGATGCATAACCAACCCCTCAACGGGTTCTAAATATATTGACAATGAGCATAAACCACTTACTCATTTTGCATTAACCGACGGATTCTATCCAAAATTCATCATATAAATCAAGTTCACTAACTAGAACATATAATTAGTTAAAATGGATTAATAATTTATAACTACTTTTCAAAGTTAGGCCACTAGTGAAAATTCATTCTTCCACCACATCATATAGGTCGTTGGGATTAGGACAAATTGTTAATTTTTTTCATAGCTATGATTTGACACATAATTCTTATGAGCAGGATTAGGTGTATTAATAATTATTATTTTTTGAACATTTTCTTACTTGCCACTCTACTCTTATGATTGTGGATGAATAGCATTACTCAAATTCAATATCCTTTGTCATTGGCAATTCTTGTTCACGCGCAATAATCGGATTTTAAACTGTGTCATTGGAAAACACAATATTTTGTTAATTTTGTTAATTTATGTTATAAGCTTATGAGCATTGATTTCTTGTCAATTTGTGTCAACTTCAGATTTGCCATATCGTGATGTACAATCATGTTAATTCATGTCAGAAATTGTCAACCCCGTCACTCCCAATTTTTTCTATAATATTTTATTAGGTCTCCCAGGCGAGCGTGAGTGCTTTTATTTACTTTGAAACTCAAAGGATTGATGAATTTCGTGGTATACTGAAGTGGGGTTACACGAATGATGAAAAAAGAACATGACCCTTTTGTTCATATGATAGAGATGTTTGTTACGTCGTAAGGCAGATTATACACATCTCAAGTATTCTATTCTTTAATCAACACTCTTGGAGTCATTTTAAATAATCAAAATATCCTTAAAAAGAGCAAAAAAAAAAAAAAAAAAAATGGATAGTTTTATCACAACATCAATCCTTTTAAAAAGAACAAAATCAGAAATTTAATGACATTGTAATAGTAAAAGGGTGATGACTCGGTTCCCGATTCATTTAGGTGGAGAGTTGGTACGTGAGTTCTTTTTTTTCCTTGTATATTATATATATGTACGTATCTTTTTTAATATTAGAGGTGATATCTTTAAGGCAAACTTTGTTTTCAAATATCCTTCCTCTATGTTGGAGAAAAATCTCATTATTGTTCTTTATGTCAATTTCAACACTAAAATTAAAAAGCTTGATTTTTTATTTGACCATTCAACAATAATTCTTCAAATACAATATGTCCATGGATATGTCCCACCGAAATTACCAAGAGTTGGAAGTGATGATTTGCCATTTCAAATAAACTTGAAAAATAATGATAATTAAATGGTACTCTCGACGCTCGAATCTCATGAAATAAGTATGTATAACATCTTATAATTAATTATTTACTTTAACTAAATACGGAAAATATATGCATTAACATCTAATTAGACATCAATATACATAATTTCGTTAGAGATTGAGTTTTTTTGCTAGAAACAAAGTGTTTAATAAATCATTGACTGGCTCAATAACGAAGATACTCTCTTACAGTAGTATTCTGGCAGTTCAACGAACGATAAGTCATCGTACTTTAATTTAAAAGTGAAAATGAAACATGACCCACAAAATCAATGATTTTTTTTTTCTAGAATTAAGGCAAGGCTATTGGGAAAATTATCCAAAAAGTCATAAATCTATTGCATGATGGCTACTTTAGTTTAAATATTTCGAATGTGTCAATTTAGTCATAAACATTTTGACAATTTATCAATTTAGTCTTAAACTTTTTGATAATTTATCAATTTAGTCATAAACGTATTATTTAGACATTTGCCCAAGATGACTATATTAGCAATTGTCAAAAGACTTAAGACCTAAATTGATATGATTGAAAGGTTTAAGATTAAATTGGATTTTGTACAATATATTTAGGACATTTTGAACAATTTTTCCCGAAGGCTAATTCCATTAGCGGTAAGACTACGGACACAGCTTTCATTACGAACTTGACTGAATTGTCCTCAACTGTCGTCCCACGTTCTTCTGTTAAAAAGAAAATTCTTTTTCCTTTCAATTATCAATGAAAATTCATCCTCTTTTCCAATGTTACGTTTCTTCCCTTTTTTTCCTCTTTCCAAAGCATTATGAACAGGTAATACAACTGCTAAAGGGGATCTCTAAAAGCTCCCCGATTATTACAAGAACCTTGAAATTCTCAACAATATGATATGCACAGTGTGGTCATTGCAAGCCCGTACTCAGGAAAGTTACTGAAAAAACTAGAGAGGAAAGGGAGCAGTTAGGTTCAAGAGCACCCAAAAGAAGAAGAAGAAGAAAACTAATGTTGGGAATGAAGGGCCTTTGAGTTGCTCAATTAGACCTCATGTATATTTTTGTCTGATGGAAAAATACTCCTGCTCTCAGATGAATCATACCTCAAAGTCCCAATTCTCTCTTAATTGCACCGACAAGGGGAGTCTGAGCCCTATCCATTAGCAAACTGGGAAAGGTCTCTAGGGTTCGGGGCTTTAGAAATCACGCTTTTTAGTTTTTACATTAATTGCTTGACCATTTTTATGAAACCCTTGTTTAAAGAAATAAAGTACATTTCGCAAGTCAGTCATCTTATTCGAGTCATCTGACTTCTCCAGATGACAGTGGAAGGACGTCTCAATGAGAAATGGAAGAGAGCAATTTAATATATTATTTGAATTATTTGGGCAAAAATTTGAGGTTGAAAGTATTGTTGTGTTCACTTTATTACATAGAGGGATAAGCCCAGCTCCACTTGCCAAGCCATTTCTGGCCTCAACAATTCTACTAGAAGGATAGACTGGAGAAAGATTTCTTATCTTTTTCAGTGGGAATTTCGGGAAACCTTTTGTTGTTCTATGAAATCCCCGAGGAAACTACAAACGAGGAGTACCATGGAGATTTCTATACTTTTTTTTTTTTTTTTTGTGCAACTTAATAATTTATTCTCTAGCAAGTGATCGCTTGACTGTCTTCTGCCGTTGTAGAGTGCTGCGCTTGCACCACGATCTAGTAACCGCCGATAAAAGTTAGCATGCACCACAATTCTGCGACTTATCTATCTTGAGCAACCATATGGAAAAATGAATGAAATTATGTTATAATTAACATCATCTCTAGTTCTTAGTGATAATTTAGGGTATACGATGGACTTTTTTTAAGCCTTTGAGGTGTGATTATATCTAATAGTGAATGACCCAAGTCGATAATCTAGAAAAAAGAAACTCAGAAGGTGATTTGACTCACTGGAAATGTTCACATAATTCTTCTAACATAAACTAATTTAATAAGTTCTTGAACATCAGTCAAGCCAACATGCCCTTTTTACTTGCTTGAAGACGCAGAAGTTATTGTGGAGCCATATTCTTTCTTTTTTGATTACAGGTTGTGTTTCCTTTTCGACATCTGAAGACCCTAGACGTATCACATTGTGATGAGTTATCAAATATGTTCACACCGACAATAGTTCGAAATTTGGTGGAACTCACAGAATTGAAGATAAGTAATTGCAAAATGTTGACAGAAGTCATCAGCAATGAGGGATGTGAAGAGGGGCCTGTAGTGACTTTCAAACAATTGAAATATATTGAGCTCACAGATTTGAAAGGGTTGACATGTTTTAGCCTAGGTAAATATACTTTGATGTTCCCTCTCTTGGAAAATGTCGTTTTGACTGGATGTCTCAACATGAAGTTGTTCTCTGAGGCACCAATAAGGGCACCAAAGCTAAAGAGAGAGCAATTCCCAACAGGAATATGGTTTTGGAACGGAAACAACACAGGCACCATGCAAAATATGCCTATAGAAATGGTATGCATCAAATTCTGTGCAATTAGATGGTTTTGATTACCAGCAGACTAATTGTTTTTTGCTAACTAGAAGCATATACTTAACGATCCATTTTTTTGACAGGCTACGGTTGATGGAGTAGAGTTTATGCATTTGTCTAGGTTCTCTGAGCTGATGGAAAAATGGCACAGCGAACTTTTTCCCATCAAGTCATCGTGGCAACTAAAATCATTGGTGGTGGATGACTGTCCATCATTTCGTAACATGATTCCGTCCAGATTGATGCTTGTTTTAGACAAAATTAACACTTTGCAAGTGCAAGATTGTGAGCAGCTAGAAGAAATATTTGATCTTGAAGGGCTAGAGGCTAAGAAAAGAACTTGGGTGTTGCCTCAACTATGGTGTTTGAACTTGATCAATTTACCAAAGTTGAGGCAACTTTCGAACAAAGATCTTCAAGGAACGCTTCGCTTCAGTTCTCTAAGTTATCTAACCTTTTATAAATGCAGCAACTTAAGACATGCTCTCACTCCATTGATGGCTCGATGCCTTCCCACTCTTCAATGGATGGAAATAAAGGAGTGTCGTCAAATGAAAGGAGTGATCGAAGAAGAAGGGAAGGGAACTAAAGTGGAGAATATTATATTTCCAATACTTCGTTGGATGGAGCTGGAACACTTGCCCAATTTGACTGGTTTCCCCTCAGGCGAGAAGTATATGTTGGAATGCCCCATGTTACAAGAACTTACCATTGCCCACTGCCCCAAAATAATAACCTTCAATTGGCAATCATTGATGAAGATTGGCCAACGCATTTCTTCACATTTCACTCCACAGGTGAGTCTTTTTTTCATATGGAGGTAATGCTTTCATTTCTTCTTATTCCGATGCCTTTGACAAACACATAGATCTAGTAGAAAAATGACAAAATGATAGTTTTCCCTGAACTCTAACGCCAAAAGTGTAATGGTCAGAATCCACGTAGCTTCTGCTGCGTACTCTTATTTGAAGACCTTGATCTTTTATCTCTCCAATCTACACTATACTGCAATCAACATTGGCGATTTAGCCTCAATACGGAGGTAGCAAATCGCTGACTGAACAAGTAATCCGCTACCTCTTCTAGGGATCAGAAATTCTAATAACTAGTAAGTAACTTCTTTGTACGGATTTATGTACATAACCTTTTAAATCTAGTAAAAAGATTTTAAAAAAATTAATCCTCAATAAATGTAATTATAATCTGCACATCTCCATTTGATTTTAGATGTGTTATTTTTGTGTCAGCTCAAAAAATCATATCATGTGTAGTAATTTGAATTGATAAGCTAGCTTCTTAGCAACATTATCGCAATAACCAGATAAAAACATTTACATTTTACAATTGAACCATAAAGTACTAAACATAGAATAGCATCTAAAAGTGGCAGGACATTTTCCGTATTGCCACTTCATATTTTCTCGCATAGAAAGAAACTTGCCTCATCTTATTGAGCATGGAGTATCTCCCTAGCATATCAAAAGGAACGCCTCCAAAGACTAATAAAAGGGGGGAAGAACATTGACGGAACAACGTACCCAGGATAATCGACCTAAAAAGAAGAAAAGGTACCCAGGATAAGAAGTTGTAATTCTAAATACAACCTGCAAACTCACTTCAAAATACCATTTGATTGAATTTGGGAGAGGTCACCGACAAAGTATATAAGAAAAGAATATACTGATACACACCATATTCTAATTTTGTTGTAAAACAAACGTCAATTTCGAATTTATTTTGATTGAATTAAGTGAACACATGCTAATATCTTTACCAAATTTGTGTAAATATACATCACTTTGTTAAAATGGCAATTAACACATACCAACTAATCAAGTCAGTCTTTTTTTTCCCTCTCTTTTGGCCTATTCTCTTATAAATTTTGTATAGGTTTCAGTTATCGCTTTCTTTTTCCACGGAGGAAAATGCTTGTGTTATTTTCTTATAATGCTTTTGCCCAGTTCTTTTATCACCTTTTGTGAGTAGGATGTTTTATCATAATGACTATCCACACATTTGTTTGCTCTTTAATCGTAAGAGTCCGCAACAATTGTCCATTTACTTTTGGTATCATTTATTTGCTGGACATGAGTTGTCAACTAATAATAGGCATCCCTCACGTTCTGTCACCAACAGTGAAAGCATCGACCAACCCGTTCTTGCTTGTGTCACCAACAAGCTCTAGAATTGTCATGATTTGTCAGAACTAGGGAAGTTTGGAAGTTACTATTTTTGAGGTCATAACTCGATGTAATCAAATTCATTGTCATATTACTTAATGTGATAGGTACTATTACCTCCGGTTAGGTCGATGGTTCTCTCTGACATGGACAACTCAAGAAAAACACGGGTTGATGGAAGTCAACATTTATGGAAAGTGGAGGATTTTGAGAAACTTCGAGTAGAATTTGAAGGAATTGCCCTTCCTACTATTACATGATATGCAGAGTTTTGAAGATCAAGACCTTCTGCCCAACTTACCATTCTTGAAGGAATTGCTAATGACTCACCGTGCTAAGCAAAACATGTTGTCCTTTGTGGCATTTATTACCAAGTGGGTCAAGAGACGATCAATAGCACCTTTCAGATCAAGAAGCATACTCTTTATTTAAGACTGCATAGTTACAATTGCTCATTTAATTGTTACTTTGTCCTTTAACACACTTACTAAGCTCAGGTCCAATGCATGGTCATGTCATACTGTAATACCATAGAAAACATTATCTCTTGCCTATAAGTTTGTCGACAACATATGATATTTCTAATAACTTTAAGCATACTTTCCTTTGTGGACATCCATAAGGTATTCCTATTTTCCTTTCTTATTTTTCATGACTCTCCTCTGTCCAATTGTTTCTTTTGAGGAAAAGTTCAAATACGAGCCTAAAGTGGAGTTACTTTCTTAAGGAGAGCATAAAGTGAATATTATTTCAAATGAAGACTTGGAAATGACTAAATCAATTTCAATTAAGGGCATAAACTCGTAGGTTGGAAAATATTCATTGGTCGCAAGCACTTGATTTTCCAGCTACTAGAGTTGGGGCATTGTGTCCAAAATAAAATCTAAATAAAGATTGAAACAGAAAAACTAAAAGAAATAAAAAATGGTCGGGGCGTGCGTCCGTCATTCCCATTGTGCCGTTGAGTGCCGTCGACCCCCGCCGGGATATGAAGTTGCAGATGAAGCTGCAGATAAAGTTGGGCGTCTTCTTCTTCCTCGACCCACCACACACAGGGACATTTCTCTGAGACAACTCCCAAATCTAAGTTCGAGATCCCCGCCATTGATCGGAAATCTTTGGTTTTCGATTGTTCTTGGTCTCTCAGTGTTTATTCATCCTGTTCATCTTTATTCCCGATTGATGGTGAGGGCTGTTGGTGCAGCGAAGAGGACAACCGTGAACAAAGAAGAAGATGAGAAAAAAAAAAAATAACAAAAAAAAAAAAATATATATATATATATATATATATATATATATATATATATATATATATATATATATCTAATGCTCCCAACCTTGTCACCTGAAAAAAGGTCAGCGAGCATTTGGCCGGCCGGCGATATCAAACCTTGATTTGAGACTAACTTTTAGTCATATCTTTATTCGAAATAATGTTCATTTTGGATCTCTTTTCAGAAAAAATGAATTAACTTTGGGTTTTTATTCGAAATTTTCCTTTTTCTTTTGCTTGGTCGAGGAAGTGATCTAATATCTCCATGTGTGATCCCTTGATTTACTTCTTTCTTTCTTTTTTCGTAATAGATTGCAAAAAAACAGCAAGATAATGCCAATGGATGGATCGTTGGGAGGTAAGGATTTGATGGGCTCGTTTCCTTTTTTATTTTCATTTCCTTCTATAACCTCTCTCATTCGGCCAAGATTTCTGATTCATTACCAAACCGTGTACCACCGGATGATCATCCGAGATTTTCTGCCCATGATGCCTTTTGTTTTGCAAAAACTTCCTCAAAGACGTAAGCTTATATTCTCATCCAAAAGCTTTGCCGTGAACATGTCCAGAGAGTCATGCGTCCATAACTGAAGTCTGACCATAAACTTTTTCCTCTATTTTTCAGTGATTGTCAAGTGAGGACTTTAATGGGCTTGGACGAATTTTGTACTCCCGTGGGCTTTGTCCAAACAATTTAATTCAGCTCAGAACCCTCTAAGTTTTAACCCATTACCAGTCCAGTTATCTTGTAATTTATGTGGGCTTCATTATAAAATGCTCATAATATGTAAATGCCAATTAATAATATTTTTATTTTGGGGTTGATGTCAACTCTTAATTTTTTATGCAATAAATGACTAAACGGGCTTTCAAAAGTTAGGTGACAATAGCTGCGAAGAATGTGAAGAAGCGATTGGGATTCAGGACAACAGTCACCTTCTTTGAGTTAACTACTCTTTAGACTTTATATTTTGGTGAAAAGCACGCGGAATTCCCATCCTTGCAATTCTTCAGTAGAGTATGCTGTGGAATAGAGCCGGACCAGGACTTTGGTGACAGGGAAAGCTCAAAAAACTCCCAAAGTGAGTGGGATTAAAGACTAAGCTATTATTATTATTATTATTATTATTATTATTATTATTATTATTATTATTATTATTATTACCAAAAAAGAAACTACGTTTTATTAATTTTAGCCACAAAATTTCTTTTCCTATGAGATTAATGTTTATTTAAGTATTTGTTTTTACATTGATACTTCATTCATTTCATGGAAAATAACTTCCCTGGAAAACGTTTTCCGGATTATCGACGTTTATTTAACAAAAAATGAACTAGTAAAAAAAAATTATGTTATTGAAAAACACCATCAAAAATGAGGAAATTGTTTTCCAATTTTCAAAAGCAAAATTTTTTTTTCATAATTTCTTCCACCTCACTTTCTTTCACCAAATTAATTTTCATTTTATTTTTATATTTTATTTTTCTTTCTCTTTACTTTTTTTCCTTTTCTTCTTCTTCCTTGGTCTTGACCGGTCACTGGCCGCCGCTGCCATGGTTGATGACCAGCCAATGAAGAAGAAGAAGAAGAAAAAAGAAAAGAAAAGAAAAAAAAAAAAAGAAAGAAAAGGAAAAAGAATAAAAATCATTAAAAAATCATTTTAAAAATATATAATAAAAAAATTATTAAAAGGGGTGCATGGAGGAAAAAAATTTCAATATTGAACAGCTGGAAATATTTTCTAATTCATTTTCAGGTTTCAGCTGAATAGTGAAAAATATAGTTATTTTCCTGCAAAATATTTTTCATAAATGCCATATTTTTCCATGAAACGAACAAAGCCTAAGAATGTAGAGTTACAAGTGGTAGGAGTAAGAGAGCGGAGTTTCAAAGTTCTATAGTTTTGTGAGGTCCAAAATTGGAAAATTTTATGTATCAAAAGAATTTTAAAGTCACTCATAATTTTCCAATCTTAGTTTGTAAAATGATAGGAAAAATTTAAAATAAAATCACGAAGTAGAGCCGTTTTATAAAGAAAAAAAGGGTATCTAATGAATCTTATATCAAATAAGAGCTTCAAAAGATTTAAGTTAGTCTCAAATAAGAGCCTATGCTCGTCGACTGGTCAAATTTTTGCTGACATGATTTTTCCTAGAGTAGGGGCAATTCTGTCTAAAGTTTGCAATAGGATAGAATTGGTAAAATCCAAAGATGAGCTGTATATGGTTTAAATAAAGAAACAAAGTGGATGAACAGGACAACGTCTTCATCCTCTGCAATGGTGCATGGAGATGTTTTATATAGGGATGAGAGATTTTTTAACTTCCTTCGTTAATCAATATCTTATAATATCTGTTTTTAGTATAGAAATCGAATGTCTCGGCTCCACGTGGAATGTATACCTCTTTAACCAGAATTTTTATTATGTCCATGATCGCTAGAAAAACAGCTTCCATTGTAGCACTAAAATATTTACATGTGCATATGATTATTTGATTATATCAGATTATTTAAATTCTCGATTGTATCTGTAATTATATTTTACCAATGATTAAAGCTATTTTTGTTTTGGGTGATCGACCAAATCAATAGAATAGTGAGCAAATTTTGCATCTAAAAGAGGCAGAGCTTTTCCGTAAAATTACACCCTGTGAAACTGAAGAGTGCTTAAGCCGTGAAAATTTTGTATTGAGATTTTGTGTATTTTTTTTGTGAGATTGAGAGATTGTTTCTCGAACAACTATGAGAGCTAAATAATCTATGACTTATTAAGTGTAATGACTAATGTGATGGTGGAATCTCGGTTATTCATAATCAACTATACAAATTTGGTACTAAGAATATATATAGTGGCGCACACAATTACGTGATGCGTTCAAGCTTTTTTGGCTATTCCTTACTAGTTTATGTACAGGTGGGAGCTGTTTAGAAAATTTATTATTTATATAAGTGTACTTGAATAAAAGATAATCTTACCACCGGCCGTGGTGGCTCGCTCGGTAGGCTTCGTGATCCTTTGCGAGAGAGGTGAGGAGTTCGAAACCCTGCAAAAGGCTGGTGACTTACCGACCACAAAGAAAAATGTGGCATGGGGTGGTGGTTTCCCCATGTTGCCCCCGGGTTCTTCCCACCTTTGGGGGGTCATCGAAACACCCCTATGGGTTTATGTACAGGTGCTTACGGAGTTTCTGGTGGAGGTGCTAGATCATCAAAAATAAAATAAAAATAAAAAAAAAGATAATCTTTACTCTTCTTTTTTTTTTTTTCCAGTTTTGAGTTTCGTCTTTTTTCTGTACAATTGATTGTACCCTATATAAGTTGTCGATTTTAACTTGTGGGTGCTGAATATTTTCATCCATTAGGAATAATCGTCAATTAAGAAAAAGATATGTAAAAGAAAATCGGCTCCATTTCCAGAAAAGAAAGGAAAAAAGGTGCAAAAACAATCTAATATATAAAAAAAGGTACATTTACACTTCATTCGTCTCATTAATGAGATGTAATTAGTCATTTTGTATAGAACCATTAAAGTAAGGTTCTAAGAAATGGATAAGTATTATGATTAGTAAACTTAATAAAGAGAAAATGGAAAGACATCTTCCATCAACCTTCAGTTTTTTTTTTTTTCCAATGGTGTCATTTATGCAGCTAAAAAACTATGTATATTCACAAGATCGATAGATAGGTGTCTCTTAGATATCAATGGAATGGTTGCAATTCTTTGGCACATGATAATGCTCATCAGCTGCGGCAATTCCTCTATTCCACATACATAATAATCGGAGATATGCAAGTTTATACTCTTGGGAGTGGTCCTAAGTGAATGCGCAAATTTGGTGATTCGATTCAGGTTTTGACCGAGTAACCCCTTAAAGTTAAAAGATAGGGGCCACTTCGTTTTCTAGAAAGAAAAATGACTTAATTTAAAGTGAAAATAATTTATATAAAAGAACTCTTCATTTTCTAAATGGTAACTCTTGGCCGCACTTATCTCAATCTATATTCGAAGTTGATTTTGCTGCTAATGTTTTAAACGTGTGAATTGAGCCCTTCTTTTTTTTTTTTTTTTTTTTGGGAAGGTTTGGAGGTTATATCTACACTAGAAATTATTGCTTATTTGAAATTCGGGAGAATTACCAAAAAAGTCTTAAACCTATTGTAATTGTGCAAATTCAGTCATAAACTTTTTTTTTTACCAATTTAGTCCCAAACCTTTTACAATTGTGTCAATTCAATCCATCCAATCCAAAATTGACCGGTTGGTGCTAATGTGAATGCCGGTCAGGACAGCTGGCCGACGAACACTAATGTGGCAATTTTTAATATTTTTCGAATTTTTTAAATATTTTTTTGAATTTTTGAATTCTTTTTTTCCATCTTCTCCTTCCTTTGGTCGATTGGCATTGTCACCGGTTAGAGGCAAGGGCCAGTGAGGCTGCCCTCACCGACCATTGGCGAGGCTCACTCCCGCCTGGCCACTGGCGAAGGTGAGCCTCACCCATCGACGGCGAGGCCACCGTCTACAACCTCTGCGAGAAAAAATCCATGTCGGCTCCCTTCACTCACCTCCACCGATGTGCACAATGACGATCTATAGCTCCTTGTGGTCCCTCCTCGCTGGAAGCCCTAGCAAGTCACGGCCCTTCCTCATTGCCACCACCGTCGCCTCCTCCTCCCTGGCCTCCGCCGCCAACTCCCACTATGCGGTCCTGTCGCCATTCATACCGCTCTTCGTCAACCCCTTCCTCCACTCCAGCTTCCCTAACTGGTTCCTCTCCTCGCTCTCGAAATGGATGATCGTGTGGCCCCCGTGGGGCCTGCTCTTCTTGTCCTTGCCATTGTGGAAGCTCTCGTAGTCCGCCACGCCGGTCCATCTCTAGGGTGGCAGCGGTGCTGTCCTGTGGCCAGTCAAGGCCTTGAATTTGAGGCTCAATTTGCTCCCACGGTGGCGGGGGGGGCCTCGCCGAGGCTAGTAGGGCCTTGCCAGATCTAGTAGGGCCTTGCCCAACCAAGGCGAGGGTCGGCCTTGCCGGTGGTCAGCGAGGCTGCCGTCATTAGATCTGGCGAGGTCGAGCCTTGCCGTCCCTAGATGAGGGGCCTCGCCAGATTTGGCGATGGTGGCCTCACCGTCGCTGGGCGAGGCTCGCCTTTGCTAGTGGCCGAGGGGGCGAGCCTCATCGGCCAAAGGAAGGAGAAGATGGAAAAAAAAAGTTAAAAATTTTAAAAAAAAAATGTAATTTTTTTTTAAAAATATTTTTCAAAAAAAAATATTAAAGTTTGCCACATGAGCGTTTGCCGCCCAGCTATCCTTGGCCGGTGTCCACGTTAGTGTCGATTGGCCAATTTTGGCCGGATGGACTGAATTGACACAATTATAAAATGTTTAGGACTAAATTTGTAAAAAAAAAAAAAAAAAAAAAGTTAGGACTGAATTGACACAATTGCAATAGGTTTATGACTTTTTTGGTAATTCTCCCTTTGAAATTCCAACCTTAATCTCACAAGAAATATGTTTGTTAATGTAAAAAAATAAATAAATTAGATATTGGGACTGATAAACTAGTTTCATCAAAGTTTAGATTCAAATGACGAGGCATGATTAATTACAATATAACATCAGGAGTTCTGGGTTAGGGGCTAGGAAGAAATTTTATTTGATGGTTGAGGCATAATTAACTTAAACATTAAGAAGAATAAGGAAATTGAATGCGACTATCAGGGATCTATCTCAATTGCATTTTGTCAAATTGGGCATTTTCTGTGTTGTTGCTCCGAACGCCAAGATAACTTGGATTTAATTTTGATTGTACCGATGACGACCTTTTCTTCTTTTGCCATGTAAATGCTTATTCTAAAGAAGCGATGTTCGTAAAAAATAATTTGTAGAAATAAAGCCTGAACACTAAGAATTCACGTGTTCGGTTGGAGAACCAATAAGATGGTTCCACAGTTCCACTATAATTGGCAAAAGTGGGATTACAATCCCTCAATGATCTCACTCATAAATGTTTCCCAATCCTAGAGTATCACAAGAATCAATTGCAAGAATTTAATTTTTTTTCACATTCTTAACTCTCTTGGATGACAACTCTCAATATTCTCTATGTCTCTCGCACATTTTCGTACATGTTAACCACACTCACTATGCACATGAGACCAAACTCAACAAAATTATATTCATATGCAAAATATTGTGAGCCCTATTTGACGACATCGATTTCATCTTCAATAAGGAAAAGAACTCTTCTGAATGTTAATTTCCCTTTTTGCATTACCCACAATCCTATTGGCAAGAGTTCAATTTTTATCCAATTTTTACCTTCCTAATATGGCCAAGATTTTCTTGCAATTCAATTGCGGGTGGGATTTCAATCAGTCGGGGTTGACTTCGAGTCATAATCAACACATCACAATGTCATGGCCTAGTGCACTTGCAGAGACAACTGATCTCAAGCATACTCAGCTTGAGGTTTACCGACCAAGTCTATAGGAACCTTGGTAGATAATTTGATGTATATTCATTAGTCATTTATTTTCTTAGAGGTAGTTTTCCTCTCTGAGGGCAGGTATTTCTATTTGGGAATGAGTTGTCTAGGATTAGGTTGGGGCTGATCCTTTTCATTAGTGGCCTTACTATTTTCTCAGTCGATGATAACGTGAGTCGATCTTTAGATATGTTATCTGCCGTCACGATTACATCCTGTTCATAATGGCTATTTGACAATTCGATACATGAGCATGTTCATTTGTCTACAGGTTATTCCCAGGCTAGGCTAAGCGTCAGTTTCCTTACTGTTTTTCGGGTACGCAACATGTTCTGAGGTCAATAGCTTTTTCTAATGGCATGCTTGAAGGGCGATCAGCAGGTCTGGCGGCCGTGGAGTCTCAGTGAAAGCAGCGAAGCGCATCAGACATTCAAGGGCTTCACTAAAGCTCAGAACCATGATGAATGACATGGTTATGCTGACGTGCTCATCGTCTCGTAGGAGGAAAGTGAAAGTAGGAACAAGCTCTTTGGTTTTTTCGCGCCTTGCGAAGTGATTCCATTGGTTCCCCCTTGGACAGCCTTCACTTGCGTGCACTCGTACCATACGTTTTCTGTTGATTGTCGCAGATGCTTCAAATATGTTTACCCTACTATTTGAAGAAGAATATCATGTCACTGTGAACAAAGCACAAGACAAGACACTATATTTTGTTGCGTCAAATCTGTACTTGGCAAAGGCACAGAGTTAATTCTTGACTGACGAGAGAAACAGGCCAAAAAATAGGAGTATCTAGTTGAAAATGATCGCGTTTGTGTTGATCAAATATAGGCCCATTTCAAATCACCTGATCTATGACCGGATTCATATTGACCACAAATCTGAAGTAGCCCGTTTGGCACGTCGAAGTCCCAGAAATCGCGGTGGAAGTTTAAACAAATAGCAGTGCAAAGCGCGCGAGAGAGAGACGGCAGATATTTCTTTAGGGAAAGATGATTCTTCATATTTTTTTTTTCGAGGATTTTTTTTTTTTTTTCACTTTATTTAAAGTTTCCAAAGTGAATAAATGATGATGGTCGAGAATTCTTTTTTTTTTTTTTTTTTACCTTCATTATGAGGATTCTTTCTCATCTTTCGGTGCAGATACTTGTCTTCTATGATAGAAGATTCTTTTCCTCCAGCAAAGGGAATTCTTCTTCGAATTATTCTTTTCTTGGCTGAGGGAAAATGAGATGGTCTTAAGGACTTCTCTTGACCGACACCTTCGTAGATGTTTTCAGAGCTTCAACCCATCTCATCTGGACGCCTCTCTATTTCCATCTGCCATTCTCTCTCTCCTCTCCTCTCTCTCTCTCTCTCGTGCTGGGTGTGTCCTGCAACTGCTCAACGTGTTCATCATATTGAATCCTTCCTCCTATTCAATCATTTCGTTTCTGGGTTCAGTAGTTGAGCCTTTCTCAGCATATATAATAGCGGATATTGCCATGCCTGTAGATTCGAAAGTGGCAGAGTACCCCACGGATACGCTATGTCAACGATGCAGCTATGTGATATCCTACGAGAGCTACGTTCGCCAACTTAAGGGTGGAGTTGAGAGTCTGCGTGACGTGAGGGATAGGGTGCAAGATTCCATAAATGAAGCTCGAAAAAACAAGAAGCGGATTGAAGCCGACGTTATGAGATGGAAAAAAGACGTGCAGACCGTTGCCAACAAGGCACGGGACATCCTGGAACAAGACGGAAGAGCCAAGAAAACTTGCTTCTGCAGGTGGCTTCCCAAATTGAAGGTGCGTTGGCTTCGCAGCTCGAGGGTGCAGTGTCTTCCCAACTTGAAGTTGCGTTATCATCTCGGTAGGGAGGCGAGAAGGACAATCCTGGACATTCAGGCACTCATTCTGCGGAGTCGATTCGAGAAGGTCTACTACGAGAGTGATCCCGATGTGAATTACGTGGCCGGTGATCAGGGCGTCACTATCACGGACTAGCGAGCTTCCATCTTAGAGGACATAATGAATGCTCTGAATAATCAGAAGCTCGAAGTGATTGGGGTCTACCGGCCTGGTGGCGAGGAAAAAAGACTACGCTGTTTGAGGAAGTTGAGAAGAAACTCAGGAGTCTAGAGAGATTGTTCCACATGATCGTTAAGAGTGAAAATATCGCAGACTCCTGACTTGAAGAATATCCAAAACGAGATCGCTGATGCCTTGAAATTGGATCTGAAGGACGTATAAAGTGAAGGCGGTAGGGGAATCATCCCTTGGAGAGATTACATAGAGATTTAGTGAGAAGGTTCTTATAATATTAGGATAAAAACAACATCAGTGTCATAACTTTCATATGACGTTCACTTGAGTGCTGTAATTTTTTTTCGCTTGCTTAATGCCACATCAAAGTAAAATCTATTATTTCAGTGTCATTCCCCAGCAAATTGTCCTACATGGATTTATCTTTTATTTTTTATTTTTGATGTTCTTTTCCTTTTAAATTTTCTTTTGCACCATAAAGGCTCACCGGCGACCCTTGCCCTTGGCCAGAGGGCCTATGAAGGCCTTAGGCGAGGCCATCTCTAGTTGGAGGAGAGGCGGCCCTCACCTAGTCTAAACAAGGCCTTTATAGTTGATGGGGATCGCAAGTGACCATTGCGCTAGCACAAAAAAAAGAAGAGCAAAGACAAAAGGGAAAAGAAATATAAAATGTTTAAAATTTTTTAAATGTTGTTCACGTAGGACGACTAACATCCACATCAAATTTTCCGGTGAGCCAAATCACCAATGACATTTAAGTGATTGATTCTTTAAATTTGTGACACTTGAGTGAATGAAGAAAAAAGTTATGGTATTCAGGTGAGTGTCGTATGAAAGTTATGACACTCATGCTATTTTCTATTCCCATAATATTGAATGATCTGTGGGATAATCTTGAATTGATGGCGGGGGAATTCCTTTAGGAGACTAGAGCAAGGGATGCAAGTTGTTGCTAACATTGAGATCTAAAGATGTTCTGGAGCAAAAGGTGCATGTCGATTGAACATTTCGTCTTGAAGGTTTAAACAAGAAGGATGCTTTCAGGCTATTTAAAAAGATGGTCGGCCACAGACTCAAAGACAAGGAATTGAAATTAATAGTGGCTCAAATGGTCAAGAAGATTGCAGGTTTATCTCTTTTGATTACCTCAGTCGCAAGCACTTTAAGAAATAGTCGTGTGTATGTAAAGAAAAAGGCGTTGATAAAAATAGATGAGTCAAATAAAGAAACCATATTGAAGTTGAGTTACAACCATTTGGAGAGTGACGATGCGAAGTCCTTCTTCTTGTCCTCTAGTCTCATTCGCGGGACCATTCAAGTCGAAATTCAATGGTACTAGTCATTGGATTGCCTTTTTGAGGGATTCAAAAACACGATAAAAGATTCAAGGGATAAATTAAAAACAATGCTCGACAGCCTCCACTCCATTTGTTTGTTACAGGATGGTGGCGATGGCAAGGAAATATGACTATACATGATCTTTACAGCGAGGCGGAGATTTCAACTCCATTTAGAGGTGAGAATTCCTTAATGATGAACAAAAATTATGATTCCCAGTCAAAGGAAAAGCTTGAGAAATGTTGGGCACTGCACCTAGTTAATGTTGTCGGTGATAGGCTACTGAACTACTGCCTTGTTGGTTTGCTGATTTGAAGATGCTCATGTTGTCTCAACTAGAAGACAGGCTCAGGAGTCCTACACATCGACGTGATCAGGGAGACTACTATGGATTGGAATTCGAATACATGAAGGAGCTCCAAGTTCTATATCTTCGCTCCATATATATCACCACTTTACCTTCCTCGATTGAAATCCTCATATTGCACTTAAGACAGTTGCCTTGCGGAAGACGTGGCAATTCCTGGCAAGTTCAAAGTATTGCAAATTCTTAGCTTGGCAAGGTCTACAATTTATAGATTGCTTAAAGAAATCAGGGAAATGACTAATATGATATTGTTGAATGAACCCTTTCTCCCAAAACGCCCAAAGCGTGTATATGTGTGCAAAGACGAAAAACTGATTTTATTAGGACCATCCCCAACTCAGCATTCTAGAATTCTCTAAAAAAAACCCTTCGCATATATACCATTGGTTCTCTAGCTGAACTAAACTCATTTTCAGCAACCAAATGGCTTTCAACGACGATGGGAATTGCAAATTGAGCGACAATCACAAAAATACTAGAAACGACACGAATACATACTTACCTTGCGTAGTGGGGAGAAACGAAGAGCTATGTAGCTTTATGCGTCCTCAGAAGCAAGGATGGAGAATGGTTTTAGGGCTTCTACGAATTAGAGAGTATAGTTGTGGGCCTGGAATTATATGGAAAATGGGTCAAGTTTAGCCCTTTTCTCTTCATTTCAATTGCTTCGAAAATCATTAACTGGGAGCATGTGATTGAGAGCTAATAAGCTGCAAAGCTAACTATTTCCATAATCGAACATCGAGTTGACTCGTAAGAGGTGAACCCGCCATTGAGGCTCGAGTTTGAGTCTTGATATTGCACAATGTGTTATTATAATATATAAATTACAGATATACTTGTTTTTTTAAATCTGGATAGATGATGTTGGGTGATTTTGATTTTGATTTTTTTTTTTTTGTGGGGTTAGTATCATGCGGAAAAAAAGGACATTGAGAATAGGATGTTGTAGACAGGTAGACTTATGCATGCATGGTGATGAGTGGTGAGTGATGAGCATTAAGTCGAATGGAGGAGTTGATTTTCAGGAGGCAAATGACTACTAATACGTTGTTAAGAGCTACCGATGATCAAACTTAAAGAAGTCTCCCACATGATATGTGGTTCTTATAGCTAGAGAGCTCGTGGTTAATGAATAGGATCTTAGCATGTGGCTATTTAGGTAGTGAGAAATCAACCATTGATAGGTTGTCATGCATAGTGAATGATATTTATTGATTGTTTACCATATGTCATGACCACATAGGCCAACGACAAATTGCCATGTGTCATGTGCTTAATAAAGTAGATTTGAAATAAATGCTGAAAATTCAAATTAGCCTCCAAAATTGAGGCTGATTTCATAAAGTACCTCATGAATTTTAATTTGTCTCATATAATCCCTTGATTACAAGTGTCCATCCTCCTCCTCCCTTTTCCCCAAGGGAATTTCCATTTTATTTTGAGAACTTTTTTTTTGGTCGGCCACAAATGTCCCTCAATTGGGCCAAATATGCATTAATGGCTGGCCAATTTGCTAAACGCGAATTCCAGATCAGTTTGTTGCAACAAGCAAGGACTGGTAATGGACCATCAACGCGAATTCCAAATCAATTTGCTCAACTGGTGCAATCAACTTAGGAATCTGCAGATATGAATCTTGTCTCTTCTTCAGGATTTTCTTTAGTCTTCTCACAGCCGGCAATTACTCATGCATAGTTGTCCAGATCATTTGCCTGGTGTAGAGCAGCTTCCCACGAAAATGCAAGTAGTCGACCGATTTAGGTCATCCTCTACGGCTTTGAGAGGCGATTCCTCCGCGACTGTCCAATAACGTGGTTTCGCGTCGGAATCCACGACAAACTTTGCAAATAAGGCGATTAACTCAATATGGACGCGATGCTGCTGGCTTTCAGACCAAGACAAGCATTCATTGATAAGCCGGCCTTGTGCCAATTCCCAGTTCGAGCCCCTTTGTCTACTTCTTGACACTGGAGCGGAGGAGCAAGAAGGTTCGAACTAGAAGTTCCTGGAACATCCAATGCCAGAGGAACCAGCGAGATTGCATTGGAACTGCAAGTTCCGGCTTGAATTGGAACCTCCAATAACAGAGAAGTCACCGTCGATGGCTGTGACGATTTCCATGACTTCTTACGCCCTATGATTTCAACCCAATCCCCGCGTAATGTCTGTACAAGAGTTTGCTAGGTAGGATGCCAGGAATGCATGTGAAGAAGAAGAGTGGCCGTGAAGAGGTGCGTTGGAGATCTTTGAGCTTCAACAATATACATACGATCTCTATTTTTTATTGTACATAGATATGCTGCATTTAATGTACCTGGTGCATTACTTGAAATGGAAGTTAAACTCAGATCCATCGATAAACTTTTGTAATGATATCAAAGTCAAGGTTTGACAGTAAAAAATTTCAGGAAATGCTAACAAGGGGAATCAAGGCATTCCATTCTTGAAGCTAAGCTTACGGATTTCATTAATAGTGTTTGTTGTTAGATTATAGTACATGTGGTCGAAAGATGTAAAAAGAGAGGTGGATTTGAATGCCAGTGATAAGCATTGAGTTAATGGAGTAGTTGAGAAGGAGACACAAATAACTAGCAATAGGTTCTTAAGAGCTACCAAGCGTCAAATTAAAAGATGTCTCCCTAATGATATGGGGTGTTTACAGGAAGACCATGACTAATGGATAGGATCTTACCATGCGGCTATCTAGACAGTGAGAAATCAACTAAGGATAGATTACCTCATGTCACGAGGATGTTGTTTATCGATGGCTTGCCTTATGTCATGAGGACATAGGCCAACAATGAGTTACCACGCTATGAGGATGTTGTTTGGAGTGCTTTTTTCAAATTAGTTTTATTCTTGTGATAGCAGCTTCTATAATAGCAGTTGAAGCATACGAGGATAGGCAAAGCATTTTTGCCAACATCAGTGAAAAAATTGACTAGTTGACGATTCAAAGTTCAATTTTGAGAAGTTCCCGAGCAAGAAAGAATTCTGGAGGCACAAAAAGGAATTCAAGTTTGACGCTTGCTGGCTTGAAGAACAGGAATGTGGGAAATTATAAAAAGCACATGGCAGGAGGAACAGTTTCAGCTGCTGAGTTTCTCAGGAAAATCCAAAAAGTGTCAAAGGAACTAGCATCATGGAGTCGGGGGAAGTTTTCCAATGCATCGCACCAAATTAGAAGGCTGAAATTTAAATTAATGGAGATAAACAACAAACTAGGGGCAACCATTAGCAAAGAAGAAATCTAGAAGATAGTGGAACAATTGGAAAAGTTATGGCAACAAGAGGAAATGTAATGGGAGATGAGATCCTGAATTGAGTGGCTACAGTTGGGAGACAAGAACACTAAATACTTTCATGCAATAAGGATCCAGAGGAGGCATCGAAACAAGATAACAATGCTAAAGATTGATGAAGGGAATTGATCTAGAGAACCAAACATTCTTAAAAACCACATAAGGGAATTCTATCAAAACCTATATGAATCGGTAGGACCCCATAATTTCCAACCTACCCTAGACCAATGCTTGAGCCCGATTGAAGATGAGATAAACAAAAATTTGATGGCCAACATCACAATGGAGGAAGTTAAAGTAGCCGTGTTTCAGCTAGGAGCATCTAAAGTCCTAGAGCCCAACGAGTTAAAAGACCAATCTTATCGCCACTTCTGGGAGGAAATCAAAGAGGATATACTTCAGCTGGTCTAGAATTTTTTTGATACAAGTATCCTTGACCCAAATTCAAACAAAACTCATATTGCGTCCTAAGGTCAAGAACCCAAAGGACATAAGTTAGTTTAAAGCTATAAGCCTATGCAATTTCAACTACAAAATCATTTCAAAAGTTATGGTTAATAGGCTAAAGCCATGGCTCCAAGAGATAATAGTAATATAACAAAGTGCTTTTGTTCAAGGCCATCAAATTCATGATAATATTCTCATAGTCTAGAAAGTGTTGCACCAATTGAGGGTAAAGAAGAGAAGGAAGAAGTTCCAAGCCACTCTTAAATTGGACATGCAAAAGGTGTGTAACAAGATTGAATGGGATTTCTTGAGAGCATGTATGCTGAAAATAGGGATTTGTGAGCAATGGGTCGATTTAATTATGCAGTGTGTCTCAACAATATCGTTTAGTGTGAAAGTGAACAAAGAACCTACGCAGCATTTTTTACCCTCATGTGGCATTAGATAAGTGTTGAGAAAGCTCTTACCAAAATTTTGAAATTGACAAAACTTACTATCTCTAATTCTTAAATTAATTGTGAGTTATTTCTAAGGATTTATCAAGGTTCTATCAAAGACTATTGCTTAAGTCTATTTCATCCTAGAAACATTTCCCATTCTAATAAAGGCCAAAATGAAATCATGTTCAGAATGAGAAATAGTCCAAAGTTAGACTCAGCGACGTGCAACACAAATGAACTTTATTTGGAGACAAAAGATTTTTTTTCAATGACTATCTTCTAGTCAAGGATTTCACTTTATATAAACACACACACACGCACACATATTAATTAAGTCAATTAAAAACTTGACAAGATCAATCTTGAAGATAAATTTCTTATGAGTAAGTTCTACTTATGGAAACCTAATTATGATTGTATGGGCGACCATAATCAGCGGAATTTCCATATTTATCTTCAAACGGCTACAAGATCTCTTTAATAGATTTTGTTCAACGAATTGATTGGAAGAAATTTTTCTAGAGAATGTCAATAGCTAGTGTGACATGGAGGAGTATTTAAAGAAGGTCATTTGGTCAAGTTGAAGTGTGGGACATGAAAATTAGAATTCCAAAGTCTGAAACTTCTCTCAACTACTTGTCTTCTTCAGTGGCTTAGTGAGTTAGAAGATTATATCACTGAGTATTTGCACTCACAAGTTGTAATTCTTTATTGATACGATAGTGAAATCCAACTGGTGGGTTGTCAGTGTGGGATAGTGGACATGGGCTTAATTTGAGCCAAGCCATTATAAAAGCGTATGCAATCTTTTCTTTCCTTGACTCTCTTTACTTAAATCTGTTGCACTTTACAGGTTATCATAGAAGTTTGTTCTATTACATAATAGATTCTAAACATCTACCATAAGTCTAGTGTTTCACAAATCTGATTCTATTTTTCATCTCGACTTTATTTGCAATTTATTTTATTCCACAATTATTTGTTAAGATTTCTTTTAAGCATTTATTTACCCCCTCTAGGTGCTCTTACTAGTTTATCAACAAGGAGATCCACTATCCCCTTACCTATTGATATTAATGGTCAATGTGCTATCATGGATGATGCATAAAGCCAAAGCGGATGGAATCCTCAAGGGAATCACTCTAAATGAGTATGTCTACATTGTCCCATTTATTATTTGCTGATGATGCTATTATCTTCTTGGATGGAATAGTAAAGGAGTGCCAAATCTTGGTAGAAATTCTAAACCAATATTGTTATGCAATGAGTCAAGCCATCAATTTGAACAAATTAGGAATTGCTTTCGGCAACGATTGTCCACATAATTTGAAGAGGAATATGGTTCATGAATTACATGTCCCAATAATAGAGAAGAATGACAAATATCTCAAAATACCATCCAATTGGGGTTAGTCAAAGAAAGACATGTTCGCTTGGATATTGGCTAGAGTAGATATGAAGATGGAGGGATGGAATGAAAGTTTCTATCAAAAGAGGTAAAGAAATATTGATAACGAGCATAGTGCAAGCTATTCCTCAAAATGCCATGTCAATCTTCAAAACACAAAATTTTGTTTGTAATGCTATAGAGAAGAGAGTAGCCTCCTTTTGGTGGAAACGAAGTGATACAAGGAGGGGAATGCATTGGAAAAAAATGGGAGGTGATGAAACTCCAGAAAGATGAAGGAGGCTTAGGTTTCAAAGATTTGCAAACTTTTAATAGAGTTATATTGGGAAAACAACCTTGGAGATTACATCAAAATCCTTCGGCATTATCGATTCAAGTTCTTAAAGGCATATTCTTTCCGAAAGGGGATTTTTGGAAAGCCAAAAGAAGACATCGCTCGTCTTAGGGTTGGCAGAGTATCTTAGCCAGAAGAGAAGTCATTAAGCCATAGTCTAGGTGGGCAATGGGAGATGCTAAATCTATAAAAGTCCGAGAGGACAAATGGCTAGCCTTGGGCATTGTTGAAGGTCCCGCAAATAGGAATGATCCATACAAAATGGCAGAACTAATAAATGAAGACACAAGGGAGTGGAAAGAACCCATTTTGCATAACCTTTTTGTGGAAAAAATTGTTGAAGAGATATTAGCAACCCTCATCAGCCCTTCCCCCAAAGTGGACATTCTATATCGGATGGCAAATAAAACTAGATGCTATACAATTAAAAGCAACTACAACAATGAGCGGTCCAAGTTCTTCAAGACAGATCCAAACATGGCATCAACCTCATATTAGCCACCTAGACAACTATGGACAAAATTACGGAATATCCTACCCCCCCAAATGCGAATCTTTCTATGAAGCACATGCCAAGACGCCCTACCTACACGTGAAAATCTTTACAATAGAATAGTCTTACTAGACCCACTTTGCCTACTTTGCTCAAAGTATCTTGAGACAATCGAACATATGCTATTCTCTTGCCGCTCGACAGGGGAAGTATGGTCAAATCAAACCATGAAGAATGCAAAAGCTCGCGAAATGTCACCAGAGCAGATAGATGGATAAGGGGCATCTTTGAAAAAAATGACAACCAACTTGAAGAAGCAATAGTAGCAATGAACCTTTAGCTCATGTGGAAGGCAAGGAACAATGCTGTTTGTCGAGGACAGCAGCCCAATCCTAAAGCCATATTAGAAGATGTGCGAATATAGGCCAATAGCTACCTTAGATGGAACCCACATAACATCATATCAAAAGCCAGATCTAGGATAGAAGAAACAAAGTAGAAACCCCCAATAGACTCAAACTTGAAGCTGAACATGGATGCATCTTGGGTGGGCAGCGAAACCCCATGCTAAATCGTCGGGATCTTGAGGAATTCGAGTAGAATTGTGTAGGGAGGCTTTGCTTGTGAGACTAGAGTCGAATCTCCTCTTCAAGCTAAAACCTTAGCCTTTGTGAAAGAGCTTAAGTTCCTGCAAAAAATCCAAGAGGGTCACATGCAGGTGAATCAGCAATCAGCAAAAAGCAATAGATCTTGTTTGTAAAAGTGACAATTTGGTGGTAACGGGAGAAGAAAAAGCACCTTGGGCCATGATGAACATAGTAAATGAAGGAAAGAGAATCCTAGCCTAGTTAAGCCAAGCAAAACCGACTCATTGCCTTAGGAAAGGAAACCGAGCCATCGATTGGGTAGCGGAAGCCCACCATACCAAAAAACTCCCTCTCAATGAGAGTCCTCCCATCTCCAGCCTTTTCAGGATATTTTATGTTCGGAAGTATGTTTACCTTTATCTTGTAATTATCGTATGAATAAATGAAAAAAAAAATCACCCGTTTATGACCCCAAAAAAAAAAAAAAGCGTGCATTGTATAGTCAACCTTGGATATCTAAACAACACTTAACTCAAAAAATAAAATGTACCTTTGACTTAAATTGGCTATACAGCCCTAATGGCACTATCTTATTAGGTGACATTTCTCTTACCAATTCGTAAAGGTTATAAACAAAACATTCAAGAGGCAAAATTGCCTTAGGCAAGCAAATATGTGCAATGAGTCATTAACATTTGTTTCTCTCATTGGGAAAGTGAAATTCATTCTTAAATCTATTGTACAAATGTCAATTCAGTCATGAACTTTTTAATTTTGTCAATGTAACCATACACCATTGCACAAAATTATAATGTAATCATTTTGACTATTCTCTACTAGAAATTGCTGCATCAATGTGCCACATAGAACAGCCAGCAACGACTGCATACCGCATCAACGATTTGCTAGAAAAACTACATTGGAATTTCGCACAAACATTTAAGACGACATTGCCAAAATTAAAAAAAAAAAAGATTAGAACCGAATTATCATTTATATAGCAGGTTTAAGACTGATTTGATAATTGTCTTTCTCTCTCCATCTCACATGCAGTCTCATAAAATTTGACATTCTAATTGTACAGTAATATCGAACTACTTACTACAATTTCAAGAGCTATGCCTTACTCGTTACAAGAATCAAGTTGGAACGAAATGGTGATTCCACTAGTCTGATTCCTTACCGAAATCTCAGACTTTGGTGGGTCCTTTGTCCATCTACCTTTTGCTAAAGAGGGCGTGTCTCATTCGTGTTGAAAAAGGGTGACCGATGTATATAGCTCGTGAACCTCAGGTTTTTCGTACATTACTATATTCACCAATTATAGGACAAGCTTGGGATGCTAAAAAGGCAGAACCGACCAATCCACTTTACTTTCCGTCAAAAAAAAAAACCAAACCCGGTCTATTTATCAATTACTTCCCTCTCTTTCCTTGCTACACCCAAGTCAAAAAGGCTCAAAAAGACAACGCTTTGATTTTTAGTGGCCAAAGCTTTTTCAAAGGGACCCAAATCCCACTAATAGCAATTCAGCATCACATCAGAAAAACCTCATCAAATCATGGTGTCATCATCTTTTCAAGAACTTGGAGTGCTTCCTTCATGGAGGGCCTCTTTTGTGGGACAAGAGAGGCACAGCCAAATGCCAACTTGAAGCAGCCCAGGACCACCTCCTCCCTGCTCGCCACCTCAGCCCTGATCGCCACATCGGCCATCCTCAGCACCCAACCCCGGTCCTCGTTGCCCACCGAACCGGCGTTCCACTGGGCCAGTTCCCCGTCTAAGAACACTCTCCCCGTGAGCAGCTCGAGCAAAACAACGCCAAACGAGTACACATCCCATTTCGAGCTTGGCTTGAAGCTCTTCAAGGACTCCGGCGCTTGATAAGGAGAGGGAGCGCCGAGGTTCGAGCTCGTGGGCACTACAAATGGGCTATTGTTGTTACTATGATTAACGTTAGCGATCGAAAATTCTTGATGGTGTGCGAATCTTTGACTTCCGAATCGGTTCGATGATCCTGAACCGGTCGCTGTCATGTGGTGGCTGGCTCCACCGACGATGAGCTTCTCGAGGCCAAAGTCAGAGATTAGCGGCTCCATGTCGGAGTTGAGGAGGATCTTGGTGGGCTTGATGTTGCCATGGACAAGCTTCTTGTCGTGGATGTGAGCGAGCCCCCGGGCGACTCCTTTTGCGATCTTGAGCCGATGTTCGAGAGAGAGATGGAATGGGGATGACCCGACTTTCCCTAAGATTGGAACAAAATCGTTACCAATCAATTTGAGTATCTAAAATATAGACTGAATTTCATTAAGTTCAATATTCGCGTAAAATATAATGAACACAACCACATGAGGCGATTTTCATATACCCAATGCATCTTGTCTTGAGATTATATCTTTTTTATTTATGAAAATAAAGATTCATTTTCCTAGAATAAAAGTCTAATATACTCATTTTATAAGCTCAAAGAATTACGGCACAACATCACATGCCAATCTGGTCGACATGCATCCTATGAACTGTAACAAAAACAAGTTAGTGATATAACTTATAATTTAATCAGATTTTTCAGTCCTTTCTCTCTTTGAATTTATGATATGAACGATTAGTAATTATTAACAATAAATTACTTGGTAGTTCGGGCCAGCAAATTGAAAAAAAAAAAAAACATTAATTAAATTGAGCAGCTAAAAACAACAGAGGATAGACCGACACTGCACATGGTGGGCACACTATATGCCGATTTTCTGTACTCTACAAATAATAAAATACAGCATTCATCAAGCTTAGGGAGCTGTAATTTTCGAGTATTTTATTTTTGCGCCTATTTTTTAGAAAACTTGAATTATTTAAATTATTATCCCGAGAAGAACAAGCTGGGAATTTTATTAATTCACCTGAAGGAATATTAAAAAAGACATTCCTAGAGTGCCAATCTGAACTCTATCTGATCCCCCTGAAGGGTATAGATTTGAAAATTGTGTCAATCCAACATAAAAAATAAAAAAATAAAAAGGATAAATGGAGCAAGTCGAGAAAATTTTATCAAAGAGAAAAATTACTGCACATGTTGAGAAATTATATTGAAAAATAATTATTACGTGTTATTGACTCCTTTTTTTTTTTTTTACAAAAGGCAATATTGTTAAAAGCAAAAAGGAGAAAGATCTCTAATTAAAAAGAATGTCGTGTGATAATATATTTTATGTACCCCATAATCCAAAAAGCCATAGATTTAGGTCCAAGGTGTACTAGCCTCGTCCAACGGACCGCCGCGACATGGCATCTTGGAATTGCATGTCCTAAAGTGACGAGGAAGCAAACATAATCCTAAATGTCCTTTTTGACATGTAATGGATGAATCAATCTTTAGACCAAATTCTATTGATCACTTTACCACCAAAAGAAGCATGAGTATGTCTTGAGATCCGATAACCTAACCAACTTGACCGACCGATCGACCCCTTTGTAGTCCATTTATAAAGGGTTGGGATTGCATGGAACCCCAAGCAATCAAATAGGGTTTTGATCTTGCAAGAACACATACATTAAGGAACATCATAGTTGTTTCCCAACTTGCAAATGATTTTCAGGATGTTGCATGGTAGCACTATGTCTTAATAACAAAAAAATTTCATAGATTCTGAAATTTCCAGAACACAAATTCCCTTTTGGTAATTTGCAATTTCGTGATACGATGTTCTTTTCGTTTGTAGTTTAATATGGAATTTTCATTTTTGAGAAGAATCAAACAGAAAACAAGAACATGGAAAATAGAGAAAAAAGATAAAAAAACAGGGGAGCAGAGAGGATGAAGAAGAAAGACTTACTGTAACCAGAGCATGCGCTGGCGAGGCTGCCATTGGAGACGTAGTCGTAGATCACGAGCTTCTCGTCGTCTCCCCAGTAGAACCCTCTCAGCCTCACCAGGTTCGGGTGCTTCACCTTCGCGATCGCCCTCGCGTGCTGCTCGAACTCCTTCATCCTCTCCACCCCGCTCTCCCCGATCCTTCTCACCGCGTACGCCGTCCCGTCCTCCAGCACCGCCTTGTACACGATGCTCCCCCCGCTCGCCCCCAGTATGTACGCCGACGCCCTCAGCAGCGCGTCCAGCTCCAGCCGCGTCTCCCCGTCGACCGTCACGAGGGTCCCCGTCTTCTGGTTCGCGCCCGCCCCGTTCTGGGGGTGGTGGTCGATGCTTCTTGTTGTAGGCAAGTCTTTGTCTTCGTCGTCCTCGCTGGAACATGATTCGGAGGTCGACGTTTCGTGGCCTGTGATTGTGAGGCAATAGCAGTTCGCGGGTTTTCTCGATTCCGGTGCTGGGTCTTGCTCTGCCGCTGGTTCTGGTTTCTGGTGTGATTTGGGCTCGTTGGTTGTGGTGATTTTGTGGTCTTTTTTCCGCTTCTTGACTTGGTAGACGTAGAGGATGACCAACGCGAGCACTCCTATTCCGGCTAGATCGCCGACGGCGATTCCTGCTATGGTCCCTGGTTTTAGCCCTCCGGGCGTTTGGCCTTTTGCCGCGGCAGATGATCCGGGTGAGTCCGCTGATGGGTCGGTGCCGACTGTCTTCGGGATGACTGCGATGGCCGGTGACGTGGTTGTGGTGGCATTGGGTGGCGTGGTAAGAGTTGAAGGGATGGAGCATAGGATCTTCAGCGGCTTGCCACAGAGATCCATGTTGCCCGCCAAGAACTCTGATTTCTGATCCGCCCAGGCCAGTGACTCCGGGATTGCGCCGCTCAGGTTGTTGAATGACAGATCGATAGTGGTGTTTCTTGGGATTTTCGCGGCGAACCCTGGCGGTATAGGGCCCGAAAGCTTGTTGTAGGAGAGATTCAAGTAACGCAGACCGTTTCCTCGGAAATCCGATGGCAGAGATCCATTCAGCAAATTTGAAGACAAGTCTAGGACTTCCACCGAAACAAACCCGCTAGGAACACCACCTGCGAGGTAATTACTCCTTAAAGAAACAACAGACAAGTTCTTCAGGGAGGTTATGCTCTTAGGAATACTCCCACTCAGTGCATTATCAGAGAGATTCAGGAACCAGAGGCTCCTGGAGTCTCCGATGAACTCGGGCAGCTCACCTGAGATCACGTTGTTGGATAGAGAGAGCACTTGAAGCGTGGAGGAATTGATGATAGTCGAAGGCAAGGATCCGTTGAAGTAATTACTAGATAAATCAAGATGGGTGAGGTGCTCCATCGTGCCAAGCTCTTTAGGGATCGAACCCAGAAGCTTGCTATTGGGGAGGATTAATCTGGTGACTCTGAGCATGGCTGGTGTTCCAGGATTCCCAATCGGTGTGCAGGTGACTCCATTCCAGGCGCATGGGGTCACATCGTTATAGTTCCAGCTCTCCAGGACAGACAGCGGGTCACTTAAAATGGAGTACTTGAAGGCGAGCAAGAGGATACCATCTGAGTTCAGAGCAGACGAACTAAGCAGGAGGAGGCTAAAAGCCAAAGCACTCAAACAGGGGAGGAGATTTCTGGGGTTTGGAGTCATGGTTCCTTGAGCTGGTCACAGCTGCACATGCTGGCTACTAATTCATAGTGAAGAAAAAGAGCAGGGACATAGTGGAGTGAGAGGACAGAGAGGAGAGAGAGGGTGACCAACTCCAGCTCTTGCTGTTCTGGTTACCAAACAGATCAGGATTTAGCGAGAGCATGTAACAGGTGAAAAAGGAAAAAGGGGAGAGAGCCTGGTGATGGGTTTTATGAACAGTCCCCCAAAAGCTAAAGCTCTACTCCAAACAATGAAAGTGACCCAACAGATGAAGTGAGCTCAGCATGGAGGGAACTAACCAAGTGGGGAAAGTTCCTAGAGAATGGAGGAGGTAGCTACAGTGATTAGTTGCAGAGACAGAGCTTAGCTGAGAAGAAAAAAGGGGGTACTACTGCCTCCTCTTTTGTGCAGTTGGAGGCAACGAGAGCAAGAAACTTTAAAAAGGCGAACCCCGAGGAAGATAAACAAATGGAAAATGAGGACCCTTGGCTTTCCACTGCCCCTGCCAACCTTGCTTTTTAACTTTTTGTGAGCTTGAAGTATTTGACACAGGGTAAGCAACAGAAAAAAGCAGAGGAAAGGAATCTAATGTGTGCTTACTACAGGACAGCAGAGTGAGTTGGAGCCCGTCTGATTGCAGAGCAGAGGAGCTCATTTAGTCCACCCTCCTTTTTGAACATTGATTGACTTTTGGTACACCTCGTTTTCCACTGATTTTTCCTGACGGTCGTCTGGCGTTAAACCAGGGGTGTCTACACCAGAGATTTCCATTTAGACAAGGCATATTGAGGGGACCGGTGGAAATATAATTTTGGCCATATCTATTTTACTGCCCCGAGAACGGATTTGGAACAGAAATTGGTGTGGTAACACAGTTTTATTTTTCTATTTTTAGAATAAATTTTTAGTCTAAAGATGAGAGGTAAAAAAATTTCTAATTTTCTACTTTTGAAATGGAAATGAGAAATAAATACTCTTCCTATTACTTTCCCTCGCCACTAATCAATCGCCTCCCCTGCTGCCCCCCGCCGCCCATTGCCGCCCGCTGTTTGCCAGCCACCTGCTTGAAAGGAAGAAATTTTAGGTCATCATGCAATACATATTTTTGCTCATAAACTTGCCCAGGGAATAAAATAAAATAAAATAAATTATTTCTGGTAAGAAATTGTGTCTGAAAACAGAATAGTTACAATTCGTGTACCTAGTAGCCTTGAGCATGATAATTTCGTCATGCTCCTCCGTCCATCCAATGGCTGACACTGACAATCTTTTGACTGGACAAGTGACATTAAGACGCTAGAGTCTAACAACTGATTGAGAGACAGCAAAATTGTCATGTTTGTGGTCACGGGACGTAGAAACGGTTGCTTACGGGAATTGATTTCTTAGGAAATGACCTTTTCGCTTGCCAGCTTGGCGCGAACCTGCCAAGGTAGTCAAAAAGAAACTTCCTACCTTGCTTATCATAAACATATTCAGGACTTAATGAACATTCAGATACATTCCATTGTACAGATAAGCTCTTTATCAATATCGTAAACCAATCCAACGTAACTCCTCATAAAATTGCTTAAATTTCATCAAGTGAAGTTGGCTTCGTGATTAGTGAATGGCCTTGAAAGTTCAGATTAAGTTCGATTCCTCTAACAGGTAAAAGTTTCATGTTTAGGCCATCCCTAGAGTTTTGACTTGCACTCTACATAATATGTAAAGATGGTTTTCTAGTCATACTAAAACATTTTTAGTCGCAGTAGAGATGGTTGCTATTTCAAGTGATAAATTTTATAATTTGAGTCGGGTATCTCGAGCACAATTCATAAAAGTCAAATGCTCAATCCTAACTTAAGTTCAAATGCCGTTAACTTTGTGCCTTGTATTGTTCGACCCAAAAAATTCATGGCACTATCTAACTAAGTAGTTGCCATCTTAGATAGGTAATCTCTATGTACGTTGAAATACCCCCATTAACTTCAATGGATCAGGCAAGACACAAACCAAGATTCGAATGGTCCAACAACGAAACTATTCGCACTTTATTAAGTAAAATAATTAGCATATTCATTTCCACTTTTGGCACAATTTAATTACTAAAAAGGACATTGGAGCCCGGAGCAATGTGGTTCTCTGGGTCGCGGGTTAGGTCTGCCATTGGAGAAATGCTATAAATGTGAACTAAGCTGTGACGACTCCGTCAACGAATAGTCGAATATATCATCCCAAGCTAATTCACTTAGTCGTATTCCTAACCTGATCCTCAATCTAAGTACCAACCCTTCAGATCTAATCAAATAAATTAAAGCACTTAATCATTGTTAAATAGTAGCTTAATTTGCATGCAGCATTTGTTCATGATAACAGCTGTGCAAATGCCTGACCGGGTGGGCCATGCTGTGCTTTGACATGGGTACTCGAATTCTTCAACAAAAGCATGCTTTGAATATTACTATGTAATCAGTTTATTATTTTTAAATATTTTAAAGGTAAATAAAAGTTTGAAAAGATTCTCAAGAAGTTTCTGGTCTAATATATTGTGAGATTTTGTGGAATCACCGTTAACTGTTCTAAAAGCTTAAGTTGTTAGATGAAAATATGATTTATTACTTAAATATTTTAACAGTTAGCATAAAAACATCTTCAATGCAAAAACATTTCATAGCAAGTACTAGCAAAGGGGACACTAATGAATGACTTAGGGTCTATTTGATAATATGTCAAATAGTGTTTGATTCTATTATTTCATTCCCTGAAATAAAAAGAAATATAACATAAATCTGTTTGGTAATATTTTTGCTCTTGAGAATAAATTTGGAATCGAATCAAAAAAGTAAAAAATAAAGTTGCTTCTTTGTTCCGAGGAATAATTCTAAAATAACCCAAACCTTTTTTTCCACTTTTCTTTTCTTCTTTTTTTTCTTTTTTTCTTTTTTGCTTCCTCTTCTTCTTCCTCTAGCCAATCATCATCACAATGATGGCCAGTGATTGACCAGATGAGATCCAGCGATGTCATTGAAGCCTCGCCAACCCTTAGAGAAGCTTGGTCTCACCTAGCCAACCTACCGCGAGGTCGGCCTCACCTTGGCCTGGCAAGGTCGAGCTTCATAGCGGCTAGGTGAGGTTGATCCTTGCCGATGGCTGGGGAGGCTCCCCTAAGGCTAGCAACCTCGCTGGCTCTCATATAGCCAATTGCTGGCCATCACCATGGTCGACAAAACTAGAGAAAAGAAGAAGAGAAGGAAAAATAAAAAATAAAAATAAAAAGAAAAAAAAAAATATAATAAAATATTAAAAAATTAAAGGAAATTTTAAGTCACAAGAAAAAAATTGATGGTCCTATTAAACACATTTCTATTTGGGGAATAAAATTTTTGTATAATGATCAAATGCCTCAAATGCTAAGAAACTTATTTAAGGAACAAAATTAAAAAAAAAAATTATGTGTGAACATAAAATATTTTCGGAAACAAAATAGTTACCAAACACAACTTAATAAGCACAAGAATTAAACAAAAACTGCTCCTTTTCTGTTTTTTTTAGGTAACTTCTCTCCTCTATATGGAAAATACGCAATGTTGTTGTTCCTATTTTGTTTTTCTATGATATAGGAACATGTGCGCAAAAACCAAATTATCTTGAAGGATTATGAAATAACACTTTATAGACCTTTACAAGCTGGTTAAGTGTCAAACTTTTGACGTGTCCGTGATTTTGTTTGTCACGGTCGAGACGAAGCTTCCTATGACTTCCTTAAAACCTAATTTTGTCTACTTAGACTGACTCCCGCTCGAGACGAAGAAAATTAGTTTTGAAGTCTTTTACTTGTAAATCGATGAATGATTGCGTTTGTCCTCTTCTAGCAAACATATCTTATAAGGAAAAATGGAAAATGGAGAGGCTGGACACAAGGGTTCAAAAGATGTGGACAGCGTTCACGAGCAATGACATGACCCTTTCCTTGCAGTGAGACCCTCTGTACTTTAGCTCTATGGTCCCCTACAAAAACGCAATCTCATATCTTCTTTGCTAAATTTGGGTCTCTTACATTATGATCCATTCATAAAATTGTGCCCATATGTATCCACAGTCCCACACCCAAACAAAAGGACCATCCCATGTGGTAAATTAGATAGTGAAAATGACAACATACGATTTTTCTTCTCTATTATGTTATGCATACCACAAATTGATACAATGCTCTAAATCCAGCCACCAAATATCGGTTTAGTTCTTAAAATAATAGGAAATGTTATAAGTCCATTGATTTCAACATGGAATCCTCTAAAGTTAGTGGGTAGCATCAAGTAAAATTATCATATAGGATCAAAACATCCTCACATAGCAAAGAAATTTATCCCAAAATCCAAACACATCTCCCTCTCCCTTGGTCACTCCCTTGCTTTACCAAAAAACCGATAGCCCCACCCTTGCTCCGAGGCCGCGTCATCGCCTCCCACTCCCCAATCGTGGTCCCTAGCCATCATGCCGATAGGTGGTAGCTCAATCTCTTTTTCCCTTTGCCCCCTGCAAATCCCTTTGTGATTGGGGGAAGAGCTTTGCGATGGTTCCAGCCACCATACAAAATGGATTCCCTAACCTCAGGCGACGACCCTAGATTTGGGGTCGACTGAGGTTGGGGACCTCGGATATGAGGTTGCACTGATAGATTCATGGCCGATTTCGATATTGATGAGGAGAAGACCTACAATGATGGCTCGAATCTAAGAGAGGGGCATCACCTGTCTTTTTATGTTGTTAGGAATGATTAATTTCAAGATAGGTAGATTCTCCGAATTAGTGCTTATTCTTAGTTTTGAACCAAGAACATAACCGGTCGAACGCGGAAACTAACACCCTTTTTCCCTAGAGTACCCACACGTTTCCTGTCTCGATGGCTATGAATTCATTGAAAGAATGATAACAATTTCAACTGCGAAAAATAAGAATCGAGCTTATATGGGACGATTGCAAACACGGGGACACTGTCAGTCCTCCACCTCCCAGACAAACACCTGCACTTGTCTTTTAGCTGTCCTTTCAAGCTCCGTTTAACCCACATAAATAACACACGAAACCATCATTCTCAATTTGTCAGTGATTTTAGCAATTTTTGCTGTAGAACCTCATGATGAAACCGAACCAGTCAAGGATAATTCCCAAATTTTTTACCAAGAACTCAAACCAGTCACCAGTCAAACCCGTTCTGTAAGGCCGGTTTAGTTTAATTTCCCGGTTGAGTAGGGCTAGTTACTCGCCCCAACGTTGTAAGTCTGGAGAGCCTGTCCGTGAATCGTCAAATAGTAGGAAGGAGAAGAGACAGAAAAGAGAATATGAAGTGGCAGCAATGGAAAAAAAAGGGTAAAATAACACACTGCCTCAGCATGAGATTGTTTGAGCATGCGTAAATTTATTCTTTCATAGTTATGAAAACTGAGAGCATGCGTAAATTTATTCTTTCATATTTATGAAAACTGAGCATATTGTTCTTGCATATAATTTCATGAATTTACTATTGGATACTGCTAATAGAGATTTGCTGTGAGTGTATATTCACATGAGCCATATATTATTCTTTTCTCTTCAAGATGTCCTTTGAGAGTTTTAACTTGATGGGTTTGAAGGAGCGCTCTAACCCCTTCGAATAGGCTTGGAGTCGGCTCGTTTTCTCTTGACACTTGGTAGTCCGTGGCTAGCCCATCCCTCCTACCTAAAATCTAGCTTTCGTTGGTTTCCTACGCTAGGATTGTCACATGACATATCTCAACCAATCCTTTTGATCCTCTCAATATAAATAACCTATCAATTTACTCATTGAAGGAATCTTTTGACTTTTGAACGTCTGAAATTAAGCACCCTATTGGCCTCAACAGCTAACCACTGAGAAAATTCTCCAACAAGGGATTTGCCATTCCTCGCCTGTCGCCTGGCATTAGGGTTCACTAGAATTGCCCTCTCTATTTCATCCCTTTTTTTACGTTATTACTGCGCGACTCTAACCCTTCATCAAGCCACGGGAACCTCGGGAGAAAAAGCTTCTCAAAACACATGATAGTGAGGAATTATAGTACGCGAAAGCATATGCTACTTTGCCTCTACACGTCATGTTTACAGACAAAAGATTGCACCATTAGAATCCATATGATTTCATCATTTCGCTATATTGCTGACATTTTGAAAATAATTGTAAATGATCACAAATTACAGAGGCATATGTAATCTCTTTTATGAATTTGAGACACAAGTGTGGATGATCGACTATGTAGAGTCTCACAACACACCATGCAAGTCCTACAAGCCAGTTAACAAGTTGTGGGAGTGGGTCTTGTCCAAAGAGGTTTGAACCAGCGTTTTCAAACCTAGACTTCTAGACTTGACCAATCGGGTCAATCAGTTCGATCGGAAGACAGACCACGGTTTGTCCAACTTTGTTAATAGCTTGGACTGATCAAGAATCAGTCAAACCCGATGCCGACCTAGTTCAATCTATCATTTGGATAGATCGGTCACCAATTTGACCGGATCCTTGATCAAGGTACTGACTTTGTGTACAAAATTTATGAGATGAGTCTTAGGTATCGATCTTCTGACCTTCTAACCTCTTTGACCTGACAGTCGAACCGATGGACCCAAAAACCCGAGGTGAAGCTGGTTCTTTGACCAATCCAGGTTTAAAAACGTTGGTCTGAACAAATCACCTTTCATATGTGAGCTGAAAACCCGTTAACATCCTAACCGATTGCATCAACTCTAGGAAGAGTTGGAGATGTACGTAGTTTTCCCCCACCACTAATGTTTTAATGACAATATATGCATGTGCATCTAATCAATCTGTCTTTGATTGACATTAATGTTAAAAGTGTTAATCGCCAAGCCGGTTATCACAAACTATATTGAACATACCAAACTCTAAAGAAACATGTGAGAGAGGATGTCCCAGCATTTGAGAATAGAGAACTTAATAATTGACAGGAATTCAAAGTGGGGTTTACAATTCCTATGCTGTTCATGTGCAGTTGTCATTTAGTGGAAGAGGAGTTCGAATCAAATGCATAAATTATATTAGAACAGTAAGATGATTGAATCATGCATACAGCAGTCGAGGTCTTTCATTGCTTTTGTCTGTCTTCTCGCATGGAAAGCTTCAATCTTTCAAAGCCCGACATCATGAGTCATGTCTCCGCGTGCCATGTCGTAAAAGAACTCCAACCTTGTACGAGGCAAGGATTGATTGACATATCATGTAATTGCCGAAAAAAGACGACGAGAATAGTACTAAACGCTGCTTCAATATATTTTTCTTTTTTTTTCAATTATCAATTCTTTTTTTTTTTCTGCGTGGACTGCTTTTATTATTCCTACATTCATATGTTAAAATATTATGAAATATGTTGACGTTGATATCGATAGCTCGGATTTTTTAGATTTGAATTTCCAAAGGTAATTTAGAGCCAAAAGTCATCTCATCTCGAATTTAGACTCCTCAAATCAAGTTTTCAACAATTTCTTGATTTAGGGACTAAGCTCCGTATTGTAGAGACTAACATCTTGGTAACATATACATATACGTTTCGTGTTTTTCCATTTTCACCTCAGTAAATTAAAGAAAAAAAAAGTACTTCCAGAAATATTTTATCTACCCATATAATTTTTAAAGTAAAAAACTCTAGGTTAATTATAGTTAATTCAATAAAGTTTGTGAACTTATAATTATCAAGTTTGCCTCCATCAGAAGAAAGTTTTAGATCCACCTTTGCGTATAATTATCCATATAAATTGCGTCTACACATGAGGCTTCCATCATCTTGCAAGTGTTCACGCTAGAAAGAATTTTAAAATATAAGATATATATTTTCACCATTCTCTACTACCTTAACCCTTTGAAAAAAGAATATGTGCTTGAAATATAAACAGAAAGTTTGAATTTTGTAAAACAAGTGGAAATTTTGTGGTTTGTACCTAAAAGGTTTGATAAATGGAAAGGACAGTTCACTTTCCACAAGATGGTACCGTGAACTTATTAAAATAATGACAATTATAAAATATCGTTTTATGTGCCTCTTTCATCCCTTGCTAATAAGGGTGAAGTATTAGGTATAAAATGTCTTCTCTTTTAGTTCTATCTTCCGTTTTATATGATGAGTTCATGTTTTGCAGTGGAGAATCTTTGTAAATATACTTTGTCTTCAGTGATTGTCCTTGTTGCTTGGAAAAGAGCAATTTTCAAATGGTTGGTTAATTTACACTTTTGAAAACATGATAATTGATCATATCTTTAATGCATCTATTCAAATTTTGACTTGCGTTTGACTATTATTTTCATATCTAAGGACATAAAAATTTTATACGTTGACCCCATTGTAATCTCATTATAGCCGGGGAGAGTACCATCAGTTTTTTTTTTTTATTATCAGAAAAGACGTATTATAGATAGTGGTGCGAAATACATTCCGCTGCTATAATATCCGAAATAAGCAGGTCAAGGAGGGGAGGGGGAGGGGAAATGGGCCATGAAGGGGAAAGGGAGCCCTTGCTATGGGCTCTTGCTGCCCAGTTAGCTACAGAGTTAGCTTCCCTCTTACAAAACCTAATATACAGTATGGAAAAGGCACGACACAGATCGACGGCTTCGTGGACAAGAGGGCGGATCTCCCATGGGGGTTCTTGCTGGCTGTTGATGGATTCTACCAAGAGTAGACAATCCAAATTGATCTCCAGAGGTGTTGTCATCGTTCCTTGCTGCAAAAGGTGGCGAAGAGCAAAGATCAACAATTGAGAGTTGGGTAGATCTCTATATGTATGTATGTATGTATGTAACTATGGTGAGTTTATTTCTTATATTTTAAATCAAACTAAACAAATAATCTAGACAATGAGGAAACTTTGCCTAAAGCAATAAATACTTGTAATGCAATACCCTTAGGTAGATGTGAAGCCCGTGCTTATTCTTGTGTGACACACAATTAAATGATTTCTTTTTGATCGAAGCACAATTAAATGATTGACATTGGAGATAGGTACTCACCAAACTACTTCTATATTAATCCTTAGATTTAGGAGTTGATTAACTTATGCACAGGACATCATTTGGTCATCTATGGATGACTTGGTATTCTATCTTATGTAGAAAGACTTGTAGAAAACTAGGCATATATATATACACACCACTAAACTAATGAGTTGATATAATTATTTTGATAGGTTAAAGATATCGACTATATTATTACGACTATTTCTTGTTTTCATTTCATAGGATTCTAAGTACCATACTGACACATCGTCAACATTACCACGTCATCATGCACGCTTTTTGTGCTATTTTGTCACATCAGTTTTCACATAGTACTGCATCATCAATGATTTTGTTATGTCATATGGTTTGGTATATCACACCAAACAGGTTGCCATGTCATTCGAGCGGACATGTTACACACATATAATTCTTGATGCTAGAATAGGGAAATTCCAAGAACCCAGGATACTAGATTGTTTATGGTACATAGATATAGATAAAGTAGTTATTATGAGAATTGGAAATTTTTTTCTCTCAATTCTAATGAAATTACTGACAATAGTATTCAAAATCAATTTGATGACTAACTTTATTGAGGGAATGTCTGGAAGTGCCAAAAATGAGTCGTCCACTTGTGTTATTTTAATTCAAGTCCATGTCACTAAAAATCTTGCATCGTGTAAGCTCAATTCACAGGAGTCGTTGAATCAAGTTCATGGCACATACAGGTGCGAGTGGCACACCATTTTATTTGAACGTGGAAGATAGAGATTGGGGTGGTACGGTAGGTAAGAATGAGTTTTGAACCGATTGAAAATACATTATTTAAATGTGAGCCATGTCACTGATAAATACATATATATCATAGTACATAGTTACACCACGCTGGAAAAGACTTCTAATCACACCAAAAGAGCTTACTATAAAACAATATGAATGATCAATAGAAACCAAAAGACGTCATAGCACAAGACATGACGTGTATTGGAACAATTCTACAATCAAAAGGAGGCAATCAAATACATAGATATTCTCAGGTGACCTCGTATGGTACTAAACTCTTCAAGGGCTGGTGGCTGGCGGAGGAGTGAGAAGAGGAATTGAAGGGATTTTAGGGAGGGAAGTAGGGATGTTTGGCATCGGTGGCAATGTGGTTGGCATGGTTGGCAAGCTTGGAAGCGGCGGTAGAGTGGTCTTGGGTAGTGTTGGTTGGGTGGTGGGCAGCGTTGGCAGTGTGGGCTGAGGCAAGGTAGGGATGGCAGGCATTGGTGGCAGGGCGACCTTTGGCAGTGTCGGCATGGCTGGTAGCGGCGGCAGCGAAGTCGGTAGAGTAGGTATGGCGGGAAGCGATGGTATCGATGGCACAGTTGTTTGTAACAAATGACGAGCCCCGAAGCTCATATTAACGGTTGAGAAAATTAGGACGATGAAGAGAACAAATCTCTTTGAGGAAGAAGCCATATTGGTAAATGGAGAATGAGTTCTGTGTTGTGTATAGAGGCTTAGGAGGAGAAAGATGGTTACTTGTGATGCCAGTTTGAGGAGAATGATTGGAGTTTATATAGCAAGAAGTGTGTAGAACCGGGGCTGTGATGATGAGTTGGTGACTAGTCTTCTGGTGCGGTTAGGCTAGAAATAGGAGATCAGGTGTTCATTGGTCCTTAGTTAGCTCACCTCCTCCTTTCCATCTCCCACCGGCAAAAGAGAAAGGTCAAATGGTTGTTCTCTTCTACCAGATGGCAATGTGCCCATGAAGTCAAAGCTTCAATCGGATCTTTTGTCTCTAAGGAAGGTAACGAACGACATGCTTCTTGACTGGGATCGTCATTGTGACATATTGGGCTAGGGTTTCTCGTCTACCAGAACAGATATATGACTTCTTTACGCTCCCAAATGCACTTAGAAGAAGTTATGTCAAATTTGATATAACCAAATGTAATGAAACAAGCCTTCTTTCACATGAACCAGGTGCAGGAATACCTGATATTCATCTCATATCATGAACTTGACAGAAACTTAATGACATATAACTTAAAAATTGCTCATTTACAAAAATGTTCTACAACTATTGTAACTTTGTCAATTCAATCATAAACCTTATTTATTAATAAGTTTCAAACTTTTTGCATTTGTGCTAATTGAGTTTATTCAGTCAATTTTGACCAGTCGATGTTGACATGGACACCGGCTGTCCTACGTGTGGTGGTGACCCAAGCACAATAGTGACGTGAATAATTTTTAATAATATATGCATATTTTTAATTATTTATTGATTTATTTATTTTTCTTTTTCCCTTTTTTTTTTTCTATTTTTTTTTCCTTCCCTTCATCTTCATCTTCTAGCTGGTCGTTGCAAGTTGGCCCTCACCTCAACGCCAAGTTATTGCCTAATTTTTAATAATATTTGACATGGATGGTCAACCTCACGACCCTTGCCTTTGGCTGGTCGTGGAATTTCAGCGACTAACTAGAGAATGAAGATGAAGGAAAGAAAAAAAGAACAAATAAATATATAAATAATTCAAAAAATATATTAAAATTATATATGTCCATATCAACTACATCAGTAGGATGGCCAGAATCCATGTTAGTGCCAACCAATCAAATTGACCAAATGGACTTATTGGCATAAATGCTAAAGATTTAGAACACAATTGACATTAAAAAAATGTTTTTGATTAAATTGGTACAATTACGATAGATTTATGATTTTTTTTATAATTTTTTCTTCCATCATGATTTCACAAAACCACCAAATTTGAGATCTCTTTTCTATGCACCGGCACTGTTTCGTCCTCTACAGGCGTGCCAAGGAAAGGAAAAGCAATTTGGTGCAGAATCTATAAATTTAGGTATATGAAATGACACACTGGGGTTAAAAAAATGACAGGTGAAAGTGCGGAGAACCCGTAAGAAATGAGGGGAAACCATAAGATAATCTTGTTTATAAGCACTGCACCTGCATCACATGCAAAACAAGCGAACATATGTAATTAGCAGATGAACATGAAGACGAACAATACTATTTGCAAAGAACCGTGGCTGTAAATACTACTCTCGTTTACGTGTTCACGATGGTAATGGCAAAGTCCATTTACATCGACAGTATACGAAATCTGCAATGGAGACCATTTTGATGTCACTAGTATACTTCCTTTAAGTCTAGAGGCACATCTCCAAGATAGAGTAGACCATACATCAACCTCTCTAGTATACAGTTATTACAAAGACAATAAACAGTCTATCATCGGTACTTTGTGCGGCCACAGAGCATGCAATGGAATAATTGACCATCCAGATTGTGATTCTTGCTTAGTTGTTGCTAAGGATGCAATCAGAATGAGAAAATTATCCAAAAAATCTTAAACTTATTGCACTTTTTCCAATTCAGTTATAAATCTTTCAATTTTATAAATTAAGTCTTAAAATTTTTTTTTTTTTTTTTTACTTTTTGCTAATTGAGTCAATTCAATCAATTTTGGCAAAAAATTGTTGATATGGATGTTAGCTGTTCTATGTGACATTAATGGCACTAATGTAGCAATTTTTAATAATATCTCATTATTTTTTGAAATTTTCATTAATTTTTTTATTTTCCTTTTTTTTTCTTTTCTTCTTGTTTTGCTTTTTTTTTTTTTTTTTTTCTTCTTTTTTTCTTTTTCCCTCTATTGGCTACCATCGGGCTCATCTAAGGCTAGCGAAGGTCGTCAACGCTGGCCTCAAGCAAGGGCTGCCCTTGCTAGCCTTGAGCAAGGGATGTTGGCCCTAGACTGGCAAGGACCATCCTCACCACCCTAGGGTAAGGGATGTTGGGCTTGGGTGGACAAGGATCGCCCTTGCCTAAGGCTAGCATGGGCAATGACCTTTGCTAGCCATCATCAAAGCCCAACAATGGCCGACAGAGGGAAAAAGGGAAAAAGAAAAGAAGAGAAAAGAAAAGAAAAAACAGAAGAAAAAGGAAAAATAATAAAAGAGAATAAAATAATATTAAAATATTAAAATATTAAAAATATTTTTATTAACACAAGCTATGCCATGTAATTAACATCCACATTAGCGATTTTCTAGTCAAATTGGTTGGATAAACTCAATCGATTAAAAGTATAAATATATATGACTCAATTGTCAAAGTTAAAAGATTTAGAATTAAATTGATAAAAAGATAATAATTTAAAATTTTTTAGATAATCTTTCTCAATAAATGGGAATTACCCATTCAGCCTCAACTCCAACTCCCCGGTTGTTGAATTAGGTACGAGACTCATGAATTCCTGGATAGATTTGCTTTCAAACAGGAGAGACGAGGGGTGCGTTGATGTCATGTCATAATGATTGCGTCGGCCAATTGGGTCATCATAACGATGTCTTAATGAGATGGCAAGGTATATAATGTCACATCTAGTTCAAGTTTCTCTCCGTCCTAATTTAGATTCTCATGTAGTGCCATCATTTAAGTCACCTAAAGTCGAGTTTGCATTCCTATTTATACATTATTCCTTTTGATTTCACATCTTGTGAATAATTCTCGACCCTACATTAGAGTACTATCAAGTTGTTTATGACAGTGAAAACTACAACCGTTATTGTACTTGCAAACATGTTAAAAATAATTAGACCCGTTAAACGAGTGGGTCAGATTGGGTTTGGTTGGGTCATAAATAGTTCAACCCAAATCGACCAATTTAACCCGTTTATGACCCGTTTATTATAATGCAAAATTTTTTACCCATACCCGACTCGACCCATACCCAATGCATACCCAACTCATTTAACTAAACTTAAATTATTAATTATATATATATATATATATAATCTATATATAAATGGTATTGCTAAAATAATTTTATACAATACAAATTTAATGGACAATTTTTATAATTTTTAAAATAACTATTTAAAAAAATCGAATTTTAATTATTTTTTTATTTTTTAAAAATAAAATTTTAATTATTTTTATTTTTCAAATATAACTTTTTTTTTCTTTTTTGTTCTTCTTTGGCCGGTAGCACCACAACGGCGGCCAGCCATAGGCAAGCCTCGAGCTCGCCCGGCTCGCCGACGCTTAGTGAGCTCGAGCCTCATCGATCTAGTGAGACTCGAGCTTGCCGGCGTTGGGTGAGGCCTCCGCCTCACCAAATTTACCGATAAGCCTCGAGCTCGCCCGAGCCTCGAGCTTGAGGCTCGCCCGACGCCGTCGAGCTCGAGGCTCGCCTGGATAGTCGTTGGCCATCGCCGTGCCAGCAATCGGAGGAAGAAGAAAGGAAAAAAATAATTATAATTTCGGTTTAAAAAAATTGTAAAAAGAGAAAAGAGAGATTGTGAGGTTTTGGCTTTGGGTGAAAATAAATGAGTTGATAAATGGATCTTAAATGGGTGTAGACTGATTTAAGACCCATATATCTCATTCTCTTTAATTTTAAATCGATTATGAGTGCTTTAGAAAATAAGGCTTGACCCATTAATGACCCATTTTAACACCTCTAAAACTAATGTAATTTTTTCCATAGTCAATCTCGAACTATTATCAAACCACATTTGTCTTCATTTTTGGCAAAGTGATTAGAAACCTTTTTTAATACTCATTAATTGAATTTAGTAGACATACCCTCCTCCAACCAATCTTTTGATTAACTGCTAATAAATATTGATATCACCTAAATTTATGTTGTGCACTCAAGAACCACCAGACTGTTATTAAGTTCCATCGAGGGCCAGTGAACAATATGCGCAATTTCTAGAACAAGCCATTTAACAGCAGTCAATCTCCACATGCATCATCAGCAAGCTCTCCTAAATCATCGCTAATTGTCAATTCATCTGCCCTCATGAATAAGTTTTCCCATATGTTTGATCATAACTTGCGGCAAATATTGAGAACAGCCGCAGTCAATCTCCACATGCATCGCATCCACCTTTCTTAAATCGTCATGACCGTATATTTACAAGTCTTCCATCAACAAGTCATTGCAACTACATGTCCGTGTCCATCATTGGCAAAATTTCTCATCATCAACGAGTCATCGCAAGAACAATTCAGCAGGAACCATGAGACCGTCGTAACACAACCAGCAGAATCATCCACCGACTACTGAAGCAAATAAAATTATAAGCATACAGATTTAAGCCACTGCACTTAAGTTTGCTTAAAGAGTTCTGTTGGTGCATCGAAGTGAAGTCAACTGCATTGAAAGTCCCTCAAGTATTTCGCGATGTAGAAGTTGAGAGCGACTTTCCTGTCTCCGATTTCACAAGATTCTAATCTAACCCATGCAATTGTTCGCCAATTTGATACTAAATTGATCTCGCAGGTCAACACAGGCGTTGGGTGTGTTGAGAGAGAGAGCTAAAAATTTGTCCAAAATTTCATATGTAGGAACCACAGACTTCTACAGATCTAGAAAAGGCCTAGCACTATAGCAACTGCAATATCAGTAAGATCAACCACAAACAAAGAGTGAATATGGCCAGAAAAGCTCCATTTCCAATTTCGATTTAAGAAAAGGCAAAGTCATTCCCTATGACTTTTCTTACCCCAGAGAAGAGAAAGGTGTTAAAACAACTAGTGAGGCGAGGGAAAATCAGCAAAGCAGGAAACGAGACCATGGCTTTTCACAATGAGGAAGTGGAACAATGCAGGTTGAAAAACCTAGAATTAGAAGATCTACAAAACCTAATGTTGTCATTCCAGCTCTGGCATACCATGCTACGAAGTTCTGGTCAAATATTTACCCACTGCTCTACTGGCCAGCTTCATCTTATATCAATGAAAAGCCAATTCTTCCTATGTCAACATGCCCCCTTTACAACCCTCCAATCCCATTTGTAAATTGGTCAACCTGCAGCAGAAGTAGATCTTCACACACAGTTCAAAGTTGGGCAAGAAATATGAGCCTGCAACAATTGCAGATTCTGAACAGGAAAAAACAATGACAGGATTATAAACTTTCCATTTATCAACTACTAGAAAAAACATGACAATTTGATTGATCACCAACTTTGCAAGTCCAAGAAACTAAGATCATCCAACTGAGAAATAAGAAGTGCATCTGACTCTTTCTTTCCATCCCAGGATAACATGGTAATAACGTCTAGATCTCCCCATTCAGCCTTCTAGAATGTGTGAGAGGAACTTTAGGAGCAAATGCACTAAATATAATTTGCAAAGTCCAGGGATAGATGAGGCATGGAGCAAAAGCGAAAACTTCAATTATTAACATTGAACAGATGGATTGCTGCTCAAAGCCAAAAACTATTCTGAATGAAAAACCTCCAAAGAGGAATTGCAAGCCAAATTGCTCTTCAAAAGTAAGGATGTAGCTGATAAAGATGCGGAAAAAATGTAACACCCTATGTTTTCTCTAATTCTCACAGATATCATGATGCTCTTGACAAAGCAACATATTCCTGCAGAAGTCTCTCATCTATTGTTTGGTGTATGATACTAATCCAATCATTCTTTCATTCCTAAAAACTTCAGAAAAGCAGATAAATGACAATTCCACTAAACTTCCATTCTCCCACAGAATTATTAAGTAGTGAAAGAGATTGACGTTGATAAAAAAAACAACCAATATTTCTGACTGGATTTGGAAGAACTCTCGGCTAAAGAAAAAACTGAAAATTAACACATAATGCATCCTCAAAAATGCCACTCTGAATCTCAAGCAGTTAATGAAGGACAGAGACCACTTGCCTATTGAGTCTTCTTTTTCTTGTTAAGAAGCCAGGGGAATCTTCTTCAAGACACTGTTATCAATCCGCATTAACAGTACTTGAATAGCTTTATGAGCTCTACACCATTTTTCATCAATAATTTCTTGGTATTTGTCATACAAAAGGGGAACTGTCAGAGAAAGAATGACCCCTGCAAAGAAAGACCCAGATGCCTGATATATACCTGAATAATTGCGATGAGAAAAAATCACAGGGAAGCATGGTAACTTACCAATATAAACTAAAGTAATGAAGTTGAAGAGACTGCCGATGTAAGAGATCAACCATAAGCCAAGACTTACCTATCCAAAAGGGAAAACCCAAATCAGCACAATGACTTTTAAATATATGGCATTTACATATAACTTTCCACCAGAGAAACTTGCAAAATAATACACCTAACCTGAAGGAAGAGTTTCAAGTTTCGACCAACTGTTATGTCACATGCAATAGACAACGTGTAGTTCACCCACTCTTGCATCACATCAGCAATTTCAACAACGGATTCTTCAGAAACCTTCAAGTCAGGAAGGGGAGGCAGTGGTCTGAACAATTTAACTCAATTAGAAAAGGAGAACAATAACTTAGTCTGAAATCTTCCACCAATGCAAGGTCAGGAAGGAAAGCATTTTAAGATCGAAGTCTGTTGAGCTTGTCTTAACTAATAAGAAATAAGACGAATTGCAAATGAAACTTTACCAACTCTCAAAGATTTTTACAGGACAATAAGTTTTTTTTTTTTTTGGTAAGATACAGGACAATAAGTTTGTTATGCTTAAATTTTATAAAAGTGTATGCAAAATCAAGCATGAAATCCTTTCTCCCATGTCTGCTCCCCATCCTCAATAGGCTTAAAAAAACTATCTGACCTCACCTATTTTCCTTTTGTTCTCGCCCATCTGTAAGACCAACTAATCAAAGCCAAAATCAATTTGCACTTCATGAACACAAAATTAATTCTCTCTCTCCCGTTAGAATTTAAAATATGTAAATTAGGTAAGCAACGTCTAAGTTTGCATTTTTGTCATTTAAGAAGTTGTTTAGTACATATTCCAATCTCTAGCAGCAAAAAGCAAACCTCAATAAGCTTCTAGCTTCAAGTTTTAAGAAGGTTCGTTCATTCTTCTAACATTTTCTAGTATTCATCTCCGAACACGTGACAGGCGGCCCAAAATCATGGTAGATGCTTCTCAAACGAACTCTTGATTAGTGAAATAATCAGCTGCATACCTAAACAGTATTTTGTTTTACTTGCTGCTTGCACAATTAAATTAAAGGTGACAAAAAAATTTGCAAAAAAAACCAGCACTGCTTACATTTTCCAAAATCACTCACATTGGATTTTAAAGAAAAGACACTCAATCAGAGAAAGGACTAAGGAGTACCGATTAAGAAGAGACGCAGATTTAGCCCACAGGAAGAGGATTGCAAAGAGAAGCAACAGCACATTGGCCGCAAACGAGAGGACATTGTAACCGGCTCTCTCAAAGACGAACCAAAGCGCGGTGGCGCCGGCCAGCAACGTAGCCCCTCCGGTCCAATTCTTCCACAGAAGCAAATCAGCAACTGACCCAATTCGAATGGAACGAATTATAACCATCCAAAAATGCGCATAAATCACAGAACTGCAATCTATACTACTAAAGCCGAAGGAGCTGAATAATCTCTATTAACTCCCCTGAAACCAGACTCACTTCATAACTAGACGTGAAATGCGTATGCAAGATTGCATTTCACGCAAACTGCGGAAAAGGAAGGTACAGAACCAGAACCAGAGCCAACAGAAGACAGCCCACGAACGAAACGAAGTGTGATCATCCATGGAAGAACGATCAGAGAGGAACCCACTTGGAATTCCGTTGCAACAGGGCTTTGCGTTGAAGAGTCGGACCGACATGGGGGGATCCCATGAAAGAAGAACATGCTTGCCTTCGTGCATAAAAGGGTATAGAGAGAGAGAGAGAGTGTACCGAAGCCACCACCAAGGGCTCGATGGACAGAAAGACGAGGAGGTTGATGAGAGTCTCCCATGGCGATTTTTGCAGGCTCTCGCTCTCGCGCCCTCGCGCCCTCGCGGATCGACAGTGATTTTCTCGAGGAAAAAGTTTCCCGGGAAAAAGGAAGGGAGAGAAAATGATGGAACGTCGGCAGCAGCACGTTACCCAGACGAGGAAGTTGGGCCACTCCCAGGTTTTGGACTTAACTGGGCCTGGCCCAAACCACTTTAAGCAAAAATCACGTGCATAAATTCCATATGGGCATGCCAAAAATAATAAAAATAATAATAGTGTGTGCGAGATGTTTACATTACATGAGCGAAAAATTAAATATTTTTGGGACTTATCTTTACTCTTTTATAAAAATAGAAAAATATTTAAATAAGATTCATTGCATATCATCAGCTTTCAAAAACCATCTTTTGTTTTTAGATACAAAATAAGATATAATTGCACATTTTAGATCTTATTGGACCAACGGTAAATCCATTTCATTTTCGGCTGATCGAATTAAACCCTTTTCTTGCAAAAGACGATGTGCTATTTTATACAATATGTTGTGCCTTTATGCATTTCTCATTTCCTTATATTAATAAAGCCTCATTAAATGTTCAAAAATCGAAGTTTTTATCATGTGCTGGCACACGGGTTCGATTAATGATTTTAATTGTCGAAATAATTTTTATATACTGCATTATCTGGGTAAGTAAATTAATGAATTATTTAGCTAGATATATAATCTACTGTATGTAAATATCATAAGACATACTTCTTGAGTGGAAGGGCATAATTAATCTTAAGACACAATAAAATCAGAAAAAATTAGAAAAGAAAAATTAGACTCATTATAGGATACCCCATTCTTTATCATAGGCTGCCCATCCTCAATTTATTCTTTCCTTTTCTTATCCAGCGGAAATAATGGAAAAAAGAATAAATTGAGAAGTGTTTGACCAAAAGATAATAGGCGATAATGAATCACATATACTGCATTACTTGATTTGACCTCGTTGCCACAAGGTTTTGCCTGACAGAAACCTTCGACAAAATTCATGTGAAATAAAATCAATTGGTCTTGCATTTTCATTTCAATAGTTCACGAAAACTGTTTAGTATTGCAAAAATGGTTTAGGCTGGGATAAAATAACATTTAAAACCCTAAGAAAATTACCTCCACAATGAGTAACGTTTGTATCCAAGCATTCATGATAGCAATGACGCTCGTCCCTTGTTATGCAAAATGGTAGAGGCGCAGACAAAATCAAACAATAAAAGCGAGAAATAAATGCTAAGGTAAACTTAACACAGAGGATTTATGTAGTTCAGCCAAGCATGCTTACTATCGAGGCGTGATTTATACTCTCCGTTAATAGGAAGATATGAAGGTCCAAGGCCCACCTTAGCAAGAGTGGCGGGGCCAACGCCCCCAAGTCGTCAGAGAGCATTTATAATTTGAGCATATATTTTATTGATAGTTTGAATTTGAGCATATAAATAAATACTAGGTATATATAATCTTTTTCTTTTAATGGAGATGTGATGCACTAATTATATTGAAAGTATTTAATATATATAACCCTAGTTTAAGGGTGAACCAAAATAAAAATCTTGTGTCTCGATTTTTGTTAGCTTTTATTCTCTATTTCCTTATGATTATACATCGAATCTTAATACCTACTCTATGGAGGCAATTCAGCAATATGTACCACTATAATCAAGGTAAAGAGAAAGTTGGCATTGTTTGATTTATAATGAAACCTAGTGCTCCTCTCTCGATAGAAGATCATGCTGACTGATCACATAAATTCAATATCTAATTTTATTATCTTGTTCTGTTTATTATTATGTTTGATTACTTGTTTTCGCAACATTGAAGAAGCAGCCAAGTAATAATCTCCCACTCCCATAAAGGAAAATAACATCATCAAGGACACTCCCATATCCAGCAAATTAAAGCCGAAGAATAAATCACACAGAGATTAATTTTCACACCTCGTTAGTTAAAGAATGAACGATCTTGTTAGTGAACCGATATCCCCCAAGAGCGGCATCATGTTCGAACATTCTCTCCCCTATCAGTCTATCCTAGGAGTACTACAGAGGACCCCGCTTTGAACTATTTGTAATAACACGTGTTTCACGTGGCCAAGCCAAAAGAAAAGAGAGTATTTAGAATAATCACACAAAGGGTAATCATTTGAATGTGTTTGTTAATTTATGAATCAGAGACTCTCCCAATTGATATAGGACTTGGAATGTTACAAGTGTCAATAAAGCTTGGAATGATAAAGTAATCAAAGTGAAAAAAAGGGATAATATATGCTCAAAAATAGTAGGGAAAAGACCATAAAAAATCCTAAACTTTACCTAAAATGACAAATTTACTCTAAACTTTTTTTTGTGATATGAAAAACTCAAAACTTTGTCAACCGTGACACATTTACCCAAAACTTTTTAATGACATAATAAACCCTGAATTTTTATTCATATGACACATTTACCCTTTAACTATAGGGCATTTTGGTCTTTTATTTTTTATTTTTTCATTTTTCCTTTTTCTTCCCTCTTCCCTCCGCCGGCGTAAGAGGAAGCCGGGAAGTCAAGATAAGGCTGCCCTCGTCGACATTGGGCGAGGTGCCCTCGCCCGCCTAGGGCGGCTCGGGCGGGTCTTGCTTGACCGAGCGAGGGACGCCCTTGCACCGATGCCAACGAGGGTGGCCCTAGCTAGCCTAAGCAAGGGTGACCCTCGCCCAACGTGCCGACGGGGTAGCCCTCGCCCTCCAGCTTCCCTCCGCCATGGCCAACGGAGGGAAGAAGGGAAGAAGAAGAAGAAAAAAAAAAAAAAAAAAGAAAAGGAAAAACAAAATAAGAAAAAAAATGCCCTTTGTGGGGGTAAATGTGTTATGGAATGTAAAGTTTGGGGCTATTCATGTCACAAAAAAAAAAGGGGATAAATTTGTCACTTTTGGTAAAATTTGGGGTTTTTAGTATCTTTTCCCAAAATAGTAATCTCTTCAAAAAAAAAAAAAATTTTCTTTGACAAATAAATGTTAAAAATATAGGGTGATTAGTTCTCAATTTGGTTCGATTCCATCTAGGAATCGGGAGCTGGATCGATTCTCAATTTTTGGGATCGGGAACCAGACCGAACCGACTAGTCCGATTCAATTGTATGAAACCGATCATTTAGCAATAACAATTAAAAAAAAGAGTAGAATTGTTACTATTTTTAAGGTTCCCAGACAGATTCCAAAGGAGAAGTTAGCCAAGCTTCTTCCGGAGACTGGATTACCAACTATGAGAAGCTACATCGGCACAACAAGCCTTTCCAATCTACGGACTCGAGTTCGTAAGGAAAAAGATGGAACTGTTTCCATCAAATTTGGCAAAGAAAAGGACGAAAGTCCTTCTATTTTCCAAACCCTACTCATGATTGAACCATGTGTTCCTCCATCCATTTCCGAGCGATCCAAAAAACATGTTCGACACTTTGATGGTGATGGACATCCTATTCATTACTATAAAGACAATTATGGTCATTGTTTTTGGGATCCTTTCTGCCCATGTTCCTCCTGTATAAATTCTCCTGACGAGGTAAATTCGTTTGAAAAATCTCCACCTCGACGGAAAAGGCCAAAGGACAAGATGTGCCAAAGGTACTTAGATGGAGATTCATCCATCGATACTCTTGGTGAAAGCAACAAATACCAATTCCTGGTTTCTTATGCACCACCGCCATCACCGAATCTAGTACTACATCCCAAACCTCACTAGATCCACCAAAAACCACCACCATCTCCTCCTCACAAAAAGCAAACCCTCTCTCCATTCTATAGGCCAATCCTTAAGTGGGCTAAGAAGCATTCCTACCCATTCGAAGTTCCAGAAGAAGTACCACCTACTTCTTCTATCGCTATGTTCCAGGATGTTGACTTTCCTCCCCTGGTTAAGGAAGGTTCTAAACTCTCGTTCCCGGCTGCAGAAGAGTTTATTGATCCTCAGGGAAGATACCGACATGTTCCTAAAGTTTCTACTCCCACTGATGTGGACGAACATGGAAGACAGAAAAAAACCTCTGCTGCTTTGGTGTTCTAAACTCGGCAATCGAGACTCTCGTTAGCACAAAATAATGCCTTCAAGACAATTGACTCCAAAATTGGAAATGTGCAACAAGATCTCCGAAGGTATGATGAAAGTACCAAAAGATACTCTCCGAATTCCGAGAAAGGCTTCATGCCTTGGAGTCGAGACAACATCTTGGTACCATTATCTTGAAAATCCAAAGCCGAAATAGAAAAACTCACAAACCAAATACAACTTCTTGAAGAAGGAAGGTTCGGACCGTTTGATCCTTTAGCACACCCTGTTAAAACTGGGTATTTACCTCCACCACCGAAAACATCCATTTTTGCCACTATCCCAACAGATCCTTACAGAAGAGAACCGGATATGGCAGATTTGCGAAATCGCCTCAAAACCCTACGAAAGAAAAGGGGAAAGAAAAACACCACCTACGGGGTCAAGTTCCATTATTATAAGAGAAAGGCCGAACGGATGATGCTATCAAATCCATTAGAAATTTTTCTAAAGGATTTAGGCACTCAAGAACCCGACTCGTTATCCAACAACCTGATCCTCCGGAAAAACAGACTTTGCTTTCAATAAAGCAAACTTCTCATGATATTGAAACAGAATCTTCAGTATCCCTCTCTTCTTCTTCATCCTTCTCAATTCCTACAGTCGATACCCTCCCTATTGCACCAGTTACTTCATCAATATTCATGGCTGACTCCTTAAACGATGATATGGAATCAGATTATTCTGACCCTGAAATAGGCCAGACAAGCAAGCCTACTCATCAGGTGTCCACTGCATCAAAACAATTCTTCACCATTGATGATATTCCTTATCAAAAATGGCCGATAAGGCTTGAAGAATTTCACACTGGATGAATACCCAGTCTATCACCAACCATGATATGAATGATGTATTGTACAACTTTGTTACAAGATTCACGGAAGCCCAAGCACCGGTGGCAATCCCTTTTTTAACAAGATCGTATCCATTTTCTAATGTCACCCACTTTCAGCCATGCGATCACTCTCTTATATCATGTCTTTGTGGGAAAACCCGGTGATCTCATAGAGATAAAAAAAAGAGAGTTCTTCGAAAGACGATGCTGCTCCCTCCAGAAGAAACACCTTGATAAGCATTTTAAGTTAATGCTCCAAACCTTTTATCAAGTAGGAGCAGAACCAAATCTGAAGCATGTTTTCCTTACTTCCATTCCGAAAGAATTATCCCAGATGGTTGAAAGATCATTCTTTGGAAAACAAAGGCAGGTACAAGATATTCCCTTGGGAGAAATACAGTAAGAAATCCATCTATGCCTAGAAGAATTATGCTTAAAGCGCAGGATGGTGCAAACATACATCACATATGACAAACGCCTAGAATCAGCCTGCTCCCGACAAGAGTTGAAAATTAAATGCTCCAAAAAAGACTGTGATGGAACATGTGGCAAGTACTCCCGCAAGAAGAAGCACTACAAGAAGTTTTGGATAAAGAAATCCAAACAAAGCTCCAAGCATTTCAGGAAAAAGAAGAAATGGCGATACCTACGCAAAAGAAAGGATCGCACAAGCCACAAAAATCAAATCGTTGCTACATTTGCAATCGAAAGGACATTTCGCCAAAAGTTGTCCTCAAGCGAGAAAATGTCGAAATCATCTCATCCATCATATTGAAAGCGAAATAGGTATTTCTCTTGAAAATGATGATATTGAATCCTTGTTCTCCGTTGATGAAGAACCATCCGAACAAACTCTTTGTGCCATTCCCTCCTACCAAACTTCCGGTGAGATCGGTCGACTCGTAGACCGAGGATATTTTCCACATATCACCATTATCCCCCAACCAAACTCGACATATTTTCAAGTCAAACTCATTGTCCACACTTCCCGTTAAAATCCTCACCTCAAAGTTTGCCAAACCAATCACTGTCATTGCTCTCATTGACATAGGAGCAAGTTGTTCAATTCTAGACACCAAAATTCTCCCTGAGGAATTCTGGACTCCCTACACCCGATACTTCAACTCTGCGTCAGGAGATACTTTCTCTACAAATGTTAGAACCACTCCCGTAATCGTCCCGTTCTTCCAAAGGATGCTCCATAACTGCGCAAAAATTTTCGGATCTAACCTTCCCAATAAAGACCCGATAATTGGATGGGACATCATGACTCAAATCTCCCAGCTTCGTATCATTCCGGGAAAATGTCTTAGGTATAAAGATCAATTCTCTGAGTTTGTCAATATCCAGAGACTCTTTTCCATTCAAATGAGTCTACTAGATCCGATTATGCAGAAGTTATTGGAATCTTGTTCGGAATCCCATGCAGAATTTGCTCAAAAGTGCTCTCATCCTCTATGGAAAAACCCAGAGTTCTTTGTTCGGTTTCCCTTTAAGAAAAATAAAGACATAAACCCAACTAAGGCAAGCCACATGGGAATGAAGCCAGAACATTTAGTTCTAGCTCAAAAGGAATGCTCGGAACTTTTACAACAAGGACTTATTGAAGTTTCTGACTCTCAGTGGGCTTGTGAAGCCTTTTATGTCAATAAGCGTGCCGAGCAAAACAGAGGAAAAATGAGATTGGTAATTAACTATCAACCTCTCAATCTTTTTCTTCAAGATGATAAATTCCCTTTACCATCTAGAGACTCTCTCTTCAGTGGTCTAACCAAGGCCCACATCTATTCCAAATTCGACCTCAAAGCCGGATTTTGGCAATTGGGCATCCATCCTGAAGACAGATCCAAAACAGGATTCTGTATCCCGAACCAGCACTTCCAATGGAGAGTTTTTCCGTTTGGCTTAAAGGTAGCACCATCCCTTTTCCAAAAGGCCATGTGTCACATCTTCCAACCGATTCTATCGAGTGCGGAAGATACATTGATGATATCTGCTCTGCGTCCCGATGAGCAAATACACCGTCAACTTCTAGAGCGGTTTGCGTAAATCATAAAAACATGGTATTATGCTTTCCCAAAGGAAGATGAATATTGCCCAGACAGAAATTGAATTTCTTGGTATGCACCTTAACAAAGGTACATACTACCCCGTGGCCGCATATAGCTCAAGAATTATTGAAGTTTCCTCAGACAATTTCACAACAAAGCAAGTTCAGCAATTTCTCGGGATAATCAATTATCTCGGGGTCTTTGTCCCAAATATTGCAAAGCTTCGATTCCTTTGCAATCCATGTCAAGAAGAATTCCCCACCTTGGGGAAAACTCGCACCAAAGCAAAGAGTGGAACTTAAGGAGATTATGCAATCTCCCACCATTACAAATACCATCAACAGGCAAGAGAATTCTTCAAACTGACGCCAGTGACGAATACTGGGCAGCTATTCTCTTTGAAGAAATCGATGGTAAGAGACTCCTCTGTGCTCATAAAAGTGGAAAGTTTTCCCAAGCTGAAATGCATTACCATTCCACTTTCAAAGAAATCTTAGCAAAAATGGAATCAAAAATTTGAGTTCCATCTCATCGGCCACCACTTTCGGTAGAATTAGACATGGCATCTTTCCTTAGATGACCAAGTTTAAACAGAAAAGATTCCAAATTCCCAACCGCTCGATGGGCTGAATGGTTTTCAAAGTACTCATTTGAAACTAAGCATATTCCTGGAAAGAAGAATGTACTTGCTGATTTCTTATCAAGGCCAAAAGCACCAGCCGAGATCAACATGTATATCAAAAGACCTGCTTTCCATATGCTCAACCATAGAGTAAAATATAAAATTGAGAACATCGAGATTTACAAAGCTGGAAATACCCCCGAGAGATTATCCAAGAAATCCGTAACGACCTTTTGCTGAAAATTTGAGAACCTCATGTGGCAAAGCCACACAAACCTATTCAGTTCAATGGAGGTTCGATTCTTTATCCTTTTGGGTTAAACATGAATTATCCATTCATTCATCCTCTTATCCGGAAAGAAGATGATTTTCCTGAATACTCAAAACGTTATTATGGTACTTAACCAATAAGTATCTAATAGCCTTTGAAATCCCAACCAGAAGATTCATTGCTAATCTCACAAGGATATTCTTGCTCGGAAGAAACATTGAAAATGAATGTGATAGAAATCTTTTAGAATTTCTAAATTGGTTCTATCACCCAACATGTTGGAAACAAGACTTGGAAAAAGAACTCGAGATCCATGACGCGCATCCCGAAGTCCATACCATCCTATTTTTCGACGTCCTTGGAATTTTTGCAGAAATAATGGTAGTATTCTTGATGCACCACCGGAAATAGGAACTACATCTTATAAACCTAACTCGAACAAATGAGAATCCCGGATTTACAAATCTTATCCTAGATCTCGTTCGAAGTCGTGAACGTGAATATCGAGAACTCCGAGAATCCTATGCCAGAAAACAAGACCATTCCCGAAGATATTTGGAATAATGCACCCACTCACGTGGGATCATTATAACCTAGCACTAGAAGCTAAGGAAGCACTCGGACACTACAGACAAGCCTCATCGTCCCAAGAGCCTGAAATGACAAGCGAAGATGACATTGTCCAATCCACCCAAGACCCCTATGCACGCTTTGGAGGACCTCTGTCCCAGATCCCTACGAACAATTCCAAAGCATGGACACATCTTTTTATGCGAACCGTCCAACCGGCCTCGCCCAAGAATTATTGACCTTCAAAGAAGATAAAGATACAAACCGGGCTGAAGAAGAAGCATCACATTGGGCTCATGAACAAGCATCCTCATCACGACGGCTGAATCAAATTCTCTCACCAGAAGACCTTGAAGCCCTTGAACAAAAATACGAGGCACATCTCCTAGAAGAAAACTCGGATGATTCAGTCCGCAGCTACAATGCTCGAGATGGACGAGACCGTTGAGTCCGTACATTTCCACTGTAGCAAGTCACTGTTCACTTTTACTGTAGCACTAGGCTAGGGAAAGTATTCACTCAGATCTGATTCTCATAGTGTTCGAATAATTCCCTTCGGTGCCCTTGTTTGTTTCCGGACCCATGAGCTAGGTCCCTATGTGTGTCCTTGTGACCTCTTATTGCCTCTATAAGGCAAGGAGGGTGTAATGTTTTGGGCGAGTCCCCAAGTAAAGTGTGTGCTTTGTGAAAATCTCTCCATGGCTTTCTAAATTCCTCTTCTTCTCAAATCTGGTAGGATCCTTCAAGAAAGGCAGCTTGGGTATGTTAGAAACGATTCCATCCTGGCATCTCTGAGTGTCTCTAGGCTCTGAAGGCAATTCCCAATTTGGCCAATCCAACATGATCACTCATATTAAAACAAATAGTGACAAATTGCGTCTTAAGAAATCCATACTAGAGTACAACGAGATTCTCCTGCGTTTACAAGTATAAACACATCCAAATACGACTTTGGGAAAAGAGAATGGTGGGACAAAGATAAGGGGCATTTTATTTAAATCAAAAGATTGACATTTAGCAACTTTGAAATTGGGATCGAATGGAAATGGAAATGCAGAAAATTAGAACTCCAAAAATAAATATTGGAAATGTACTCTCTCTCGACATGCAGAGCCTCCCTCTACCAACAATAGTAGTTTTCATCACATCTGTTTCTGAACCCTAATTTTCACTTCTAATCCCATCTCTTTCCTGTGCAACCTTGTAGTTGTCGTCTACCCCTTTCCTTTGCAATCGTAGTTCCGTTTTTTTGCTTCGTTGGTGCCTCGGTGCATTTTCTTCACTAACAAGCTTCCATCCCAGTTTCTGCGGTGAATTTTCGTTTACCGACTTGACCTTCCCCGTAATATCTTCTATAGAATTCTCTTAGTCCAACCAAATTCTCTGCTGTATTGCATGACGATGGTGTAGCTTTTGCATGATGATGGTGTTGCTTTTGCTCCTGTCAATTATCTCAGCCATCAATTCCACTTGCTTCTAACCTTCTTAGCTACACAATTATGATCGTTACCTATTCATTGAATTACCCCAATGTATCTATCAGTTTCGTTAATTCTCTATCAATCACATAGCCAATAATCTACTACTCTTTGCATGCCGACTACAGTCCTTACCTCCTCTATTTTCTGAATTGAGACTATCATGATGGACTATCCCGCACAGGAAGAGAAAGCATGCCTTGCTGCCCTCTATAACCGATTGGGTCGATTATGGTCAGAGCAGGAAATCGATACTTGGGATGAGTCGCCACCCCTGGAAAAAATCCAAGAATGTCGAAGGATATTAGTCAGTAAGGTTTTCTCAAACTCCCCTATTAATCTACCAGCATTCCAGAATACAATACAGCGTGCTTGGCATACAGATCATGTGCAAATCACTCAATAGGAAATGGATATCTATGTGGCTAAATTCAAGTTAGAGAGTGATAAACGGAGAGTAGAAGAGGGAGGACCTTGGCGATTCTCTAATAATTTGGTGATTTTTCAACCCTGGAAGCCGAATACTTTTCTCCACTATTATGATTTTTCCAAATGTGTATTCTGGGTTCAACTATTTGGCCTTCCCCTAGAATGGTGCACAACTCGATGTTACAGAAAGAAGAAGCATTGGAAGAATGCTGGAAGTTAAGTTTGATACCAAAGACGGAATAACTTCAAAAGTGGGTCGTGTTAGGGTAGAACTTAACCTAAGTGATCCTTTAAAAACAGGGCAACTGATTCGTATTGCAGGCAAAGCACTATGGCTAGACTTCCGATACGAATGGCTTCCCCATTTTTGTTATTCATGTGGATTAATGGGACATTATGCCATGTACTGTCCAACCATACCTTTTACTGAAGCCAAGATGGAAGGTAAGGAGAAGATGGCCTTCGGTCACTGGTTGCGAGCTGAAGTTAATCAGAATAGTCCGTACATGAAGACTTTCTATGAAGGCAGCCCTCCCTCTGATGAAATCGATGACGTTATCCCATAAACTCCTCCCTTCCTAACATCTAAAGTACCCACTCTACCTCCTCCTGAAGAAGTCACCTCAGAGGTAGATTATCAGGTAGTCGCTAAAAGTAGGAATGTAATTACTACTGATAAGATCCCAGTCTCATCAAAACAGAAAGGTATCCAAACAGTCTATCATGAAAATGAGTCAAGTATCTCAATTATACCAATGGACAAAAGTGAGCCAAGGCACCAATACTTACCTCTTGTAGAAATAGGGAATGATGTAAAGCCGAAATATGATTCTATTGCTCTTCCTCCTCCCTTGACAGCTTCCACCGAAGGTGCTCTAGTCCCGGTCCCTGCTATGCACAACGTCCAACAAGAAACGACTCAACGACTTGGGAATGCCAAGAAGATAAAACCTTCTCATATTGCTACTAAGATAGGGACATCGAAGAGACTCAAGCGATATAATCCATATGACTCAAGATCTCACGAATTGGACTATACTGATGACATTCATTTACTGGATACTCTTGTCTTAACGGCTGAAGAAGTCAGGAATTGGGTTGAGGTGGCTTGCCCTAAAAAGCCACCGGTAGCAAAATGAAGCTCATATGCTGGAACTGTTAGGGACTAGGCTCTTTCCTAATGGTTCAAGCCCTAAAGGCCCTAGTGGTCAAAGAGAGGCCGGATGTACTTTTTTTGATGGAAACTAAGAACTAAGAACTGTTTCTTTCCAGAATTCAGTGTAAACTTTAGTTCACTAATTCTCATATCGTTAATCCAGTAGGCACAGCTGGAGGTTTGGCCATGTTTTGGCATTCTCACATATCTCTACAAGTGGAAATTACTACTTCTGACTTTATCGATTCTATATGTACAGAGCCAGGGAGAGGAACAACTATGAGACTGACCTGTGTACATGCTCCAGCAACTCCTCATTCACGTCAGCCCTTTTGGGCAGCACTCCATCGAATTGCATCCATCAACTCTTTACCTTGGATTTGCGCCGGGGACTTCAATGAAATTGCCTATCATTGGGAGAAAGTAGGTAAGCACCCCCCTGATTTTTTTTCGAATGCAATCCTTTAGAGAGGTATTACATGATTGTGCATTGATGGATATCGATAGCAAGGGATGCACATTTACCTGGATGAATAACCGTGAGGGGAATGATTTGGTTAAAGAGAGATTGGACCGAGTTCTTTGCAACTGGAATTGGAGGATTGCTTTCTCTGAGGCAGAAGTCTGCGCTTTACTAGCAATGGGTTTGGATCACAGTCCTCTGGTATTTTCTACTGATGCCAGAATGCGCAGAAAAGGGAAGACCTTCTACTTCGAAGCTTATTGGTTGCAGCATCAGGATTGTCAAGATGTCATCGACACAGCTTGGTCTTCAGCTCGAGCTAAGGGCTATAACTTGCAAAAAATATTAAAACGGGTTAGTTGGGCTCTTCTGAAGTGGAGTAGAGCCACTTTTTCTAAAGCAAACGAGCAGATTATATCTTTACAGCAACAACTTCAGGTGTTAACCAATCAGACCAGCACTACATTAGATAAACAGCAAGTCAGTAAGCTGAAAGGGTTACTCCACAATGCATGGCAGCAAAAGGAACAGTACTGGGCGATGCGATCAAGAATTAATTGGCTCTAGTGGGGTGATAAAAACACTAAATTTTTTCACGCCACTACTATTCAAAGGCGAAACAGAAACATAATTAGGATGCTACTAAATGAGAACCAAAGATGGGTTCGAGATGATCAACTACTCAAAGACATAACGCTGGAATTCTTCTCTAAGCTCTACAAATCATAAGGTTATCATGACTATGGGCCTATTCTCGAGAAATGTGAGTGTGTTGTGACAGATGCTATGAACATGCAACTTATTTCAACTGTTACCCGAGAGGAAGTTCGTCTCGCTGTTTTTCAGCTGGGGAAATCCCGAGCCCCCGGTCCCGATGGTTTTAATGGCCTGTTTTACCAACATCACTGGGAAATCTTAAAAGAAGACGTTTTTTCCTCGATGCATCAGTTTTTTCAATCTGGTTTGATGCCCCCCGAACTCAACAGATCATTATCACACTCATATCGAAAGCCCCTAATCCAAAATGTCTAGATCAATACCGACCCATTAATCTTTGTAATTATGCCTATAAAATAATTTCCAATGTGCTCGCCAACAGACTAAAGCATTTCCTTCCTGACATCATTTCTATGGAACAAATTGCATTTGTGAGTGGCCGTCAAATACAAGACAATATCTTAATCGTGCAGGAGATTCTACATCAGCTGAAGACGAGAACTAGAAAGAAAAAATTCCAGGCTGTTGTCAAGATGGACATGAAAAAGGTGTATGACCGTGTTGAGTGGGACTTTCTTAACGACTACCTGTCCATGTTAGGTTTCCATCCTAATTGGGTTCAGTGGACTATGCAAAGGCATCACTACCGTTTCCATAAGTGTCAAATTTAATGGCGAACAGCTGCAATACTTCCAACCGACATGAGGGATTCGACAGGGAGATCCTTTATCACCCTATCTTTTTATTCTAATGGTGAACATGTTGACTACTCTCATCTATCAAGCTCTCCATACGGGAAATCTTAAAGGTATCCAACTAAATAGATGGTGCCCAACTCTGACTCATTTGTTTTTTGCCGATGACGCTATATTCTTCCTAGATGGGTCAATACCGAAATGCCAAGAACTAGCCAATATTCTCAATCAGTATTGTCTCGCTACAGAACAGGCAATCAACTAGAATAAGTCGGGTATTTTCTATAGCAAAGGTTGCCCTTTGCACAAGAACTTCGAATCCCGGTATTAGCTAAAATTGGAAAATACCTTGGTATCCCGTCGGACTGGGGAAGATCTAAACGAGACATGTTTGCTTGGATACTCGGGAAAGTCAATGCCAAACTAGATGGTTGGAAAGAGAGTATCATCTCTAAGGGTGGTAAGGAGATTCTTATTAAAAGTGTAGTGCAGGCAATACCTCAATACGCTATGTCTATCTTTAAAATCCCTGTTTCGCTTTGCAAGTCCATTGAAAAAAAGATAGCACGTTTTTTGTGGCAAAATGATAGCAGAAAGTCTGGCATCCATTGGAAAAGCTGGGAAGTAGTAAAGACTGGAAAGGATCTCCTTAGGTAACATGCTATTTAGGTAACATGCTAGGCGACTACTGCAACAGCCTACTACTTTATGGGCCAAACTTTTCAAAGGTCTGTATTTTCACTCAGGGGACTTCCTAATAGCCCCAAAAGGTACTCGCTCTTCCTGGGGTTGGCAAAGCATACTTGTTGGACGGGATTCGATTTTACCTTCGATTTAATGGTCAGTCGACGATGGATCTAGTATCAAGATTAGAGAGGACCGATGGCTCCCTAAAGGTAAAATTAGAGGAATAGCTGCTATACACGAAACTCAAAAGGTTGCTGATTTGATTGACACAAATACTCACCTATGGAATATGAACTTACTGAATCGTTTCTTTGATGGTGAGACTATTGTAGAAATCATTAAGATCCCTATTAGACCTCATTATGTGTCAGACAAGATCATTTGGCCGTGTACAACTCAAGGAGATTATACTGTGAAAAGTGCGTATTCTGTTCTCAGGCATGTTCCTTCCACTACATCTGTAACTAAGGCATCTTCCTCATATCAGCCACCACAATACCACTGGAAAAGAATTTGGAAACTCCAAATCCCTCCTAAGGTTAAAATTTTCCTTTGGTCTCTATGCCAGAACGCCCTTCCCATAAAGGACAACCTATTTCGCAGGAAACTTTGTCCCAATCCTATCTGTACCCTCTGCTCAACCCAGCAACTCAAAACTTCAGTGCACCTCTTTTTATTATGCCCATGGACCTCCCAGGTCTGGTCCCACCCCCAGATCAGCGTTCCTATACTACCAGCAGATATTACTCGCATAGAAGACTGGCTAGCTACTCTATTTGTTACAAGACATACGTTACCTGGATTTGAGCTCATCGCCATACTGCTGTGGCAAATTTGAAAGTCCCGCAATCGGTCCATATTCTGCCAACAGACTCCTGCTCCTTGTCACGTTGTTGCTGAAGCACGTAGCCAGGCCCACACAGCTGCAATTTCTCCTATTCCTACTAATCGCAATCATCCAGATCTGGATAGCTTATGGTGGCCCCCTAATCCCGGCGTTCTGAAGATAAATATTGATGGGGCTTTCAAGCCAAGAAGTGACCACGGATCAGTTGCCTACCTTTGTCGTGATCAGAATGGCCATATCATCGAAGGATTCACAAAGACAGTACCTGCATCTTCGGCTTTGCAGGTGGAGGTTCAGCTCGTGTTTCGCCCTTCATCATTTGATCCACGCCAACAAGACCTCTGATTCCCTTATCATCGAGTTTAACTACCTTGTGATGGTTGAAGCGGTGAATGATCCTCAAATGTTGCCATGGGAGGTTCGTCCTCTGCTTGCCGAAGCTGCTGCCCTGCTCCCTCGTCTCGCTCAGTCGTGCGTTAGGTTTTGCAGAAGAGATGCCAATGCTGCTGCAGATTGGGCTGCTAAGGCGCATAACAATGGTCTTTTGATGCCTTCTTGGGCTTTTTTTCCCTTCTCCCTTGTTAGACATTATAACCTTTGATGCCTTTCAAGCAGGTTGTAATGTTCATTTCAACTAATATATTGCCTTCTTTTCGACCAAAAATAAATAAATAAATAAATTTTATCTTTTTCTCTTCTTCTTTTTTTCATCTTATAATTTGCAAAGATAATATTGGGGATTTATGCTTGGATCTCAGCTCGTGACTTATTGAATACTGAATTGCCACGTCAGCTCTTTTTAATGAAAATCAACCAGAAGAATTATATTGGAATTTTGCATAAAGGTTTAGGAGTAGAATGACAAAAACAAAAAGTTTAGGATAAAATTAATATATGTAAAGTAAATTTATAACTGATTAATTAATTTTCTTTTATTTTTTCCATCCTAAATTTCCCCCCAAAAAAAAAAAAAAAAAACAAGTTCTAGGCTTACATGATGCCCATTCACACAGATCGACAAAGTAAGGTCATATAGTCTCCCATTCCCACGAAGAGAACAGACCATCATCATAGTCCACGGCCCAAAGTCCAACAAACGAAATCCGAAGAAAACTGGTGAAAAGAGTTGAATTTTACACGCCATAAGTTTGGTATTCATCGTTTTCAAGACCCCATCCACGACTTCGAGATCCCACATTTGCAAAACTTGCCAAAACACTTCATTCATATGAAAGAGAAGTCCACTTCCGCTGTCTTCTTTCATCGAAAGACAGCTAACCTAAGCGGGACTTTTGTCATACATCGGATTGAGACTTAAGATAAGAGTTGGTGTCTTTTCCAGATATTTCTTTCAGCTTCTGTCTGGTGGCTTGTGGGTCTGGGGATGATCCACATTCCACCAGCTTCATCAAGCTCTAGCTTCGCCTTTCATCATGCTCAGTCAAGCTTGCTCCCAGCGACATCCACGACGAACCTGTACCTAACGTCGTTCTTCTCGAGCCTCTCGAACGCGGCGTTGATGTAGTCCATCTTGATCACTTCGATTTGGGAGGTTATCCCCTTTTCCTCGCAGAAATCGAGCATCTCCTTGGTCTCCTTTATGCTCCCTATGAAGCTCCCCGTGATCGCCTTCCTACCTGTAACCAGAAGACTCAAATTGTTACTTAAAGTGTGTAACTCTTAAACCACACGTTTATTTATCAATGTAAATGTTTAGAATATATGACAATTGTCAAAAAAAAAGAAAAATTTGACATTGTATCAAAGCAAGTCTCAAGTTCAAATCTCTCTAGACTTTTGTTCATCTCTCCTATTATACAATTCCACCACTTTAAATTTATGCCAGAATCCAACATATATGTTGAAGGGGAATGTTAAACTATTTAAATATTAAATTATGCATTCATCTATCAACTTCAAATCCACGTTCATGAAAATCCATAGTCCATCAGATCAAGAGGGATTCATTCAATCCTAGGGATATAGACATAGGTCAGCCTCACGAGTCGAGTTTAGTGTATTTTAACTTGACAAATGTAAGTCATACTCGTTATATGTCTCGTCCATAGTCACCACACAACTCAATATTTATAATATGAGAAATTTCCCTATTATCTCTTAAGGAAAATTAAAATTCAAGTCAACCAGCTCTTATCACTCTCGTTCCAAAAGAGCAAAAATAAAGCCTGACTTCTTTATGCAAAATTAAATAAAAGAAGAATACTGAGTCTGCTTGGAATGGCTTTTACTTATTATTGTGTCTTTTTTAACAAATTTTTGTGGTGCACGTATGTTTCATTTTTAAAATTCTAATTACATGAAACTTCACAGTACATAATTGTCAACACATTTATTTGCAAAATATTTTTTTTCACAATTTCTTAAAATTTGAAGAGCATTTTAAAATTGAGCAAGAAAGTTAAAAAAAAAAAAGTTGCTTTTTTACTTTTGAGAAGTAGGTACAAACATAAGATTTGACTTATTTTAGAATTTTTTCTACAGACTTCTGCAAATGATGTAGTGAATGAAACCAATTTTGGAAATTTCATTGACTTAATGGGTTGGTGAGAGAGAGAGAGAGAGAGAGAGAGAGTTGTTTTATCATACCACCCATGACCACAGGGGTGAGGAACTGGAGAGGAGTGTTGATCACACCAAGCAAGATCAGCTTGCCATCAAGCTTCAACAGAGAGAGGTAAGGCTCAAGAGGGTGAAACACAGGCACTGTGTCAATGATATAATCGAGTGAATCAGCAGCCTCCTTCATCCCAGTCTCGTCGGAGCTCACCAAGTACGCATCAGCGCCAAGATGGTCCAATGCCTCCTCTCTCTTCCGGTCAGACGAGCTTATCACGGTCATGTGGTGTCCCATGGCCTTGGCAATCTTCACCCCCATGTGGCCGACCCCGCCCAGCCCCAGTATTCCTCCTCTCAGGCCGCTCTGCTTCAGCCCGAAGTGGTTCAGCGGACTATACACCGTGACCCCCGCACATAGAAGCGGCGCCGCCTGCTCCGATGATATCCCATCCGGTATTTTAACCAGGAATCTGAATTAAGAAAATCTAATGTGGATCACATTCGACTCTCCACTAATATATTGATACAAAACGCAAGGGTTGAGGCTGAATTGTTCCATCAACGGGTCCTAAATTTGGTTCTTCAGAGTTATATTGGTCTAATGACTCTATTCCTTATGTCAGTATTCATGGTTTATCTCCATTGTGATCCTCTGCAGACCAGAAGTTTCTAACTGCTTCAAAACAATTAAGTATCAAATAATATGTACACTATCCATCGCCCTTAGTATACGGATTCATGTATAATACCAGTATTGTCATTGATTCTGTCTACTGCATAACTCGTAAATTTAGTCTGTGATATTTTACAGCTACGGACCCTATCAGATGTAAGTAAAAAACTAAGAACCTCTATACAATAAAACAGATTCAATGACGTGGCCAAAAAAATTCAATGATGTCCCTGGCTAGTATGTGTCGGATAATAACCATATAATACTAAAAAGGAGCAACCTAAATTAATTATATCTGAGATAAACCCTCTTTAATTTTTATTTTTTCAAGATCTTGCAGCTTGCACATTTAAAATTTCTTAAATTTGAAAAAACACCTCAAATTTTTGTACATAAAATTGTTCATGCATAAACCTGTATGTATATTTTTATAATATCCCAGAGTTTAGATTGTATTCAAGTTGGGACGGTAAAACAAAAAGATGCCTTTTTGTTTATGAAAACTACCGGAATTAGATTTTTACATATTTTACTAGTTCTTTCCGATTTTTACAGGCACATTTGGCAACTTTTTGCTAGTGGGAGACAAAGGCAATTGTTTTCCGACCAAAAAAAAAAAGACAAAGGCAATTGATTCCTTCTTTTTCTGGTGAAGCAGATGCACTTACTTTTGAGCAACGACCATCTCTCCGGCAAAGCCACCTTGGGTTGGCTTCCCGTCAGTGTAAACATCGTTGTAAGACCAGATCTTCTTGCTGCAGTATTGCTCGATGTCGGATTTGCACGGCGTGCAGTTTCGGCAACACCCCACGAGGACTCCGACGCCGACCCGGTCCCCAACTCTCAGACCAGTCACCTCTGATCCCACCTCCAGCACCTCCCCTACAACCTCATGGCTGCAAACAGATGAACCAAACATTGATGGATAACATGTGTAGACTGTAGTTTTATCAGAGAGAGAGAGCAACAAAGATGTGATTTATGTACCCAGGGACCATGGGGTAGCGAGACATGCCAAGGTCATTCTTGATCTGGTGAATGTCACTGTGGCAAATCCCACAGTAGAGCACCCTGATGTAAGCATCTTCAGGACCCGTGCTCCTGCAATCAAACACAGGCAAACAACCGCAGATCCGATCCGTTAGTGTCTCAGCTCACATCTATCGCTTCAAGTCCTGAAAGAACAAAGAAAGGGCTGAACGGAAACTCGAAACCCTGCCTGAGATCGTAAGTGTAAGGCGCGAGAGTCCCAGAAGGGTCTCTGGCAGCCCAGCCGGTGGTCTTCCTCTCCGCGTCGACACTGCCCATTTGCCCAGTCTGAGCGATGATTGAGGAGAAGCTGATTGATTGGTGGGAAATGAACTGATGGGCCAAAGTACATATACAGGAGAGAGATGAGGACGATGGAGGAGAGAGAGTCAAAGGTGTCGGAAGCCTAAGGTTGACATCTCAGCCAAGATGCATAGGGACAAAGGTTGGGGTAGGTGAAACAGCCGCGAAAGATCTTCTCGTCGCTTCTCTATGAAAACATGACAAGTGTCCAAAGATTTAAGAAAATATCGAGTCATAAGTTATCCGTGCTTCTAGAAGGATCTAAAATATTCATATCTTGCATGACAATAGATATACTATTACTAATTTTCAAACTCATTGATAATAAATTGCATTCAATTTAACATTTTTTTTTCATTTCTTTGTAGTATTTTTCATAAACTAGATCACACTCGACGTGATTTGTTTAGATCAATAATAGGTTTGTATGTTATATGTACATCCTAAAAATTCAGGTTTTGATTTCGAACGGATAAGTTGGACCTTTTGTCGACGTAACTATAGTACTTTTTTTGAGATGGTCACTTATGAGATAACTAGTATATCGGTGAAGCCGTTAAGTGATTTTAAACGCAATAGACTTGAGAATTTGACCAGGATTCAACTGCTCGACCGTGTTAGTCTATAAGGGTCATTACGGCATAGATAAAAATTGATCAGAGAGTAGAGATAAGTCGATTTGACTGAGATATGTGGCTAAACATGGGTAATTCCACTAATTTGCAAAATTCTTGTCAATCGGCACTAGACTGATTTTTTTGTCGTTTTGGCGCATTGTGTCTATATTTGAAACATTGAGATTTTTACGACAACCGAGAGTCGACAATGTGTCAAAGAGGTACGTGTGGCTCAAAGAAAATCGACCACGGGTCAATTGTACCAAAAATTCCTAAAAGTTATCCGGTAGGTTAAGTGACGCTAAAATCACGTCAAATTGAAATTAACCGCAAAATTAAACTCGATTTTAGAAATTGAAAGTTATGTCATGTCAAAATTCATTTTAGAAATGTCGACTTATCCTCCGAAGATTTTTCGGAGATTCCGAGATTTTTCTGGAAAATCGATTCGGACAATACGAAAATTCGATGGATTCATTTGAAGGAAATTTTGACTTCTAAGTCGAGCTATTTAACAATGGGGACTTGTAGAAATTTTATGGACATTTTTCCTTGTTAAAATTTGATGTCGATTTGGGAAATTTCATGATGAAATTGAAGTCAAAATTAGGAAATTTGGAGCTTTGGTTGGTGAGTGGCATTTTTGGCATCAAATTGGATAATTTGTGGAGTTATTGTCCGAGAGTATGTTAAAGAAACAAAAAGAATTTGTACATAAAGTTGTTGGGACCAAATTTGGATTAATGTAGGAGGTTTTCTTTAATTTTCTTCCTCTCCTTTGGTCCCACATGCACTCTCTCTTTCCCTCCCTCTCTCACGCACGTTCTTCCCCTAGCCAACGTCCCCTGCCAATGCGGTCTCCATTTGCTTTTTCTTTCCTTGGAATTTGAGGTCCATCCTCTCCCACACGTCTCTCTCTCTCTCCCCATCTCTCTCTCGCACACCTTGGCTGACATCACCCCTTTTCCTCATCCCTTCTCTTGATTTCTTTTCTGCCTTTTTTTTTCTTCTGCTTTTCTTTTTCTTTGTTGACCTTGTGGCATCCTTCTCCATTGACCCTTCTCTCTCGCACACCCCTGGACCACGTTCCTCTCTCCTCCTTTTTCCTTTTTGCCGTGTCTCTGCCCGGTTCATCAGCGGCTTCATCTTCATTTATTTTTTTGGTTCTGTGGAAGACGGCAGCAGGCCATCGATGTCCCCCTCTCCTCACCGAAGCAGCCCTGATTTTTACCTACAGCTGCCACCTCGCGTCCCCTGTGGAACAGCCCCGCCATCAGCCACTGTTTCACTTCCGTGGAACCGAAACAGCGTGGCCAGCAGTGCAGGAGCAGAATTCCAGTCAAGCCGTGGGCCTTGCGGGGCCGATTTTGGCCCGTTCCGAGCCCCTGTCGGCTGCCACCGCTTTGGGATTTATCGATTGCTGTCGTGTCCCAGTAGATTTGAACCGAGCAGATCACAAATTAAGTGAGTTTAGCTCACTAATCCCTTATTAGTCAGTTAATGATGCTTAGGGGTTGTTTAGATTAAATTAAAAATGTTTAGATTGATAGATTATATTAAATTAGTTAATTTAATTATTTGCCAATGTATGTTAGGTAGTTAGTTAGTGTACTTAGCAAGTAGACACGCATTATTATTTATTGAATGAAACTTGAAATTTTTCCTGTTCCATTTTGGCTTCTAATTAGGCATTATGGGCATAAATTGGATTTATTACATTTATTTAATAATTTCCATAATATTTATTTATTTATTTATTTTTCGAAATTAAGCCGGGATAGTTGATGACCGAAATTTTATACTAACTATTGTGGTGTAGTCTGTTTATTTATTTTAACTCTAAATTGTGTTGAATTGATTTAATGGTGATTTTATGATTTTATTCATAAATTAATTTCAGTAATTAATTGGAAAATCACTGGGTGTTGGTTTACAGCGCCAAAAATATGTTATGGGCTATTGAAACCGGTGGGATGTTCAAAAAGTGAAATTATTATATTTTGATTAAGGCCGATCGTGTATCCACACACAGCTATTTTTATCGGAGTTAATAACAAATTGTGAATTGATTGAATAATCATGATAGTATACTATATCATCCTACAAGCTCTGATATGTTAACTTAGCGAAAGTAGTATACTGGTGTACTATATCAACCTACGAGCTCTGATATGTCAACTTAGTGCGAGCATTACACTTTATCAGCTTAGAGTGAGCATTAAGGCTATACTATATTAGCTACCGACAATATGTCAGCTTAGCGAGAGTAGTATATCGATATATTATATCAGCCTGAAGGCCTTAATATGTCAATTTAACAAGAGTAATATACTTAAACTTATCAGCTTAATGCAAGCTATACTATTTATTTATTAGCTTAGAGTGAGCAGTCCCGATATAGTTGGATTTTATATATAGTATTAATTGAATTGACCATGGGATGGTCCGATGACATGAAATTGACTAGGTTGATTGATCGATGATTCAATCTGAGTTCTGAATTGACGTGATGACGTAATTCAATGATTGGTTAATGTGATTTGAGGCATCTGTAAATGATATTGATTTGCATGATGGAATTGAGACCAAGGTAATTCCTCTGACTCGTGGTTGTGTTTATGTAGCCCTTAGGGCATATTTTCTTACTAATCGGGTCTTAGGGGTCTTGCTGAGACATTGTCTCACTAGTTATTGCATAACATTTTCAGGTCCCTAAATGGCAGTCATGGAGGACTGGAAGTACCGGAGTCTAGGAAAGTGGAGATCGAAGAATCGGCGAATTTGTCTAACTAGTGGGTCATAGGATAGTTCCCATTTTGTTGAGCCATCCTTCTGTAAACAACCTAGTTGTGTGTATAAACCTAAAGTGTTTAAAAATGCTTGTTTTGATGGTGATTTGTTGTCCTACTTTTCTATCCCATTGAATTGTTGTATGGGGATAATTTATTAATTGCTTCCACATGCGTATTAAAATGAATGGGTTGGCGATGTGTCATGGGACGTCGCTATTTAATCAACCAAAGAGGGATGGGCACGTGCTCGGAGGATCAGGGTGTGACATTATACACATTAGGTTTTGCATACTAAGTACTATGGCCAACTTTAGAGAAAAGAGCAGTATGGAGCTTGGGAAATGGAGAATAGGTAAGTTTTTGGAAAGACAATTGGATTCCAAGGTTGGAGCCACTCCACAACATGGTTACTTCCCTTGTGAAAATTTTTATAATTATGTGCATAATGGGATTGGAAGTTTCCACTTTTTCCTAGGAATCTTATCAAAAGATGTAATCCGTAGAATTTGGGCTATCAAACTCCTAATAGCCTCAGATGGGAAAGATAGTCTTTTGTGGAAAGGTAAGAGCAAGTGATCTTTCTCTGTCAAGCTAGTGTCACGGTTCATAATTCTCCCATACTCATGAACACTTGTGGATGGAGTTTGGGGTTATTAGGTGAAAAGTGAGTGATGTAGAGGGGATGAATACAGCTGGTCTTGGGAGTGGCATTGGGATGATTGATGTTAGGAGTTCTAGGATTGAACAATTATATCTTTATGGAGCTTTGGATGTAGAGTTGGTATCCTATGTACAAACTAGTCGGGAGCTGATATCACTCTCTTAATAAGGTCATGGTAAACCAAAACTAGCTGTGAGCCTAAAGTGATCCATCGTTTTGCTCAATAGACTAGTTGTTTGAGCTAAGCTGAGCGTGGTATGATTTGATATGAGGAAGCTATTCACTATATTGTTCTTTGGAACACCTATAAACATAAAGTTAGACTAGTGTTATCTACTCACTAGTCACTGCAAGGGCTATTCCGTGGCCAAGAAACTGTTGACCCATGATAGATGGTCTCAGAGCAAGATCTCTCAAATAAGTGAGGTGAGTTGGAGAAAACCTATGGTCTAACCAATTCTACGAGGGTAGAGAATGAATTTCTAGGGCAAAAGGTGCTTGGACAAAGTGTGGCTCTTGATAAGTTTCTACGATGACAATGGGGGCATAAGAAAGAACCAATTGCTCATTGAATAGGGAAAAACGTTCCTCAGTCAATGGGCGAATCTCAAGAAGAGGTATGTTGCCACATTTTCAACAAGGAAAGAAAGCTTCATTGGTTTGCTAGGATCAAGAAAGGCTTAGTAGGTGAAATATGGTGCTACCAAAAGATGTGATTGGCGAAAAATGCCAAACTTTCTTGGGAAAGCACGAGTGATAGAAGGAGCCCGAACAACTACAATCAAAAGAAGCTACCCATGGATTGGCTTGTTTTGTTGGGTGAATGTTGCCATTTGATGCATGATCCATAGTGACACATCAACAATTATGAAAATGCAAGAAAACAACAAAACAATGCACAATAAGGGCATTGTGGAATTGAGTGGTGGAGAACATAATGGTCCACAATTCTACTGTATTCATGAACACTTGTAAGTAGAGCTTGAGGTTATTCGGAGAAGAGTGAGTGATATAGAGAGAATGAATACAACTGATTTGTAGGAGTAGCGTTAGGTCGATTGGTGCTAAATATTTTAGGATCAAACAATTATATTTATAACGGAGCTCTAAAGGTGGGGTTGACCTCTCGTGCACCAATTGGTTGGAAGCCGATACTACTATCCCGATGAGATCATGGCAAACCGAAACCAGTTGTTAAGGCTAAAATGATATGTTGTCTTGCTCGAGGAACTAAATGGTTGAGCTAAGCTAAGTGTGGTACTATCCGATACAAGAAAGCCATTCGTTGTATTATTCTTTGAAACAACTATAGAAGAAAGGCCAGCTTGATGTTATCCATTCACCATACGTCACATGGGCTATTTCGCAGCCAATGAACTGCTAGCCCATGACACCAACATGTGAAATTATCAAAGGGATCAACAATCAAGAAACTAATAGCATATGGCCCCCTTATATGGAAGTGGAGAGGACCTCAATGTATTAGAACATTCCTTTAGCTAGCAGCACATAAACGTTTATTAACCAATGAATTGAGGACATCTCGCAGTCTGGGAGGTAATCCTTACTATTTGCATTGTGAATTTTTAGTGGAAACAATATTGCATGTTTTGTGGGATTGTCTAATTATTCAAAACATATGGATTAACCTCGTCCCACACAACCTAACTGACAATGGAAGATTCAACTTCCGTTATGATTGGAGTATTACTTTCAATGCGAGTATATAGTTTTTTGGCAATAGTGAAACATATCACTCTTCCAAGAAAGCTTTGTTTTCTCCTTCCAACATTGTACAAGTAATCCAATCACACACAAAGGAAATCATAGCTTTGCCCATGATCAACTTGTTTAAAAGTGGATCATGTACTTCTCCCCTTATGGTCACCTGAGATCCTCCACCTCCGGGATGGATCAAACTAAATACCAATGGAGCATCTAAAGGTAATTTGTTGAAATTGTTTGTTTTTCACAAGCTATGTAGCTAGACTTGCGACACGTCATTTCTTAAAAATAGGAGCCGAAGGGTTATTTCAAAATGAAGGGGAAAAAAACATTGTTTAAAGAAAAATGCTAGCTATTTGATTTTACCTCATTTGTTGAAATTTTTGTTTGTCTTCACAAGCAAAACTATGGGAGTTGTAGTTGGGACTTACCATCGCAAAGCAACATGGTTTCCATAGCCTAATTATTGAGATGGACTGCAAAATTATTATCGAACTTGTTAACCAAGATAAAATAGTAAATAATACTGAATCAGCATACTTAAGAAAATCCGATGACTACCAGCTTTAATTTTGAGTTTAAATTATATCATATTTTTCATGAAGGCAATTGGCTTGCTAATATACTTGCCAATGTTGGCATAGCAAAGCAATTGGATATCAAGTTCTACTTGTAGTCACCTAGAGAATTATCTTCTGTTTTTCTTAGTGATAAAGTCGAGATTGTAGACTTTTGACATTAATTTTTCTTAATTTTGTGCCTTGTGTTTACCCAAAAAAAAAAAGAAGGATTTTTCTATTTTTTGTGGACGATGTATGTTATTTTTCATGAAAAATCCCAAAATTGCCACACATGTAATATTTGAGATTTTAGATACTAAAGAGCATATCACACCTTTTATGTCCGTACCTTAAATTACAACGCACTCATTTTATTCCAACCATGGGCCAACCTTATTTACTTTAAACTATTTGTTACTCTAGACGCTGAAAATTATATCTGTTAGTCTTTTTTTGGGTTTCTTGTATTAAATATGCTCATAACAGGCCTTGATCATAAATATTTGAGGCCAAAACATAGCAGGCGACAAAATACAAATTACAAAAAGCGCAATATACATAGAAATGCATGCCTACGTTGGTACCCATGTTGAATTTCAAGGTCAAAATGTGTCAAGAGCAGAGGAAGACCGAGGGCTCTCGGCACGCAATCGTCGCCTCACGTGTCGACTTCCAAGGAGTTGTGCCCGAACTCTTCTTTACCATGTTCGTATGATCCAAGCGCGAATTAAAATCTACGATTGTTTTTTTCTTCATAGAAAATGAATAAGATCAAATCCAGATTTTCATTTTTCACTTAGACCAAGCCCACAGGGAAAGATCCATCCCAGCCATCGGTCATATGGACTCACATTATGAACGGTTACGATAAAGTTCAATATTTCATCATTTCATCATTTCGCTTATGCTTTCTATTAACTTCGTTAATCATTACTTTGCCCTCATATTGTCCATGCATGCCTAAGGTTTCCAAGAAACGAAACAAAGACACGGTAACGTTATCGGACAGTACTAGAACGACTGACTCAGCGTCGGCAATTCATGCAAATTGATTAGATTTTGATACTAGCATGGATGGCTCTTGCCTCAAGATCTCTCAAGCCAGAGGGGAAGACGATGCTCCCCCAGGCCTTTGATAGATTTGCAGTTGATGGATGATACAGATGCATCGGTACTTCGAAGGTATGATGCAGTTTTAGCAGATTTCACATCATGTGGCACGACTCAAGAGACAGATTCCAAGAAAGCATATCAAATTGCACTAGCTAAACTTACAGTAAAAATGAACATGGTTAAAAGGTCTTTTCTTGTGTAGGCAATTATCAATCTGAGATTCCTCTCCAGAGGGCTTTTCTCTTACAGTAAAAATGAACATGGTTAGAATCTTGCCGACCTGTAACTAGCAACCTAGGTGAAAATCCCACGCGTTGCAGGGGGCTTTTCTCTACCAGAACTGCCTCCAGAGAAATCAATTGGTGGTACTAGCTATACAATGCGTCGTAAAAAGAGTTCATACCAGAGGTCTTGTTCTTGATCCTCCAAATGAGCATATATCTCGAAATTGCATACTACCTCCTGCGTTGAGAATGTTCAAAGGATGGTAAGACTCTAAGGACCTCCACATCAGATTCGTATCCCAATGCCGAATCAATCAAAAAAATAATACAGCACTGTCCACTGCCGTAGCAAATGAATCATATTTGCTAAGAAAATAAAACTGCTCATAGTCAAAACTCTTGGCCACTACCCCTTAACACTTCAATTAACTCACAGGAATAGCTTCTCCCTGTGCTAATATGCCGCTAAAGATTAGTCTAACTGCTTCATTTGCTTGAGGAGTACCATCCAATCTGACAAACTTCATCTGCCGAGGCAACATTCATTTATCCTAGAGACAGACAACTTTGTCAACAATTTCCTCCACCATCAGTCTAACAAAACTCAGTTGACTGCTTTGAGCTCTTCCACGCCCAACCCATCATTTTAACTGAGGAAAAGCATGCATTCTCCTCACATGGTTCTTTAGTGTACTCTTTTCAGAGCCCAGAGAATGCCACTGGTCTGATATTTATGATTAACCAATCCAATGCAGAATATGGCATCATCGTAAACAAGCTTGATCCATTGGAACATTGGACTATTTCCAATGAGATTGTCATTTCAAAAAATCTAAGCTTTTTTGCATGTATGGAGGCAGCGGAGCAACCAATTCAAGAGTTTCCAGTTCTGACAAATCATATCCTGAAGATAGCTGCATATTTTGCAAAGCCAGAGCAATATTAGGCAATAGAACTTGGTTACTGTGTAGATGCAGCCGAGGTTGCTCATCAGAAATGCTTCCGTTATCCAGATCAAGGCCAAAGGGAAGAGCCCTCCCTTTAAGCTTCCTGCTAAAACTTTCTTCAGAATTTGATACTTGCCAGTTTTTGAAGTTTCTATGAGCTTGCCAGCCATACTTGTAGTCCCCAACTATTGGAGTTCCCAGTGCCTCAGCACAATGCACTCTAAGCTGTTGAGGACAAAGGTGGAAGAATTTGTCCAGAGTGGAAGTCAAGTATGTGCACATATACTGATAAGAAAAAATCTTGATTCAAGTTCTTTGTTGGGAATGTAGACATCTTGGTCATAACATACCTGATGCTTTCTTCCAGTAAGCGGTGACAGCTGTAGCCATGTATAGCCTGCATTTGATGACAATAACGTGAAAAACATGCAAGTTCACAAGTAAAGCCCTTAACTTGCTTTCTTCACTTCTATATTTTGTGATGCCGAGCATTATTTAGTATATCCAGGGCAAAGGATGTTCTCGTGGCCAAAAAAAGAAAAAAAAAGAAAAAAAGGAACGCATCCTTAAGACCTCAAGCATCTAAACATGTGGTTTGAGAGGGATCTTCTCTATTGGCAAGATAGGTCACCGGTAGTAATGACCGACTCAACTTCAAGAAACAGGTTAGAATAGAACAGATGCTAATGATATTAACAAATTTAATGACCAATAGGAAATGTGAAAGTCATTGCTTCCTTCAATCCAAGACACCTTTATGAAGGGCAAAACAATTTTCTAGGAAGCATATCACTCCAATTGTAACAAAATTCTACAAATTAATAAGATGTCTTCCAGTCAGCATCAATCACTCACCATGACGAGACTCAATCACTTCATACTCTGTTATTGCATGATAAGATGGGATCGTCTGACTGCCGTTGATAATGGTTATACGATCTGATTTTCCATTGTCCATCAGCACCTGAAAGAATGTAAAGTAATATATAGAAGTCCTTCAATGTTCGACAGAAGATGTAGTGTGACTAATGTCCTAATAGGCATAGAAAATCAAATTTTACAGTCAAACTACCATCTACACAGAAATATGCAGATAGCAGGTTGAAAATGACAAACTTGGCATGTCCTCTGCAAAATGACAAGCAATTTGAGAAAAAAGAAAGCCTACTATAATTTGCATTTCTAAGCATATGGACGCAAAACATGCATCTATGCACAAAAAAAGCAGAGACGGTGGGAAGTCTAGATGATGGCAAAGGGGTGGCACCAAAAGGCATTCAGGAAGCAAGCAAATTTCCCAGTCCTCTGCTGATTATTTTGTACTGCTTTAGTAATGCTTGTCCCATGTTTATTATAATTTAGAAATTGAAGCGAAAGTACAGTCATGAAGTAAACTTCCCTGTTCCTTTCTTATCACATCATTCGGGAACTTCTCCTGATATAACAAAATCTATTGAAATAAAGACCAATCTGGCCATGAGTCCATAAGACTCCTGTGCCATGCAACATCGTCACAGCTAGCTAGGTGCCAATTCTTTCATGCTCAAAGGAAACGTCAATTAACAAGCAAAACAAGTTTGAATAACTAAACGAAAGTACCCTTTCTGCTAAATAACAGAAAGATAGGATGCCATAAAGCAGGTTGACCAAATCATATTATCCAGAAGAAGCCATTTGCTTCTTCAATGATCAAATCCGAAGAAATTGAACAAGCTTCCAACATATAGTTCTGAAGCACCAGAACATTCCAACCTTTCCCAGTGGTGCAGAAATCACTCCCTTTGATCGCCTAGGTGATCCAATGACAAGCGCCCAATACTTCCGTTGCAATAATCTCTTTCTGCTAGCAGAATCCTGAAAAAAAGGTTCAAGAATCAGGTGACTCTTTAAGTGCTACTAGCAGTCCCCCATGAAATTACGTGTGCCTAACTGGAAGAAAAGGAAAATGGGATATTGTATGTTTCTGACATTGTTTAACGCTCCAACAGTTTTCTCACGGAATAGGGAGTGCAAAAAAGTCGCACTTGTTTGTGTCCTGCCCATCACCAAGATGCCACTGCAATCTTTGTCGAGTCTATGCACCTTAAAATGTCAAAAGAGTTTAATAAGCCATTAATGTTATCGAAGAAGCATTTCCTTCCTGTATAAATACCCTACTTGTATTACAAAACCAGAATGTTGTAAAAGTTCCACAGAGCACTAACCAGCCGAGGATTTTCTTGGTGATCATACTTCAAACAGGTGATGGCCACCTCATCGAAGCTTCTACTGATGCCTACACCACCCTGCCAAGGAAATCATTGTAGTGAGTGCTTGATTCCACATTTCTTGGAAGATAAGGGAAAGAAGCAAATGCAGAAAAGCAGCTCACTTGAACAGGCATGCCAGGGGGTTTATTCACAGCAATAATGGCATCATCCTGCACAAAGTTCAAGTGGAAAGTGAAAAGCCTAAAGCGAATTGGTGCGATCTAGTAACCAACTGAAAGACATAAGCATCTGAACCTTATGCAACACAATGCCACGAACAAAATTCACTTCTTCTGAATTGCAACGGCACTCTTGCTTCTTCGAAGGCAACTCTTTAACACTGATCGGAAGATAAATTCGATCTCCCAAATTTATTGAGTCTTTAGCTGCCACCTTCCATTATCGTTCAATATTAGAAAGACTGATCATCCATTTTATCATGTCGTCATAGACAAGTGTAGCATCTAAAAAGAAAGAATTAGTTAATGCATCACGCAAAACCTTACCCTTTTAAGACGACAATCCACCGTTTGAGTGCCAACATCAGAGAGACCACCCTCTACGAACTCTCTTCGGACCTACAGCAAGCAAACCATGAAGTCATCAAGCTTCTTTCACTATATCCTCAGTTTCTAGCAAGTGATATACCCAGCTCATTGTCACGACATTCATGTGAAATCATCAACCGAACTACGGAATTCCAATTCTTCTACTACCCAAAATCAAGAACAGTTCCACAACACAGTAGATGTCCTGCTCTTTGCAATTACACAACCCAAGAAGAATGCTAAATTCGAACTTAATTCCCCTCAAGACACAAAAGCAGTAACCCAATAGCACAAAGTCCACGAAGCAACACTCCAAATCAATAATCACATGTAAATGAACTCATCACAGCTTCTGCAGCAATGCTAAAATCTAATATTGCGCCGTCGAGCCACCAAAAATCACCTGTCTCAAGCGAAACAGCTTCTGCACAAGGCTCCGCGGCAACTCTGGACAGCACCGGAGGACCCACTTGAGCGCCGTCATCGTCGCCGCTTCACCGGGCTCCGCGCTTCCGCCCCTCGAGAGCTCTCTCCCCAAAGCGGCGCCGTCAACGACGGCACGATCAAACGGGGGCAGGGTGAGCCAGTCCCCCTGACTCTGTCTCCGCCGCGGCCGGCGCCGCCGCGCTCCCCCTCGGCGGGGGAGGCGGCGCGGGTGGAATGAGACCGCGACTGAGGAGCAACGAGGGCGGAGAGCGCGGCGGCGGCGCCACCGGGCGTTCGGAAGAGGAGGCGGCGGACGAGGCGGCGATCCGCCATCGATGGAGTGAGGAGATTAGCTTTGACGAAGGTACAAGGAGGGTTTAAGACTAGGCGGAGTTCGCATCCGTTTTGCGCTGTCAATTTGTCTTGGGTTTGGACAATTTTTCTTTTTTGAGTTAATACTCTAAAAAATTATAAACGGGTATATATGCATCAAATTTATCTTAAACTAATTTTTTGATGATGAAAAATCTTAAACTAATATTCTTATGACAAATTATAGAAAACCTCGATAAATTTTTGACAAATTTATCCCGAATTAATTTATTCGACCTTCAAAAGGCCTAAATTAATACATTTGTGATAAATATGACATTCATTAAATTGAATTAATACCACAACAAACCACATAAATTGTATAATTATGATAAACGGAAAATAAAATCCCGAACCGATTTATCAATCAATTGTCATGTGTCATTTAATTTAGTAATTTGACAATAAAATTTAACGGAAGCTATTAAAGGATAAAATTATCACAAATGTACTAATTTTGGTTAAATTTATCAAAATTGCACCAATTTGGTATTTTTTTTATGGTTAGAAAATTAATAAGAGGTAAATTTATCATAAATATACTAGTTTGAGATTTTTCAAAGTATTAATCCTTACTTTTTTGGGGGAGATTTGTAGGACATCATCGTTCGTTTAGGAATTCTTACCTAGGAAAGAAAACAATCATATTTTCTGGGACGCATCTACTACAAGGCAATGGGTTAAATATCTTAAGATACCCCATTTTCATTATTGCTGCACCCCATCTTCTCGACATCTCCCCTTCTTCGAGTATGTGTTTGTTGTCCGGTGGAGCAATATCCCTCCAAGGCAGTCCTTTCGTAGACTGCCTTTCTTAGACTTTCGGTGATCAGCTCGGAGGTGACCAATTTACTATAAACTAATTTTTTAAGCACCAAAAATACAAATCGGTACATCAATGATAGATTTACCTTTTGTTAATTTTTGTTAAATTTTATCGTTAATTTGCTAAGTTAGATAATATGTGGTAGTTAATAAGTGTACCGGTCTACAGTTTTACCTTTTGTTTATATATATATATATACAAATTTCCAACACACCTGGTTATTATTCTTCAAAGACAACTTTCCAAGACAAAGCTTACCAAACTGGTTTGACTCTTGATGGGATCTCTTTGGTCCTTTGGACATAATATTACACCCTACAGTCAAACAAGGATACAAGATTTTCATGAACACTTCATACCAACACCTCATGATATAAGGTTCCCATGCCTTATGCATTTCTTTATAATATTCAGAATCTCTTGGGTAATAGCCTAGGAGTTTGAATACAATACATCCAATAAACCGGGTGTACCAGTACTTGTCCGAAAATACAAAACAAAATGGTGGGATGGATTCAGATTTCTTGATCAAGGATCCGAAGCTGCGGTTAAAACATGGCTAAGTAGCCAGAAAACCCAAATAATCGCATCCCCATCAAATACATCATTTTTACAGGAAAAATCCATGGCAAGTGCAAGACTTGCAGCAGTCCAAAACAGAGAGGAATACCGCAACATCCTCGGGACGATGCTCTCGAAGCGGAAGAATCACAATGTGGATCTTCCAAATCTCAATACAAATCAAGACGGATCCTCCCGGTCACATCACGGTGGAAACACTAATGAAGACGACTGCTACGGGATCAATCTGGACAAAGATTAAAATTCAAAGACATCACATGCGAGATACTTTGTTACAAACAGCGCAAAGGCTACACACCGGAGCGTAGTAGACATACACTGTTCATACACTGTTCACTGTTCACTTACACTGTTCACTTTACACTGTTCAACACTATAGCACTTTCACTGTAGCACCCTCTATAAATACATCCACTCGACATAGAAGAAGGGGCTCGAAATTTTCCAGATTTCTCTCTTCTTCTTCTCCCTCTCACTTGTAACCCATCATCCCTTCCATTCCTTCCATCTCCATCCTCATCTCTTCCATCTCCAAGCTCTCTTACCTTGTATCCCTTGGTTTCAAAGTAAGTTAGTTTTCATATACATAGTTTGATACAGGGTTACCAACTTACATGATAGTTGGTTAACCATTTCTTGTAATACAAACATCAATACTCCCTGGAGTGCGGATTACCGCCCTAGTGGATGACTTGATGCTTTAGTTTCTGCATCCTTCAATACATGTAATTTCAGCTTTTCAGCTTTATATAATACAAGTTCATACCACCTTCATGGTTGGTTTTTGTTTATGCATACTCTTACTTTATATTTTATATATTATTTTCTGTCTTTACATTATTTTTAATTCTCACGATTTTATTTAAGTCATTTACTTTCTTGTTCTTATACATCATCTCTCTGCTTTCATATAGATATGTTAATCTTTATACTTCCTTGTTCTCTCATATAGTTCTCCGATCCTAACCCATTTATGGTATCAGAGCCAGTGGGAAGGTATAGATAGTCTTTGTAAAAACATACACTTAGATCGAGAGCCATTCGTTGGCATCCTTCTTGTTTCTACAGAGTGGTCCATGCCGTAAGTCCTTAAGAGGCTGTTAGACTGTTGGTTTAGCTCTGTAACGATTCTGAAGAATGAATAGTTCCGATCTTAAGTATGAGTTTACATAGAAGATCTACATCTTCATCTAGTTCTCTATCATAAATGGACTCAGATCCCAGTCCTATACATAGAGAAGAAGTAAGGATAGAAGATTTCAACAAATCTATAGAAAATTGGGAAATTCCAAAAATATAGCTTAAGGAAATATACAAGCAATCAAAATTGAAGTTTTTCAAAAAATCAGATTATGTCATAACTACTGAAGAAAGAGATGTTCCTCTTTCTAATTCTTATGAAAAATACATCTTTTGAACAAAGAGTCCATTCTAAAGCATAAACAAAAATACAACTACATTCATATAGGACTAGTCCAAGTATGAGTCAAACCTCTTACTAAAGAAGGCCTTAATACATCCATTCTCTTAGTCTTACGTGATTCACGTCTTTTAAACTATGACGAATCCATCCTTGGAACTGTAGAGACAAGTCTCTGCAAAGGACCTATACATTTTGACTGTTATCCCAATTTCTCCGTTTCCCTCAAAGGGTCTATTAATTGGAACCAAGTTACTTTACCAGAACAATGGGAATTAGAAAACCAAATTCCCCAACAAGTTGTTCAAAATATAGATCCGACTAATGTCATTCAACATCCAGAAGGAAGAGTGACCATTAGATTTCCTAGAAGATCTTTCGATTCAAGATCTAGTCCTTTTCATAATTCTTATACAAGATCCATAGATCTTAATCCTAATCTTCCTCCTATAATCACCGTTCCTCCTAGTATACATAGAGATACTCCCACACACGATACAACACCTTTACCTACTTCCACCAGTAGAATTAATCAAGAGACACCTCCTGGACCAGAAATTAGTGGTTTAGATAATAGATCAGGGATTTCTAGGCCAGTTTATCAACAAAACCAGCCTGAACTAGTCCTAGAAAGTACAGATTCCCCTCATCATTCTCCTACTTATTCTCAAATGATAGATGCTGAGCTTAATGTTTTAGAAAAACATTTTGAACCAAACAAAACTTTTCTTAATAAAGAATTTAATTCTGAAGACAACAAACAAATCGAGAATGGTTCTTCAAAACCTTTGCCGACAAAGCAAAATACGTCAAACAAAAATATTACGACTACATATACGAATATGAAGTCCATATATTCTTCTTTGATTGGTTAGAAGAACAATTCCTTGAACCAAAAGAAATACTTGTATTAGATCATCATTATAAGTGGAAACTTGATAATGGTGAAACCATAGAATCCAATCATCCACCCCTTAGAAGAATAAAAATACAACATGGAGAAAGTGAGGTTACAGCTACTCCTTTTAGGCTTCCAGATCGAGGAGACTCTCTTTATACTCACAAAGTCATTGAACAAAACAATTACACTAATCAACATTTGGCGACCATAGGAAAATAATTGAATAGGATAGAATCCACCATTCAGAATCCTACTCAACTCGTCACACCACAAGTTGACACTTTCAAAAAACCCATTTTCAAAGCCTTTGAATTCCCAAAAAACCTTAGCCTGGAGTTTGCCAAAGCCATAGAACAAAAGAAAAAACTCCTAGGAAAAGCAAAGATAGAACCTACTCCTATTATAGACACCCCTAAATTCCAGAATCTTATCATTAAAGACACCCCTGACCAACCCACTATTAGTACATTGACCAAACAATCTAGTGACTCTGATAGTGAATCGGTCGTTGAGATTAACAGACTCAATTGGAGACAACCTCAGAAGCTTTATTATAGTAGGGCTACTCCACCTGACATTGCCCAAGAAGAATCATCACAGAAAATACAAAATAAATACTCTCCTGACGCCATTTATGAATGGAATATAGATGGTGTTGCCGAAAGCAATATCATGAATATTCTTAATAACATGGTCATGCTTGCCAATGCCTACAAAACCCAGCAAGATGTTTCTGATCATGCTGTTGCTAATCTTTTAGTAGCCGGATTTACTGGGCAACTAAAAGGTTGGTGGGATAATTATTTGACTGATGAACAAAGACTACAAATTTTAACTGCCTATAAAATAGATGATTTTGGCCAACGCATGGATGATGATCAAGGACATCTCATCCAAGATGCGGTGAATACTCTTATCTATTCCATTTCACAACACTTCGTAGGAGACCCTTCACATATTAGAGATAGGAATCAAGACCTCTTATCCAATATGCGTTGCAAATCCTTAGGAAGGTTTAGAGAATACAAAGAACTTTTCCTTCAAAGGGTTCTCATCGACTGATTGCAATCAACCATTTTGGAAAGAAAATTCTTAGTAGGTTTACCTCAAATTATAGGTGATCAAGTTAGGGATAAAATTAGAGAAGAATACAATGGCCAAATACCTTATGATCTTCTTTCTTATGGTGAAATAATCTCTTATGTTTACCGTCAAGGAACACAAATGTGTAATACTATCAAATTACAAAGACAACTCAAGGAAGAACAATCTCTCACCAATAGAAGTCTAGGAGATTTATGTGCTCAATACAACCCTTCTTATAATGAAAAAACAAAACCAAAATGTAAGGGAACTTGTCCTTCTGAGAAAGAAACAAAGAAACATCACAACAAATCTCAACCTCGTAGGAATAAACAAAGACACCAGAATAACCAAAATAGACCTCATAATGATAGGAAAAATTTTAAAGACATCAAATGCTATTCTTGTGGTAAAAAGGTCATATTTCAAAATACCGTAGGATTAATAAAAATTAAATGAACTCTCTTGATGACAATACTCTTAACCAGTTAAATAACATATTCATAGAAAATGGTGATACTTCTTCGATGAACTTCTTGAGGAAGAAGGTCTTCATTAATGAAATAGATTCCTCTTTGATTCTGATTATGAAGACGCCTCTCCGAAAAACCTGTTCCCTGAAATAAACATGTTAACAAAAGAGGAAGAATTTCTCCTTAGCACCGCTGATAAGATTACCGACCCGTAAGCTAAGAAAGAATACTTAGATAGACTTCATTCTTCCCTAAATATTACCTCCAAGCCCAATACTTCTTACAATTTAAAAGACATCTTGAATAGAAACAAAAACCTCGCCTAGACCCGTTAATATAAATGACCTCCAAAATGAAATAAAACAACAAAAATTAGAAATTCAAGCCTTGAAAGCAACACGCTTAGATATGAAAAAGAGATTTCTGATATAAAATCTCTCGTCATAAAAGGAAAAACAAAATTAGAAGACCAAAACGAAATCACCAATACATCTGATATTCCAGATCCAGCCTTCCTTATGTTATTAACAGCAATAACATCTAGAAAATGGATAATAAATATTATGATAAAAATCAACAATGAGTTTATTATTGAAACAACAGCACTCTTTGATACAGGAGCTGATCTCAATTGTATCAAAGAAGGCCTTGTTCCAACAATATACTTTGATAAAACTTCCGAATCCCTAAAATCAGCATCGTGATAAACTTAATATCCAATACAAATTACCGAAGCCTTAATAATAAAAGATCAAATGTCTTACAAAACATCTTTCCTTTTAGTAAAAAATATGAGACAACAAAATTCTTGGAACACCTTTTATTCAATTAATCCAACCTTTTACAGTTACTAATGAAGGCATTGAAACTCATGCTTTAAACAGAAAAATCACTTTTAACTTTGTGACAAAACCACAAAAAGAAGCCTAAATATTTTACAAGAACATTCTATTTCTGAAATAAATTGCCTCATAAAAGACAAAGAGAACCAGCTTGAATTCTTAAAAGAAGATTTAGAATTCAAAAGAATAGAAGAAAATCTTATAAAATCCAACATCGTAGAAAAATAGCCTCCCTACAAAAACACATAGAAAAAAAACTATATGCTCTACTCTACCCAATGCCTTTTGGGAAAGGAAGAAGCATATCGTTGATTTACCTTATGAACAAGATTTTTCTGAAATTAAAATACCTACCAAAGCCCGCCCAACACAGATGAATCAAGAAGTTTTGAAATTTTGTCAAGCGGAAATACAAGACCTCTTGAATAAAAAACTCATAAGAAAAAGCCAATCACCATGGAGTTGTTTTGCTTTTTATGTCAATAAAAATGCCAAACTAGAAAGAGGAGTTCCTGTGTTAGTTATTAATTATAAACCTCTTAATACAGCCCTTAGATGGATAAGATATCCTATACCCATAAAAAAGATTTGCTAAACAGACTTTGTAGATCAAAATTATTTTCAAAATTTGACATGAAGTCAGGATTTTGGCAAATACAAATCTGTGAAAATGATAAATACAAAACAACTTTTACTGTCCCTTTTGGTCAATACGAATGGAATGTTATGCCATTCGGTCTAAAAATGCCCCTTCGTAATTCCAAAGAATCAAGAATGATATCTTCAATCCTTATTCAGATTACATCATAGTTTATATAGATGATGTTCTAGTTTTTTCCTCTAATATAGAACAACATTTCAAACATCTTTCTACTTTCATAAAAATAATTATACAAAATGGTCTAGTAGTCTCTCCCACTAAGATTGCACTATTCCGCACTGAATTAGATTTCTAGGTCATTACATCCATTTAGGAACTATAACCCCAATAGAAAGATCAATTTCTTTTACCGATAAATTTCCAGATGAGATTAAAGACAAAACCCAATTACAAAGGTTTTTGGGTAGTCTCAATTATATTTTAGATTTCTTCCCCAATATAAATATCCTTTGCAAACCTTTACATCAAAGGCTTCGTAAGGATCCTCCACCCGGGACTTCGGTCCATACAGACATTGTCAAACAAATAAAAATGCATGGAAAAGATATACCATGCTTACACCTTGCTGACCCTTCTGCTTTCAAAATAGTTGAAACAGATGTTTCAGAATTAGGATATGGTGGCGTTTTCAAACAGGTCAAAAACAACAAAGAATAGGTTGTTCAGTTTATATCAAAACATTGGAATTCCACTTAACAAAATTATTCGACAATTAAAAAAGAGATACTTGCTATAGTTTTATCTATATCAAAATTCCAAGGAGATTTATTAAACCAAAAATTTCTCTTACGAATTGATTGCAAATCAGCCAAAGACATTTTACAAAAAGACGTTTTAAATGTTGCATCAAAACAGATTTTTGCCAGATGGCAAGCCATGCTTTCAGTATTTGATTTTGACATTGAATTTATAAATGGTTCTTCAAATTCATTACCTGATTTTCTCACAAGAGAATTTTTACAGGGGATACCAATATGCCAAGATCCAAAAAAGACAAAGATAAAGGCAAAGGCAAAGCCACTGCCGAACCCTCCAATACACCACCAAAGCCAAAAGGCTTAACATCCGTCAAGACATGGCTCCAAATGGCAGAAAACAACCATATATATATATATATATATAAATACTAATCTGTAATTTTTCATAATATTAATCTAATTTAAGAAAAATTAACAACAAGTAAATTTGTTACAAATGTACAAATTCAGAGTTTTTAATGATTAAAAAATTAGTTTGAAGTAAATTTGTCAATGTATACTAGCGTTATGGTTTTGTTGGTCAAAAAATTAATTTGAAGTAAATTTATCATAAATATACAAGTTTGGAATTTTTCATGATATTAATTTCAAGACCATTGGCCTAATGATAAAATCATCGACTATTTGCCCTAGTACAAAATTAATATGGTTCAATGCGAAAATTGATTAACGGGTGGGCACCCTTATGATAATGTACAATATGATCAATGGTGTCGATCACTCCATTTCCTATATATCGATAACACCTATATGGAGATCCAAATTTGACCGAGTAGCTATCAACTCGCGCGCATGACAAGGAAATGGATGCAATGGAAACTTTTTTTTGTCATGAATTTCATATTCTTGTAGCTTTATAAGAAAATGGCAAAAATAGTTCTTAAACTTTGATTTAATATGCAATGTGATCCATGAATTTTTAATTTATTCAATATTGTCATTAAACTTTAACTTAATGTATAATGTAATCCTCAAATATTTAATTTATTTAATGTGATTCCAAACTTTGATACATATTTAATGTAGTCTTTATACCATATGAAAATATTTAATGTTGTCTTTGAACTTGAATTAATAAAAGGATAACATTAAACATTTTCTTATAATTCAAAGGCCATATTGAATATATATCAAAAAATCATGGAATACATTGAATAATTTAAAAGTTCAGGTACCACATTTCATATTGAGCTAAAGTTCATGAACCACGTTAAACAAATTAAAAGTTTAAGGACCATATTATACATTGAGCCAAAGTTTAGAGATTATTTATATCATTATCCCTAGCTCTTCAAATAAGATAAGCTACCCTTTACATTAAATATGGAAAAAAAACTTAATTATCACACTTAATACTATATTAAGTTCCAATATTTTATATCAATGGTCATTTATATAACTTATTATGTTTTTTGTAATTTGATCTAATAATCAATTAACCTATGTGCAATAATTAGAGCCGTTTGTTTCCACCTAAGCAAACATATATATTACTCATTAATCTCTTAAATATTACAGAAAATTTAAAACTTATAACAAAATTATCATTGAATTTACGTGTTGATATTTGAATAAAAATTTCAAGAGTCTTGAGCCTACAAAAAAGTTAAAACATGTGATATGCAAAAACTTTTTATTAAACAAAAAAAAAATTGGATACAATGGCCCTTCTTTTTCAACTGCGTCATTACAAATTTTCATCCCCTGATGCTTCTTAAAACATTAATTACGCTACACTGCCCTCTATATTAATTAGAGAAAAATATTGCATTTTTTTCAAAATAAATTTTCATTCATTACCAAAATGATACATGATGGAAAATTTCAAAAGTCATAGTAATAAAGTAAGCCCATAGAGCTCCAAAACAAACTAAAAACTAGAAATCAAATGCATATCATTAGAGCATGGTTGATAGAGATAACCATAGGCTCCCTTAAAAAACAAATCTATGACTACATCTAAGTGAAAGGATTGATGATTGATCACCGAATCACACAGCATCATTAGTAATAAGCACATGTTGAGATCTTCATCTGTTGCTATGATTTTGAGTTTCAAAAGTATGTGCCTAGGTTCGGTGTTCCCACTATTATCGTATGGAGACAAATAAACATGTTGAAGAAGCTCATATATGACACTTGTGAGGGCGAGCCTTGTCACCAATGCGAAGCATCAAAGCTTTGAACTAAAACACATTGAACAATCACAAATTTGACACCAAAACTGCTATGAACACTATTGAAATTGGAGGCAGAACACTTATTCATTAAAACTATAATTTAAAATTAGATTAGAGAGAAAACCCTTAGATAGATGATATGGAGAGCATACTTCTAGATCTAAAGGTAGATTAGAAGAGTTAAAAGAGAAGTTAAAGGAAATATAAGGAAAAACAATAGGAGGAGGGACAGATCTAGCTCAAATTCCTCCCCTCCATAAGTGGTGGAGATGAAGAAAGGTTCAAAGAGAGAGAGAGAGGGAGGGAGAGAGGGGATCAGGAGAGGAAATGCAACAAAATATAATTTTGAAAAAATAAAATATTACATTTAAACAAACATATCTTTTGAGTTTATGGTTGTTTGAATCACATTTATTTTGGGACCAATTGGCTTGTTATGCTAAACAAAATTCCCTTTTTCCTCCAATCTAAAACAAATGTATCTCACAAATCAAAAGGAAAAATGACACAAATGTTCCTTAAATTTTGGCATAATGTACGAAATAATCTCCAAATTTTTAATGTATTCAATGTGGTTTTTCAACTTTTGTTATATGTTCAATTTAGTCCTTGAAACTATATAAAAATATTCAATGTTGTCCATGATCTTGAATTAATAGAATGATAACATTAAACATTTTCATATAGTTTATGGACTATATTGAACATGCACCACAAGTTCATAAATTATATTGAACAAATTAAAAGTTCAAGAACCATTTTACAAATTAGGTTAAAGTTCATAGATCATATTGAATAAATTAAAAGTTCATGACTACATTATATATTTGACCAAAGTTCAAGGACTATTTGTATCACTATCCTCAAATCAAAATTACCCTTTATTATTATTATGAAACTGCACATGGGATGGGGTGGGGACGCGTACGTTTTCATCTAGTGTATAGGAATAGAATAGGATTGACAAAAAAAAAAAATCTAGACATGACATTTAATTTTTAAAAACTAAAAATAAAATAAAACATCTTTCATATTTGCACGAACATACATTTCTTTTCACAGCAATACAATGTCAAAACGAAATTCACATGATTGTGCAAACATATCATGTTTAAGGAGAGTTTAGGGACTTAAAAGGTGTCAATCAATGACAATTTGGACGTCGAATTGTTTCTTGTATAACCGATTATTATCTACTAGTTATCAGATATATAAATAGTAGGTGCTCGTGAAGCGTATCATTTTGACTTAAACGACACATTTTTTCGTACATATATTGTGCAACATGTATTTCCTCTTCTTTGTCTGATCTAGGTAATAAATGCATATCAACGGTCAATATTATGTACCCTCATTTTTGCAGGAACAAACAATCTATTTTATACGGCAAGTTTGAACGTACATGTTCCTTCGCGTTTTGAAGTAAATGGTTTTTGTTGTTAATAAATGGTATTTCTCAAGCCACTCGTAATCCCGCTTCTTCATCCAATTAAACATATTGTATCATCACAATTTCGAGCGTAGTCAACTTATGTCTATTTTAACATCTCCAACATCTTTCATTTCCATGTGCACATAAAGACATTGTTTGCTTCATGAAAAATGAATGATTTGTAAAATATTTTCCTTAGATGATCCATAGTATTGCTTAAAATAATTAGCCAATGAAAATCTAGAGATTGGGAATAAATGGACTCTCTATTGGACCTATTTTACCAACAGTATTTGTTACCACTTTAGCTACTTTAGCGGCTCGACCAGTTACTTAAGATACCAAATTATTCCATTTTCTGATGTTAGCAACGCATAATGGTCAAATAGGATCATTTTCTTCTTGAGACATTTTAATGTTTTCATTATTGACAATAATTTACATTTAAACATTTTTATAGATAATGAAAATATTTTTTGGTTATTCATTTTTTAAAGAGATATAAATGATCAATTTTAGGAAAAATTTATACATTTTTCTATAAAACAAATGGAGCCGAACATATTACTAGTACTAAAAAAAGATGATGCATAGAATTAATTTGATAAAAGTGGAAAGAAAGATAAGGATTGCGATCCCCATAAATTATAGTTGACTGATGACACGTTGTGTTTTGTTCGCCTGTGGCTCAACTCGTACGATTTGTATGGAGTCAATCGATTCGCATAGTCATTGGCAACAAAGGCAATTCCCACAGTTGAAAAACAAGAAGGAAGTAAATAAAAACATAAAAAGAAAATAGAGGAGGATTTCCATCTGTGTTACCACGCAATAAATATGTACTTAGAACATAATTAAGGAGAACCATAAAGCCAAAGTACACTATGACAATTTGAGTAGCTCGTGTGTAAACCTTACTACTCTAAGGAACATAGCTTAAAAAGGGATTCCCTGGATGAGTGTTACAATGCTCGGTGACTCTCAGTAGATCAAACGACTAACATTTCGAAATAAAAGATGTGCAATACTTTAATAACAATATGATTAATTTATCATCTACGAACTCCGTAGGTCTGAATTCAATCGAGTCTCATGCCAGATCCACCGAATCCAAATATCTAGATGTACTGACTTCATATACCCTTTAACAACTTTAGGAAATGGCGGGTCGCAGCTATTTGTGCTCCACGTCGGGGCTCAAATGGTTCCCGTCGCTTTGACCAGTGAGCCACGGGGCCTTGTACCTGTGCCCGGGACCTTCAGGACTTGGGCCATCATTGGACATCATTCTGACGGCCGATTTCTTTCCCAAAAGGCGATCCATGCTTACCAAAGCACGGGGCAATTCCGCACCCTCCAATGGCCTAATGGCTTCTGTCTTGGAGATCACCGAGGCCAACAGTAGGAGAGGAAGAAGAAGAAGAGCTGCTAAACCACGAGACTGCGAATTCTTAGCCATATTTTTCCTGGATTATGCACTCCGCAAGTACAAATTGCATGGAGAGACTGATCTCTTTGATGCTTTATTTATAATACCGACGCATAAGGCGGGTGTCGCTTTAGAATGTAGCCGATGACTTCGGGGATGGAGGCTTGTTCTTAGACATCCACGTGGTGCAATTCCAAGTTGTTGCTCCCTTTTCTTCAGGGGGTCACTGAAATAAGAAGGCTTGGTACATTCCGAACGAATGAATCTAAGTAGTTCCCAACTTTCCTTTTCCCTTACTCAGACATCACAAGTCCAACTTCAAGGATATGGACGGAGGAAAGCAAGAGAGTGCATGAATACGCTTGTCGACATTCTCTTGCGACATCACTTTTGCATGATGTGACCGATCATGGTTACGGGTTTGCTCCATTTCCACTTGACCTCATATTGAGATTTTAGATACTAAAAGAGTTTATCGAATGATGTTGCTACATCTTAATCGGGTGCTAACTTAAATGACCACTTGCTCTTTGCCATATCATTTAGTAAACACATTTAATGTGTAACTCTTATATATCTCTAGAATTATTAAAGAATCTGTATGCATTTTTACTTTGTTGTATGGTATATTATGTCCGATGTTGTTAATTCTGTACTCCACATTTCCCACAGTGTCGCATTAATTTCGATATCGAATCCGATCTTAGAACTTGAGTATTGAAGATTTTAAATGAATTAACTGCAGACGTTCAAAGAAATTGTCTTTATACCAGTACTTGCGGTTCTTTTACTTTCCTAATTTTATTATTAATCCAGTGGTACGAGTGCAGAAGTCTGATAATCTGGAGGACTATTCTAATCTCTATCGAGTATGTTAGAAGAAGTTGAGTCTGGCCAAAGGGAATAGTAAATAAGTAAAGATCCATGCCAAAATTTTAAATCGTAAATGCGAGTCGCGTGGCAAAACGGTGCGACATGAGATGTAATGCTCTATCTCCATCATTTCTTGCTTTTCATGTTGGCATTCTCACCTCACATCTAACCACACAGATATATCAATTGCTTGCACGCTTGACATTTTTTTTTTCCAGTCACTCTCAGAAGTCAAATCCTCAGCTTCAAAAGTTCAAGTACCTAATTTGAGAATATGCTTTCACTTGGGCGAAGGGGATTTACTTTATGTTGCATTCGCCAGTGAACTCTCATGACCTACTTTGTACTCAAGAAAAGAAGTCAAATATATCAGGAGGGGGGCTACACCTGTACAGACAAATTCTTTCCCAGATTCATGGAACCAATGCCTTGGATTATGAATCTCTTTACGGATGGTACATTCAAATTGATGGTCCAAAAAAAAAAAAAAAAAAAAAGCGCATTCCAATAGATATAATGCCAATGGTTTTCATCCACTTATGATCATCTTCATAAAGTTTGTCATGGTTCACATTGAACTAAATATAAATAGATGATATTCATGTTAGTAACCCACGAATCAAAAATTCGATTGGAAAAAGTTACCCTTTTTCATCAATAGAGAAAAATATATCCATTTCTTATTTAGTTTGTACTGATGATGATGGGTACAAAAATTTGTAATAAACTAACAACCCACGGCCCCATGATCTAAGTGATGTAACCTAAATGGATGAGTGCAGTTCACTGTACATCGACAATAATAGGCCTCAACTACTAAGGTTGGTGTAGTTGGTTGGAGCATCAACAGTTACCAACTTAGGAATTGAAGGGTCATATGATCAAATCCCACTAATTATGCACAAACGGCTCTAAATCAGGTTCACTTACATAGGTAAAAGTTTGAACTTAAATGATTCTTGGACACATTTTGCAAGGTATTATAGGGGCCTTCATGTAGCCGGATTTCCATGCTAGTGCCCATGATTTATCAAAAAGAAAAAGGCCCCGGGATTGGGGAATCGACCTCATTAACTATCATGTAGACTAATTAAGAGCTCAAGAACCCTCAAGCATGTGAAATTACCTTCAATTTAGTTACGAAATTAAGTTGTTTTGGTGTCGTGTTTCGATGTCGTGTCGGCACACATATGCACCAAAGCAAGGAGTGAGTATCTCAAGTTACTTACAAAGAGCAATCCGACATGATTTGATAATTCCATAAAGACATATACATATTGCATTAGATGAGGATTGTTGTCCAATTTTCCACGAAACATTGAACTGTACTAGATGTGCATGACCTCCACTCAATCTAGTAATGGACCTATGCCCATTGAAAGCTTTAAGGAACAGCAAAGTTAGGTAACAAATATTGGCCAAAATAATAAAGAATAAGTTAGGCAACAAAACACCCATTTCCAAGATGATTCTCGTACCTCAGAAGTCAAAGTAGATTTGATAGTTCTAAAGCTGTAAAGATGCCCTCCCGTGAATTAGACAACAACCTTTCCTAGGGCATAGGTCAATGGGTGTTGACACCTATTTTTCATCTTTCAAATAGTATAAAAAAATCATCAAAATCAAAATCAAATCAAAAATAAAAAAAATCAAAATAAATTTTTTTTTAACTATTGATTTCCCTTTTTTTAAAAAAGAAGAAAAAGAAGAGAGTTGGAAGTCTGGGTCGGGCCGGATCCGGCCTTGGCCCGACCCGGCCCCTTTTTTTTTTTCTTTTATTTTCTCCCTGCGTGGGCCTAGGCCCAACCCTCCCCTTTACTTTTTCTTTCTTTCTCTTCCCCTTTGCGCAGCCCAGCCCTCTTCTTGCCTCTGGCCCGGCCCACCTCATTGTCTTCTCCCTCAGCTGCTCTCTGCACGGGGAACTAGCGAAGCAGAAAGTAGCCGTCCGCTTGGGGAAATGGCAGAGCCGAAAGCAGGGGCAGCAAGGGACAGAGGAGACAGCATCATCTCGCTGGCAGGTCGGCAGGTTGGGGGAAGCGGAGGGCACGCGCACGCGGAGCCGAACGAAGGAAAGCAGGGAGAGATCTCGGCAGAAAGGGGAGAAAAAAAAAAACGGACGGAGGGGGGAGAAAAGAAAAGGGTGGAAGAGATCAAAAAAACAGGGAGGAGGAAGGAAAACAGAGGGAGACAGAGAGAGAACAGGGAGAGGGTGAGAGAAACAGGAGAGGAGGAAGGAAAACAGAGGGAGACAGAGAGAGAACAGGGAGAGGGCGAGAGAAACAGGAGAGGAAGGAGGGGGAATTCGCGGAGGCCACCGCTGTCAACGCGTCTCCCAACCACCGCAACCGCCGCCGACGCATCTCCGGGCTACCGCCGCCGCCGCCACGGTCGCAGACGCGTCTTCCAAGCTGCCATTCCCGTTTGAAACCGGTAGGCCTTTCATCGAAATTTCTGGTGTGCGTTTTTTTGGAAATGAGTCGGCCGAGCTCATCCCGATTAGCTTCGGGCGAGCTCCGGCCGCCTTCCCCGTCCTTGTTACCGCGCTTGCTATTCGCCATGTTGCCTTCGAAGTTTGGATAGGTGCTCGGGCCGCGACCGAGACAAAGTTTGTTAGTTTTGTTAGTGTATACAACCTGTTTGTGGAATTGTCCAAGCGAACTCCGCCCCCCTCGATTGCTCCACGTAGGCCCCCCTAGGTTTGCTGGTGGCCGGAGGGACGCCGCTGCGACTGGAGAGCTCGAGCCGTGTCCCCCGTCTGCCCAAGACGTCGCCGTCGCAGCGTTCGCCGTTCCGGCATCCTTGGTCGCAACCAGGGATTGCAAGTCGAGTTGGGCCAGATCTGTGGTTTGGCCCACTCGACCTTGTCCCCGACTTGGGCCCGTCGTTTGGGCCCAAGTTAGGCCGAGCGAAGGCCCGATCAAAGGTGATCGAGCCTAGCCCGGCCGAACCGAACCCGACTTCCGCAAACAAGGCCGACCGGGTCGACCCGGTTCGGCCCCGCATTTTATTTTAGTTTACTTTATTATTTAGTTTTTTTAAATATAAAAAAGCAATTTCGAAAAATCCAAAAAAATTAAAAATTAAAAATTTAAAATTTAAAATTAAAAATTTAAAATTTAAAATTAAAAATTAAAAATTAAAAAGATTAAAATATATATTTTTAAAAAATAAAAATAAAAAAATCCAAAAAATAAATATCGAAATTTTTTTTTAAAAATTAATTAATTAATTAAAAAATTATTAAAAAAAAATTTAATTAAAAAATTTCGAAAATTAAAAAATGATGGGGTTTGGTTAGGAATTGCTATGCTTTGCATTTTTAGTATGATTAAGCCTTTTAGTTGTTTGTGTTTTGATTATATGTTGTGTGTTTAATTTGCATATCTAATTATGTTTGATTGCACGTATTTAATTTTACTTTTAATTAGGATCTTGATAGCTATGATTGTTATTTCAATGTTTGTGTACCTACATGATCACTTCATATGTTAGTGGATAGATATAACATTAATCCAAACTGCTTGCCAAAAATTCATTTTGTTAAAATGAACAAAATTAGGTACCGAAAAGGCATTAATTGATCAATTAATGTAATCAAGTCCCTGACCGTAGATTCTCTGGTTGCGTAGGAAGTGAGGTACACTCCCATACCTCACTTGGTTTCTAGCCGACCCCAATAGGCTAGTGCCGACTCATTTTGTGCAAAAATTCTAAAGAATATCCCAATGTCACGCGGGGTATGGGCTTGGGAGAGCCCGCGCCTGATCATGGGCCTTAGGCCCATCCTTTAGGCAATACCCTTAAACCTGTTCCCTCCCCCCGAGGGTAGGTCGCGATAGCTTGGCGACTCCGCTGGGGACTTGGTTTTGAACCTTAGAGAACTTAGGCCAAAATTAATCTTGTTCAAAAAATATTTTTGTTTGGCAGCAATGATTTCAGGTTAGTCCCTAACATTAAAGGTGTTAAATGTTTTTGTAGAATGGGAGGTATAAGGGGAAGTGTTTGCTCACCTTTGTTTTGTAGGGAGGTGAGGAATGTATGGTTTATTGTCCATGTATGAAGTATTGATTGCTTATGAATTGTCATGCCTGTATCTCCTGCATTGTACTACACTTTAGCACACATAACCTGCCGCCGGACCTGAGCCGCATAGGATCACTTAGGATGGTGTTGAGGTGGATACCACTTCGACTACAAGCATGTAGTACGAGTCGCCTATCTCAACCTCGAAATTTTTTTCTTGATGTCAAAGGTCCCCACCCTGGTCTGCGAGCATGCGACACGGGTCGGTCCTTTGACGAAGCCGGAGTCATGGGTAACACGACCTAGCCACGAGCTTGTTGGTTCAGTCCTGTGATCCCATGGCTTCATTTTGAGCCATCTAGAGTAGAAATTGAACCAATGTCCATGCGCATGTCTATGACTTTTACATCGCTGCTCAATGAGTAGGGTAAGTTTTTCTTGAATTCTTTTCATCGCAATTTACTTATTTGTTTTCATTTTGGCCGGTCCATGACAAATTAGGTTGATCATACGATGGGGGTACCCGACCTTCGCATCATCTCCGTCCCGAAAGCCGAGCTTCGTGCATGGTGGGATAGATTAGATCCAACAGGCCGTGATTGGGTGCGATCGTATGTTGGACGTTTACTTCCCCTATTGGAGATAGAAACTCATTCTAGTGTTGTGCAAGCATTAGCGCATTTTTAGTGCCCCGCAACTTGCATGTTCATACTCGGTGATCACGAACTCACTCCAACCTTGGAAGAATACGGCGTTACCATTGGAAAACCCTTTGTGTCTGAGTTAGTTAGCCCACCTGTAGGGACCGAGCATGCATCGACCTTATCTGCTTTTCTTAAAATTAAAGAAGAGGACGTGAGGAAAGTTTTAAAAGCCAACCGCAAGACCTGCCCGTTTTCATTCTTAAATGAGCTTTTTCAAAATGCCAAATCTTTTCAAAAGAATAGGATTTTCCTCTTAGCTTTCTTCGAGATTGTATTATTCCCACATTGTAGGAATGCTATTAACCCTTCCGTGGCATGGGTAGTTCGTGAGGTATGTATGGGAAATGGTTTTGTTAATGCCGTCCTAATTGAAACCTTTCTCTCCCTTACTCGTTTTAAAGAAAATAAAAACAAAGCTTTCTATGCTCCCCCTAAACTCTTGCAAATTTGGTTTTTTTCTCACATTAAGGAGTTCGGTAACTTGATGACCGTGAGTGACATTTCTGACTCTAACCACCCTATCCTAAAGTTTAGAGATAGAAAAATGTTTGCCCCTAATTATCATTATTCTGAGTGGTTAGTTTTCATGACCAACCTCGGACCTGAGGATTTCCAATGGCATGCCAAATGGCTCCGAGTTCAAAAAGCGCGGTTCGTGTGTGGACTTACTGGACCTATTCCTTTGTTGGGAATCATTGGAGTCACCGAATATTACCCGACTCGAGTCACCCGTCAGTTTCAAGAGGTTCAACAGCTTCCACCGGCGATCCAGGAAGACCCGCTCAGGATAGACTTCCCTGACGGATGCCAAGATCACGAGGACTCCGTTGCGTTGGTCAAGTCGATGTGGGATATGTGCCACCCCGGGAAGCTAATTTGGCCCGAAGAAGAGTTGGAGGGGCAAGAGAAGACTTACTATGCCTCGAAAGAATACATCCTTAGACACAAGATTCCAGAGAGCCTCCGCCCAAAGATTCCTGAAGTGCCATTGAAGATCACCCACCAAGCCGAGATCAAACGCCTCAAGAGGGAGCTCAAGGAAGCCGAGGAGCGTGCTTCAAAGTTAACCCGAGTTAGTGGAGCTGCCACAAGCGGAAGCCATCCTCATTAGTTAGATTGAGTCGAGCGCAATATGTAGCGGGACCATATTCGCATACGTTGCAATATTATGGAGTTTGTCTCGAGTCTCGATGTTGAAAATTGGGAGTTAGGAGAATGTCTTTTCGTCTTTGAAATAGTTTTGTTGTTTAAGGGTTTTCTTTTGCATTTTTTCTTGTATTATGTAGCAACCGGGCTTTCAATGAAACGGGCAAATTGGGGGAATTAGATCTTTGTCGTGGACCGACCGCCTAATTATTACTTGTACTTATATATGCTTATATACCTTTGCTTCAGGTACTAACCGATTAATTGTCTTCTACTAATTGTCAACACGGCCAAGCGGAGATCCCCAATTCGCACGTGCGCAAAAGTCAGAATGGAGAACGATGACACCAACGTGCGCATGGCCAAGATGGAGGACCAGCTGGCCCAACTCACCGCAATGATGCTTGAAATAAGCCAGAAGCTTAAGGAGCCCCCCGCCGTAGTTGTCACTGGAACATCCACTCCTGCGTTATCAGGACATGCTTCCTCGTCGACGGGAGGCACACACGTCGCTGATCTCCCTGGGAAAGAAATTGCCGGAGAAGCTCCTTCTGCCACGCCAATCATCGTCAATTTGGATCCTCCTCTGAAGGAAAACCCAACACCTCGCCTAAGTGACGAGAGTGAAAAACATTTAGCAAAGATGGAAGAGCGACTATGTGTCTTGCAAGGTTACGAGTTAAAAGGAGCTGATAGGTTATCTCCATACACCAAGACGAGCTTTCCTGAGAATTTTCAGGAGCCTGAGTTCACAAGAAAGTATGACGGAACGGGATGCCCAAGGACCCACCTTAGGTATTACATGAGAAAAATGGCTCGCTATGCTGACAACGTGCCATTCCTCATACACACATTCCAAGATAGTTTGGAAGGCATTGCCCTGACGTGGTTCATTGCGCTAGACATTGAAGAATTCACTAGTTGGGACGACTTAACCAATGAGTTTTTACAACAATACCGGTTTAACACCGAGCTTGCCCCCACGAGGGAAGAGTTGACTCGCGTTGAGAAGAAGAGGAATGAGTCATTCAAGGCCTTCGCGCAAAGGTGGAGGACCATGGCCTCACAAGTGAAGTCGGCCTTGAATGAGAGGGAGACGAAGCAGCTGTTCCTTAAGACATTGCCCTCTGAATACTTCCAAGGGTTAGTATTCTCGGGTTACCAAACATTTTCACAGCTAGTTGAGGTAGGTGAAGGAGTTGAATGGGCAATGGTTGAGGGAAAGATTTCAACCGGAGGCGTGAAGAAATTCCCAGCAAGAAAAGATAAGGAGGCCGCAATTGAAGTAGCACTTGTGCAAGAGCCCTATTTCCCTCGGTCAACCACAACACCCGCGCACAAGCCTACGATGGTTCCAGGTAGTTCATCATAAGCATTCGATAATGGCAAGAGGCCATTTCGAAAGGGGTTTTCTCCACTACCACGCTCGCTGTCAAAGTTATTGCCCATGCTTCTTGAAAAGAGGATGGTCGCAAAGGAGGTGCCTAGAGATAACCCCCCGAGGTTCATCGGGTTCGATATAACCAAGACCTGTGAATACCACATGGGAGAAAAGGGGGCATGATGTAGATAATTGTCACATGCTAAGATACAAAGTTCAACAGCTTCTAGACAAGAACATTTTGACTTTTAAGGAAGCTCACCTCAACGTGCAACGTAACCTCTACCAAATCATGTAGGGGAGTGAACTCAATTTCCAAGGACACACGGGCGAGTCAGCAACCTCTAGTATTGGATGCTTCCGAGTTGTATGAATCCCTAGTGCTAGCGGGATACTATGAAGGCTAGGAGGATGTGACCCTAGAAGAGAGATTGAACTACGTCCGTAGGATGATAACAATGGGAGTAATCAGATGTGGAGAAGAGGAAGAGAAGGTCGTATCTGTGACAATGCCATCATCATTCCGCTCATCTTTCTGCAACTTTGTTGGTATGTCTCGGGTGAGGAAGGCTATGCATGGAATTTCGAAGACCCCAGCTTTATACGAGGAAGGGTTGACAGCTATGATTACCCCGATGGTGATTGAATTGTTCGATGAGGAGCTTGCAGGCGATATCGGGCTGGAAATTGTTGAACCCACAGTGATCGACCTTATGGTCGAAGAGATGTCGACAATCGAAGTCACGGGAGGACACACAATGCCGGTCACGATTGAATTGCCTCCCCAGGAGGAAGACGGAATGGTAATGCTGGAGTATCCTCCCAAATTTGATTCCAAAGCTGTACCTTGGGGTTACGGAACAAATGAGGTAGATGCTGTCACGCGATCAGGCCGCTATTACGCACCTGATAAGGGAATAGAAAAGAAGGCCGTGACCGAGGAGGAGGCAAAACAATTTTTGGTTGTAGTAAAGTCTAGTGAGTTCAACGTGGTGGATCAACTATGGAAGTTGCCGGCTCAAATCTCCCTCTTGGAATTATTCAAATCTTCCAAGAAGCATATGGACATCTTGCTAAAAGTCCTTAACGAGGTGCATGTGCCAGAGTCAATTGATGAAGTCCAATTGGAGGAGTTCGTTGGGGCCGTTCTATTAAAAGACCAAATTTCCTTTACTAATGAAGCTCTCCCCCCCCTCGATGGTCCTAATCATACCAAAGCGCTACATATCTCGGTGAAACATGAAAGCACTCTTGTTTGCAGAGTATTGATTGATAACGGTTCGGCACTCAATATATGCCCGTTGGCTACTCTCCACCGTCTTGGCATTGATCTTGGGAGAATCCGTATTGGCAAGTCGATTGTGCGGGCTTTTGATGGGATGAAGAAGGATGTGATAGGAGAAATTGAGCTTGAGCTGCTGATTGGCCTTGTACTTTTCCAAGCCGTGTTCCAGGTGTTAGATATACCAAGCGCTTTTAATTTTTTGCTAGGGAGGCCATGGATCCACACAGCAGGTGCTGTTGCCTCTAGCCTCCATCGGAAGGTACGATTTGTGGTGGACAACAGGCTTATCACGGTCCATGGAGAATCCGACTTCAAGATCTATCACGAGACAACCATCCCTTATGTGGAGCCAGAGTGTACTGAGGAATCCAGCTTTCAAACCCTCGAGCTGGTATCCATGGTCCATGTGCCTGTAGGGTCCTTCACAAATACTCCTAAATTGTCTAAGCCGGCTATAGCTGTGGGAAAGATTATGTTGGCAAGTGGGTATAATCCGGGAGAGGGCCTTGGATCACACGGTCAGGGTGTGCGAAAGCCCATTGAAGCTCATAAAAACTCGAAGAGGAGAGGCCTAGGATATGTTGAGGGGCGAGAAGGTTGTAGGGAGCAAGGTGGTCGTGGCAACCGAGGGAGCCGTGGAAGGCAGAGAGGTCGAAATGCCCGAGGAGGCCGATATGGGTATAGAGATTGGAGTGAACATATTGCCCAAACCGAGGAGGGTGAGGGCGATCAATGCCCGTTTCATCCGTTGTTAGAAGGAACGTTTCCAGGACCTCCAAGGATGTTATTCAAGGAAGAGGGGGACATCTATGGTGTGATTGAGCTATTCGAGGAAGACGTCATATGTGCCATCCTGGCATGCGAGTCCTCCGAAGTCGTGGTTGTCCCTTCAAAGTGGGGCGGTTCTCGTCTAGCCTAGTCTTTTGTTTTATGTCTTCTCCCCTGCGTGGGATCTCGTAGTTTTTCTTTCTTTATTTCCCGTTTATGTCATTTGTAATGTCAACTATGGTCAACCCCGATCTTGAGCCGTTGGTCGTGGGTGGTGTGTGTTAAAATACGGGCTTATCTTTCCTCATTCAATAAAATAGACACATGTTTTATTAAGGACATGTGGAGGCACATCAAACTAGTCCTATGATGGTCACTGAGGCCTAGGTCTCCACATGCTCCCTTATTTGACTGTCTTGCAAGGACGAGGAAATCCGAGAATATGAGGATGAGTTCTTGAAACTTTTACAAAAATACTTCAAAAATTCTTCAAAAAACGACATGCATTATTTTTATTGTCGACATTGCTCTAACTCATTTTATCGCATCTCAGGCATTACATTATGTATAATCATAATAAGGACGCATATGAGTCGGACGTGCATGAAGAAAGTCTCTCAGGTTCCAATGACACTGACAATGACGATCAGAAAGGGATTGAACGCGAATGGAATCGATATGAAGGATCGAAGCCGTTGACCGAAGAGCGAACAATCACCATAAATTTAGGTGATGCAGAGAATGTCAGGGAAGTAAGGATCGGGGCATGTTTCTCAGAGTCGGAGGCGGAAAAGACGACTAATCTTTTGAAAGAATATCAAGATGTGTTCGCCTGGACATATGCCGACATGTCGGGATTGGACCCCGAAATTGTGGAACATGCTCTATCAACAGATCCTGATATGCCACCCAAGAAGCAAAGACTCAAGAGAACTAAACCAGAATTGTCCAAGAAGATCGAAGAAGAAGTAATGAAGCTGCTGAAAGTAGATTTTATCGAAGTGACACGTTATCCTGATTGGGTAGCAAATATCGTGCTTGTAATGAAGAAAGATGGGCGAGTCAGGGTATGTGTTGACTATTGTGATCTAAATCGAGCAAGCCCCAAAGACGATTTTCCACTTCCACATATCGATGTCTTGGTTGACAGCACGGCAGGATTTGAGTTATTCTCCTTCATGGATGGTTTTTCTGGATATAATCAAATCCGTATGAAGAAGGAGGATAGGAGCAAAACATCATTCATAACTCCTTAGGGAACTTTCTGCTACAAAGTGATGCCTTTTGGTCTAAAGAATGCTGGGGTAACGTATCAAAGGGCCATGGTCACGTTGTTTCATGACATGATGCACAAGGAGATCGAGGTATACGTGGATGATATGATTGCAAAGTCAAGACAGGGTGAGGACCATGTTGGAGTCTTGCAAAAGCTATTCAAACGTCTTCGGAAATTCAAGCTGCGCCTTAATCCCACAAAATGCGTTTTTGGGACGAGATCGAGGAAGCTGTTAGGGTTCATGGTTAGTAACAAGGGCATATAGATTGATCCGTCAAAGGTCAAGGCTATTTGTGATTTACGAGCCCCGATCACCACCAAGGAGGTTCGCAGCTTGATGGGGCGGCTCAATTATGTGGCGAGGTTCATCTGTCAATTGTCTGAAACAGCAAAGCCATTCTTCAAGCTCCTGAAAAAGAATGCAAAGATTGAGTGGGATATCGAGTGTCAGGGTGCCTTCGAGAAGATAAAACACTATCTCACTCATGCACCCGTCTTAGTACCCCTCTCCCTAAAATTCCCCTAATTTTGTACTTGACCATACATGATGAATCATTGGGAGCCATGTTAGCACAAAAAATACCAAATGACAGGAGAGAATGCGCGATATATTACTTGAGCAAGAAGTTTACTATTTTCGAGATGAACTACACAGCAGTTGAGAGAACTTGTGTGGCCTTGATTTGGGTCTTGCACAGGCTGCGACAATACACGCTCCATCACCGAATCTTGTTGGTGACCGAAAATGATCCCATTAGATACCTCCTGGAGAAGCCGGCATTGGTTGGCAAGTTGGCCAAGTGGAAAATATTAATTTCAGAGTTTGACGTTCAGAGCCTGGGGCAGAAGTCCGTTAAAGGTCGCGCCATAGCATACATCTTGGCAAAAAGTCCCGAGAGGTCCAGGACATCTGATGAAGATAGTGATGCATGGGAGCAAATTTTACTTGTATCAAGTGACAAATGGACGATATACTTCGATGGTGCAGTTAATTTAGCTAGGTCGGGTACCGGGGCAGTTCTTATCTCCCCAGGTGGTCAGCACTACCCTGTTGTCGCTAAATTGACGTTCCCTTGCACGAATAATATTGCCGAATATGAAGCGTGCATTCTCGGCCTCTAAGCTGCTATTGACATGAAGATCCGAAAGATGCAAGTTTATGGTGATTCAACCCTTATCATCTTACAGACTAAAGGTGAATGGCGAACACAGGATTCTAAATTGATTCTGTATCATGAGTTCCTGGGGAAGTTGACGGAAGAATTCCAAGAAATAGAATTTGAATACTTGCCAAGGTCTCAAAATCAGTTTGCTGATGCCCTAGCTACCTTGTCTTCAATGTTACAAATAGCTGGAGGCTTGGACATTGAACCATTAAGAATTGAAATCTTTAGGCGCCCAGCTTATTGCATGACGATTGAAGAAGAACCGGACGGATAGCCTTGGTATCATGACATCTTGAAGTATTTGCAGAATGGTGAATTTCCCGAAGGAAGTGAAGCAGCAGATAGAAAGCATTTAATAAAGTTGGCATCAAAATTCTTCACTGGTGGGGATGTCATCTACAAAAGGTCATTCGACTCGACATTGCTAAGGTGTGTTGACGCTAAAGAAGCCGACCGTTTGATGAAAGAGATACATGAATGGGAGTGTGGCCCCCGTATGAATGGAAACTTCTTGGTGAGAAAGATCATGTGACTTGGTTATTATTGGCTGACCATGGAGTCTGACTGCATTTAGCACATACGGCGGTGTCACCAGTGCCAGATTTATGGAGATAGGATAAATGCCCCTCCAAATGAGCTTCACCAAATGTCTCAACCCTGGCCCTTTTCAATGTGGGGAATTGACGTGATTGGGCCCATTAAACCCAAAGCTTCAAATGGGCATCGATTTATCCTGGTGGCGATAGATTATTTTACCAAATGGATCGAGGCCAATTCATATGTTAATGTTACTGCCAAGAATGTGGCGAAGTTCATTCGTCGCAACATTGTCGCTCGCTATGGGGTGCCGGAGGCGATCATTACCAACAATGGCACTAATTTGAACAACAAAGTCGTAGATGGATTGTTTAGTGAGTTTCGAATTAAGCATTTGAACTCGTCACCGTATCGTCCTCAGATGAATGGAGCAGTGGAGGTGGCGAACAAGAACATAAAGAAAATCCTATCGAAGACTGCCGAGAATTATCGTGATTGGCACGATAGACTCCCTTACGCGTTAATGGCGTATCAAACTTCTATCCGTACCTCCACAGGGGCAACTCCTTTTTCACTCGTGTATGGGATGGAGGCAGTCTTACCTGTTGAATTTGAGGTCCCTTCTCTAAGGGTCCTTTCCCAATCTATGCTCAATGAGACCGAGTGGATGCAACGAGGGCATGAGCAATTAAACTTGATTGATGAGAAGAGATTGCAAGCTGTGTGTCATGGCCAATGCTATCAGAGACGAGTTGCAAAAGCCTTCAATCGAAGGGTGCGTCCTAGATACTTTGAAGTCAATGACCTGGTGCTGAGGAAAGTGCTTCCGATTATACCAAACCCTCGTGGAAAATTCACCTCGAACTATGAAGGGTCGTATGTCATTAAAAAGATTATGCCTGGTGGTGCTATGATTTTAGTTGAAATGGATGGCGTTGAATTGCCTAGACCTCGTAAACTCGATGCAGTCAAGAAATACTTTCCATGATTGAAATCAAGGGCGAAGAGCCACTTCATGCGCAATCTAAGTCACATGGCATCATGCATAGCATCATAGATATCATACATATATCACATACATGCATATCTATTTGTGTTTCAGGCACCTTACCGTTCGATGAGGAAAATGGCGGAGGGAAAAGTCGATTCAAAAGACCCATCAAGTCTCCGCACAAATGGTTGAATATCTCTTTTTCTTAAATGAGAGGTAAAAAAAAAAAAACCGGGGGGCATAACCTCATTCCTACCACCTATTTTCTGGTGCCACTATACATGCTTCATGTCGGTAATTCTCGAAGAGGGGAGCTCGTAAGAATGATTTTATTCGGATAAAAGTTGAAACATTAATCATGCCAAACAAGGAGTGCTTAGGATGAAGAAATGTAAGTCATTTCCAAACACATCCTTCAAACACTTTCAAGAGTTGAGTGAAAAACAACCTTCTCTTAGGACGGAGGATCCATTCGCATTGAGCGTGAAGATCGAAATGATAAAGGCATTTCCTTCATCAATCCCAAACGCCAAGCTGATATATTGCTAGCCCTTCGAGCCAAATAGAGATGATCCTCTAAAATACCCCTGTCGAGGACGACCTGACATTGGGGCAGCATAGGAGGTTGCAGTCATATTGTAAAGCGAATGATTGAGAAAGATCCTATTACTTTCACTTGCATCAATCTTCTGGTGATAGTTTCAAAGGAATTCTCATTAGATCTTGACTCATCCCAATGTGAAGAAGAGCATTTCATTCTCCACCCAAACACTGATACCCATTGCTTTAACCAATTTGGGCCTGATTATTCATTTCTAAACCCCAAGCGGTGATCATTTCCCTTCACTAGGGCAAAGCATAAGAATTGATCAAAAAAATTGACAATTATGAGAACAATGTGAAAAGTATCTCGAAAGTCATAAGAGCTCCAGAAGTTCCAAAAGCGAAAAGTTCAACAAACTAGGGGGCATGAAAAAGCAGTGTGCCTGGTAAAAGCAAGGCCAATGCCCAAAAAAAAAAATTCATCGTGAGTGCAAAGGAAATTAGAGAAAGAAGCAAAGCTCCCATGCAGATATGCTTAATAAAGGGACTTTTGAGATGCGTTATATTTCAAAAGCCAAATGATTTGGAAAGATCAAGTGACCTAGTCATGATGCACCGACTCTTAAAGACCCTATTGAAAGTTTTAAGCCTTTCGAGCATTTCCCGAGCCGACATTATAACCCTTTTCCGAAGCCTCTTCTAATTGGGATAATTTGAGTGAAAATGAGAATACCACAAAGAAGCTACTGCTTGAATGAGTGGAAGTAATTCTATCTTGTCTTATCTTCTAAGCTCTCGACTTGTAAACCCAATGAAGATAATGACAAATGTTCATTTATTGGTCTCAAAGCAACAATTCATTTGTGTGAGCCCTAACCGAGCCTGTATTGCGGTCCTTTCAAAAGTCCTTTTTGATCGATCAGATTATGCTCATTGCGAATGTTTCCGGAAGCCTTCGACGTAGGTTATGTGAGATACCTTCAGTAACCAATTATCTCCCACACGAATGGATGGGATCAAGTAGCCATTTTATTGAGAGTGCGTGAGAAACCCTTTCTGACTAAGAAGCTTTAGTTTGGCATGCTCAATGAACCTTTTTCTCGAGTAACAGCCGTTCTGATGAGAACTTGCCTCCTAGAAAATTTGATGATTAATGATATATCCACGAGCAAGATGACAGTTTTGTGCCACATGATGCTGATGGACATCGAATGTTTTTCTAAAGCAATCGAACTTTGCTTGATTATTTTGTTCAATTAATGTTACAATGTTGCCAATACGTCTCTTGATGACATCTCTAATGACATTTGCTCAAGTTGAGTTTGACAGGATTCATCAGTGAAGCCATGCAGTTTTCTAAGGGGTTAGTGGGTGCTTCTCTAAAAAACCAAAGGTTCATGGTCAGCCTTAAACCATGTCATCTCCCAAGGTTTATGGTTAACCTTAAACCATGTCATTTCCAAGATTGGTGGGTTCATCCGTAAATCACGCTTGTCTGCCTCCCAGTTGAAACCCGTTCATACACGGTGAGACTATCATACTCGGTCAAAACTCGTTTTTACACGATGAGACTTTAGTCATTTCCCTTCTCATGACCTGAGAGCCTTGTATCCCGGAGTTTTCCTCACTTCTTATAACCCGGAGAGCTTTGTATCTTGGAGTCTTCCACCCTTCTTATGACCCGGAGAGCTTTGTATCCTGGAGTCTTCCTCACTTCTTATGACCCGGAGAGCCTTGTATCCTGGAGTCTTCCACCCTTCTCATGACCCGGAGAGCCTTGTATCCTGGAGTCTTCCTCACTTTTTATGACTCGGTGGGCTTCTGCAGCCTGAAGTCTTTCTTCACCTTATTGACAAGACGCATTTCCATAGTTATGAGTTCTTTTCGTCGACCTAATACATGCATATGCACCTAGGGTCTTTCTATAGCCAAAAATAATTTAGGTGTCATCTGTCTTTGATTGTAACCTCTTCGAGGCTACATTCAAAGAGGAGCAGCTGTTGACACCTATTTTTTATCTTTCAAATAGTATAAAAAAAATCATCAAAATCAAAATCAAATAAAAAATAAAAAAAATCAAAATCATTTTTTTTAACTATTGATTTCCTTTTTTTTTTAAAAAAAAAAAAGAAGAAGAGAGTTGGAAGTTTGGGTCGGGCCGGATCCGGCCTTGGCCCGACCCAGCCCCTTTTTTTTTTTTTTTTTTTTCTCCCTACGTGGGCCTAGGCCTAACCCTCCCCTTTACTTTTTTTTTTCTTTCTTTCTCTTCCCCTTTGCTCAGCCCAGCCCTCTTCTTGCCTCCGGCCCGGCCCACCTTGTTGTCTTCTCCCTCGCCCGCTCTTTGCGCACGGGGAACCAAATAAGTAGAAAGCAGCCGTCCGCTTGGGAAATGGCGGAGTCGAAAGTAGGGGCAGCAAGGGATAGAGGAGACATCATCATCTCGCCGGCGGTGTCGGCGGGTTGGGGAAGCGGAGGGCATGCGCACGCGGAGCCGAACGAAGGAAAGCGAGGAGAGATCTCGACGAAAGGGGAGAAAAAAACGGACGGAGGGGGGAGAAAAGAAAAGGGTGGAAGAGATCGAAAAATAGGGAGGAGGAAGGAAAACAAAGGGAGACAGAGAGAGAATAGGGAGAGGGCGAGAGAAAAGGAGAGGAAGGAGGGGGAATTCGCCGAGGCCACCGCCGTCAACGTGTCTCCCAACCGCCGCAACCGCCGCCGACGCATCTCGGGCCGCCACCGTCGCCGCCACGGCCGCAGACGCGTCTTCCAAGCTACCATTCCCATCCGAAACCAGGTAGGCCTTTCATTGAAATTTCTGGTGTGTGTTTTCTGGAAATGAGTCGGCCAAAGCTCATCCCGATTAGTTCGGGCGAGCTCCGCCGCCTTCCCCGTCCTTGTTACCCCGCTTGCCGTTCGCCATGTCGCCTTCGAAGTCCGGATAGGTGCTCAGCCGTGACCGAGACAAAGTCTGTTAGTTTTGTTAGTGTATACAACCTGTTTGTGGAACTGTCCGAGCGAACTCTACCCCCCTGATTGCTCCACGTAGGGCCCCTAGGACCGCTGGTGGCCGGAGGGACGCCGCCGCGACCGGAGAGCTCGAGCCGTGTCCCTCGTCCGCCCGAGACGTCGCCGCCACAGGCGTTCGCCGTTCCGGCATCCTTAGTCGCGACCGAGCGGTCGCGACCGAGATTGCAGTCGAGTTGGGCCAGATCGTGGTCCGGCCCACTCGGCCTTTGTCCCCGACTTGGGCCCATCGTTTGGCCCAAGTCGGGCTAAGCGAAGGCCCGATCAAAGGCGATCGGGCCTAGCCCAGCCGGACCCGACTTCCGCAAACCCGATCGAACCAAGTCGACCCGGTCCCGGCCCCACATTTTATTTTAGTTTACTTTATTATTTAGTTTTTTTAAATATAAAAAAGCAATTTCGAAAAATCCAAAAAATAATTTAAATATAAAAAATTAAAAATTAAAAAGATTAAAATATATATTTAAAAAAATCCAAAAAAATATCGAAAAAAAAATTTAAAAATTAACTAATTAATTAAAAAATTATTAAAAAAACTTAATTAAAAAATTTCGAAAATTAAAAAATGATGAGGTTTGGTTAGGAATTGCTATGCTTTGCATTTTTAGTATGATTAAGCCTTTTAGTTGTTTGTGTTTTGATTATATGTTGTGTGTTTAATTTGCATATCTAATTATGTTTGATTGCACGTATTTAATTTTACTGCAATTAGGATCTTGATAGCTATGATTGTTATTTCAATGTTTGTGTACCTGCATGATCACTTCATATGTTAGTGGATAGATATAAAATCAATCCAAACTGCTTGCCAAAAATTCATTTTGTTAAAATGAACAAGATTAGGTACCGAAAGGGCATTAATTGATCAATTAATGTAATCAAGTCCCCGACCGTAGATTCTCTGGTTGCGTAGGAAGTGAGGTACACTCCCATACCTCACTTGGTTTCTAGCCGACCCCAATAGGCTAGTGGTGACTCCTTTTGTGCAAAAATTCTAAAGAATATTCCAATGTCACGTGGGGTATGGGCTTGGGAGAGCCCGCGCCTGATCATGGGCCTTAGGCCCATCCTTTAGGCAATACCCCTAAACCTGTTCCCTTCCCCCGAGGGTAGGTCACGACAATGGGTCATTTTGTCACCTATTCTTTCACTTCATATCAAGCATTATGAATTTCTTTTTTCTTTAAGATAAGAAATTCTTTAAATGATCTACAATAACACGATGAAAGCTCACATGAGTAATTTAGGAAAAAATCTCTCTCGATGCATTCTAAAAATTCATTAGAAAACGGTCTTATATATGAGAATAATAGAAATCTAAAATAAAAGCCATAAAATCATAAAGAAACATTGATCATATATATTTAGAGAACCATTCACAAAGTATAGAAAATCTCTTGAGATATTACCTAAATTATCTAATCAAATAATCGATATTGCCTAAGACTTTAAGATATTATGTAAAATCACATGAATAAATTAAAAAGAAAGCTCATTGTAGTTTTGAAGAATGTTTCATCCTATGTATGTTAGCTAAGTGTTTTTTTTTGTGTGTGTGCTTATAACGAGGGATATTCGAACCTTTTAGCTCATCTTACACGTATGTGTGCAAACCGCCTAATTTATATGTGCATGCATAATGCTCCACTATTAGTAGTTTATTTATAAAACAAACTAAGAAGTGCATTGTCTCGTATTGAAAAGATATGGGTGCACACACGGATGGAATTTGACACTAATTAACTATCATTATTTTATATTAAAAAATTCGGATTTTATAATTTTAAAATTAATCATAGCATCCCATTGAAACGGTACGACTATTCATAAATAAGTAAGAGTTATTTATTTATTTATTATTCATTTAATTTCTAATTTTTTATATGTCCTTGTCGCGACCAAATTTTCGGGTGTACCACCTAGAATTTGGCTAATGGATTATTAAGCCTAGACTTAACGCGGGCTCTCTCAAGCCTATATTAATTCACGACTTAGGTTCAAATTCTTAACATGCAAATAATTTTCAATCAGGAGGCACCACTATTCTATTTTTTGGTGGGTCGATTCGAATTCTTCTCTCTGCTCTCTCTCTCTCTTTTTGTTGCACTTTTTCTTTTTTCAACAAAAGCTTAAAACCTTGACTTTTTCTCCACAAACCCTAAAGAAACGATGGAAAATTTTCTCTTCTGGCCTGAATTTTTAACCTTCGAATCGAGAGAAAAAACCCCGCAATATGGCCGTATATTCAATGTGTATGTGGCCTCCTTGAAACCCTACGCGAAAAACCTGAAGATTATGGTTTTAATTTCCTTTTCAAATCAACATCCGTGAAGATTTCTTTTTCGCACGAGATATCACTTCTTTTTTTTCCACATCTCCTGATTTTATCGCCTAAAGATAAGATTGCAACCTAATTTTCTTAAATTCCAAAAATCCACCGTAATATCATTTCAAATCTCCATTTAGGTAATTTTTGTCATTAAAAGAAAACGGGCTCGGGCCAATTTACTTGCTTCGTGGGCTTAGTTCGACTTGCCAAATTAAAACTTAGAACCACTAATTCAAATATACCCGTCACCAGTCCAATAAATAAATGCAAAATATGTAAATTAAAAATAAATGCACCTACATCTATATGCTATGCAATTGATATTTTTTTCAGGGATAAAATTAACCCCTAATTTTAATGTGATAAATGACTAAACGGGTTGTCAAAATTTAGGTGTCAACAGTCCTTTTAACGTAATCCTTAAGAACATACTTGTTCATTTTGCCACTTTTCCGAAAGGTTGCCTTTATTTAGAAGACTAAGAAAACTATGTCGGTTTTTGGTATCAATTACAATCAAGTCTTTTTGAGTTTTCTTTCTTAAATACAGCCATCATTTCAATTGTTTTCCTAGAAAGATCCTAAAGAAATACTAGACCTGCTATATAGTATTTCAATCAAGATCTTGTAACTTGGAAGAAATGTGTTGGTGACCATTAGTAACATTGCGAAGCATATAATTCTTTAAAAAAAAATGATATGATACCTCAAAGTCTGACTTCATTATTATTTTCAATCGTTCCTCGTATTTTCCCAACATCCACTTAGGTGACGGGGCCAATAATGCTAAGTTGACCTCTCGCATAGTGAATATTACTTTTGACATGGTGAACGTCGATGTTGGTCAGAGTGCAATCAATCATATTGCCAACTCCCGCTACAAGATGCAAAAGGAGATCATTCCAAACATTGCATGGCGCTCCAAATGAAGGACTGACAACATCTATATGATCATTTTGATAGACAATAATTTAAAGTATCTTTGACACAATTTTATAAAGATAATTCCTTCATTTCAGGTCACGCATGTGAAATATAGAGAGGTTTTCCTTCATTTCACGGCGTGCAATGGAGAACATAGATAGAAGGGCATGTTCATGCATCTGGATGGACCATGTAAGGATCGGTAACGTGTTAGGATTTTTTCATAAATATAAGGGTTACAAATATAGGCATCGATTTTATATGTGAGTGATTTTCATAATTTTAATTCACAAATTGGAGACTTGGTTGGAGGAAATCTTCTTTAACCAAGGCCCAAAACCAAATTCAATCACTAAAAATTGATTTCTAGTGACTAAATATGGAAAATTCGGTCACCATTAGTGAATTAGGAGCAATTAGATTTGTCAAAATGAGTCCAAACCCATTTAATAATCCAAAATTACGCAAATGAGTTATAAATGGATCATAGCAGATTTCGTAGGCCAGCATAATGGGTCTATAAAATAAAGAGGCCTAAACAATCCATTTACAGCTTACTTAACCGATATATAATCTCTCTCTCTCTCTGTTTCGGGATGCGTCAGTTAGTGATGGAAGCTAACGAATCCTCCTCATCTGAGCGGGACAACTCGACGGATCCGTTGAGCGAGGGTGAGAAGATTGGTGGATGGAGCCTCCATTATGGAGAAAGCATCGCAGAGAGGAAAGCAGCCAAGTGTGGGTTCAATGCGGTGGACATCGTTACTAAAGATGGATTTGGTGATCGGTAACTGATTTTGGTTTGAAGAAATCTCATATTTGCTCTTTGAACAAGTGACTCTTAACCTTATTATGATGATTTATCTTGTTATCCAAAACTGGTTTTATTTTGAAGTTGTTTGTGATTTGTCTTTGTTTGCAGTTGGATTTTGATATTTCTGTGGAAATGAATGAAATGTTATTTTGACAAAAAAAATTGGTAAAATTAAAATATTTAGAACTAAATTAGCAAAAGTATAATAAGTTTAGGGTTTTTTAGACAGATGTTTAGGATTGAATTAACAACCGTACAATAAGTTTAGGACTATAATTTTCCCGTTTCATCTTAATGCTGTGTCTAAAGTAAATGTCCAAATTACTGTCTTAGAAAATTGGTACGCGCATAAGTTCAAGTTCATAATTATTTTATCTAGGTTATTCAAAATAAATTGTCCAAAGTTTGAACTGGGTCATGGTTTTCGTCATCATCATACCCAAGTTTTATCGCGCTTTCGATCAATTATATTTAGTTTAGGATTTAAGATTTTGCATATATCTATATCTAAGTTTCTCTTCGGCGCGATTAAGAGTGAAATCGGTGTCAATTTGCAGATATTCCTGCTAACTATTTTATTCTTTTCGATTTTGAGTATAAATGCATGATATTTTACATATCATGTGCCGATGTGAGGACAAAAGCTTACAAACCTCCGAATCACTTCGTTTTTTTCTCCTTTTTGTTTTCTTCCTACTCATGGCGATGGAGAATTAAATATGCATGTGCCCGATCGCTTTCCCATTTTGTCCCAAATGGAGAAATAGTCGTGACAATAAAGAAGAATTTCATATGGTACATAATCTGCTAAAAAAGATTTGTTATGCAGTCCGTGTCGATCACCATTGATAACATATAAATTGGAGTTATAAAGTTAATCCAACTATATAAATTAATGGTGATGGATTGTCGATTGCCTAAAGTTTATGAAACTTTAATTGCTATACTCATGATCTCATTGCTAAATTGAATCCAAGTTTGTCCTAAAACTGTTTTGTCTCAACTCTGGGACATAAAACATTGGAGGTATTCCCTCTTGGGTGGGCAAGAAAAAATTACATTTAGGAATTAGGAGGCCCTTCAGGTGGGGAGGGCAGACTCCACCACATAAGAGGTGTTTGAGGAATTGGTAGGCTACTATAGTAGCAGCCTGCGCAAGTAAACGTGGACGGGTAGGTGAAACACTCATTGCAAGGTCCATCTGTGCTTTGTACAGTGTCTCTTAACCGACTTGTCAACCTTATACCCCTAGTTGAGAGATATTGTGTCCCTCACGTAGAATATTTGTGTGCACTAACATTCTCAAATTTTGTGCCATATTTTTTAACTTAACTTTCATAGAAAGCTAGAAAGATGAATGTGGAAAAAAGAGTCTTATATAGGAAAAATAGAAGGAAGCTATTTTAAGTTAAATAGGAGAGCACCTATACAAATGTTGTTAAAAGGTTAGGAAAATTGTCAAAAATGTCCTAAATTATTGTACTGGTCAATTTAGTTTTAAAAGTTGAACAAAAATTTTGCCATTTTTAATTTTATTTTATTATTTTTCTTCTTTTCCCCCCCTTATTCCCTCTATTGGCCATCACAACCTCGTAGATGGTTGATGAAGGTCACTAGCCACTGGCCCACTAGCAAAGGCCTCAACGCCCACTCCTAGGCGAGGGTTCCCCATGCTGGATCTAGTGAGGGCTGTCCTCGTCGGCCTCGGGTGAGGGTTGTCTGCACTTGGGCTAGTGAGTGCGGCCATCACTTGAGGCAGTTGGCTAGCAACCTCCATTGGCCATCGTTAAGGCCTAGCGATGATTGGGGAGAGGAAAAAGGGGAATAGAAAAAGGAAAAATGGAAGAAGAAGAAAAATGAAAAGGAGAAAAAATTAGATGATAAATGAAAAATTCTCAATGTTAACATCGACTGTACCATATAGGATGGTCGGTGCTAACTAGAATGCCACATTAACAACTTTCGGCCAAAATTAGTCTGGATGACAAAATTGACAAATCATCAAAAGATTTATGACTAAATTAGCAAATTATGAAAATGTTTATGACTAAATTAACATGATTTTAAAGTTCAAGAGAAAATTGACAAATCATTAAAATATTCATAAATTAAAATGAATAGGATTGAGTTGGGCTGCGTACCTTAGCTTTAGGACTTTTTGAACAATTTTCCTTTTAAAGACTTGGGCTCCCAAGTGGCCTCCAGACATCAAATAACTTGATTATATTGGTCTTGGGCTTGATTTGTCTTGCATAAACTTAAAATTCATGAAAAGTTAGGCTTAAAAAATTTCGAAATTTCTTACTTATTAATATTAGCTTTTTACACAAATATATATGTTGGAAGTTAACTGCTCTGTCTAATTCAATTATTGTGTCTATTCATGAGATACTTTGATTCTTTTTTCTTATATAGATGCATTCTTTCAGTCAAAAAGCTATTTTAGTTTCCGTGTGTTCATGTTGAGAGACTTTGAGAGACTGCTTTGTATCGAAGGGCATTGTCGCCACAGGAAAGTGATTTCAGAGACCTCTTAACAGAACGATTTTGTTCCGTGTACCACATTTCTTTCAAACCTCCGACTGAGGACAAGGTAATTTCTTAATCATAGAGGAAGAGAATAAACAGACATCATGTCAAGAAAACGAAGGTATTGGAATTGTCCTATTTATTTCTCCGAGCGCAGTAACACCACAACCTTCATGTCATACTTATCTTGTAGTACAATAATGTCATCTCTTTTGTGAGAACAAGACAACCAATGAATCTCTTATCGGCAAACCGAACACGTTTCTCCCTACACACCTTTGTCACTAACCTTGTCTTCACCTTCATAGCTCAAATTTCCCACTTTTGGTGAACCATCCTTCTTGGAAGAATCGCCGCTAATTTCCTCCACGAAGAGCCGAATATTCTCATCGGATGATCCACCTGCCGCCACCGCCTTCCGAGCCTCGGCCTTTAGTGCCATCGCGTTTTTTCTCAACTGCTCAGCTACTGGCCCAACCATGACCTCTTCGATGCATTTCTCAATCACTTCACTGCTTATGTTTCCATCAACTTCCTTCTTGATCCTCACGCCAATCTTAAAGACATCGACAATGAGCTTTGCGTTGGTCGGCTGGTCAGTCCACTGTGGGTAGGCTATGAGAGGGATACCCGAGCAAATAGTCTCGAGCAAGGAATTCCATCCACAGTGAGTGATGAAACATGCCACAGCCGGGTGTGACAAAACTCTAGTTTGAGGAGACCAGCACACGACTTGACCTTGGTCTTTGGTTTCTTCAAGAAACCGTGATGGAAGTTGCCCTGCGCCATCAGGCGTCGGGAATTCAGGCGGCTTCACCACCCAAAGAAAGGGACGCTTCACGTTCTTTAGAGCCGTGGCTATCGCTTCCATTTGCTTGGCTGGTAACACAACTATGCTCCCAAAGGATACATAGATGACTGAGCTTGGAGGTTGCTGCGTCAACCATTCAATGCAAGTCTCATCTGATTTCCACATATCCACACTCGCATTCTCAAGTTCTTGATCTTGGCCTAGCAACGTTGGAGGGACTAGTGGACCGATTGGCCTTATCGGATAAAGCTCGCACATCGAGTCTATGACATGTTTCTCAAGCTCATAGAAAGAATTCCCTAAAACCCATTTGAACTTCTCCATGCCTTGGAATACTTCAGAGAATAATTTGGGGAAGCTGCCAAATGGGTTGTTGGGGAGCACAAAGGATGGCAGATCCTCCTTCTCCATCGAAGGTAAACCCGGTAGTTCCACAACCATATCAGGGTCTGTCAGAGTCGGGAAGGCGCTGAGCTTATTGAAGCAGCGATAGTATATCGCGTACAACGCACACGGTTGAATCCATAGCATGGCACAAGGGATGTTGTACTCGGCGGCTACATCGGAAACCCAGGGCACGAAAGGGTTCGTGACTAGGCTTAAGAGCTTCTTCGGACTCGGGTAATGTTCTTTGATTAGAGACGAGAGATTGCTAGGCCCATGTTTACCTAGGCTGTCCATGTAGACGTCGAGGTTGGTCTTCCGGTCGTAGTCAAGGCTCAGGCCGTCGGAGTAGAACAGGAGCTCGATACCGGTGACAAGGTCAGCGGGACCGGCACCAGAGGACTTAAGCATGCGGTGGCGGGCGATCTCGGTGGTGGCAAGGGTGACATGGATGCCTCTGGCGGCGAGACGCTTGCCAAGCCTTAGCATCGGGTTGATATGGCCCTGAGAAGAGAAGGCCACCAAAAGGACATGGTTCTCTTCTTTCTTCTCCTCCACCTGAGCCATGGACAACTGCCACGCACCCGGCCGCCTGCCGCCGCCGGCACGTGCAGAGAGAGAGAGAGAGAGAGAGAGAGAGAGAGAGAGAGAGAGAAGGTGCTAGAGGAAGGAGGGCGTGGAGGAAAATTTGGCAGGCAACTGCGGTCTGCCACTAATTTCTCTTAGGTGGTGAGAGAATGTGATGAGCGCATTTGTTCTGTGTTTTGTTTTGGTCGGTATTTGTTCTGTGTTTATATGAGCGAATTGTTCGTGAAAACCATCGTAGGCAGGCGGCAACGTCGAGTGATGAGCAGATGTGTTTGTGTGCACGTGGAATTTTTATGCTTCTGGCGAAATCTTTACCCAGGAGAGAGTATCCCCCGAGACAGATCGATTTAGACATGGTACATATGGGGAGAAAGAGAGGATTGGGAATCAAATGTAATAAATAAATAGCAAAAAAATTGCAAAAGTAAATTAAATGATTAAATATCACGAAAAATCTCAAACTAGTATGTTTATGATAAATTTACCTAAATTAATTTTTTGATAATTAAAAATCCGAAACTGATATACTAATGACAAATTGTCAAATTATTAAGTTGAAATACATGTGATAGATTACGGATGTACCAATTTAAGATTTTACCTTCCGTTTGTTATATATATACCAATTTGTGGTTTTTTTTTTATAGTATTTAACCAATTTAATGGAAACTAACAAAGGGTAATTTGTTATACATGTACCAGGTTATGATTTTTTATGATAAAAAATTAGTTTGTGATAAATTTATCACACAAGCACTAGTTGGAATTTTTAATGGTTAAAAATTTAATTTGAGATAAATTTGTCACAAGTATATCCGTTTGAGTTTTTGTGGTCAAAAAATTAATTTGACGTAAATTTGTCATTGATGCATCAAGGTTTTTCGTAATATTAATCCTTAATGAAAAGTTCACGCAAGTTTTCTAATGTAGACTAATGCATTAAAGAAAAATACAAATATGCTATGCAAAAACCCACTCTATATAAATTATTTTCCTAAAAACGAGCTTCTAATCATGCAAATAAGAATCGAACCAATATCCTACATGGAAAGAAATCCTAAGACTGTAATGCAAAAGTGGTAACTTTGTATTTTCATGACTCTCAAATTAGATACAAGGAAATTAAATATACTCTAAAAGATGGAAATATGTAATTTTATCCTAAACACATACACAATTCTAGTCTAATTCTGTGTGATGGATCGCGAGAATGCAATCTAAAGTTATTAACATGCAAGATCGACTCTTTGTTATTTTTTTCTCCTTACAGCATAAAAAAAGAAGAAGTAAATATGCAATAATGGGAGGAAATACGCACATATTCAAATTCACTATATATGCAATGCAACTTATCGATGTTTCACAAAAGAACATTCATTCAAGAGACTCCTAATGTGCTGGCACTTATTATAAAATATGAAATCCTATCTTAATATGCAAAATTATGCAAAATTATCAATATGCTTAAAGATGTGAGCACAATCAATCACGAATGCACAAAGTTTGACCTCAAAATGTGTTTTTTCATGGGAAATTGCCGGTTGCTCTATAGCATCCGTACAACTCGAGTGTCCCTAGGAGTGAGATTCGTGGATGGTTTTGTCAGGAATCTCCTCATTTTGCTGCTCCGAAGAAGATCCGCGAGATTACAGTGATAATTTTCACCATTGTTGTCTTTGCGGACAGTGCAAACCGGGCAAACATCTTGCTATCGACAATCGAGGACATTAAAGGAAGGCTTCTCAGGCTCGAAGATCCGATACACGCTTCGACATTAAACCAGATGGGGGGACAAAAGTGAAGACCAGCTTTTAGAAGATTAGATATCCAGAATCCAAGCCAATGGTTCGGACGTTAAAAGGAGACGGAATAGATATAGTCCTGCGAGACCCACCATACTTTCTTGGGAGCGCGGGATGTATCTGGCTTTCGAGAATGATGATGATTACGATGCTAATGAAGAACGGTCGGTCGAATCCCAGCAGTCAAGTGTCTCAGAAACTTGGCCAAGTTCATCAGCTCCTCGTGAGATATTTTTTTTTCCCTCTTTATTCTCACAAGGAAGTGACAGGAAGCTACCCTAAACTTCTACTTTCAGAAATTCTCGTCCCTCTACCACCTAATAACACGCCTCTTCCGGCAATATTTGGTCCAGCGTTAAGGTGATTATACGCAATTTCTTGCAATGGCTTTTGCTTACAGAACAGAATAGGATACTGCTCCAACAGATATCCTCTGCCCTTCTCTCGCATAGACAGAAAGATCAAGCACAAAGCTGCTAGTACTTATGCAAGGACCGAACCGAGTTCGTAATTACTTCTGTGTTGGAGGGGGATCATAGGATGCGGTTTGCAGCAGTTTTGAAAATTTGAGAAAATGTTTCTTCTTCAACTAATGAGGTGCTTTCAACAATCACACTTTTAGCAATTCCTAATAAACCACCTGACTTTTTGGACACAGTTTCAGTTGGTTTGTCATCCTTAAACAACTTTGGGATGCAGCAGCGATGGCTCCCGAAGTAGCGCCTAAAATAACCTTGGTCTCCCACTCAACCAGAGAACAAGCGACCAGAGAATCAATGAAATGGAATAGGCAAAAGGAACTCCATGTTGCCACCAACAAAGCAGCTGCGATGCAAGAAATGAAGAGAGGACCGGTCGTGAATAAAAAGGGGAACCACCTTTATGAAGAAAGCTTTGGTAAGAAACAATGAACAGAGTTGTCAATGTTTTGAACAGGTTCATTGTAGCTCAAAGAAAATCGACCACGGGTCATTTGTATTAAAAAGTTCTGAAAGCTACTTGGTAACTTAGGTCACGCTAAAAACGCGTTAGAGTGAAATTAACTGCAAATTTAAATCTGATTTCAGAAATTGAAAATCCTGTCATGTCACGAATCATTTTAGAAATGTCGACTCCACCTCCAAAGATTTTTTTGCAAACCAAGATTTTTTGGGAAAAAGTCGTCGTAGGGCCGTTTTTGTTCGAAATCGTCGGGATCATTTTTTGTCGCGCATTTGGGAGCCAAGATGATTCAATTGATAAGGAAAAATACCAATTTGATTATTGACTCGACAATCGAATTTTTAGAGAGCGAATTTGATTAATTCGAGGAGGATTAAGTGTCCAATGGAAGAGAAACCGAGCCAAATTCGTGTGCCCGCACCACCTGTGACATTTGGACCATCTCGGGCTTCTAGAAGTGAGCCTTGGTGGTTGATTTTCAGCCTAGGAAGCAGATGGTGGTGGAGGATGGTCAAGGGAGACAATTGAAGAGAAAATAAGGCTTGTGGCCCCCTTGTCCCCCTCATCTCTTCCCTCTCTCTTTCTAGTCTTCGACCAGCACCCCTCAGCCTCCTCCTTGCTGTTTTCAAACTCGGCAGCCAGTAGAGAAGTCGTCGGAACTGTTCGAGCCATCGCCCGCGCGCTGCACCCATCCGCGCGACCCCAACGTCCATCAACCTTGTCTCGCATCCCAGCTGCTGTGTCGGGACTTGTTGAGCCCAGCCAAAGCCACCTCGCCCCTGTTCAGCCGCCGTGAAGTACCACCGATGGCCACCGAGTGTCCCTGCTGCCTTCACCGGTCTTGCCTCGCCAACCAACCCTCGTTTTCCCTCTTTTGCAACCCTGAATAGAGAGCAAATCAGTGGGTTTCTAGTAGCACATCGGTCCCGTTTTGAGGTTGTTTTGGATCTCGAAAGCTAGGCCCGCTTTGGAGAGAGTTGAGCCCCGCGGCATTCCCGTCATTTTGAACCGAGCAGTTCGTTAAACAAGTGAGTTTAACTCACTAATCCTCACTTAGTAAGTTAATGTCGCTTAATGGTTGATTAGTTTAAGTTAAGTATGGATTAGATGGTTAGTTAAATTAGATTAGTAAATTTAATTAATTATCAATGCATGTTAGGTGGATAGTTAGTGCAATTAGAGTCTAGACAAGCTTTAGTATTTAACTAGAGTGGTTCGGTAATTTTTCGGGCCCGTCTCGGCTTCCAATGAGGCTTTTCGAGCCTAAGTTGTATTTATTGTATTTATTTATTAATTTCCGTAATTAATTAATTAATTAATTTCCAGAAATTAAATCGGGATAGTCGATGACTGAAATTTCGTGCTTGATTGCGGTGGTACTTTCTGTTTATTTAATTGAGTACCAGGATTGTGCAATTTGAGTATGAGTGGTGATTGTTGGTTATTATTCCAAAAATGGACAATTTTGGTCATAATTCTAGAAAATTGCCGGTGGAGCCATACTTACCAACTAATTCTAGAAAATTGCCGGTGGGACTATGATTACCACATAATTCTAGAAAATTGCCGATGGGGCCGTGATTACCACATAATTCTAGAAAATTGCTTGTGGGGCCATGATTATCGCATAATTCTAGAAGATTGTCGATGGGGTCGTGATTATCACAAAATCTAGATTTTGCCAGTGGGGTAGAGGTTACCCCTTAATCTAGGTTGTGCCGTTCCGCTGTGACTAAGAGTTGAGAATGAATAATTGAAATGATCGTGTGATGGTCTCGATGACATATAATCGACTAAGTTAATTGATCGATGATTCAATCTAGTTGAGTAAAGTGATTTGTCAAATAATGATTGAATAATGGTTTAAATTGTATTGTCTGACAAGAAGGATTTGAGGCCAAGGTAAATCCCCTAACTTTTGTTGCGCTTAGGTAGCCCTCATCGTGTATTTGCTTCTTAATCGGGTTTTCAAAGGGTAGAATTTGCCGACACGTAGTCTCACCCTGTTGTGGGATAACAATTTCAGGCCCATAGATGCTAGCTCGAGAGTTTTTTGAACGACCCAAGAGTGTTACAGAAAAGGCATCTTATTTTCCGTTGCTTGGGAGCCCTAGGGGCTGGACCTATGAGCTAGTGAGGTCCACAGTTTGGGTTAATACGGGTCTCACCCAAAAGGTACCCCACGGATACCAATCGTGGTACCACCATGCTCAAGATGGCCAGAGAGAGGGTCCTACTTCGGTATCTGAGATCCCTCTATACATCCTAAAGGCCACTTTTGGAAAGGGGACAGTTGATCCTCCTCGAGGTTCGATAGTAGATACAGTGGACCCAGCTCTTGAAGTCCCCGCGTCCTCGATGCATTCAGCTCAAGGCTCTAGTTGGAGTGTGGAAGAGGATCAGATCGTGGAGGACGATGAAGAGGAGGATAATGACCCATAGATCGGAAACCTTGTAAACTTTGCTTTTGAACTGGCTTGTGTAGAACCTGATGTTAATAGTTTGTATCATACTATATACATGATGATGTGCAATATATATAAGTGTGGTCATTTCAAGTTCAAAAATTTATGGTCCTACTTTCCTATCCCATTGTTTTATTATCTAAGGATTATTTATATGTTTTTGCATGCGCATTAAAACCAATGGGTTGGCGACGCATCCTGGAACATCGCTATTCAATCGGCCAAGGAGGGATGGGCACGTGCTAGGAAAATCAAGGCATGACATCCCCGTTTAAATGGTATCAGAGCCAAGTTTAGTGATTGGAGTGATAAGGTGCGATGGTTTATGGGATAGTAGTAGGATGACCTCTAAATTTATGTTAGTGCATATCTGTGATAGTTGATTTCGTAGAATTGTTTGTTGTGTGGATTGCTCAGCTTCTAATCTAGTGAGGATTTGGAAGACAGGTTTCAGTAAAGCTAAGCCATGTGCGATCAGGAGCAAATGACTTATAGTAAGAGATCAGTTAGACCTGTGACTTGGGGTAGGACACTGATCAGGGTTGATACCCGGGGATGTAGAGGTAAGGCGCTAGCACAGGTTAGCGCCAGTGGAGTAGCACCACCTCCCGTTGGTACTGGGATAGTAGCCTCGGGTGATCAAGGAACCATCGGGATCACCCAAGCCTTGGATGCGATGAGGGAATTGATAGGGCAATAGGCCCGGGATCAAGCTGCCGCCTTCACCGCCACTATTGCAGCCGCCACTCAAGTTGCCGCTATTGCTGCTGTTGCTGCCGCCCCTGTCGTCGCACCTACCGTTGCTCCTGCAGGAGTTCCACTTGGAAATGTGGCCGCTGGAAGGCTGATCCATAAGTTAGTGGAACAATTTCTGAAGCTGAACCTACCGAGATTCATTGGTGAAGGAGATCCAGAAGCTGTGTTGCTTTGGATCCAAGATCTTGAGAAGGCGTTTGCACTTTTGATATACAACGAAGAAGAGAAAGTGGTATTGGCTATGTATCAACTACAAGGGAACGCAAACATCTGATGGAGAGCCGCCAATGATACAATATTTCCGGAAGGTGCGATCCCGGTGTGAGACGCCTTCCTTAGAGCTTTTCATGACCGGTATTTTTTGGATACTACCTAAGAACAAAAGATGGAGGAGTTTTAATGCCTTTGTCAAAGATCGATGTCGGTTGACCAGTATGTGGTCAAATTCGCAGAGCTTTCATAGTATACTTCGAGGTTGGTTGAGGATCCTGAAGAAAAGGCCCGAAGGTTCAAGAACGGTCTTCATCTTGAACTAAAGCAACCTCTGCTATCGTTGGATCTGACAAATTATCGATAGGTCTACTGTCGAGCTTAGATGATAGAGAGAGGTTTGAATGAGTAAGATGCCTCGTCCAGATTGAGGTTTAATTCAAACAGAGATGTGATCTGACATGGGAAGAGGCCCATGGTCGAGGGAAGATTTCAGATTTCGCCCAACAAAAAGGGTGGAGTTGGCAAGTTTGGGCCTAACCAGAATGGTGTGTGCCGCTTGTGTGGAAGGCAACACAAATCGGCCCCATGCCAATCTAGGCCAAGTACTTGCTTTGAGCGTGGCCAGCTGGGCACATAGCCAGAAACTGTCCCAGAAGACTGAGTGGACAACCACAGTTGCCGCCACTGCCGCAGAGGGGGCAGATGAGAGGTTTCATGCCACAGAACGCATTGCAAAGAGGACAGCTCCGACCCCCCAGTTCAAGGCACGGTGTATGCCATCACTCAAGGTCAGGCAAAGGCTGCGCCGACGTGATCACAGGTATGGTTTCATTGAATGACCATCCTACTTATGCTTTGTTTGATTTAGGAGCAACCCATTTCTTTATTGCCGAGCAGTGTGTTAAGCTGATAGGGTTAAGTTATGTATTGTTGGATTCTGTTATTAGCATATCTACACCATTGAAGGATAAAGTATTAGCTGTTTTAGATTGTTCTAGTTACAAGTTAGCGATTGGTGAGTGAGATGAGAAAATAGACTTATTAGTCCTAGCCATATATGACTTTGATTTCATTAAAATGGATTGCTATCGCAAGTCGATTCAATTTAACCCATTAAAGGGTGAGAGCTTCGAGTTTGTAGGGAACCGAGGAGGACCCTCGATTTCCCTAATCTTGTCGCAAGAGGCAACTCGTTTGTTAGACGGGGGTTGTCAAGGTTACCTGACGACTGTCATGGATACGATAGTTGAGGAATTGAAGATTGAAGATATTTCAGTTGTGCAAGAATTTCTAGATGTATTTCTAAAAGAGTTGCCAGGATCATCACTAGAGAGAGAAATTGAGTTCGTGATTGAGTTAGCCCCTGGGACAGAGCCAATCTCTAAGGCTCTTTACCGGATGGCTTTATCTGAGTTGAAGGAACTTAAGGTGCAAATGCAGGAGATGTTGGACAAAGGATTTATCTGTCTCAATGCATCACCTTGGGGAGCACCAGTTCTTTTGGTAAAGAAAAAAGATGGTTCGTTGCGTCTGTGTATCGACTATCGCCAACTCAATCAAGTGATGATCAAGAACAAGTAACCCCTGCCGAGGATTGATGACGTGTTTGATCAGTTACAGGGAGCGTCGATATTTTCAAAAATCGACTTGAGAACAAGATATCATCAATTGAGGATTAGAAAGGAGGATATTCCAAAGTCAGCATTTCATACTCAGTATGGTCATTATGAGTTCACAGTGATGCCATTCGGGTTGACGAATGCTCCAGCTACCCTTATGGATTTGATGAACTGAGTGTTCAAGGAATATCTGGATCAGTATGTGATCGTGTTCATCGATGATATTTTGGTGTATTCGAGAAGTGATGAAGAGCATGAAAGTCATTTGAGATTAGTACTGCAAACTCTAAGAGTTCATCAATTGTACGTCAAGTTCAGCAAGTGCGAGTTTTGGTTGACTTGTGTTACGTTTCTAGGTCACGTGATTTCAGGCGAAGGAATTTCCGTGGACCCGTCCAAGATTGAAGTAGTGATAACTGGCCAAGATTGACTACCATAACAGAAATCAGAAGTTTTCTGGGTTTGACAGGTTATTATAAACGGTTTGTGGAAGGGTTTTCAGCTTTAGCATCGTCGTTGACTAGACTTCTAAAGAAAGAAGAAAAATTCGTGTGGACAGACAAGTGCAAGCGTAGTTTCCAAGAGCTGAAGCAGAAGCTGACTACCGCACCTATGCTAATGATTCCATCTGGTCCTAGAGGATACGAGAGCATCATCATTCAAAGGATTGAGTTGCGTACTGATGCAACATGGCAGGGTTGTTGCATACACCTCTCGTTAGTTGAGGCCTTATGAATAGAACTACCCTACGCATGACTTAGAACTCGTAGCAATTATTTTCACGTTGAAGATTTGGAGACACTATTTGTGTGGAAAAGGTTCCAGATCTTCATGGACCATCAAAGTCTCAAGTACCTATTCTCTTAGAATGAGTTGAATATGAGACAGCGCCGATGGATGGAATTGCTGAAGGACTACAACTGTGATATCCTATATCACCCGAGAAAGGCGAATAAGGTTGCCGATGCTTTGAGTTGAAAGTCTTCAGTTGCTCATATATTGGTGAAGGAGTGGAATTTAATCGAGAGAGCTCAAGATTTAGTATTCAAATTTGAGATAGGCCACTTTTCGAATCTTATGGCCACCCTCAAAATTGAACCGGATGTTCAGGTCAGAATCAAGCTACTTCAGCCGACAAACCCAGATATTCAGAAAATTCTACAAGAGGATACTAATAAGAGAAAAGATGACTTTCAGGTTTTTGATGATGGAACGCTGAAGTTCTAAGGACGATTGGTTGTACCTGACGATATTGAGCTTAGAGAGAATATTTTATCAGAAGCTCATCGTAGAAATTACAGCATTCATTTTGGCAGTACCAAGATGTATCAGAATCTGCATCAACACTATTGGTGGCCTAGTATGAAAGCGAATGTCACCAAGCATGTCGCGCCAAGTGTTTGACGTGTCAACAAGTCAAAGCTCAACATTGTAAGCTGGGAGGACTTCTGCAACCTCTCGAGATCCTAGAGTGGAAATGGGAGCATATCACGATGGACTTCGTGACCGAACTACCGAGGAGTCAAAGAGGAAATGATTCAATTTGGGTAGTGGTCGACAGATTAATAAAGTCATCTCACTTCATTGTAGTGTGAAAGGACCTTAGTTTGGACAGGCACGCAGATTTGTATATGCGTCAAGTGGTTCGTTTGCATGGAGTGCCAGTTACGATTACCTCATATCGAGACTCAAGATTCACCGCCGCTTTTTGGAAGAGCTTGTAGAGTGCCTTAGGTACGGAGTTGTAGTACAGTACGACATATCATCCTTAGACGGATGGCCAGTCTGAGAGGACAATGCAAACCCTCGAGGACATGTTGCAAGCTTGGGTACTGGATTTCAAGGGAAGTTGGGAAGAACGGCTTCATCTCATGGAATTCCCCTAGAATAATAGTTTTCAGTAGAGCATCTAGATGGCTCCTTTTGAAGCGTTATATGACCGAACGTGCAGAACACCGGTGTGTTGGGATGAAGTTAGGGAAAGAAAAATTATAGGCCCAAAGTTGGTTCAGCAATCAGTGGATGTCGTGACAATGATCAGAAACAGACTAAAGACCACTCAGAGCATATAGAAAAGTTACACAGATAAGCGCCGAAGACCATTGGAATTTCAAGTTGGTGATCATGTTTTTCTAAATGTGTCACCAATGAGGGGAACTTGGCGCTTTGGCAAGAAAGAAAAGCTAGTATGAGATACGTAGGTTTGTTTGAGATTCTTGAGACAATCGGGACTCTGGCATATCGTCTTACGTTGCCACCAAAGTTGGTGCAAGTGCACGACGTCTTTCACATGTCGATATTAAGGAAGTATGAGCCTGACCCGACCCACGTGCTTAATTTCAAAGAATTGGACGTGGATGACGGTGTATCGTACGTAGAAAGCCCGGTTCAAATTGTGGAAAAAAAAAACAAATTCTACATAGGAAGACCATCCCGTTGATCAAAGTGGTCTGACAACACCACAGCACTGAGGGAGCAACTTGGGAGAGCGAAGAGTCGATGAAACAGTTGTACCCCCACCTTTTTGCTTAAGTATTATAATGGTTTAAATTTCGAGGACGATTTATAAGAGGTGAAGAGTTTTGACATCTTGGATTTTACAGTTGTGCTTTCAATTAAAATTAATCAGGCATTTCATTGATGCGCCTATAGTATTATTCTCAAAGATGATCACTCTCGAGATAATTAAACTAATCGAGAAAGTCATTAAGGAATTTTAATGCAATAGATTGGAGAATTCAACTAGGAATCGACTACTCGACCATGCTTATCTACAAAGATCATTACGGCACATATATAAGTCTATTTGAAATAATAAAAAATAGGTCGGTTCGGCGAGATGTGTGGTTAAACGTGGGTGATTCCATCATATTGAGAAATTCTCGTCAACTGGCATTAGATTGATTTTTCTATCGTTTTGGTACCTTCTGTCCGTATTTGAATCATCGAGATTTTCACGATCATCGAGAGTCGCCAATGTGTTGAATAAGTTTATTGTGGCTCGAAGAAAATCGACCACGAGTCATTTGTACTAAAAAGTTCTAAAAGCTACCCGGTAGCCTAGGTTACACTAAAAATGCACCATAGTGAAATTAACCACGAATTTAAATTTGATTTCAGAAATTAAAAGTTCTGTCATGTCACAAATTATTTTATGAATGTCAACTCCACCTCCGAAGATTTTTCTGCAAATCGAGACTTTCTAGGAAAAAATCGTCGTAAGGCCATTTTTGTTTAGAAATCATCAGGGATCGTTTTTTATCGCACATTTGGGAGGCAAGATGATTCAATTGATGAGGAAAAATACCAATTTGATTATTGACTCGACAATTGAATTTTTAGAGACTGAATTTGATTAATTCGAGGAGGATTGAGTGTCCAATGGAAGAGAAACCAAGCCAAATTCGTGTGCCCCCACCTCCCACGACGCTTAGACCATCTCGAGCTTCTAGAAGTGAGCCTTGGTGGCTGATTTTCAGCCTAGGAAGCAGCTGGTGGTGGAGGATGGTCAAGGGAGACAATTAAAAAGAAAATAAGGCTTGTGGCCCCCTTGTCCCCCTCATCTCTTCCCTCTCTCCCTCTAGTCTTTGACCGACACCCCCTCGCCTCCTCCTTGCTGTTTTCGAACTCCAGCAGCCAGTAGAGAAGTCACCAGAACCGTTCGCGCCACCACTTGTCTCCGTAGCCGCTCCCACCTCACGTGCACGCTGCCATTGCTCGCACCCATCCGCGTGACCCCGATGTCCAACAACCTTGTCTCGCGTCCTAGCTGCTGTGTTAGGACTTGTTGAGCCCAGCTAGAGCCACCTTGCCCCTGTTCAGCCGCCATGAAGCACCGCCGGTGGCCACCAAGTGTCCCTATTGCCTCCGCCGGTCTTGCCTCGCCAACCAGCCCTCGTTTTCCCTCTTTTGCAGCCTTGAACAGAGAGCAAATCAATGGGTTTCTAGTAGCACATCGGGCCCGTTTTGAGGTTGTTCTAGATCCCGAAAGCTAGGCCCGCTTTGGAGAGAGTTGAGCCCCGCGGCGTTCTCGTCGTTTTGAACCGAGCGATTCGTTAAACAAGTGAGTTTAACTCACTAATTCTCACTTAGTAGGTTAATGACACTTAAGAGTTGATTAGTTTAAGTTAAGTATGAATTAGGTTGTTAGTTAGATTATATTAGTGAATTTAATTAATTACCGATGCATGTTAGGTGGACAGTTAATGCAATTAGAGCCTAGACAAGCTATAGTATTTAACTAGAGTGGTTTGGTAATTTTTCGGGCCCGTCTCGGCTTCCAAGTAAGCTTTTTTGAGCCTAAGTCGTATTTATTGTATTTATTTATTAATTTCTGTAATTATTTAATTAATTAATTATTTTCCGAAAATTAAACCAGGATAGTCGGTGACCGGAATTTCGTGTTGATTATAGTGGTGTTTTCTGTTTATTTAATTGAGTACCGAATCGTGCAATTTGAGTGTGAGTGATGATTGTTGGTTATTATTCAAAAAATGGACAATTTTGATCATAATTTTAGAAAATTGCCAGTGGGGCCGTGATAACCGCATAATTCTAGAAAATTGCCAATAGGGCCATGATTACCACATAATTATAGAAGATTGCCGGTGGGGCCGTGATTACCACCAAATCTAGATTTTGCCAGTGGGGCCGAGGTTACCCCTTAATCTAGGTTGTGCCCGTTCCGCCATGACTAAGAGTTTAGAATGAATAATTGAAATGATCGTGTGATGGTCTCAATGACATGTAATTGACTGAGTTGATTGATCGATGATTCGATCTGGTTGAGTAAAGTGATTTGTGAAATGATGATTGAATAATGGTTTTGAATTATATTGTCTGACAGGAAGGATCTGAGGCCAAGGTAAGTCTTCTAACTCGTGTTGTGTTTAGGCAGCCTTTAGGGCGTATTTGCTTCCTAATTGGGTCTTAGGAGGGTAGAACTTGCTGAGACGTAGTCTCACCTCGTTGTGGGATAACAATTTCAGGCCCATAGATGCCAGCTCGAGATTTTTTTGGACGACCCAAGAGTGTTACAGAGAAGGCATCTTATTTTTCATTGCTTGGGAGCCCTAGGGGCTGGACCTATGAGCTAGTGAGGTCCACAGTTTGGGTTAATGCAGGTCTCACCCAAAATGTGCCCCACCGATACCGATCGTGGTACTGCCATGCTCAAGATGGTCAGAGAGAGGGTCCTACTTCGAAATCTGAGATCTCTTTGTACATCTTGGAGGCCACTTTTGGAAGGGGACAGCTGATCCTCCTCGAGGTTAGATAGTAGATGCAGTGGACCAGGCTCTTGAAGTCCCCGGTGCATTCTGCTTAGGGCTCCAGCTGGAGTGTGGAAGAGGGTGACATCGTGGAGGACGATGAAGAGGAGGATAAGGACTCGTAGATTGGAAGCCCCCACCCCTGCTTGTAGACTTTGCTTTTGAACTGGCTTGTGTAGAACCTGACGTTGATAGTTTGTATCGTACTATATACATGATGGTGTGCAATGTATATATGTGTGGTCATTTCAAGTTCAAAAATTTACGGTCCTACTTTCCTATTCCATTGTTTTATTGCCTGGGGATTATTTATATGCTTCCACATGCGTATTAAAACCAATGGGTCGGCGACGCGTCTGGGACGTCGTTATTTAATCGGCCAAGGAGGGATGGGCACGTGCTTGGAGGATTGGGGCGTGACATGCATGGATAGAAACAACAGCATGCTTCAACCCATAGTCTTTTTACCACTAATGCTCTTAATGACTTTTTTCGTTTTGCTTTTTTAACGGATGAGTCAAAGGAAGAATCCATGAAAAGAGTATAGACATATGCCACTGCATTATTTTCGGATTGTTGATTCATTGCTTGGGATGAAGACTGAAGAGGACAAGGGCTCCTGCTTGCCTAGGCAGTAGAAGTTCAAGTAATCCAGGGGATGCTACTTGTGTGACAACCCAACTTTTTTGAGAGCCTAGGCGGTAATTTTGTACATCATCGTCATGGTTTGTCCCTGTCCACATTATCAATACACATACAAGAATAGTGAATGTTAATCTTTTTACATCATCATATCTCCTAGAGAAAAAAACTAAAATGATTGAAACAGGGTTGGGTCCCAAATTTGCCCTTTAAGTAGCTCGACTTGGTCTGCTTGGATCACTTCGTTTTCTGCTTAATTTCGTTCGTTATGTTATTTAGTTTCGATTTGCTTGGACATCATCGATTTACATGAGTCATCACAATTTCTTTACAAGACGAAAGAGTTTATCCTTAATCTGATCTGTCAGAAGATAATTTCCTGCACTGCAGCACTAATAGGGACACCCTTCGGCCACATCGGAATCACTACATACACACAGATGTGCTCGTTTGCACTGATCTTGCTTGCGATCTTCAACGCCAGCTCCATCAGCACTAAATTATTTGCAGCTGCATGTCAAAACCAAATCAAGCATTGGTTGCCACCAAAAATTGAACTCAAGAAATTAGATAGGCTGAAACAAAACTAGAAAAATGGAGGAAAAAATATGCATTTAAAAAGTTCAGAGAGTCGGTCTCAGAAATCTAACATGTTGAATCATAAATGTAGTCTTAATGTCTTATACAGTGAGTTCTAGCAATTATTAGCTGATACACAATCCCCAGAGGGAGCCAAATCTGTACACTCTTTACTAGAGGCGTTTATGCACACTCAACTCAGTCAAAATGAAAAGAAATGGGCATCTTATACCTGCATCTTTGTATGGTGGCCAACGATAGCAAGAGCCGAGAAAATATTGGTTTTCAATGTAAATGAAGTGTTGTGCCAATCTAATTGCTTTCACGTATGTCATGCAGATACTCTTGTCTACTTTCAAGTTCTTTCCTCTGTTAAGATTCTGCAACCATGAAGAGATTGAAAGAAGCAACATTATCAATGTGATCTCTCCTCAAAAACACTAAAGACTTTGCATAAAAAGGAAGAGTGACTTTCTAATGTAAGAACACTTTTCAAGTTATACACATATAATAGCCAATTGCAAGTCTACCAGCATGGTATAGCAGCTAAAACTTACTTGCTTTGCAGCTTCTTCAATGCTCTTCGGGAATCCCTTGACAGAACCTGAATCAATCGATCTAAAGACCTATGCCAACAAAAAAATAAAAATGAAAGACGGTTGTCACACTTCATTTGTTTACAATTGAAGTCCCTTGAAAATGATAATTAATTTGAAGTAAATTCTCCCGAACTGCACATGCCAATTTTCCGGGTCGTCTTTGTCCCTGACTTGTACTATTTTGTTGCCATTGGGGCTTGTCGAGGGACAAAGTATCCACGAAATCTTGTTGAGCCTTAAGAGAGCATTCTCATGCCAACGCCTAACATTTTTCGGCTTAAGCTCGCGCCACTTCGCCGCCTTTCTCCATCTCTGTGCAAGATTCTTCAATTTGTGTACTTGTCCCTCGACTTTGCAATGTAGATCATGCCATTGTTGCCTTGGGACATTGACAGTGGACTATAATCATCACAAAAAGCAATTTTTTTCTCATATTACAATGCTAAAGGTAAACATTAGCATACTACCGTGAATGTGGGGCCGTGAATGTTATTCTTAAAGACGGTATCAAGATTGCTATAGAGTTTGTGCTCCGGACAGTCATATCGGCCATCGCATAGGTCTAGCCCGCCAATGAATGCTGTTAGTTTGTAGTTGTTTCTCGAGGCTTGAGTGTCAAGAACCATGCACTTTTGGTGGTGTGAGTATAGGGTCCCCACCACTTGGACTATAGAAGATCCACACTCCAACAAATCAAACCAAACATTTTCATAGATTTATCTCGGATTTCAATCGAATGGTAGCCTTTACAATATTGTAAAATTCCCTTTTAGAGCTGTCCTAAATTCATGTCATTAGGTTAGAAAACACATGATATGATCTAGGACAACATGAGATAGATCAACAAACTTTCGCGGATTGCCTGATGAGAGAAAATCTTTGTTATAAAATTATACCGAATTGGAGTAATCAGGTAATATACAACAAAAGTGCTTTTGATGCAATCTAACAATTAGATTTTGATTAAGAATTGACCTAAACATTTAAGGATACATACTGACTGCTCGAAAATGCTGAGTTTGGTACTTGCATAACGAGGAGCAAGCACACAGCTGATGCCAGAGTGTCGAACAAACTTCTTCGTCTCTTCATCATGAGGTTGCATCACGCCATCCTGCGCCACAACATGGCACATGCCAAGTCTCAGTGATGAGAGATCTCAATAAATAACTATCCTTTCTTAAGTCATGGATTTGAAATTTTCTGGCTAAACGGTGCATTGCACCATAAATGAGGATACTTATTCAAGAAAGTGCCATTATATAACATATTCCCCAATTGTATCTCGTAAAGGCAAGTCGAAAGAAAGAACTATTAGAGGTCAAGAATTTGTGTTAAAAAAAAAAAAAACAGAACTTCTTATACTGTAAACGTTCATTAAGTCGATAGTAAAAGTAGGAAAATCCTTCACAAACCGCGCACCATTGATAAAAGGATGATCCTTACTCTACTGCACTGGCCCAACAGATCAACTGTGATGGAAGTCATAGGCGGGCAAATTTTCTCAACCTCGTAGTACTCCGATCATCCCGAAAACCATAAAGACATTTCCATGTTTTAGCAATGCTTAATTACATGTGAGTATGGTCTAGTATTACTGTCTTCAAATGGATGAGCTCAGGCCGAACGCATCATGGTCCTTCACACAGAAGTGCTCATCTTGCGAGGGGTTCTTATGGGTCGGGATTATTGACACTTATACTGTACCAACAATGAAACAATAAAAGGAAGAACAACAATAATCATAAAAATTTTGTCATACGCGACAGCCGATTTTCCCTCCTCTCTTGAATTCGGTTATGACAGCAATAGCCAAAGGGACATTTTCGTTGTTTTAAATCAAGGCGCTTTCATCATTTGACGAGGAAGTTCTCCATTCTGCTTCGCGTCCGTTGCCTTTACCGTCCTCTCTAGCTTCACCGTTGGCCGCCGGGTCCACTGGAAGCCGCCGTCGGCCTTCCATCTTCGATCACGGCAGATGCACGAAGGAAGGCACACAACACACACGCACAAGAAACAAAGCTTGATCCTTGAATCCAAAGTTCATTGTCGTTGATTTGAGGGAGGTGAATCGTCGTCGATCCCACCATTCGTGACTTCGATTGCGGTTCCCGTGTCGTCTGGTTGCAGTTCCGATCACGTGCTGTTCTGACCACGAGGCATTCATGCGATTCATTCTTCCGCTTTAGTGATCGGTGGAAGTTTGCAGTAGATACGAATCGCATGGAAAAGGATGCCCCGTCTCAGTTGACTCCAACCATCGCTTACGAATCTCTCCTGTTTTTTTTCCCCCTCGCCTTTCACTTGACTGCTTCATCGTCAGACATTTGCTGCGTCATCACGCCAAGACACTCCTCATCGCCAAAAGCCAAAAGCGGGACTGCGATGACAGAAGCCCAGGAGATGCGGTCGCGATTGCTTTCAATAATTCCGCTTGTGTAGCTCACTACATCAGAGGGATCGAGTCAACTAAAACTTTCCACAAAGAACAATAATCATTGATGCATCACATGTAAGGTAATCATCGATGTGCCATTTTGATACTAGTAACATCATCTAAAAGTAGTTTCGCCTGGATGGCAAACCAACCAAATAAGAAGGAAGCAACTGGAATGACATCAGCTGGAGCTTGAATTCATGGAAACGAGCAACGGCGACAATGATCCGCATCTGATGCCCCTGAAGGTCTTCTGGTAGAGACATTGCTAGCCGAAGACAACGAACGTGACTTGGAATATCTGTCTACTCCAAGCTCAGCGTCGAGGCAGAGCGAGCGGCTTCTTTCTTCGGTCAGACCGACTGCGATGTCCTCGCAGGGTGCAGGGCGGAGGAGGGGAGAGAAAAGGCCAGGCCAGGCTAGGGGAAAAGGTTGAAAAGTAATGGGGCTGGTGGGTCTGGGCCGTGGATCAAATCAATGGGTTGCTCTTGTGGGCCGTGCCAGTTAGACCAACTTGGCCTTTTCTATTTGTTATTTACTTTTATCTTTTTATTAATCTTTTTCTTTTGTTCTTTTTTACTTCCATTCATTGTTTTATGCTCATTTTTTTTAGAAAACGTATGCCTAATTTTTTTACTAAAATGCAGATGTCAATAGTTTCGAATATATTTACCCTAATATTTAAAGAAGAATATCATGCCATCATGAACAAAGTACAAGATATTGTATGTTTTTGTTGTGTCAATTCTTTACTTCCCAAAAAGCTAGAGTAGTTTATTGATCGATGGAAAAGATAGGCCAAAAAGATGGGACAACCCATTCGAATTGAATCGGATATTTGTTGATGAAAGATCGACTCATTCAACATGACTTAATTGATGACTTGGATTCATATAGACCCGATTTCCAATCTTGCCCATTTGGCAGGTTGAAGTCCTAGAATATCACGTGGAAGATTAAACAAAGATCAGTACAAGGCAAGATAAAGAGATAGCTTTCTTTAGTAAAAATTGATTTCTTCGTGTTTTATTTTTCCTATTTGAGGATTCTTTTCAATTTATTGAAAGTTCTCAAAGTGAAGAAATGATTAAACATGGTAAAGAGTCGAGGAAAAAGCAAAAGAAATGAATAAATATGTTGAGAACAACATAGATTTAAATAAAACCAATTTTTATAAAATTTCACCCAAAAAACCGACCATGATTGGTCAAGTGGTCCAAGACTTGATTTGCAAGTCAATGGTCACAATTTTGATTTCCCAATCTATTATCCATTTTGGTATAACTATGCGAATAACTTGGCAAAATTATTTTGAACAATATCTAGTGGCAAACGCATTCACCCATTGGTGGCCAAAGATTGTTGCGGGTTGGAGAAACTCCAAATAGAATGTCCAACAAAAACATTTGAGTTGTTGTTGATGCCCTTCAATGACGGGCTGTAATTGTACTTTGACAATTTTCCATTTCCATGATGATTTCGAGAGACTTCTCTTACACGGAATCATAATTTTATATATATATATATATATATATATATATATATATTGACAATAATGATCTAGGCCATTAGTATCTCCACGACCCCAATGAGCTTATCATTGTCCTTCACATGGAAGTTTGCCTTCAAGACCGGGTGCCTCACAGGAATGCAAAACCACTATCCTATAGGGAGTTCTCATAGTTTGGGGTTGTTAACACTTGAATTTTGCCAACAACGCATGAATAATGATAAAAGGTAATTTTGTCATACACTACTGACACCCGAATTTTGCTGACCATTCAGGTCTCCATTTTTGGCAAATATATATAAGAAGAAGAAAGAAGAGAGAGATAACAAAATTTTAATAAAAAGTTTGAAAAAAAAGATATAAAAATAAAATCGAGGGGCTCGTGTTGTCCAGCCCACTTGGCAGTTTTTGGCCTTTTCATTCCCAACCCCTCTCTTTCAGCCCATTTCTTTTAGTTCGCTTATTTTCTTTTGGCCCATGAGTCCAATTCACTCTCCTTGGCCCATCTCTTTCATCTTTTCTTTGTTCTCATAAGCCCGCCAGTACCTAAAATGGAAGCCCAGCCCATCTTCTCCCTTTCCTTGCACACGCTCACCCCCGTGAAAAGAAGAGCGTCGGTGACGCAAGGAAGAGAGAAGCAAGAGTGACGCGCGGGTGACGGAGGAGGGCGTGTCTGCGCGCGCGCGCGCCCGGGAGCGGGGGCTGTGAGCGACGAACCGTGACGAGAGCGAAGCCGGCGCCTTCTAAAATCTCGCAGCCACGGCTGATCGACGTCGTCAGCTTCCTCCCCAGCACCATCCGCTCGTAGCCGTTCGTCGTCGTCGCTGGCCCCATCTTCAGAGAACTCTAGACGCGCTCTGTTTTGCATTCAAAAGCGCACGCCATTTCTTGCATAATCGGTCGTCCGACGGTGTCTAGATTCATGGTCGATTCATGTCCACTTCATTAGTTGTTGAACTGAATCTGAATCTGTGTTTTTCCCTTTCGTTTATGTTGTGCTCTTGCTATTCTCAACCTCGTCGCTGGTGGTGCCCGCCGGTCGAGGCCGCCAAGTCAGTGCATTCTTTGCTGTTTTAGTATGCTTCCTGTGTAATTCTTATACTGTTTTGTGCGATTTTGGAGCTCATATTTCCTTGCCTGAGTGGCTCGGTCTTGGCCGGAGTCGTGGCTGATGAGGGAACATTTGGACGTCAGGTATTGACGTCGGACCGATAGGGATTCCGGCGTGAACGTGTGTAGTGTAGTTCAATCGAGTTCGTCAATGGTGGTTCTGTACAGAGGAAATACGGGTTGTTGCGAGGAAAGAGAAAACGTTCGAGAAAGAAGAGAGCGTGATATGAGGGAGCAGAAGAAGGTGCAGGGGAAAAGGACAAGATTGGGAAAAAGACAAAAAAGGAAAAACAAACTGTGATTCAATTGAAAGACTACACAAGCCAAAGCCACGCAAGTTGAAGAATCGAAGGTGTGTCGAACTAAAAGGTTGTCCTAAGCTAAGAGCCATGTAAGGCCTCAGTAACTTCATGCTTGGAAACCGAAGGTTGTAGATCTCCAAAGATGTGTTGCTCAATGTGTCGAGATCGACCAAGAGAGAGACCAAATTGTAACAACTATAGTATGTGATGCGGTTGTGGTAGAACTTGCAATACTTTAATTAATCTTTAGGTGTCATAGACTCCACTCTTTTATCTTACACATCATCTTCTAAGTAAATGCACGCATTAAAAACTCACTTGGGTTATTAATAACTTATTGGATTCAAATTTGCAAGTGATTCTGCTTAAGTATTGCATGATGAATTGGGAACTTTTTATCTTGTGTCGTCAAAATTCAAATATTCAAAATTAAATTAGATTTTTTGGTATAGCAAATTGAATGTTGCAGCTTCATATCAAATATACCTCTTAAATTAGAATTTTTATTATGTCCGGAGTCAATGGAAGAACAACTTCCATTGTGGCAATACACTATTTATAGGTGCACGTTGACTATTTGATTATATCAAGCTATTTAAATTTTGAATTATATGGGTAGGCATATTTTACCATCGGTTAAAATAAATTTTTATTTAGGGTGATCGACCAAATTACTAGGTTGCTAGTTTTTTTAAGAATATTTGTTACTGTTATTTGTAAAATAATTTATATAAATTTGGGACTCGATATATAATCATTATATGGTGCCCACATTAACATGATGAAGTTAACATTAATGATCATATAGAAGAAGTCTAAATGACACATAGGACAATACGGAAGCCTCATGTTAGCTTTCACATTTATGAAGTCGAACTACCATTTGGAGCGTGACATTGATATAATGCAATTCTTGATAATCGCTATGTTCAGTTATGAAAGTTGAATTACATCGTGAATTACTGGTATCAAAGCAAATACATATTAATGAAGGGTCTCAACTACTAGAAGTAAATATTCACTTGTGTATGAAGTCACTCACCTCAATAGTACTACCAATACTATTGGTTAAGTTTTTCAGCTCATACTATGTTTTTCACTAACATTATAGCTCGTCATTTTCTTAGGCCCATCAATCTATAATAAGAAAGAAGGAGTAGAAATGAGTTGTGAATGATTTGCATAGAGAAACAAAGTGGACAAACAAGACGTCTTTATCCCATGCACGGTGCATGGAGATGTATTATATAGGAATATGAGGTTTTTTTATCTATTTAATTTCGCTAATTAATATTTTCTAATTTATTCCTATGCCACCTGTCTTTGATATAGCATTTGAATATCACAGCTACATATAGAATATATATACCTTTTAACCTAGAATTTTTTTTACGCTTGCGGTCAGTAGAAAACATCTTCCATTGTGGCACCACACTCTTTATCAGTGCATGTTGACTATTTGATTGTATCAGGCTACTTAAATTTTGGATTATAAGGGTAAGTATGTTTTACCATCGATTGAAACCATTTTTTGTTATGGGTGATCAAATCGAATCAGGAGGTTGTAATCATATTTTTTTTCAAAGAATATATGATGCTTTTATTTGTCAAATAATTGGTAAGAATTTGCGACTCGATATATAATCATTATATTGTGCCCACTTATTATGATGAAGTTAATGTTAACGTTCATATGTATGAAGTTTGAATGACAAATAGGACAATACAATGGAGTTGTTGTGGCATCCTAAAATTTCATAGCAATCTCTAGATGCACTACGACCTATGAATAGGTGATGGAAGCGCTATCGGACTATATCATAGCCATTAGACCAATGGATTACAATTAAACAAGGCCGAGCATTTAATGGACAATTGTTTTGTTGGAAATGTATCCTATGTCCATGTATGATCTAGGTTGTACTAAAGGATAAATTGATAAGGAATTTTCTATTCTTGGCCATGTACTCTATAAGTCGGATTACCATCGATTAATGTTGCAATATTATATGGCCATGTGAGTATTTGTAATTACATATATATAAGTGGGGATTAAGGTGGATTATTAGGAGCAAGTGTGGGCTGGATACCTAAGGCCCAAAACAGCCCAAAGCAGCCCACATCCCCATCATTCGGTCGACTAAGGCCCAGCCGAATGAGGCCCATCATCCTTGCATGAAGATTGACAAGTGGCAAGAGGGATTAAGCAAGTGTCGCTGCCCCCATTGCTTCACCGGTGATCTCCATGCAAATCCAATGATTACTAGTTAATCATGAGAGTGAAAGAAAGCAAAAAGAGAGAGAGAGAGAGAGAGAGAGAGAGAGAGAGAGAGAGAGAGAGAGAGAGAGAGGGGCGGAGTGAGCGAGGGAGTGATCGAGAGAGAGAGTGAGACTGAGCGGGTGAGCGAGTGAGAGAGAGGGGAGGAGAGTTCGAGCGAGAGAGAGAGGGGCGAGTGTGGGCCACGAGGGGGAAGAGAAAGACCGTCTTTCGCCGTGTCCCAGCTGCCGCCGTCGATGCCGCCTAGTTCTGCCGTTGATCGAGCCGTGCCCGGAGCCCCAAGTTGCCGACTTGCTTGTTGTGGTTGCTTTGAACTTGAGGCAAGTAGAAGTTCTTCAATCTATGTTTTGCTTGCTGTTTTATCTAGTGAGGAGTTGGTGGATGTGAGAAAATGTGGAATTTGGAGTTGCATGTCGATTTGTGATGAAGGAGATGAAGCTGGCCAAAGTAATGGAGCAAAAATAGAGCAAGTTTTGGTGGATTTCGCTTTTAAATTGAAATGAGAACACATGGATTTAGCGATGGTAGATTTTTGAGAAGTAAAGAGGCTGTATTGTGGTGTAATGTGCTTACAAATCTTGGCTGTGGACGTTGGATACCGAAACTCAAAGTATAGGAATAGTCCTCTTTAGGCTAGTGAACTGTTTTCGCAAGAATAGCATGACCACCGGCGATTTCTCGATTTTTCTGGAATTTGCTAGCCAAAATTTGACTTTGAATCCTTAGTGAAAGTTGGAGAGCACATCTTTAAGAGTAACATATAAAAAAATTAGCATAAATGGGCAAGACATGGTCGACGAAATGATTTTTATACGGAAATTCTAAATCTGGAAATTTTACAGAAACTGTAGCAAGAAATACCGAAGTTTTTACTCTCGATGTGTATGGAATTTAACTTGGTGTTCTTCATGAAATTTGTTCCTTTAGATCTAATTGATAACGTGTGAAAATTTCATGATTTTCTGAGTCCATTTAGTATTTATTTCAAAATTTTTACCCGAACTGTGCATTGTAAAAGTCGGGCTATTCTGTTCTCGAATTTTCACAAAAGTATCCGAAAGTGAAGGTGTTTTGAATGGCTATGTGATATGATGGTATTGGCTGTGGATATTTGTGCAATATTGAGATGTGATAGAGGGTCCATGAGACGTCTTTGTTGACACCTAAAAAAAAATTAATTAAAAAATTAAATTAAAAGAATTTAAAAAAAAAAAGAAAAAAAGTTAAAAAAAGAAAAAAAAAAAAGTTGGGGCCAATGATCTAAATGTGACTAGCCAAGCCCAAGAGGTCAAATTGGAATTAAAATGGCAATTTGGGGCTAAAATGCAATTTTCAAAAGTTGAGGGACCAATTCGCAAATTTTGTAAAATTTCACCCGAGCCCTTAAATCATCATCTTAGCCCCCAATTAAGTTGAAATTGAGCTTGGGCCAGGTCTAATTAATCGAATTGGGCAAAAATGACCAAATTACATTGAATTGGACATTTTCGGACAAGAAAATGGCCAACTTTGAGGGACTCTCTTGCAAAATTGGGTGGAGACAATTGCGAAAAATGGTCAAGATCTTAAGCTAATATACATGAGGTTGCTAATTGATCAGAAACCGCGGCCAAATTGATGGATTAAAGCACTCAAACCAGCTACCAAAACCCAGCCCACGGTTAGGTCTTAATTCGGAGCTGCTAAGTAGGCATATTGGTGGCCCCACCATATCTCACTCAGCCGCCCATTTAGCTCGATTTTCGCACGTGATGGAAGACCATATATAGTAGTGCAAGTGGACGGAAATTGGCCAGGGATAAGCCGCTGACAGCACGGGAAAATCGCAGCAAAGTTCGCACACTCAACAGCTGCAGAAATTAAAAAATTTGGCTAAGTCAGAAGAGTAGGTGAAGTAGCCCTGTTGACAGGCTTGGTAGGTGGACAAAAGGCTGACCAAAAATCCCTTAATTCGGGGGGATAAGATCACGGAAGCAAGGTCTTTCAAGGGATGAGAGAGAGGAGAGGAGAGGGAGAGGAGAGAGCTCGGAATCGTCCCCCAAAGAGGCCCTCAAAAGCAACTCCAGAGAAGAAACCCAGAAAATTCCAGATCAACCTTTTGAGAGAAAAGTGAGATTTTCACAACCCTTCGGCCAAAATTAGCCAAAACCTTCAACTAGAGAGTGAAACTTCACTCAAATATCTTTCCATCCATAGGTCGCACGTCCTAAATGGAGATCGGGAAGGCGTCCTAAAGCCCCCCGAAAACACCCTCTAGGCGGGCCAGGAAACACTGAAAATTTTTCTAAGTGTTGAGCCCAGTTGGTCACGAGTGGGAAAAAGGCAGTGTTTTTGAGAAATTTGAGAAACAAATGAGAAAAATATTGACTTCTAACCCAAGCTACAATACATATAGTTTGGGTTGGTGTCAATTTTTCCAACAAAAGACGTCTTAAAGTCTAATTTTAGAGGTCAACAAAAACCTTCGTTGTCAGTTCTTCTTTTCTGCAGATCTCATTTCCAGTTGAAGAAGCCAAATTCCACGTGCTTCCAGAGGACAATTTCTCGGTTTCCTTGGCCAAGAACCACTTGAAAAGGAAACTAGGAAGTAAGGTAAGCATCCTAGATGTACGTATTTTCGATTTTGAGTATGTTTTGATCATGAAAATCAAGAGGGAAACCAGCCCGGAAAACTGATTTCTGAGGTTGAAATTTTTCTAAGTGTCAAGAGTGTTGCATGTGTGCTTCTTGGAGAGGTCGTTTTGATGTTGTTCGGTGGGTCATTCTCTGTGATGTTTATTGCATTTGAAAGATCATGTTACCTACTTTTACTCGGATTAAGTAATGTTTCCTTTAGATCTCGTATACGATGAGTGTTGAGGCTTGAATATGGGCATGCAACCTGTTTACTTGACTTTGGTTCAAACCCAGATTTCAAAATCGGCTCAACCCACATATTTGAGGCCGATTCCAGCTTGGTTTTCGTGTGTTTTAAGCTGTGATTTCTATCTAATCTTACTCCTTGCATGTGATAGTTTAACCTTGATGTTTTAGTTCCACATAATATTGCTCATGCGTTGAGATTGAAGGCCGCAAACATGGCCCGAGGAAGCTGGTTTGGGATGATTTGATGCACGCCAAATGTTTGACGAAATGCGCAAACCAAGTTTCGATCTTGAAACGGTCGATTTGAGCTTGGTTCTTGTTATATTCATGTGCTGGGTAGTCCTAAATTAGTGTAAATCGGCATATATCGGTTTAGGAATTAATTTTAAATAAAAATAATAAAATAATAAAAATGAAAATTTCAAAAAAATTATAAAAATGATGGATGACATCAAATTAAGGCAAAAATGACATCTAGGAATTTTTTCTTTTTTTAAAAGGTCATTTTCTTAATTTAATGATATTTTGGTATTTTATAACCATTTTTGTAAATAATCTATTTTGTGTAGATTAAAATTATTTAGAGTTATTTCATGCATTTAGAGTAATTTCATGCATATTTATATTTCCATTTCGCTCACGGGGGTCCTGTCCCGGGGCGTGATAACAAGGCCATGTAATATTATTTGCCCGACTTGTATCGGGTCTTTCTTTTCCGCATTACTTTCAAGTCATTTCAATTTTTTAAATATTTACTTGCGCACCGCTTTTCATTAATTTGAGTGTAAATTTCTCTTCTAAATTATGTTAGGATTAGTTTAGACATTAAGGAAAACAAACCTACAAAAACATTTGCATGGACGCTTAGCGGTTTTATAAAGATTATAATTGGTAATCAAGATTGTGTGGCCATTTAGATGAACAACCTTTTAAGTTAGTGGTACCGCAAGGGCGTTAATAGAAACATTAGCGTAAACAAGTCCCCGTTCCTAGAAATCTCTGGTTGCGTAGGAATCGTGACAACACTCCCGTGTCTCGATTGGTTTTTAGCCGACCCCAATAGGCTAGTGGCGACTCCTAAAAATATTTAGGTTGTTAAGAACTAAAAAAAAAAAATCCAACGTCGCGCGAGGTATGGGCTTGGGAGAGCCTGTGTCTAATTTAGAGCCATTGGTCCACCTCTTTAGGCAAATACCCCTAAACCTTCTTCCTTTTCCTCCGGATGGAAAAAAAGAGGTCGTGACAGCTTGGCGACTCCGCTGGGGACTTGGTTGCAAACCTTAGAGGACTTAGGCCGTAATAACTTGGTTGGTCGTTCACTAACATGGTCTTCATTTAATAGCGCATGTCAAAGTCGCGTGGAAAACAAGGTTAGCCCGCTAACAATGTGTTAAATGTTTTTGTAGGTTTGGAGTAATAAGGGGTGGAGTGTTTGTTAACCCATCTCTTTTGTAGGGAGGCGTAGGAATGTATGCCTATATGGATGAAATTGAAGTGTTGTTTGGATATCAATCGATGTGTGTGCCTTTATACTTATCTTAGCACTACACATTTACACACACAACCCGCGATCTAAAACCCCGATCGCATTAAGAAGCCCATAGAAGGTGCCAAAAGATGGAACCCGTGCGGGAATGACCCATGGTTATCCACTTTTGGTCCCGCTCATTTTGATTAATGATAAAGAGAACTGTCCGACGTAAGCGCGGAGTGGGGAAAACTCTTTTGATCTAATCAAAATGGGGACTTTAAGCCTTTAGAATTCCACCATTATGCGTCAAACCTCACAAGTTTACATCCGCATGTATATGTGATTGAAAGAAATGTCTCTTCACCCACTGTAAGCATGATTTCTCCATCTACTTGCTCACTTCGGATTGAAATTTTCATTTTTTGAGATTCGCGGAAATCAATGGAATGCCCTTAGCAATATAGGCTTGGCACTCACTTTTGATAAATAAGCATTTCAAATACCTATGATCTACTAAACATATGTTTTTGTTTAAATTTTCAATTATGAACTTAAAGTCACATTTTGTATAGAAATTCTTCCAAATCAAGATTACATTTTGGGGCATAGAATTAAAATCAAATTTTCAATAAAACTCTTTATTGGTCACATTTCAAAATTAAAATTCAAATCCCATTTTGTATATTGATTTTTCAAAATAAAAATCACCTCACCTTTGCATGAGTGAAACCACAAATTAATTTTTTAAAATCAATGCCCCATTTGTGTATGAAACTTTTGGAACAAAGTGGGCATTCAATTGATAGTCGCGGATCGATCTTTTAATGAAATCTCCTCTTACTAATAAAATCTTGACGAAATACCAAATTCTCGTAAGTGGATACTACGGAGAAGGTATCATCGCCTCGATTTCATTGTAAGAGGCGGCTTTATTGAAAGATCAATTTTTCATTCATATACTGACATTATCTTCCTTTCGCAGGTCATGCGTGACAACCATTCCTTGAACTCCTCTTGCTTGGCCATGCCAAAAGTGGACTTTAAAGCTAGGACGAGAATTGTGCTTATTATGCTCCTCTACAAAAGAGCTTCTTGTACTTTATCCTTGTCATTATTCCTATTAGGAATCGTGTTTTGTGTTTTGAGTTTTGATTGTGAACCCAATCAAACGCCTTTGTAAATCATACAACTCACATTTTTTGAATAATGAAGTTAGAGTTCATAAAAGTCATATTCTTTAAAACATTTGAAGTACTTCAAACTGAACCTTTAGGCTAAGCTTTTATGCCTTAGTTTCAAAATGTTTGAAAATGAGTTTGAAGAAGAATTTGCGTAAGATTTTATCTCTTCACTTAATCGCTTTCGCAAGTTGATTCACGAGATGATGGTAAGGTTGTAATCGTTATGATAGGAATTTCTTATTCAACAACTAACTTGACCATTCATTTTTGTCAAATAGGCAAAACGACGTTTTTGTTCAAGACTGACAAAAGCGTAGACCTTTTCCTAACAGAGCAAGTCATGAGATTCACCAATTCATGCTCATTTATGGACATAATTGGTTGAGCCATGAAATATAGAAATATTTTCGCAGCATATGAATTCGAACATTGTGATTAAATGTGAAAAGAACCATCAAAGCCTCGAAGATCACAAATCTACCGGCCTAACGAAGTTCCACATCCTGGATGATCTCATATTAATTTGACATTCTTTGTGGAAGAAGAAATATGTAGACATTCTTTGGCATCAAACTACTTCGTTGGTTGTGAACAAGAAGCATCTGTAATCTCTACACTTCCAATGGTTTCTTGGCATCCAATCCCGTATGGAGATGATTATTGGTGGTTCGCAAGACAACACTTCAAGATGTAGATGTACACAAACAAGCATCGGTCATCAAACATAGCCCTAAAATAAAAGGTGGTAATCGTTTCAAGTTAAATTCGATTTATTTTAGGAATGACTTGTCCTTGCACTTTGTGCAGATTTTAGTGAGGCAAATTACCGGCAAGCAACAAGACTACATGGGAAGGACAACCTGGTCCAGAATCACACGATCTCTAAAAGAAAAGGGTGTGTTCGTTCCAAAAGTCAAAACAACTTATTCATAAACTGACATAGCCACCCATGCTTACAGGTTGTGAAGTGGGAAATGCATTGACGCAGCAAAAATGGCGAAAAATCACCTAGCCTAAAAGGGGTATGCAGGAAATTGAGTAAAGCATGAAGGGCTCAAATGAAACAGAGATTCATCAATCCAACATGATGGAGCTGCATATGGACAAGTTATCTAACCTAGTGTGGCATGCATTTGACCATAAGGACAATGTCTTGCCTTCTTCAACAAAGCTACAATGAGATGCTGAATTGCCCGACTTTGAAAAAGGGTGTACTTCGTTCCTAAACTTAATGTACCTAAGAGTGGAAATAATACATTGTTTCCATATGTGTAGGAAATTTTAATTGGGGCAAATGGCCACAAAATGAATCAAGGGCACACAATGCCTGAGTCACCCGACTTCTAAAAAGGGAAAGACTCAAATGGAATAGATATGTGTCAAGTGAATTGCTGTCAATCATGAGAGCAAATTCGTCCCCATAGCCAAGGAAACAGGATGGAACGCAGTCATCAGATATGCCGTAAAAGGGAGTATACCGTTCCTAAAATGAATTATGTCGAAAATGAAAATAACATATTACGTCTCTTTTACTTGCGCTGATAAATGGGGCAAGTCACTCGAAGTAGAGTAGCTCCCACCTGTGAAGCAAGATGAAACAAAGTCAATTGATTCAGCACAAAAAGGGAGTATCGTCCCTAAATTAGTCCAATTCAATTTTGGAATATAAGTAACATGCCCCATCTCTTGTAGGAAAATGTGCACATTGACCACTGGAGCAACACCTTATACCAAGAAGGCATGCTAAGGCCCAACCATCCATTTTGATGGAATAAATGGAGTAAAACATCCAAGGAGCAATGCCCTCACATGTCAAAACAAGGAGTACCCTCTCCTTTCATCTTTGACGCCCACTCAGAATGAGTGAATTCGATAACATCTAAATGGCCTATTTGAAAGCAAGATCTTCAAGGAAATGTTAACACCCGAGGAGCAAAAGCACATGAAGAGGAAACACAAGACATTTAAAGTCAGCTGCGGGAGAAGGGTAATTCGGTATCGTTTCCAAAATGCCCCTCTCTAACTTCATTATTTTACGTAGTTCCCTTGTTTGACAGGAAGCGTTGGTATTCGAGGAACAAACTCGAGAAATTGATTTAAGCATAATCTATATCGACAAAGTAAGCATGTGGAGTTAACACGTGACAAAGTCACCTAAGTTGGCTTAAAATATGCGTCGTTCTAGAGCCGGTTCAATTAAATAAAAAAAGAAGCGCCCCATAGACACTACCAGCGCTTCGGCCTGGTGGTATGGGAATGAATGAATGGTCCGAGAGGTACGGGGTTCGATCTGCGGAAACGGCAACGAGGTTGCCATGTAAAAAATAAAAATAAAAATAAAAAATTTTGTATCTCTTATTTTTTGCAAAAAGAAGAAAATGCTTGAACTAATGAGACCAAAGACTTGAGATTCTCTTCAAGCCTTAAAATAGTACGTTCATTCCGCTATTTGCCGCCAAATGGTGAAATTAACCAAGGGTAATGTTGTATCGTTTCCAATTTTACAATCCCTAAGGATTCATGTACTAACACATTCCCTTTTGTTCTTCGTAGGGTCGCCTGACTACTAAGACACAAGTAAGTGCCCTTCTCCTCAAAATCAAATGGAAAATAAATGGAGAATTTCCATCGCAAAAAAAGAGAGAACATTTAGTGTTTTTCTAGAAACAAGCGCAAAAATGGAAATTAAAGAAACAAGTTTTCCACAAGGTTTGCAAAAATCTTTTTACCTTTAAATTGTCCATCCACTCGATGGATCACTCATTTCGAATCAAAGTTCTCTATGGAGATTAATCCACTCAGATGATCTCGACAAAAATGAAAGGTGATGTTGCTTATGCCAAGCGAGAAACACTTAGGATGAGGAAAGGCAACCCATTTCCAAACATGTCCTTTAAACACTCTGGAATTCGAATGAAAAAGAAAGCTCGTGTTGTTTGAGGTCAATGAATTCATTCGCAAGAGGTACATAGATCAAGATGATAAGAGGCATTTCTTTCCTCTATCATACACACTACAGGTGACAATAGTTAGCCTATTTGAGCCTTTTAATGTGAAGAATTTTCTACAAAATATCCCTGTCAAGAACCACCCCACGATGGGGCAATTACGGAGGTTTGGGTTGACATTATTTGGAGAGGGAAGATGAGAAAAGTTTCTTTACTCTCACTTGCATAAATCCTTTTTGTGGTAACTTCAAGTGAATCCTTATGGAAGCTCGAAGCATCCCAAGGTGAAGAAGAGCATTCTTTTCTCTACCCAAACACCGATACCCTTTGCTTAAACCATATTGAGCCTAACTATTCATTTCTAAAACCCGAGTGGTGATTATCTCCCCACATTGGGGCAAGGCACATGATTTACCAATGCAATTGGTGTTTATATGATATGAAAAGCATCTTGAAAGTCCCAAGAGCTCAAAGAGCTTGAAAGAACAAAAGTCAAGTGAAAATTAAGGGGCATGAAAAAGCAGTGTGCCTGGTAAAAGCAAGGCCAATGCCCACAAAAAAAAGGGAGAGAGTGGAAGAAAAACAATTGCATCAAGAGGAATATCTCTGTGAAAGCAAAAATGGCAAAAAAAAAAAAAAATGCCTGCATTGAAAAGAAAATCATTGCAAATGCAAAAGCCATTATGTTAAGATGATTAGTCAAAGGACTTTCGAGACAATTTGAATTCTAAACATTGAGTGCTTTAAAAAAATGGATGATATGGTAATGATGCCATGATAATCACCAACTCTCAAATCCCTCTTCGAAAAAGTGTTGAGCCTTTTGAGCCTTTCACCAATCCAACATTACAACCTACTCCTGAAGTCTCTTCAGATTGGGATGATTCAAAGTGGAAAAAAGGACTTCCTAAAGAAGATGCCGCTCGAAGAAGTGAGAGTAAGGTTGTCTTATCTCATCTTAAGGTTTCTTGACTTGTAAACCTGGCGGAGATGTCGATCAGTGATTAATTCATTTTATAGCCAATGATGCTTATCCATTGATAAAACCATGACCAAACCTGCACTACGGTCCTTCTAAAAGACCTCTTTGATTGGTCAATGTGTACTTATTGCGAATGATTCAAAGCCTTGCGCACTGGAAGAGTGAGGTTGAGTGATCAGTTTATTCCCCACATGAACATATGGGATCAAACAGCCATTTTCTTGAGGATATGCGAGAAGCCCTTTCTGACTAGGGATCCTTGCTTGGCATACTTAACAGACCTTTCTCATGAGTCAAGGGCATTTTAACAAGGACTTTTCTCCCAAGAGAATTTGACGATTAATGATATCATCCGAGAGTGATTTGTTTATGCAATCATTGCTTTCTCATTACCGATACACTTTTGATATTGTTTCTAATGACATATGTTGAAATTGACCTCATCTAGTATGCTTTCGCTACTAGAATACTTGTTATAATGAATACTATTTGATGTGCAGTATCCATTTCAGAATATTCTCGAATGACAGGTTCCTCCAGTGAAACCACACAATTTCAAAGGGTTCATGGATTAGCCTTAAACCATGCATTTTCAAAGGGTTCTCGGTTATCCTTAAACCTTGCAATTTCACACGGTTCATGGGTTAGCCTTAAACCATGCAATTTTCAAAAGGTTCCTGGCTATCCTTAAACCTTGCAATTCTAAAGGTTCACACGGTTAGCCTTAAACCATGCATTTTCAAAAGGTTTTTGGTTACCCTTAAACCTTGCAATTCTAAAAGGTTCACACGGTTAGCCTTAAACCATGCATTTTCAAAAGGTTTTTGGTTATCCTTAAACCTTGCAATTTCAAAGGGTTCATGGATTAGCCTTAAATCATGCACATTTCAAGAGGTTCTTGATTATCCTTAAACCTTGCAATTCCAAAGAGTTCATGGGTTAACCTTAAACCATGCATTTTCAAGAGTTCTTGGTTACCCTTAAACCATGCATTTTCAAAAGGTTCTTGGTTATCCTTAAACCTTGCAATTTCAAATGGTTCATGGGTTAGCCTTAAACCATGCATTTTCAAAAGGTTCTTGGTTATCCTTAAACCTTGTAATTTCAAATGGTTCATGGGTTAGCCTTAAACCATGCATTTTCAAAAGGTTCTTGATTACCCTTAAACCATGCAATTTCAAAGAGTTCATGGGTCAACATTAAACCATGCATTTTCAAAACATAATTCCAAAAGAGTTCATGGGTCAACATTAAACCATGCATTTTCAAAACACAATTCCAAAAGGTTCATTGGTTAGCCTTAAACCATGCATTTTCAAAATGTTCTTGGTTATCCTTAAACCTTGCAATTCCAAAAGGTTCATTGGTTAGCCTTAAACCATGCACTTTCAAAAGGTTCTTGGTTACCCTTAAACCATGCAATTTCAAAGGGTTTATGAGTTATCCTTAAACCATGCATTTTGAAAAGGTTATTGGTTATCCTTAAATCTTGCAATTCTAAAGGTTCATGGATAGCCTTAAACCATACATTTTCAAAAGGTTCTTGGTTATCCTTAAACCTTGCAATTTCAAAGGGTTTATGAGTTATCCTTAAACCATGCATTTTCAAGAGGTTCTTGGTTATCCTTAAACCATGCAATTCTAAAGGGTTCTTGGATTAGCCTTAAATCATGCACTTTCAAGAGGTTCTTGGTTACCCTTAAACCATGCAATTCCAAAGGGTTCATAGGTTAGTCTTAAACCATGCACTTTCAAGAGGTTCTTGGTTATCCTTAAACCATATAATTCCAAAAGGTTCATGGGTTAGCCTCAAACCATGCATTTTCAAGACATAATTTCAAAAGGTTCATGGGTTAGCCTTAAACCATGCACTTTCAAAGGGTTCTTGGTTATCCTTAAACCTTGCAATTTCACACGGTTCATGGGTTAGCCTTAAACCATGCAATTTTCAAAAAGGTTCTTGGTTATCCTTAAACCTTGCAATTTCAAAGGGTTTATGAGCTATCCTTAAACCATGCATTTTCAAAAGGTTCTTGATTATCCTTAAACCATATTCTAAAGGGTTCTTGGATTAGTCTTAAACCATGCACTTTCAAGAGGTTATTGGTTACCCTTAAACCATACAATTCCAAAAGGTTCATGGGTTAGCCTCAAACCATGCATTTTCAAAACATAATTTCAGAGGGTTCATGGGTTAGCCTTAAACCATGCATTTTCAAGAGGTTCTTGGTCATCCTAAAACCATACAATTTACACGGTTAGTGGGACTGCCTTAAACCACACGGTTAGTGGGACTGCCTTAAACCACAAGGTTAGTGGGACTGCCTTAAACCACACGGTTAGTGAGACTGCCTTAAACCACAAGGTTAATGGGGACTGCCTTAAACCACACGGTTAGTGGGATTACCTTAAACCACACGGTTAGTGGGACCGCCTTAAACCACACGGTTAGTGGAACTGCCTTAAACCACAAGGTTCGTGGGTATATCCTTACACCACACTTTTCAAATTGTTCACAGGTACATCCCTAAACCACGCTCTTCACCTTAAGCTCACTTGCATTTTCATTTTGCTATTAAAAAAAAAACAAAAAAAACAAAAAAAATTAGGTGTCACTTTATCTTTGAAAGAAATCTCTTTGAGCTTCCTTGCAAAGAGGGGCAGCTGTTGACACCTAAAAAAAAATTAATTAAAAATTAAAAAAATTAATTAAAAAATTAAATTAAAAGAATTTAAAAAAAAAAAAAAAAAAAGTTAAAAAAAAAAAAAAAAAGAAAAAGTTGGGGCCAATGATCTAAATGTGACTAGCCAAGCCCAAGAGGTCAAATTGGAATTAAAATGGCAATTTGGGGCTAAAATGCAATTTTCAAAAGTTGAGGGACCAATTCGCAAATTTTGTAAAATTTCACCCGAGCCCTTAAATCATCATCTTAGCCCCCAATTAAGTTGAAATTGAGCTTGGGCCAGGTCTAATTAATCGAATTGGGCAAAAATGACCAAATTACATTGAATTGGACATTTTCGGACAAGAAAATTGCCAACTTTGAGGGACTCTCTTGCAAAATTGGGTGGAGACAATTGCGAAAAATGGTCAAGATCTTAAGCTAATATACATGAGGTTGCTAATTGATCAGAAACCGCGGCCAAATTGATGGATTAAAGCACTCAAACCAGCTACCAAAACCCAGCCCACGGTTAGGTCTTAATTCGGAGCTGCTAAGTAGGCATATTGGTGGTCCCACCATATCTCACTCAGCCGCCCATTTAGCTCGATTTTTGCACGTGATGGAAGACCATATATATTAGTGCAAGTGGACGGAAATTGGCCAGGGATAAGCCGCTGACAGCACGGGAAAATCGCAGCAAAGTTCGCACACTCAACAGCTGCAGAAATTAAAAAATTTGGCTGAGTCAGAAGAGTAGGTGAAGTAGCCCTGTTGACAGGCTTGGTAGGTGGACAAAAGGCTGACCAAAAATCCCTTAATTCGGGGGATAAGATCACTGAAGCAAGGTCTTTCAGGAGAGGAGAGATAGGAGACGAGAGGGAGAGGAGAGAGCTCGGAATCGTCCCCCAAAGAGGCCCTCAGAAGCAACTCCAGAAAGGCAAAACCCAGAAATTCCAGATCAACCTTCTGAGAGAAAAGTGAGATTTTCACAACCCTTCAGCCAAAATTAGCCAAAACCTTCAACTAGAGAGTGAAACTTCACTCAAATATCTTTCCATCCATAGGTCGCACGTCCTAAATGGAGATCGGGAAGGCGTCCTAAAGCCCCCCGAAAAACACCCTCTAGGCGGGCCAGGAAACACTGAAAATTTTTCTAAGTGTTGAGCCCAGTTGGTCACGAGTGGGAAAAAGGCAGTGTTTTTGAGAAATTTGAGAAACAAATGAGAAAATATTGACTTCTAACCCAAGCTACAATACATATAGTTTGGGTTGGTGTCAATTTTTCCAACAAAAGACGTCTTAAAGTCTAATTTTAGAGGTCAACAAAAAACCTTCGTTGTCAGTTCTTCTTTTCTGCAGATCTCATTTCCAGTTGAAGAAGCCAAATTCCACGTGCTTCCAGAGGACAATTTCTCGGTTTCCTTGGCCAAGAACCACTTGAAAAGGAAACTAGGAAGTAAGGTAAGCATCCTAGATGTACGTATTTTCGATTTTGAGTATGTTTTGATCATGAAAATCAAGAGGGAAACCAGCCCGGAAAACTGATTTCTGAGGTTGAAATTTTTCTAAGTGTCAAGAGTGTTGCATGTGTGCTTCTTGGAGAGGTCGTTTTGATGTTGTTCGGTGGGTCATTCTCTGTGATGTTTATTGCATTTGAAAGATCATGTTACCTACTTTTACTCGGATCAAGTAATGTTTCCTTTAGATCTCGTATACGATGAGTGTTGAGGCTTGAATATGGGCATGCAACCTGTTTACTTGACTTTGGTTCAAACCCAGATTTCAAAATCGGCTCAACCCACATATTTGAGGCCGATTCCAGCTTGGTTTTCGTGTGTTTTAAGCTGTGATTTCTATCTAATCTTACTCCTTGCATGTGATAGTTTAACCTTGATGTTTTAGTTCCACATAATATTGCTCATGCGTTGAGATTGAAGGCCGCAAACATGGCCTGAGGAAGCTGGTTTGGGATGATTTGATGCATGCCAAATGTTTGACGAAATGCGCAAACCAAGTTTCGATCTTGAAACGGTCGATTTGAGCTTGGTTCTTGTTATATTCATGTGCTGGGTAGTCCTAAATTAGTGTAAATCGGCATATATCGGTTTAGGGAATTAATTTTAAATAAAAATAATAAAATAATAAAAAATGAAAATTTCAAAAAAAATTATAAAAATGATGGATGACATCAAATTAAGGCAAAAATGACATCTAGGAAAGTTTTCTTTTTTTAAAAGGTCATTTTCTTAATTTAATGATATTTTGGTATTTTATAACCATTTTTGTAAATAATCTATTTTGTGTAGATTAAAATTATTTAGAGTTATTTCATGCATTTAGAGTAATTTCATGCATATTTATATTTCCATTTCGCTCACGGGGTCCTGTCCCGGGCGTGATAACAAGGCCATGTAATATTATTTGCCCGACTTGTATCGGGTCTTTCTTTTTCCGCATTACTTTCAAGTCATTTCAATTTTTTAAATATTTACTTGCGCACCGCTTTTCATTAATTTGAGTGTAAATTTCTCTTCTAAATTATGTTAGGATTAGTTTAGACATTAAGGAAAACAAACCTACAAAAACATTTGCATGGACGCTTAGCGGTTTTATAAAGATTATAATTGGTAATCAAGATTGTGTGGCCATTTAGATGAACAACCTTTTAAGTTAGTGGTACCGCAAGGGCGTTAATAGAAACATTAGCGTAAACAAGTCCCCGTTCCTAGAAATCTCTGGTTGCGTAGGAATCGTGACAACACTCCCGTGTCTCAATTGGTTTCTAGCCGACCCCAATAGGCTAGTGGCGACTCCTAAAAATATTTAGGTTGTTAAGAACTAAAAAAAAAAAAAAAAAAATCCAACGTCGCGCGAGGTATGGGCTTGGGAGAGCTCGTGTCTAATTTAGGGCCATTGGTCCGCCTCTTTAGGCAAATACCCCTAAACCTTCTTCCTTTTCCTCCGGATGGAAAAAAAGAGGTCGTGACAGTCTTGTTTTAGCATTTGAAAATATTTTGTGAATTAAAATGCTAAATTGTTACCGTTGAACCCTCGGGTCAACGATACCCGGAGTCGGGATGCCCAAATGATCGAGTGAGTCGATGCCTTGTGGATGCCTAGTGGCCTTAAATGGCTGAATGCTGGAGGTTTTTCCCCGGGAGTGTGGCACCCCTTGACGGCCCCCGATCCGTTAGGGTCGCCACAGTTCGCTTACCTTTCATTTTTCCCTAATAACATGTCACTCTGATACCATTACAATTGTAGTGGGTCCATGTAATCATGGGGGTTTACATATTTTAGATCGGTCCCTTGCGCAGTTCATATACGGAAGCACATCCAACAACTCCATTCCCTATATTCAGAAAACGATGCACACCTACTAAACATTTATAGGTAAAAGCCAAACACTTTTATTTACTTAAACCAGATGGACATCATTCATCGGTACATCAAAATGCCATAGTCTTCTATACTTGGCTATACTTCAAAAGATGACCGACATCTCCTCCAACAGTCGTATACTTAAAGTCCATCGATCAGTGTCGGCGTCCAAAAGTTCATTTCTTTGCTATCCTCCTCCCCGCGGTCATATCCAACCACTTGATTCATCTACCGGTGGCAGTGGCAGCGAAGGTATCTTATCTAGTTTGAAATGTTAGTCCCCAAACGGGGTGAGTACAACCACTTAGCAGTAAAGATCCACCAAACTACACAATGCGTCAAACAGAACAATCAAGGTATCAAGAATAAAACACGTATCATTCATGCATTCGAGCATACCTCACCATACAACCATGCATATATCACCATACAACATGCATATACCACCATGCACTTGTACATATACCATTAAGCAGCCATGCATATATCATCATGCAACGTGCATATACCACTATGCACTTGTACATATATCATCAAGCAGCCATGCATATATCATCATGCAATGTGCATATACCACAATGCACTTCATGCTTGCATTTCCATGAGATTCATCCCATGCCATATGCACACATCCATGCGCATGATTCAATTCACAATTTTATCTTTCACAAGGATCTCATCATTTTTCTTTCCAGGGACAGGTGTTTGCATCCCTCATTTATCGCTCGCACCTAACTTGGCATCGCGAGGAGCCTCCGGCACACACCTCCAGGCATTCGGCACACACACTCCGGGCATCTCGTATCCCAACTAGCATCACGAGGTATCCCCTCAGTACACACCTCCGAGGCTTCCGGCACACACCTCCGGGCATCCCGAAACTCCCCAGGACATCCGGCACACACCTCCGGGCATCCGGCACACACACTTCGGGCATCTCGAAACTCTCGAGGACATCCGGCACACACCTCCAGGCATTCGGCACCCACCTCCGGTTATCCCGACACTCCCGGGGCATCGTCGGCTCACACCTCCGACGGCATCCTCATTTATGACAATTCATGTTCACAATTATGTCTCAATATTAACATGGCACATGATGCATCAATATCAAGAGTCTCAACCAGCTTTTGATGCCATATAACATGCCACATATCACCACATATGCAGCATAATCAACCACTCAAGACATTATATCACATGGAGCAATTTCATTTATTTTTGAAAATATAACAAAATTTCGGATAAAAACAGATTGCGCTCCTTTGGTCATAATTCTTGGAAAATTAGTAAACAGCCTTATTAAATTCTAAAAATTTAACATGTTATATAAAAGATCTGGAGGAAAATATTTCGTGAAGAACACCAAATCAAAAGAGCATCACACAAATCAGTACAATTCACGCACCACAGTCCTTAAAATTTCGGAATATTGCCATACACAGTTTTGTTCACAAATTCGGTAAAAATCTTAAATCAACTCCAAAAATTCTGAAATTTTTATATGTTATAGACAAGGTCCAGAGGTAAATATTTTATGAAGAACACCATATCAAACAAGGCTTCACAGAATACGTACAGGTCCATACATCACCCAAAAAGGATTTTTTTAACACCATTAAATGAACTCAGAAAATTATGAAATTTGGACATGTTGTAGTTAAGACCTAGAGGTACAAGTTTCATGAATAAATTTAAGTCCAATTAGTTCTGGATTAAAATATATAATCGATTTACTTTTTCCAATTCTCGGTACTGTTTTCCAGATCCACCCGTGTAGAAGAAAAATCGTTTCCTTGGTCATTACTGGTCCATTTATTCTGAAATTTCAGTATATTGTTCCTAAAAATGTCGTCTACAATTTTTATCAAGGGTACGAAATCAAATTCGTACTGGAAAATTTTATAAAATTCACAGAATCGTAAGAGGTCAAAGAGCAGTTTTCCAGATCTAGTATTTTCGAAGAAAAATGGTTTCACCACTCAATACTTGTCCATTTCGTCTCAAATTTTAGTATGTTAACCATCAAGAAGTCCTCTACAACTTTCACTGAGAAGTAGAAGTGAAATTCCAATTAGAAAGTCACATACAGCTCACGAAATCATCGAAGGACAAACTGTTTCTCCAGAAAACAGAAGGCTAGACTTAGAACACAGCTTCTTCATCTTCAAAAATACTCACCTCTACCCCATTCAATCCACCATGCATCACACATCATCACAGCAAGTAAACCACAGCAAACAATGTGTAGATTAACGGACTCTACTTGCCTCAAATCGAAGGAAAACACAGCAAGAACGATGGCGGGACTAGGTGGGCTCGACGGCGTCTCCTCTTCCTCTCTTCCTCTTTTTCTCTCTTCTTTCTTTGGACGCCCCTCCCCCTCTCGAGCTCTCCATCCCTTTTCTTTCCTCCCCTTCAATGATTTGATTGCATGCAGCCGCCCAAAAGAGCCAATGGGGGCAGCCACACTTGGCTCAACCTCCATGCCACTTGTCAATTCTCTCATGCAAGGTTAATGGGCTTCAGTTTTTTGGGCCGGTCTTGGGCCTTCATGGGCCGGTCTAATGGGGGGCTGCGTGGGCTGGTTGGATGGGCTTTGGGCCTAAAAATCAGCTCACCCTCTCCTATTCCTATTCCATTTAATCCCCAATTAAATAAACACCTAATTTCAGCTTATAAGGTCACAAAACTTTGTAATTTAAATCAATAAAATTCTACTTATAAAGTGCACCCCCAAGAATAAGATTCCTATATCAATTTGCACCTTAATAAAATCCTTGGGTCACTTGTAGACACATCTCCATCCAAACAATTGTCCTATAGCACCAACTTTGATCATCCATTAACATAAGATGTATTTCTACCCAAATAATTCTCCATTAAAATACTCGGCATTAATCTATTAAAATTCTTGGTCTAAAGACCATAACATAAATCAATAACACTTCCATCACCTTTTCATAGGTCGTAATGCATCCAGAGGTTGCCATGAAATTTTGGGATGCCACAATTCTCCCCTCCTTAGAGAATTTCGTCCCCGAAATTAGGCATCACTTATGTCTCTTGAAACAAGTAGGGATACTTTTCCTTCATCGATTCCTCACTTTCCCATGTGGCTTCCTCCACATCATGATGTTGCCATAATATCTTTACCAACGGGATTTTCTTGGTCCTAAAAATTTGCTCCTTTTGATCCAGCACTTGCACAGGCTCTTCGATGCATCTCACTTTCTCGTCCACTTTGATGGCTTCATGATCGAGTATGTGACCAGGGTTTGGCTGATACTTCCTCAGCCATGCCTATACTTTTCTGAAACTATTGTTATACACAAATTCTACCAGGTATAACTTTTCATCCCGACTTCCTTTAAAGTCAAGGATGCAAGCTCTTAACATGTCCTCTAATGCTTAGATCACTCTTTTCGTTTGTCCGTCCATCTGTGGATGAAAAGCGGTACTAAATTGGGAGCTTTAGTCCCTAAGGCGGTTTGAAAACTTCGCCAAAGGTTTTGAAGTAAACCTCGAATCTCGATCAGACGTGATAGTTACAAGAACATCATGTAAGCGTACCACTTGGCTTACACATATATCAGCAAATTTACTCATCGGATTGTCTACGCGAATTGCTAGGAAATGGGTAGACTTAGTCAAGCGATCTACTATCACCTAGATAGAGTCGTGGCCAATTGATGTCCTTGGTAATCCTTGCACGAAATCCATCATCACATGATCTCATTTCCATTATGGTATATCTAACGGTCTCAATCTAACACACCATTTAGTCGAATCATTCCTATACCTTTGTCACCATCAATTCAAGCCTAGAACCATCAAAATCGACACCACCAATAACTCATTTGGTTCAGTCCAACAAAGACATTCACTACGCTTTCACTGCAACATAAATTCAAGCCTAAAATACAACACCATTCATTGGGTTCAAATATTGATAGTCCACCAAGACTTATTTAATTCAAAGATCAACAATCCACCAAAATAAGAACTCGTCTAGTTTCCATCAAGTATATCTCATGTCTCACCCTAAAGGATCATCACTTGGACTAATCATTCATCAAATCCACAACTTGAACTTTCACTTTTTCACCTTGGAAAGACTATAACCACAATTGATCATATCCACTAATTCTATAGAACCTTTTCAAATTGAGATCATTACCAAAAATTAAAGGTTGACCACCATCGATTTAGCCTATTATTCTAACATATAAACCACAAATAATTTCATGTCTCATATGACCACTCAAACTCATGACTTCCAAGATCATTCTATACATACTAAATGCTTCCATGTAACGCATCAAGACTTCCAATGAGATCCTCTAATAGGAAGTCACCACTTAGCTCAAATGATCATAACTTAATCCTCAAATTCATAACTTACTCTCCATAATTCATTTCTTAAGCCTTGATTGCAGCACTACGCTTAGATGCTACGCATGTTCTTCAGGTCCTTTAGAATATATCACGATATCATCAAATGAAGATAATTACAATTTGATCCAAATAAGGCTTAAATATCCTATTCATTAAATCCATGAATGCAGCTAAGGCATTCGTCAATCCAAATAGCATAACTAGGAACTCATAGTGTCCATAGCGATTCCTAAATGCGGTCTTAGGAATGTCTTCTTTTTTAATCCTTAGTTGATGGTATCCTGACCTCAAGTCAAGTTTAGAAAAGACCAAACTTCCTTGCAGTTGGTCAAATAGATCATCAATTCTAGGTAATGAGTACTTATTCTTAATGGTCACTTGATTCAATTGTTTATAGTCAATGCATAAACGTATCGACCCATCCTTCTCTTTCACAACAAGAGTTCTACAAGCTTAACCATGCTTCCGCTGCGCCACTCCGATAAAATTATCCCAGAAACACTGCCTTCCCAGTTCAGTTCATAGTTGGTTCATTCCTGCCCCCTTTTGCCATCCTAGAAGCTTGCCAGGAGCCGCTCCTTGTTCAGGTCCTTTGACTTTGGCGTCCACTCCCCACCCTCATCGGACCGGGTCGTTACAGGTACACCAGCTTTCACCTGGTTCGAACCCAACTACACATTCATTGGAGGGTCTCGTTTCGATAGGGACTAACTTACAGAGATATTATCCGCTTTGGCCTATCCCATTCTAAGCCTCACGGTTTTATCCTTAGCGCATGGGTAAGCCTATCCCATTCTAAGCCTCACGGTTTTATCCTTAGCGCATGGGTAAGTACTATCTCAGGAGATCATTCATCCTAGTCCATTGCTGAGGGAGCTAGTTCATTCTTACGATGACATCAAAGTTATACATAACTATCACTACCAAGTCCATCTCCAGATTTCGTTCCCTTAGGGTTATCTCACTCATCTCACATGCTAACGTAGATAACAACATATCTTTCAGTGATGTAGAAATACGAAGAGGCATATCTAAAGATTTGGTTCCTACTTCTCATAATCATCTATATTTCTCAGATACAATGAATGCGTGTCACTTATATCAAATAACGCATATGCCTTCTTATCCATCTATAGAAATTGTACCTGAGATAACATTTTCGGAAGCTTCCGCTTCCTCTTGAGTGACCGCATACACCCTTCCTTGTGCTGGTGGCCTCTGTGGAATCCTTGGTAGGTTTGGTCCACTAATACTTTGTTGTACCTGTCGCACCGAGCCAACACTCATTTGCGACCTTTCTTGTGGGCAATCTCTCTTAAGGTGTCCCACTTGCCCACAACCATAACATCTCAGTCGTCCATTGCAAGGTCCTGGGCCATGTTGCCCATCACACCTTCGACATTCTTCATTTCGATAAGGTGCTCTTCCAAAATTTCCAAAATTGCTCTTTTTCTTCGCATTCCAAGTCCGACCTTGACCAGGATAGGGTCTCTTACCCTTTCTCACATCACTAAAGTTTGGCTGTCTCTTAAACTCTGATCGCTCTCTCACCAACTCTTGCTCCACTAACTGTGCCCTTTCATAAATCTCATGATAATCCCTTATACTCAAAGGCACCAGTTGTTTCCTAATATTAGTCCTCAATCCTTTTAGAAATCTCTTAGCTTTCTCCTCACGATCCTCAATCAATCTGGGAGCATACCTAGACAATTCAAAATTTTTTGCCTCATACTGATCCACTGTCAACTCCTTTTGTTCCAATTGAACAAATTCAGTGATTTTCTTATCCTTAGCACAATCAGAGAAATGCTTCCTATTGAGAGCTCTCACAAACTCGTCCCAGTTCACATCAGTACCTGGTGGAAAGATTGTATCCTTCGAAGCTCTCCACCAAAACTTTGCATTTCCCTCCAACTGGTACTTTGCCAAAACTATTTTCTCAGCTTCACTGCAGTCCAACAACCGGAAAATTTGCTCCATTCCATCAATCCAATGTTCCACCTCCTCAGGACTTCCCATTCCACTAAACTTAAGTGGCTTCAACTTCAGAAATTGTTCCACCAGTCCTTGAGGGCGACGTTCCATTCCAGGTTGTTGCTGCGCTTGCCTATCCATCAGATTTCCAATATTGGCCAATGCTTGCAGGATATCTTCCATTCGAGGTTCAGCCCTTGCAGCAGAGGCTTCAGCCCTCGATGGATGAGCATTTCCAGCTCGTACCACAACTTTCCTGCAATTTCCAAGCATTGCCTCAGGAAAATCTGAGACTCACTGTCTCCATTCAAAGCAACTACTACTACATAAGTAACATATACATGTTACTGGTACCTAAAGACAACTCAAAATAAACTACGAGGGATCTATGAGTGAATACCCATCACCAGTTATTCAAGGTTAACCAATTATTCCATTTAATACCCTATGGTGTGCATTGTCATCATGTTCCTCAATTTCCAAATGAGGCTTCTTATCACTTCACTTATAACCATTGCTCTGATACCAAAACCGCTGTGGCACCCCTCAACGGCCCCCGATCCGTTAGGGTCGCCACAGTTTGCTTACCTTTCACTTTCCCTAATAACATGTCACTCTGATACCATTACAATTGCAGCGGGTCCATGCAACCATGGGGGTTTACATCTTTTAGATCGGTCCCTTGCGCAGTTCATATACGGAAGCACATCTAACAACTCCATTCCCTATATTCAGAAAACGATGCACACCTACTAAACATTTATAGGTAAAAGCCGAACACTTTTATTTACTTAAACCAGATGGACATCATTCATCGGTACATCTAAATGCCATAGTCTTCTATACTTGGCTATACTTCAAAAGATGACCGACATCTCCTCCAACAGTCGTATATTTAAAGTCCATCGATCAGTGTCGGCGTCCAAAAGTTCATTCCTAGCACAATACAAGAGCAATACCAATAAGCAAATGGCATGATTATAACTCTACAAAACCCATACTTATGAGTTTCATGACTCAAAGCCCAAGGAAGCAAAGTATTTACGAAAGCAAGGCAAGAAGAAATAAGATGCAGGATTGGTACTAATGGAAACTATGATGAGATTTATAAGAATGTGTCGATATATCTAGACAGCCTTTTGACGCGCTTTTCTTCTTTTTTTCTTTTTGACTCAGTCCTCATGGAACCGCTTTTTTTTTTTCCCTCTTTCTTTTACCCAGCGATCATTAAAGCGCCTTTTTCTTTTTCTTTTGATGAGGTGGAATTCTAGCTTCTCTTCCTTTTTCATAACTCGGTAGTTTCTTGCTCCTTGCCCTGACCAAAAAACCAAAACATAAGAGAAAAGGTGCAAATTAAAGAGAAATTCCTCGCTCACTAATTAATTAATATCTAAAAGATGATGGAACAAGGAATGGCACTTTGAGCCTTACCATGCCATGTTCTTGGCATTGTCCAAAAATCTATCAATAATACACAAACTATGGATCTGCGATTCCCACAAATTTCGATAGTGATGATAACACGCAGTTCATGGATCTTAGCGAGATTATGCCCCATGTTAAGGGTGGAGATGTGTGAGGATCCTGACTGGTTGCGATTAAAATGGAGACTGCTGTTTCGTGACATAAAATGAAGACTCAAAAGATCACCGCTTTCATACATCCCAAAGATGTTACCAAGAAAATTTCCTTGCATGATGAGATAGTGTATGCTGATGAATCTGTGTGCTCCATGGACAAAGCAGAGGCAAAATCCGCCCTTTAAAAGTAGTTCCTCGTGGTTAATTTATGCTATGATCTCCACTACGTATCTAAAGTACTTCGCACACAGCAAATAGATCCACTCATATTCCGGAGAAGCATGAGACGACTAGGAGCCACCCAGAAGCTGTTGAAAAAATATTAGAATACATAAAAATAATAATAACTGTCGGAAATATGTTGCAAAAGATGAGAAAATAAAAACAATCATCTCAAGCGTGCAAGCAATATCTTTAAAGATAATCCCGTCTCTCAGAGTACGAAACTCGGTGCCATGAGCTTCTAGTGACTATCCTTCCAAGATACAACAAACCTTTTTCTATATTCTACACTGAATATTAGAAAGAATAGAAATAACGCGGTGTATAAACCAGCAAAGACAAGGAAAGAAAAGATTTTAAAGAAAAAATGATATTCTCATTTAAATTCAATGTATCTATCAAGATTGTCTTTTTAGATTTTTATTTTTATATTTAGACAAAAATAAAGCCATTAAGAGACCGTTGAGCCATTAAGAAACCGTTATAAGGCTGTTGTAAAATAATGGAGGTTTTATTTGAGAAATAAATTGAACTTTACAAAGCGATTGAAAAACCATTATATGACCGTTAAAAAGCTGTTATATAACCGTTAAAATAATGACGGCTTTCAATGCAGTCATAACTTTTATCAAAGTTATTACCTATAAATATTTCAAAAACTATTGAAATATCCAACAATCCCCACATATTTCAAAAGATTTTGAAAATAAAAAATAATAATTATAATGTTGGGCTATTGAAGTGTAATGCATCACGAACTAGTGCTTGTTAGGCTAAGAACCAGCCATTTCTGCACTAAATATTAGAAGGAACATAAATAAAATTGTGTATAAACGAGCAAAGACAAGGAAAGAAAAGATTTTTAAAGAAAAAAAATGATATTCTCGTATGAATTCAGTGTATCTATCAAGATTGTCTTTTTAGATTTTTATTTTTATATTTAGACAAAAATAAAGCCCTTAAAAGACTGTTATAGAGCCAGAAACCATTATAAAGCCGTTATAAAATAATGGAAAGTTTATTTGAGAAATAAAGTGAACGTTACAAAGCAATTAAAAAATCTTTATATGACCGTGAAAAAGTCGTTATATAACCGTTAAAATAATGTCGGCCTTCAGTTCAATCATAACTTTATCAAGTTATTACCCATAAGTATTTCGAAAACTACTGGAATATCCAACGGAAGCACCCTCAACATCAACTTGTTCTTTCCACACTGCTCTTCATTGGACGTCATTCATCATTAATTTGGTCAAGAACGACAGCGTTTGAAAAAGTCAATATGAGTTGTTAGAAAACTACATAATTTTGGCATTGTAAAATGTGTAATCTTGAATTGTCATTTTCGTTTTTTACTTGCTGAAATGAGCAAATCCCCATTACATTCAGAAAAAAAGAATTTATGAACAGAAAAAAGTACCTCTTCCTTAATCTTCACTTTCATCATAATCCATGGATAAGTAAGCAGTAAAAATTCAGTTCTTTATAAAATACAAATATAAAGATAATATATCAAAAAACTTTATTATACTAGTATTCCACCTTAGGACCTTGCAAAGGAATTTTTTCAATAAAATTATCATCCTTTTAAATAGCTTAGCAACTTAGAACTTTGTGAGAACCATATTATCAGCAGTTCAATACTGTCAAATAGAATTTCAAGAAATTGATTTATGTAATTTCATTGCAACAGTTATCATCGCAAGCCTCCTTCCTGCATTTGATATGGAAAAGAGTAAAAACTTGTTATAACGTCAGAACATAAATGGACAAAGTTCTTTATAAGTTATTTAGTAAGGAGAATCATAAAAAGGCAGAAAAAAATATTACAATTATTTCTTCAAATGGCTCCGTGACGTTCCTGTACTTAAAGTGTCAGGTTGTGTAATCTGCATGGGTAATTGCAATTTGCAATAGAAAGAGAGAGAGACTACAATGTGTTGTCAAAGCAAATGTACAGCCACTGCAATTGATAAAATTGATCAGAAAGTATTATCTTACTATTATGAAACCTTCAAAAGAAAATAAAAAATAATATAAAGTTATATATACATGCCATTAGGAAGACCTATATCGCACACCGTATACCTATTTTGATAAGCATTTAATTAACAAGATACTTGTTAAACACCCAATTACCGGAGGTCTAGCATTTCCTACATAAGTTTGGAAAAGTATGGCGATACTTGTCACCTGTTTCGTTCGGTTTTTTTTTTTTCTTGATATGATATAATCATTAAATCTTAAATTACGAATTTAACAGCTTGTGGGCTACTTTAACACGGATAGTATTATAAAATAAATAAATAAATAAATAAAAAAAAGATAGTGTACCGCACGCCAAAGGATACTTTCCAAGTCTTTAAAGTCAAATGTGAACCGGAGAAATTATAGAAAAGTTGGACTTTAAATACAAATGGAAGAGACTTTTTGTTTTTGGCGTGGTCGTCACTAGTCAGAATGGAGTCTTTTTTTTTTTTTTTTTTTTTTTTTGTCGAGAAAGGAGTCATTTGGATGCAGGATTTACTAGGGGTGTGCAAAATACACAGGAACCGCCCGGACCGCCGGAACCGGACCGGAACCGCCCGGAACCAGACCTTCTTGAGGGAACCGGTCCGGTTCCCAGTTCCATGAGCGGATTCGCCCGCCCGCCCACCCGGACAGGACCGATTAATATTTAATATTAAAAAAAAAATACTAAAACAAACCCTAGCGAAACCGGACCATTTTCCCTCTTTTCCCCTCTTTTCTTCTTTTCCCTCACGCGGGCTAGGCCCAATCCATTTTTCATCTTTTCCGCGGTCCGGCCCTCTCCTCTTCTTCTTCCTCCTTCCTTCCTCGTGCTAAACAGTGGACACCACGCTCGGTGAAGACTAAAGGCACGCAGGACGACCTAGGGCAGAGAGAGAGGAGGGTAGACCGGCGATGGAGGGGACGCCCCGCAGGAGCCATCAATGCCACCGAACGGAGTAGCGTGAGATCCAGCGAGAAACCCGGACGGAGGGGATGTCTTGGTGGATGCCTTCAATGCCGAGCAGCCTACGCGGAGAAGACGGGCTGAGATGCCAGTTCGGCCAAGAGGGAGGCCGGTCGGCTCGCCCAAGACCGGCAGCAAAAATGCCCTTGTCGACCAGACCCTCCAGCCTATAAATAGGGCCTCCTGGAGCTCGATGAAGGGGGTCGAGTAGAGATGATGTGAGAGAGAGAGAGAGAGAGAGAGAGAGAGAGAGATCTGTGAGACGTTGAAAAGAGAGGGGGAGATCGAGTGAGATCTGAGAGCTGCGAGTAAGGGTAGAGTGTGAGGGAGAGAGCCATCGTTGACCACCACACTTGAACTGTAGCCGACGACCCACCCCGACTTCTCTTTCGCGTCAAAATCACGGTAGATTTTGTCCCCCTTTGTTCTCGACTTTTTCGATATGGGGTCGGTTTCCCAAGGATCTTGGCTCGGAGTTGCGCGAGGCGGATGGATGTAGCCCGATCTATCGAGCTCGTCCCCCGCCCGACGTCAAAACCCTAGTGACCCGCGATGCCACAGCTCGCCTCCGCGCCGACCACCGCGCCAGCAGCCGCGAGCGCCCTTTGCCCGCTCGCCCGTCACCGCGACGCCACAGCTCGCCTTTGCGTCAAGATCGGTTCCATGGATCCACCCGGGAACCGGACCGAACTGGCGGTCTGGTTCCCGGGTCGATCCATGCAACAAACGGGTGGATCCCGGTTCCAATTTTCGAAACCGGTGCTTAGCGGGCGGTTCCCGGTTCTAGGTCGGGAACCGCCCGCCCGGACCATGCACACCCCTAGGATTCACAAAGGATTTGCGTGTCATTGAACTTTATGAGATGTAAACGTGTATGAGGTCCAGATAACTTATCTTCCTTGAGGAATGGGAAAAGTGTTAAAAAGTCTTAAACATTTTGTATTTATGCCAATTTAATCCTAAACATTATTTTGGTGCCAATTTAGTCCTAAACGTTTTTACTTAGTGTCGATTCAGTCATTTTCGGCCAATTTTGGCTGGATTTTGCTGATTGGACACCACCGACGACGTGGCCTGATCGGTGTTGACGTGGACAACTTTCAATGATATTTTAATATTTTTGATTTCATTTTTTTTCTTTTTCTTTTTCTTTTCTTTTTCTTTTTTTTTTTTCCTTCCCCTCCTCTAGCCGATCGCCGGACCTCGGTGACCAGCTAAAGTCGACGGCCGGCGAGGTTGACCTCACAGCCACCTCGCTAGTGGCCGCGAGAGCGGCCTCGAGCCGGGCGGCGAGGCTCGCCCTCGCCGGATCGGCGAGGGTCGAGCCTCGCCCATGGCCGGTGAGGCCGCGATTCGACGAGGTCGAGCCTCCCCGACCATGGGTGAGGCTCACCCTTGCCAGATTTGGCAAAGGTCGAGCCTCGCCCATGGTCGGCGAGGCTTGACCTCGCCAAGCCAATGCTAGGTTGCCCTCGCGGCTCGGGCGGTGTTGGCGAGGCTCGCCCTCGTCGAATCCGACGAGGTCGAGCCTCGCCGCCCGTGCGAGGTTGCCCTCACGGCCACTAGCGAGGTGGCCTGCGAGGTCAACCTTGTCGGCCGTCGCCTCTAGCTGGTCGCCAAGGTTCGGCGGCCGGGCTGGAGGAGGGGAAGGAAAAAAGAAAATCAAAATCAAAATAAAAAATATTAAAATATCATTGAAAATTGTTCACGTCGGCACCAATCGGGCCACGTCAGCTGGTCGACATCCGATCAGCAAAATCCGGCCAAAATTGGCCGGAAATGACTGAATCGACACTAAGTAAAAATGTTTATGACTAAATTGGCACCAAAAAAGGATTTAGGACTAAATTGACACCCAAAAATGTTTAGGACTAAATTGGCACAAATACGAAAGGTTTATGACTTTTTTAACACTGACATTAGTTTATGAGGTAAAATATCTATTTATCTGGAACCAGATAACATATTGTTCTTGATATACAAGGAGAGATATGATAGTTATGCGTCATCATAAATTATATTGTTCATATATTGCGAAATTTGCATCACAAGTTCCTTGGGAAAATTGGCCATAGTAGCCCCTCGGGCCTTTCTACAATGCCGTGGGAAAAAAACTACGGCAAAATTATTAAACTCATTAAAAGAGTTTGAACAACTAACTGTAATTGTTAGATGTTGATTGACAAACATTATCAGCTATTGGATTAACAGTCGCGTTTGATTGAACCTGATAATTTTATTATGAATTAGCCCTCGACATAGCAAAAATGCCCATGAATGTGACTTGAACAGGACATATTAGATGTTGCTCTATTCTTCTATAGCTAAGAAATAGGTGGTTAAACATAGTTGACCCAAGTGATCCCTTAATTGTCAGGGAAAGTCTCTGCCCATGAACACAACTTTTGGTTAAAGCATTTATGCAGTGTTTTGGAAGCGGCAGCTCCACAATGTGTTGGAATATACTCCAAAGAAAACACAAACTGTTTGTTGCAATCAGAACATGAAATTGGAGGTGAGGTACGGATATTCGAATCTCCTTAAGGCAATTAGTTCCTGCCAATGGTGCTCCGCAGATTCACGAACTATGTCTCCCAAGATACAACACCTCGAACCTGTTTGGATTAGCACTATGCAAACAGGACTCAGTCGAACCGTTCAATTGAACCAGCACACTCAGAAAAATCAGAAGAGTAGAAAAAGTGTATCAGAGCCTTTTTGGAATCGAGTCGGAAAAACCAAAAAAAACATTATGAAGCTCTATGCTCCCATCTATTTATAGAGATTTTTAGTTCATGTACAGAAGAGATACATGAATTAAATATGCGCATGTATCCACGAAATTCATGAATCAAGAGATACATGAATTCAAGAGATTCACGAATCCAGAGATACGTGAATTCAAGAGATTCGTGAATTCAATAAATACATGAATTAAAAGATACATGGATCTAAGAAATTCATGAATTCAATAGATACGTGAACAGAAAAGTTTAAGAAATTCATGAATCCAAAAGAGATACGTGAATAGAAAAGACGTATCTTAATTTATTGGCATTCGTTGATCCATTAACCATAATTATAACAATCCCCCACATTAATGGATCAACAAAACATTTTTGACTCAAAGGAATCTGAGCATACCTGTTGAAATACACTGCATCAAGATAGGTAGCTTTCGCCTTGAACCTTCTTTAGTGAAAGCCTATCGGACTTACTTAACTAGTCGATGGACTAAGCCTTGAATCGCTAGTTGTTTGTGTAAGCCTAGACAATAAACCTCACACAGAGTATTTCCAATTCAAGATTGGTTCTCGGTTGTGTTCGTTCTTTCGGCCCTGAACCTCTCGGGATTCATACGTGCTTTAGAAAATCTAGCCTTTAAAGATTTTCATAGAGTCGGCCAACTCCACCCATATAGGTGCATTCCTATTAAAGATATCCTACCATATCTTACTTGGATGGTATATTCCAAGTTATAGGAATCATTAAACGCATAGCGTACCCTTAATAACGCTGTAGGAAAGCACTGTTGCATCATAGGAATGGGAGACAGTGCTTACACTAGAGTTTCCAAAATTTGCGTTGTCCTATTGAATAGACCATGGGATCTCCAATCGCATAGGTTAGGTTTCCACCCTGGAATCTCTTTATTGGGTTAAGGCTCTTAAACCCATTCCCCTCGATGCGCAGTTTATCTGCTCTTTTGACAAACCTTTTGTCAGCGGATCCGCAATATTTTCCTTTGACTTTACAAAGTCTAAAGAAATGATTCCATTTGAGAGCAACTACCTTACAGTGTTATGTCTACGACGAATATGTCTAGACTTACCGTTATAAATCACATTATGCGCCCTTGCAATTGCCGCTTGATTATCACAGTGTATGCAAATTGCAGGCATAGGTTTTGGCCACATTGGAACATCTTCTAAAAAATGTCGAAGCCATTCTGCTTCTTCAGCAGCTTTATCCAAAGCAACAAACTCTGATTCCATTGTAGAGCGTGTTATTAGAGTTTGTTTAGAGGATTTCCATGACACTGCAGCACCTCCTAGCGTGAACACATATCCACTAGTTGATTTCGATTCATCAGAATCTGAAATCCAGTTGGCATCACAATAACCTTCCAAAACAGCTGGATATTTGCCATATAGTAGAACATAGTCTTTTGTCCTTTTCAAATATCCTAATACTCTCATCAAAGCATTCCAGTGCTCGTGACCTGGGTTATTGGTATATCTACTCAGTTTGCTTACTGAGTACGCAATATCACGTCTAGTGCTATTCATGATATACATGATATTGCCGATTACTTGAGAGTATTCCAGTTGTCTAACACTATTTCCGGTGTTCTTTCTTAAAGTTAGGTGTGGAAGAAAAGGATTGTTTGCATCTTTAATGCCGAATCCTTTAAATCTCTCGAATACCTTTTCAATGTAATGAGATTGTGTTAAACCTAAGCCATCAGAATTCCTTAGAATTTTGATGCCGAGTATAACATCTGCGACACCTAAATCTTTCATCTCAAAGTTCTTCTTGAGAATGTTCTTGGTGATTTTGATGACCTCAATGTTATCTCCAAGAATTAATAAGTCATCAACATATAGACAAATAAGTACATATCCAACTGTAGTGGATTTAGTGTACACACATTTGTCACACTCATTGATTCTATACCCATTTTGAATCATTACCCGGTCAAATTTCTCATGCCATTGCTTAGGAGCTTGTTTAAGTCCATACAATGATTTGACAAGTCTACACACTTTGTGTTCTTGTCCTTTGACCTTGAACCCTTCAGGTTGTTCCATATAAATCTCCTCGTTGAGATCACCATTTATGAATGCAGTTTTCACATCCATTTGATGTATCTGCAAATTGTATAGCGAAGCTATAGCAATCAACATCCTTACTGATGTTATTCTTGTGACAATGAATAAGTATCAAAGTAGTCAAGACCCTCTTTTTGTCTAAACCCTTTGGCTACAAGCTGAGCTTTGTACTTATCAATGGAACCATCAGCTTTTAGTTTTTTCTTGAAAATCCATTTACATCCAATTGGTTTATTTCCAGGTGGAAGATCAACCAATTCCCAAGTATGATTACTTAGGATAGAATGGATTTCATTGTCAAACTTCTTTCTAGAAAGGAGCATCTGGAGATGACATTGCCTCTTTATATGTTTGGGGCTCACCTTCTAACATGTATGTTAGAAAATCAGGTCCGAAAGATTTTTCAATTCGAGACCTTTTACTCCTTCGAAGTTCGGCTTCTTTGGCCACAACTTCATCATTCTCGATTTCTGATTCTCTAAGCCTTTTAAGAAAGTTCTCCTTGATTTCTTTTTGCAGGATATATATCCTCAAAAAATTCAGCATCCCTTGATTCTAGGATTGTATTGACATGAATTTCCGCATTTTCAGATTTATGAACCAAAAATCTATATGCGCTACTATTTTGAGCATAACCGATGAATATGCAATCCACCGTTTTAGGTCCCAACCGAGTTTGTTTCGGAGGAGGAATCGCCACCTTGGCCAAGCACCCCCACACTTTTAGAAAATTGTAGGATGGCAACTTTCCATTCCATAACTCGTATGGAGTTTTACCTGTCTTTTTGTGGGGTATTTTATTAAGAATATAATTTGCAGTTAAAACTGCCTCCCCCCACAAGTTCTGAGGTAAACCTGAACTCAAAAGCATGGTGTTAGCCATCTCCTTTAATGTTCTGTTCAATCGTTCAGCAACTCCATTTTGTTGTGGAGTATAAGGTGCAGATCGTTTGGAGAATTATTCCAAAACTAGCACAAAACTCTTTCAAATTGATTGAACTATATTCTCCTCCTCTATCAGACCTAAGTACTTTGATTTGTTTATCAAGTTGGTTTTCAACTTCATTTTTATACTTGACAAACATGCTCATAGTCTCATCTTTGCTAGTTAGTAAATAGACATAGCAAAATCTAGTACAATCATCCACAAATGTGATGAAGTACTTCTTTCCACCTCTACTTTCTACAAACTTTAAATCACATATCACTATGGATTAATTGTAGAGGTTCACTTGTTCTTTCAATGGATTTGAAAGGTTTCTTGGCAAACTTGGCCTCAACACAAGTCTCACACTTGTAACGGGTATCCAACTCAAATCTTGGAATTAATCCCAAGTTTGTTATTCTTTTCATTGTACCATAGTTTACATGTCCTAATCTACCATGCCATAGATAAGGAGACACAACAGTGTAAACTGAAGACTTTTCTTTATTAGTCTTTGGGTACACATACTTTGAGTTTACATCAATGACAGCCACATTGGCCTTAAACAGGTCATTACACAAGTACCCTTTCCCCACATACATCCCTCATTTTGAAAGTACAAACTTGTCAGATTCAAATACAACTTTGAAACCCTTTTTGACAAGTATAGGGCCAGAAATTAGATTTTTCCGAATATCTGGTACATGCTGCACATTCAGTAGGGTGACCTCCTTGCCAGATGTAAACTTCAGGATTACCTTTCCTCTTCCGGCGATCTTTGTTGATGCAGAGTTAGCCATATAAAGCTTCTCATCTTCTTCAGCCTTCTCATAAGATGAGAACATGTGTTTATCTGCACAGATGTGATTTGTGGCACCCGTGTCTAGCCACCAGCCATTAGTGTTCGACACTAGAGATACTTCAGACATTACCACAGCAGACAGTCTCTCAATATTGTCATGCTCTGTCAAATTCAGTTGTTGGACTGCACCTTCATTCTTGCCTTTTTTCGGGCGCTTCTTGCAATCCTTAGCACGATGGCCGGGCTTGTTGCATATAAAACACGTCCCTTGGAATTTCTGGAACTGCTCTTTTTGCTTGCCTTTTCCTTGAAAAGACATCTTCATTTTTCTATCTTGCTTGGATTTGGAAGATTCCATAATGTTGGCCTTTGGCTCAGAAGAAGGGTTCGCACTCCTTCTATTGTCCTCCTCGATTCTGAGGCGTAGAATGAGATCTTCAGGGCTCATCTCCTTCCGTTTGTGCTTCAAATAATTTTTGAAGTCGACCAGCCGGAGGTAGTTTCTCAATCATGGCTGCCACTTGGAATGATTCACTAAGTATCATTCCCTCGGCCGAGATGTCACTCAAAATTAATTGCAATTCTTGAACCCGACTCATGACAGATTTAGAATCCACCATCTTGTAGTCCAAGAATTTGGCAACCACAAATTTCTTGGTGCCGGCATCCTCGGTTTTATATTTTTCTCTAAGGACTCCCATAAGCATTTTAGCAGATTCAATATTACAATAAACATTATAAAGAGAATTCACTAAACGATTAAGGATATAATTTCGGCATAAGAAGTCCCCATGCTTCCAAGCCTCCAATGCACCGAGCGTCGTGACATCTTGCTCGTTTGGACTAATTATCGGGCACACCTCCGATAAATATTTCGTTAAATTGAGCATGGTCAGATAGAAGAACATCTTCTGCTGCCACTGTTTAAAGCCCACTCCGGTGAATTTCTCCGGTTTCTCATTAGCTGTAACTGGAGGCGTTGCCATCACAGTAGGCAAAGTTCGTTGAACTATCCCTCCAGAAACGGAGCCAAAAGCCATTTGGCTTGTACTGTTCTGAAAAACAGTCCCGAGCATACCAGTCATATGACTTGTACCCGCACCACCAAAATTGGTGTTAGCCCAAGGGCCCGTAGCATTAGCCGCTACAAATTCAGACCCTGAGGGTTGAACATCTTCCATAGCAACAGTCGAATCGACCATGGGAACGTCTCCAGAAACATTCGGGACATTAAAGGGCACTTGGTTGTTTCCAGCCATCTCAATAATCTGACAAGAACAACAAACAGTGAGTGAGATAATTGCCTTAAGATTGTTGGAATATACTCCAAAGAAAACACAAACTGTTTGTTGCAATCAGAACATGAAATTGGAGGTGAGGTACGAATATCCGAATCTCTTTAAGGCAATTAGTTCCTGCCAATGGTGCTCCGCAGATTCACGAACTATGCCTCCCAAGATATAACACCTCGAACCTGTTTGGATTAGCACTATGCAAACAGGACTCAGTCGAACCGTTCAATTGAACCAGCACACTCAGAAAAATCAGAAGAGTAGAAAAGTGTATCAGAGCCTTTTTGGAATCGAGTCGGAAAAACAAAAAAAAACATTATGAAGCTCTATGCTCTCATCTATTTATAGAGATTTTTAGTTCATGTACAGAAGAGATACATGAATTAAATAGATGCATGTATCCACGAAATTCATGAATCAAGAGATACATGAATTCAAGAGATTCACGAATCCGAGAGATACGTGAATTCAAGAGATTCGTGAACTCAATAAACACATGAATTAAAAGATACATGGATCTAAGAAATTCATGAATTCAATTGATACATGAACAAAAAAGTTTAAGAAATTCATGAATCCAAAAGAGATACGTGAATAGAAAAGATGTATCTTAATTTATTGGCATTCGTTGATCCATTAACCATAATTATAACACAATGAACAAGTAAGCTAGGTGTGGCTGTAATGCCAAGTTTACAGAGTTGGTCAAATCACTCCCCCCTGTAATGCAACTAGACCCATTTGCTTCCATCTCTAATTCCTTCCCGGTTCTTTTCTTCCTCTACTGCTTTTGGCTTGCGTTTATTCTCCAAGTATTTATTGATCAATGATGCTCGAGATGGATTTTGCGGGCAGATTTTCTTGTGAATAATTTCACTTCATTGAACGACTTTTACATGCAGATGAGAATGAAACTTCACAAGATAACCATGATTACAAGTATTTTCTCCTAGACTATTGACAATTTATTGGAGTTAGTGTTCGCCATATTAGTCGAAAAATGGTCTTTCATCCTTAGTGCGTGGTGTGAAATGTTTACAAGTATTGGAACAATTCTTTTTTGTGAAATCAAACACACTCGATTACATCACTAGAATTGAGTAAGACTAATTCTACTAAACCATTGTTACACCACCCCAACCATGGAAATTTAACCTTCAAGATTCTACGGAGAAAGCTGAATCCAAAAATAGTAGCTTCTTATTCCATATTATCATATCCATGTCCCCAAATGGGAGAACATTGCTCATTTGGGAAGCCTATAACTGACTTGACTTTGCTTTGCTACAACATTACGGATATCCAATTATTTCGTACATTAAATTGGGGACAAACATTGGAGAGCAATTCCAAGTCAAGTTACAGAAACCAAACATTGACAAATCATCAAAAATGTTTATGATTTAATTAGTAAAATTGAAAGGTTTAAAACTAAATTGACATCCATACAATAAATTTATTCTCGTTAGATACCCAATTATAAAAAGTCCATCATTTCCAAAATAAGTTTGGAAAAGTATGATAATACCTGTCACTCATTTTGGTAATTTCTTTTTCATATGAAATAATCATTTATTTTTAAATTACGAATTCAATAGCTTGTGGGCTACTTTGGGACGTATATTATTTTAGAAGGAAAAACAATAGTGCGCCACACATCAAGGTCAACTTTCTAACTTTCCAGGTCATTAAAGTCAATGTGAAAATGAGAAATTAGAAAAGTTGGATTTTAAAATCAAACGAAAGAGTTCTCCTTTTTGGGATGGTCGTCACTTGTCAGCATGGAAACGTAAGGATGTAGTATGCACAGACGATTCGCGCGTCATTAAACTGGTGAAGAGCTAACAGTTTATGGGGTCCGGATAATTTATTTTCCTTGGGGAATTGACATTAGTTTATGAGCTATGATTACTCTCTATCTCTCTATTGAACCTGATAAAATACTGTACTTAATATACAAGGAGAGAGATTAAAATTATGCATCTTGTTCATTTGCATCGAGTTCCTCGGAAAAATCAGCCGGTGTAGCCCCTCAAGCCTCTCCACAATGCCATGGGCATAAACCACTAAAAACCTATTGAGCTCGTTACGAAAGCTTGAATGACATGATTGTTACACGTTTATCGATAATCATCATCAATTATCAGATCAATGATCACGTTTGATTGAGCTCGATAACTTTATTGTGAATTAACTCACGACGTGGCAAGAATGCCCATTAATTTTACTTGCGCAAGACATTTAGATGTAGATCTATTGCTCTACAGCTATATTTAGTCCATGAGGTCTGTAAAAATTTTCGCCTTCAGGCCGTATAAGAAAAAGAAAACATCAATGGGAAAGTAGATGATTGGAAACGACATCTGAATGAAAATAAGAAAGGCGAGTTTTCATTAAATCTGGCATAATGTAAATAAAATGAATTTCAATAACTCAATTCTCGTTTTTTTCCACAAACCAAATATATATTAAAAAAGGAAAAATTAGATCTTCACTATCTTTCTTCTTCTTCTTTAAAGTTTCACCAGGAAATAGGCCATTAGCAGCAGTCAAAAAGATGAATAATAAAAAATAATTTATACGTGTGTCCTATCATAATTTATTTTATAATTTATACGTGTGTCCTATCATAATTTTTTCAGACGTGATATTCAACTAATGTCTATAGGAAATCACGCAAATTATTTACAAGGCTTTTTCAAGTGTGATATTATAATAATCACATGGGAAGACCCCTAATTTCAAGGTAGGTGCTGATTTGCTCTTCCTTTGACCATCTAAGAAAAAGCTAAAGAAAGAGATTCCAAAAGACATGCACTGGGCTCGTGCTGTTGATTTACATGTGTTTCACCTGAAATCATTTAAGATGTCTAGTCTGAAAACATTTACACAGTTAATTAAGCAATGTGGACATGCCCTTTGATTTTCAGGAAACATATTTGACCCAAGCGCTCCCTGACTTGTCAAGAAAAGTCTCCACCGATCACGAGGCTTTTGATTAAAGCATGCATGCAGCGTGTTGGAAGCGGCAGCACCCCAGTGAACAGGTAAAGCTGTGAGCGGCTGTAATACCAAGTCTACAAAATAGGTCAAATCGCTTCTCCTTGTAATGCAACTAGGCCCATTTGCTTCCATCTCTTATATCTTCCCCGTTCTTTTCTTCCACTACTGATTTTAGCTTGCTGTTATCCTCCAAGTATTTATTGATCAATGATGCTCGAGACGCATACTGCGGGTAGATTTTTCTTGTGAATGATTTGACTTCATTGAGTGACTTTTATATGCAGATGAGAATGAAACTGCCCAAGATAAACATGATTACAAGTATTTTTTCTGAACCGTTGATAGTTTCAAGGAATTATTGATCGCCATTAGTAGAAAAGTGGTCTTTCGTCCTTAGCAACGTGGAAGTAAAGAACGCAAAATGTGTTTATAAGTATTGGAACAATCCTTAATTGTGAAATCAGGCACAAACAATTACATCACCACGATTGAGTAAGACTAAATCTACCAAACTATTGTTGGACCACCCTTGGCGTGGAAATTAACCTTCCATAGATTTTACATGAGAAAGCTAAATCCAAAAACAATATCCAAAATCAATAGCTTCTTATTCCAAATTACCATATATGTGTCCCTAAATAGAGGACTATTGCTCATAAAAGAAGCTTGTAACTGACTTAATTTTGTTTTCTTACCGATATCCAATTATTTCGTACATCAAATTGGGTATGGACATTGGAGTGCAATTCCTAGTTAGGTTGCAAAAACCAAACATTAACAGTCATAAAAAAAGGTTTAAGGCTCAATTGACAAATTTAAAACGTTTATAATTAAATTGATATCCATTCGATAAATTTATGACTTTTTTTTTTTTTTATTATTCCGTTAATAGTATTCTTGTTAAATATCCAATTACTAAAACTCTGTCGTTTCCGATGTAAGTTTGGAAAAGCATGGCAATAATTATCACCTATTTAGGTAGGCTTTTTTTTTCTTGATACAAAATAACCATTTAATTTTAAATTATGAATTTAATAGCTTCTGGGGTACTTTGGGATGTGTGCTATTTTAAAAGGAAAAACGAAAGTGTGCCACACATCAAGGGCTACTTTGTAACTTTCCAAGTCTTTAAAGTCAATGTGAAAAGGAGAAAATAGAAAAGTAGGATTCTAAATTCAAACTAGAGAGACTTCTAGTTTTCGGGATGGACGTAACTTGTCAGCATGGACCGGAAACATTTGGAAGTAGGCCTCACGAAGGATTCGTATGTCATTTAACTAATGAGGAGCAACAGCGTATGTGGTCCGGATATTTTATTTTCCTTGGGGAATTGACATTAATTTATGAGGTATGATTACTCTATCTCTCTCGAACCAGATAAAATATTATACTTAATATACAACGAGGGATATGAAAGCTACTCGTCATCATAGATTATATGTTTTACATATGTTGAAATTTGCATCGAGTTCCTCAAAAAAAAAAAAAAAAAAAAAAAAAAAAAAAATCGGCCCCCGTAGCCCCTCAAGCTTTTCCACAATGCCATGGGCAAAAACCACCGCAAAATTACTGAGTTACGAGAGGTTGAATGACTGAAGATGATTGTTACACGTTTATCGATAATCATTATTAATTATCATATGATTGAGCCCAATAACTTTTTTGTGAATTAACCCACGGTATGGGAAAAATGCTCATAAATGTTACTTGCACAACACATTTAGATATAAATCTATGGTTCAATAGCTAATGAATGGTCATCCTCATGAAAACCTGTGTATAGAAACCAACATTAAGTAACCACTGGGGTTTACCCCGTGGCCACCCTTCCAACATGAAAGGGGAGGTGGGGAGTTCGAATTCTCGCCTTCTCAGGGGGGTTGGGATGGGAACGAATTAGTTTCAAGAGTGGGTTTCAACTTTCACGCCCTGCAATGAGACAGGGCAAAAGTTTGAGAATGAGAGTTAGACTAGGAGTAGAGTAGGACCGATAAAAAATAATAATAATAATAACATTAAGTACATATATATTTAGTTCGTGATGTTTGTAAAATTTTTTGCCTTAATTACTGTAAAAGAAAAAGAGAACAACAATGGGAAAGTAGATGATTGGAAACGATATTTGAATGAAGATAAGAAAAGCGAGCTTTCATTACATTTCTCATAATGTAAATATTTTTCGTTTTTATCCTTTCTTAGCCTAAAATGAAAATATGATTTTCAATATCTCCATTCTCATCCAAAAAAAAAAATAAATCACAAACCAAATATATATTTAAAAAAGGAAAAAAAAAGGTCTTCACTTTCTTTCTTTCCTTTTTTTTTTTTTTTTAGTGTCACAACTGAAAAAGTGTTCAAAATTAACTCAAACCTGTCCATTTATAATTAAAAAGATAGAAGATAAGGGCTAAACGGAAAACAGCCAATTAGCAGCAATCAAAAAGATGGAAAATAAAAGTTTCCATAATATAATTCATACAGGTGTCCTATCATAACTTTTTCAGGCGTGATTATCGACTAATATCCATAGGGAATTACCCACCCCATTTACGCAACTCTTTTCGACTGTATGATTATAATAATTATATGGGAGGACCCCTACTTTCAAGGTAGTTGCTGAGTTGGTCTTCCTTTGACCAATCTAAGAAAAAGCTAAAGAAAGAGATTCTAAAAAACATGCACTGGGCTCGTGCTGTTGATTTACATGTGTTTCAGCTGAAAATCCTTTAAGATGTCTAGTCTAAAAAGCATTTCCACAGTTAATTGACGAATGTGAACATATCCTTTGATTTTTAAATAAACATATTTAACCCAAGCGTTCCCTGACTTGTCGAGGAAAGTCTCTGCCGATCAAGACGGCTTTTGATCAAAGCATGCATGCACGCTGTTGGAAGCGGCAGCACCACAATGAACAAGTAAAGCTGGGAGTAGCTGTAATACCAAGATAACAAAGTAGGTCAAAATCAAATCGCTTCTCCTTGTAATGCAACTAGACCCATTTGCTTTCATCTCTAATTCCTTCCCCGTTCTTTTCTTCCACTGCTGATTTTGGCTTGCTGTTATCCTCCAAGTATTTATCGATCAACGATGCTCGAGATGCATTTTGCGGGGAGATTTTCTTGTGAATAATTTGACTTCATTGAACGACTTTTAAATGCAAATGAGAATGAAACTGTACAAGATAAACATGATTACAAGTATTTTTTGTGGACCATCAACAGTTGCTTGGAGTGAGGGTCTCCATTATTAGAAAAGTAGTTTTCATCCTTGGCAGCGTGGAAGTAAAGAATGCGAAATGTTTTCAAGTATCGGAACAATCCTTAATTGTGAAATCAAACACACCCGATTACATCACCAGAATTGTGCAAGACTAATTCTATTAAACCATTGTTGGACCACCCCAGTGGGGAAAAAAAAACCTTCGAAAGATTCTACCCGAGAAAGCTGAATCCAAAAATAGTAACTTCTTATTCCAGACTATCATGTCTTCACCTGAAATCAGAGGAACATTGCTCATTTAGGAAGCTTGTAACTGACCTAAATTTGCTTTACCGCAACATTACCAGTATCCAATTATTTCGTAAATCAAATTCGGGATGGACATAGGAGAGCGATTCCTAGTCAAGGTGCAGAAACCAAACTCTCCTCTGAATCAGGAAAAAAGCCTGAAATATAAATTTCCACAAAGGAGACTAGTTAGGATTTAACAAGAATGAAACCCCACACAATGTCACTTCTTTTCTTTTTGTTAAATATTGACACAATCGTGGAAAATCTGAGAAAAACATTCTATATAGTGAAGAAGCTAAGAACTTTCTATAAAGTGAAGAAGCTTCATTGTAATAAGTCCGAGAACAACTTTTCATAAAGTGAAGAAGCTGTGTCGTGGATCTTACTTTAAGATTTCCCAAGACCATGGTTGATTTATTTTATTCTTCTAAATCGGTATAAACACCAACAAAAGAAATTTATGACTAGGATTGACTCAGAAACATCATAACAATACTCAAGACCCGTGCATCACGGGCCTTGCTGTGACTTTCGGAGAGCCAATTGCATTGCCGTAGCCATTATACATTGCCTTCTGTTGGGACCTCTCACCTAATTGCATATTCTGCCAAACATTTAGATCATAGTGCAAATGACATTAGGTGTGCGGATCATCAAAAGATAATCATATCGGGCAGCAGTTAGGGAAGATATAGATGAAATTGGTGTATCATCGACATGGAGTAAGAAACAAGATAAAGGAAGAACAAAGAAACTGTTAAAATATCTCTCAAGTTTGAGTTTGTGAATAAAATCCACCCAAATAAAGTATGTGAAAAAAATACGGAAATTGTATCCAAGTCAAATTCATGATCAAGAATAAAGATTGTCTCCGTGTTGGAATCAAGATCAAGAATGGAAATCCTACTTGAATGTTCATCAGATGCAAGATCATCTTAAAATATACATGATACGCTTTCTTGATTAAAGTTGTGGCTAGGAAAGGAAAAATTGTCGAAGAAGTCTTAAACCTATTGTACTATTGCCAATTCAATCTTAAATCTTTCAATTTTGTCAATTGAGTCCTAAACAATTTTACATTTTGCCAAGTAAGTCCATTTAGCCAATTTTGGCTGGAAATTGCTAACGTGGACGCCGACCGCACGATCGGCTCTAACTTTGATAATTTTTAATAATATTTTTTCCTTTATTCTTTCCTTTTTATTTTATAGCCCTAGGCCGGCGAGCCGAGGGCGTTGCAGCCCTCATCGGCGCCATAGTTGAGAATGTTGGGAGCACGCACCAATGGCTCGATTCTTTCACCTAGGGAGATCGCTAAGAGGAAGCCCAAATAATAATATATTTCTTTCCATGAGATATTCACCATACACCGATATACATTTGGAGTGGCCGCCAATCGCTCTTAATACCTAAACATTGGGACTAGCTACTAATCAACCTCCACACCTTCACTTGGAGAGACGGCAAAGAGGAAAACTAAATTTGAGGCCATTAACCCCACATTCACTCAAAAACTTAAGCCAATGAATTATAGACTAATTAAAATATACTAATGGCTCCATCTCACACCAATTCCCTGAAGTAAGACACATGCATCTCAAGTGGTTGGAAACATAGGCATGGCCACGGAGGGTGGGAAAAGTGCTCAATAGGGAGGCTCTGGCTTAGCATTGACTACTGAGTGATGGGTGGCTCAACAGACAATTGTCACAATTTCGTGAGGGACGAGGTGAAATTTTGTTTATTACCACTGCAAGGGCCATATTTCCACTTCGAATATGTATTCACTCCGCCTTCACTTGCATTAGTCATTAAAATCTATCATTCTTGAAAATAGACGCATCAACATTAGCCCGTCTCAGGTTCCATGTATTCTCTGAGAAATTATACATTATTATTGACTATGATACACACAAGGAAGAGACGAGTAACACTCGCCAATATGACATAACACAAACTCTATACATACTGGTCAACATCACTAGAGACATGAACAACGTTCACAGAGATCGAAACAACAATCGATGCACCCAAAACAAGCGAGACCGGTGCAGAGTTGCGTAAGAGCGACTGCGCACCGGTCATTCACATAGGAGCAAGTTTGGATGAAGCACATGCAACAGATGCGGTATATCAGCTTGCCGCAACAATTCGAAGCTGCCTTGACCAAGACATCCGCAACATCCGACGTCTTCTCTTCGACTCCTGGTGGAATATTCTTCACTGTTGCAGTCAAGTTACCGAAGCCTTTACCCAAACTTCCCAGCAAAATTACCCTCTGGCCCTTTAAGTCCAGCATCTTCTTGAAATTCACTTTTTCAAGCACTTGTTTTAAATTGAAGATAATGATCTTGTGTTGATGAAGAAAGAAGATAAGGACTAAACGTTAAAGTTTTACCAAGAAAACAGGCCACTAGTAGTAGTCAAAAAGATGGAAAATAAAAGTTTCCATAATATAATTTATGCATGTGTCCTACCGTAACTTTTTTCAGATGTGATTAGCGATAGATGTCTATAGGGAATCGAACGCATTATTTATCAATACTTTTTCCGAGTGTATAATTATAATAATTATATCGGAAGACCCATAATTTCTAGGTAAGTGCTGATTTTCTCTTCCTTGGACCAATCAAAGAAAAAGCTAAAGAAAGAGATTTCAAAAGACATTCACTGGGCTCGTGTTGTTGATATACATGTGTTTCACCTGAAATCCTTTAAGATGTCTGTTGACACCTAAATTTTGACGACCCGTTTAGTCATTTATTGCATTAAAAATTAGGGGTTAATTATCCCTAAAAAAATAGTTAATTGCATAGCATATAGTTTTATGTGCATTTATTTTAATTTGCATTTACATTGGGCCGGTGAAGGATGGGTTTAAATTAATGATTCAGAAACTTTAATTTGATGAGTCGGGCTAATCCCACGAAGAGAGCAAATTGGCCCAAGCCCGTATCCCTAGAGAGATTTTACAGATTTATTTTGTGAGATTTCAATTTAAAAGCAAATATTGCGTTTGGAAAGACAAATATTGTGTTTGGAAAAGAAATTTTTGTGGATATGGTTTTGGAAAATTAAAACCCCTAATCCGAGGCCTATAAATAGATTAATACGCGTAGGGTTTTGAGGAGGCCACACACATATTGAATACACGGCTACATTGAGAGAGAAAAGGAAGAGAAAAGGGTAGCAGTCGAGACCCTCCTCGCATACGCAGCCCTTTGTCGATAAAAGATCCCTCACGGCAAATCCTGCTGCTGTCCTTGCATCATCTACAGCCACTCTCGGTGTCTCCTTGCGCCAGTTTTCTTCACAGCCACTGCTGCTCAAATCACGTTCTCTATTAGTCCGGATGAAACTCCTCATCCCAGCTACATCCAGGCGAACTTCCTAGCGAGCCACATAGTTCACAGATTTACGGCAACAAATTGAAGAATTCTTGGGAAAGGCTTTCTGGATCAGAAGAATACGTGGACTTGGTCAAAAGCACCATGTCAATTTGGAGTCCAAGAGTCTTCTTGAATCAGCCCCATCTCTTGAAACTTTAGGCATCCATCAAAGTTCTTGCCTTGCATGCACGTCCTTGTTCATGTTCGGGTTTTGCTGCCACGCGTTGCCACTTTGCCCGCTATTGCGCTTCAACGTCCCAAGTGAATCCCATAATTTCTCGGCACCGAGTCAACGCGAGACAACACCGTGAATTCAAGCCAGCTCTGACGTCAAATTCCACTCCCACGAGTGTTTTCGGAGTCCTGACGATTTCTCCGAGTTTGGGCTGCCATCCCCGACGCAAGCCGCATCCGTGTGACCCATTAGGTCATCTGCAGAATCCTCAACGACACATACTGGTCTTTCTTTGCAGGTCTCGTGGAGCCCATCGGACGACTTTCGAGCAACCGAGCACCACCACGTTGCATCGTGAGTAGCCATTCGAGGATCGGAATTCGGAAACCAATATTCGAATTAGGTGAAAATCTAATCTATTTTGATTTTCGAAAATTCCATTACCTTATTTGAGATATTTGTTGATGCATATGATTGAAATTCATGATGTGCTATTATGTCTACAATCTCAAATAACCTTTTAAATGGGGAAATCTTCCTAATTTCGCAACGTACATATGATTGACGATCCGATTTCATGCTCGAAATACGACCCACAATCGTACGGAAAAATCACCAATCCGATCTCATGCTCGAGATACGATTTGTGATTTTATTTAAAAATTAGCCGATCCGATCTCATGCGCGAGATACGATCCGTCAATTTATTTCCAAAATGGACATGGATGATATCTTGCCTGATTTGTTGCGGATTTGTTGCGGTGCTGTTCTTGATGTCTTATTTTGATTGCTCCCGTAAAAGAAAGGAAAAATCCAAAAAAAAATCTGAGTTAGATTAGATTCGTTTTAGAATATTCATTGTTGTAGGGTTATCTTGCATGTTTAGAATAAGAAATTTATTTATTTCGAATTTTTGAAAAAATGAAAAAAAAAATGCATTCATTTAGGATGTTATTTTTTTTTAAATTTGAATTGCATGTTTAATTATTTGGCAGTTTTAATTTCGAATTTCATAATAAAAAAGAAAAAATTAGAATTAGGGCATTCTTTGCACGTCATTGCATATTAGAATAAATTGCATGCTTATTTAGAATAGAAATGTCATGCGCACATCATATAGAATTAGGTTCATGAAATGCACGTCATTTAGTGATTTTTGTTAGGATCATTTAATTAGAAATTGCCCGTCATTAGAATTAGGTTATTTGGTTAATTTAGATTGCACAATTAATTATTGCATTTCTTTAGGAATTACTTTACTCATGTCATATAGTTTAAGTCATATTGCCATGTCATATCATTTCATGTTAGATTAAAAGCATTGCACTGCATATGGATTAGATTCTCGTTAATTAAGTGAAAATGAAAAAAAAAAAAAGAAATTGCGTGTTAATTAGAAATCATATCTAGGATTGTCGATGTGAATTCTGATCTAATACTGCAGATGCTTTCGATGACATGAGATAAGTTTTGCAATTTATTTATTGCTTTACTTGGATGTTTAATTTGTGGTTTGCACATCCGCATGATTACCTCACATGTTAGGGAGATAAATTAAAATCAATTCAAACTGCTTGCCAAACAATTTTTCAAAATAAAAGAGAAAGGTACTGATAGGGCGTTAGAGAGATCTAACGTAATCAAATCCCCCGTACCCAAAATCTCTGGTTCGTAGAAGTAAAATACATCTCTGATTGAAAATCTTTTGTATGCTAGATACTTGAAGCTTAAGTTGTGAATTGGTATGGGCTTGGGAGAGCCCGAGCTAAGTCTAGGCTTAGCAATCCATTAGCTTTATTTTAGGTGGTGCACCCGAAAATATGGTCGTGACAATGTCTAGTCTGAAAAGCATTTCCACAATTAATTAAGGAATGCGAACATGTCCTTTGATTTTCAAAAATACATATTTGACCCAAGCGGTCCCTGAATTGTCGAGGAAAGTCTCTGCCGATCAAGACGGCTTTTGATCAAAGCATGCATGCAGCGTGTTGGACGCGGCAACACCCCAATGAACAAGTAAAGCTAGGAGTGGCTGTAATACCAAGATTTCAAAGTATTTATTGACAACGACGCTCGAGATGCATTTTGCGTGCAGATTTTCTTGTGAATAATTTGACTTCATTGAACGACTTTTAAATGCAAATGAGAATGAAACTGTACATGATAAGCATGATTACAAGTATGTCCTTGATGACCATCGACAGTTGCTTGGAGTTAGGGTTTCGCATTAGTAGAAAAGTTGCCTTTTATCCTTAGCTACGTGGAAGTAAAGAATGCGAAATGTTTACAAGTATTGGAACAATCCTTAATTGTGAAATCAAACATTCCTGATTTCATCACCAGAATTGAGTAGTGCCAATTTTGCTAATCCATTGTTGGACCACCCTAGCATGGAAATTAACCTTCGACAGATTCTACACAAGAAAGCTGAATTAAAAAACAGTAGCTTTTTATTCCGTACAATAAATTTATGACTTTTTTTTTTTTTTTGTAATTATTCTGTTAACAGTATTCTTTTAAACACCCAATTACAAAAAGTCTGTCATTTTCAATATCAGTTTGAAAAAGTATGGCGATACTTGTCACCCATTTTGGTCGGTTTTTTTTTTTTTTCCTTGATACCTAATAATCATTTAATTTTAAATAACGAAGTTAATAGCTTCTGGGCTACTTTGGGACGGACACTATTTTAAAAGGAAACAGGAAAGTGTACCCCACACTAAGGTCTCCTTTCTAACTTTCCAAGTCCTTAAAGTCAATGTGAAAAGCAGAAATTAGAAAAGTTGGATGCTAAATTCAAACCGAAGAAACTTCTAGTTTTTTGGGACCGTCATGACTTGCCAACATGGACTGGAAACATTTGGACGTACGTTTCACGGATGATTCGCATATCATTTAACCTATGAGGAGTAACAGTTTATGTGGTCCGGATAATTTATTTTCCTTGGCAAATTGACATTAATTTTTTTTTATCGGTCCTACTCTACTCTTCCTTGCGGGCGTGGGAATGAAACCCACACTTGAAACTAAATTATCCTCACCAACTCCCCTGCGGCGATTTTGGGCAGTTCCCACGATCGGCGGTCCAGTTCCCGATTCCTAATCTTGGAACCGGTGGCCGGTTGGTCCGGTTTCCACCGAATCGGACCGACCGGACCAAACCAATTTTTTTTTTTTATATATATAATTTGTATACATAGAATTAATAAAATATATAAATATAATAACTTATTGCAACCAAAATTGCAATTTGAGGTAGCAACCTCTTATGTGGCCAAGAGACCATTAAAATTCTTTTTGTTACTCTTTTATTTATAGAAAAAAATCTCCTTGTTAGTTTCATCTTCTACTTGATGTGGGACTAAGGCTCCAAGAGACCCATAAGGCACTTCAAGCCTCCAAGAGTCCCACATCGACTAAACATTCAAAGAGCAGAAGAGAGATTGTCTATAAAATCTAAGCCAAGCACAATTTTTAGCCATATTGTTCATGACCTTTATGGTTAAAGTTAAGTGTGAAACACACGAAATATGAATCACACAAATGAAGTTTGAACATTTTGCACGTGGAAACATGTGTGATTAGTTTTGTTGAATTGCCCGAGAACCGAATTGGATTGATTAGTCCAAAGTGCGGTCACTCTTTAGTGCAATAAAGTAGAGCCAATTTTGTTGGACCGGACCGGATCGGAACCGATGGTCCGGTTCGGTTCCTGGTCCTAGGACCAAACGGTGCGGTCCATGGTTTGCAATTTTGGGAACTTGTGCTCCCGGTCCAGTTCCGGATTCCACCTTGGAACCGGACCGAACCGGGAACCGATCACCCCTACCCCTTTCCATGTTGGAAGGGTGCAACGGTTGAATTGACATTAGTTCATGAGGTATGATTACTCTATATGTCACTTGAACCAGAGAAATATTGTTCTTAATATACGAGGAGAGAGACATGAGAGCTACTCATCACCATAGATTATAGATTTTACATACATTGAAATTTGCATCTAGTTCCTCAAAAAAAAAAAAAAAAAAAAGGCTCCTATAGCTCCTCAAGCTTTTCTACAATGCCATGGGCAAAAACCTCTACAAAATTATTGAGCTCATTACGAGAGGTTGAATGACTGAAGATGATCATTACACGTTTATTGATAATCATTATTAATTATTAGATCAACAGTCTCGTTTGATTCAGCCCGATAACATTTTTTGTGAATTAGCCCACGGCATAGGAAAAATGCCCATAAAGGCTAACGAAAGTCTATGTATAGGAACCAACATTAAATATAGATATATTTAGTTCATAAGGTTGTAAATTTTTTTGCCTTCATTGCCGTGCAAGGGAAAAAAAAACAACAATGGGAAAAGTAGATGATTGGAAACAATAAATGAATGAAAATAAGAAAAGTGAGCTTTCATTAAATCTCTCATAATGTAAATATTTTTTGTTTTCATTCTTTCTTAGCCTAAAATGAAAATATGAATTCCAAAATCTCCATTCTCATTGAATTTTTTTCCACAAACCAACTATATATTAGAAAAATGGAAAAAAAAAAGGTCTTCACTTTCTTTTTCTTTTTTCGTGGAATCACGACTGAATTTTTTTAAAATTAACTCAAACCTATGTCCCCGTTAAATTAAAAAGAAAGAAGATAGAAACCATAGGTTAAGTTTCTACGAGAAAATAGTGGATTAGTAGTAGTCGAAAAGATGAAAAATAAAAGTTTCCATAATATAATTTGTACAAGTGTTCTACCAAAACATTTTCAGAGGTGATAATATAAGTTACAAACACATTCATTTAAGTAAGAATTTTTCGAGTGTATGATTATAATAATTATATGGAAAGATCACTAATTCCTTTGACTAATCTTAGAAAAAGCTAAACAAAGAGATTCCAAGAGGAGCGCAATTTACAAAGCTAAAGGAAGACCACTAGCCTCGCGCTGTTGATATCCATGCGTTTGACTAGGAAGTCCTTTAAGATGTCTAATCAGAAAAGAATTTACGCATTAACTAATTAAAGGTCCATGGAAAGAGTACCCAAAGGATCATCAACTTCCCCTTCACGTCCACGTTAATAAATTATTTACTGGATTATGATTATGATTACGATTACGTTGGTATCTCGATTTTCCACTATACTTGAATATTAATCGGTATTCTCTATTGACCTTACATATCAACTACGGGAATTACATCAAATTAAGTACTCGAGCTGTCCACTTCGAAAACCTGTGCTTTTCTAGTCCTATAGCATAATTTAGCGGCTTTTCGCCATACTTTACCCGTTAATGAGTTAATTAAATATCAAAGAGAGAGAGAGGATCGTTTAGCATTAATATTTAGTAGCAAATAACATGCTGTGTTGACGTCCAATGAAGAACATATTGCTTGCGTAGGACCTGTAAGAATTATTGTGACTCACATGATATGATTTATTATATAGTTTAATAGTTATTTGAATGCTATAAAATAAATAATTATTGGTTACGAGAAGTTGCAACTCTAATAAAATGAAAGGGTATATCGCTTTGATGGAAGACACATTTTCAATGAACGTACAAATAGAGTCCGGTCCTCTCTTCACCCACAATGAACAACAATAACAGAAAGGAATTGGGTATTCTCTCCTCCATCGACAGAATACATTAAAGTATAGTGGGTTAAGGGAGAGAAATCGGATTTCTTCTTTTGGTTCAAGATTCTTCGGTTTTCTACAACGATCATTATCAAGTGCAATGCTATGGATAAAGGTATGTCTTCATCTAATTGTGAAAATCATGAAGATCAAAATATCACTGTTTTCTTTTGTATTTCCGCATCAAAGCATTATATGTATATTCTAACAGTTGGTATCAGAGCGTGGTTTATGATCTCATGATTTTCCGTTTATAGAAATATTATGATTTATGTATGATGATCCGTTGAACGATCCTGTTAGTACTATTTGTTGTTGTTGAAATATTTTCGGATGGTTATGTTGAAGAAAATCCGAATGATGAATGTTTTCATGGAGAAAAATGTCGAAAATGGAAGAATTAGGGCAAAACAGGGGATGAAAGGACGAAAAATGGCGAAGAAAATCGCCTTTGTCGCCCGGGGAAGTAGGCACGTGGGTCCACGTGCGCGGCGTAGCTGCGGGCGTGTGGATCCCATGCCCGCGCCGTCAAGCGCGAAATCGATGGCGTGTGGGATACACGCACGCGCTAACCATTGGCGCGTGGAGCCCACGCTCACGAGAACTGCGCAGCGGTTGGCGAGCGTGCAACGCACGCGTGCGTGCGGGCACGCGCTCGCGGCGGTGCCGAGGCATGTGCCGAGCACGCGCTGCGTGCCGAGCGCGCGCGTGCGGGGCACGCGCGCGTGCTGCCGAGGACAAAGGCACGTGCTCGGCACGTGCCTGACGTCCCCGCACGGCACTTTTACGCTTTTGCCCCTCCCGCGGCTCCTAATTACCATTTTGCCCTTCTTTTGATGGTTATTTACAGTTATGCCCCTGTTTAATTTATAATTTATGATTTTACGATTTTACCCTTATGCTTTGATTACGGTTTTGTCCTTGTGTGCAATTTGGTAAATATTTGTATTTTACAATATTAAAAATTCATATTATGAATGGTTTGTTAGTCACCAAAGTGGCCAAACTTTGAAGTCTTTTGAATTTTTGATATTGTAAATTGTTTTATTCAATTACCCATGATTAATTGATGCTATTTATGAAATTGATATGTTTCATATCATTATTGGTGTTATGGGTATATTGAATTTCATTTATTATAAGAACTTAGGGATTAACCCAAAGGTTAATTATTATCTTATAATTCATGATCATGATAGTTGGTAATTAATATGACTTGTTAAATTTGTTTCTATATCCAAAGATAGCAAATAAATTTTAATAAGATATATTTACAATTACCAAATAAAAGTTATTAGCATCATTATGGTTTATATATATTTGTATATCATAGGATCGCCCAAAGGAGAACTATGATGTACATGTGAAGTTTAGTTTGAATCTGATTAACTGATATTCTCAAGGCATTGATGTATTAGTATTTTCTTGCATATTTGCAGTATCTGTACCTGTTTCACTCCATTCGCATGCTTCGTCTGTTCCCTTATTCAATGGGATAAATTTTCCTGATTAGAGTGAACAAGTCCAGTTTCACTTAGGTGTCCTGGATCTTGATTTAGCGCTTCAAGCTGAGAAACCAGTTGCTATTACTGATGAAAGTAGCGATGATGAAAAGTCTTTCATAAAGCTTGGGAAAGATCGAACAGACTGAGCTTAATGTTCATGCGAATAACAGTTGCAAACAACTTAAAGACTTCTCTTCCCAAGACTAACAATGCTAAGGAATTTATGAAATTTGTGGAAGAGCGTTCTCAAACTACTGATAAGTCACTTGCTGATACATTGATGAGCACACTAACCACCATGAAATATGATGGTTCGCGTACCATGCATAAGCATATACTTGAGATGACGAATTTAGCAGCAAAGTTAAAGGACTTTGGGAATGAACGTGGATGAGTACTTTTTAGTACAATTTATACTTAATTCCTTGCCTCATGAGCAATATGGGCCATTTCAAATGAATTACAACACTATAAAGGATAAGTGGAATGTAAATGAATTGGCCAGTATGCTAGTTCAAGAGAAAACAATGATAAAGAATTAAAAGGCTCATTTTGTTCATCTCTCAAGTCATCAAGAAATTCGAAAGAATTTCAAGAGGAAAGATGGAAGAAGCAAGAAGAAAGGACTACACGTCCTAAATGACTCTTCAAAGGCTTCTCAAATCCACAAGAAGGAACACAATCTTATTAAGTGTCATTTTTGCAACAAAATTGGACACTTGAAGAAAGATTGTCTGAAATGTAAGGCTTGGTTCGAAAAGAAATGTAAGCCTTGTGCTTTAGTATGTTTTGAATCAAACTTTACTGAAGTTCCTCATAATACTTGGTGGATTGATTCTGGTGCCACCACTCATGTGTCAAATACGATGCAGGGATTTCTTACGATCCAAACCATAAAACCAAATGAAAATTATGTGATTACGGGAAACAGAAACAAAGCTCTAGTTGAAGGCATTGGCACTTATCGTTTGATCTTAGATATTGGGCATTATTTGGATTTGTTTCGAACCCTTTATGTACCTATATTTTCTCGCAATTTAGTTTCTTTGCTAAGACTTAATGTAGCGGGATTTTATTGTAAGTTTGGATCTGAATCTTTCAGTCTATTTAAGAGTGATACTCTTATTGGAACTGGAACTTTATGTGATGGTCTCTATAAATTTAGACTTGATTATACTTTTGTTGAGACATTAATGACCTTGCATCATAATGTTGGCACTAAACGAAGTTTGGTGAATGAAAATTCTGCTTACTTGTGGCATAAACGTTTGGGTCATATATCTAAGGAAAGAATGCAAAGATTAGTGAAGAATGAAATTCTTCCAAATTTGGATTTTATTGACCTTGGAGTGTGTATTAATTGTATTAAAGGTAAACAAACAAAACACACTAAGAAAGGTGCCACAAGAAGCACAGAGTTTATTGAAATTATACATACTGACATATGTGGTCCTTTCGATGTTCCATCTTTTGGTAAGGAAAGCTATTTCATCACCCTTATTGATGATTTTTCACGTTATGGTTACATTTATCTATTGCATGATAAGTCTCAATCAGTGAATGCACTTGAAGTGTATATTAAAGAGGTTGATAGGCAATTAGATAGAAAGGTGAAAATAGTAAGATTAGATAAAGGCGGTGAATATTATGAAAAATATGATGAATCGGCACAATGTCCAGGTCCATTTGCTAAATTCCTTGAGAGACATGGCATTTGTGCTCAATACACAATGCCAGGTACACCACAACAAAATGGTGTAGCAGAAAAGGCATAACCGTACTTTAATAAAAATGGTTAGGAGTATGATGAGTCATTCATCTTTACCCTTGTCTTTGTGGATGTATGCTTTAAAGACTTCTATGTACTTATTAAATAGGGTTCTTAGTAAGGCAGTTCCAAAGACTCCCTTTGAACTATGGACGGGAAGGAAACCTAGTTTACGACACCTGCATGTATGGGGTTGTCAAGCAGAAGTAAGAATTTACAATCCACATGAAAGGAAATTGGATTTAAGAACGGTCAGTGGTTATTTCATTGGTTATGCAGAGAAATCGAAAGGGTATAAATTTTATTGTCATAATCATAGTACAAGAATTGTTGAATCTGGAAATGCTAGGTTCATTGAGAATGGTGACATCAGTGGGAGTGAAAGAATGCGTGATACTTGCATTCAAGAAGTAAGGGTAGAAGTTCCCATACCTAAAGCTTCTAAAGTTGTTGTTCCTGATATTATAGTACAATCTAACAATAATCAAGAACAACAAATTAATGAACAAAAACTCGATAATGGAGATATCAATAATGAACCTTCAATAGCCGAGTCACAATAAATAGCATTAAGAAGATCTCAGAGAGAAATGAGATCGGCTATTTCTGATGACTACATGGTTTATCTACAAGAGTCAGAAATTGACTTAGGAATTGGAAATGATCCAGATTCACTTTCCCAGGCCATGGAATGTGAAGATTCTAATGAATGGTTTAATGCCATGGAAGAAGAGTTAAAATCCATGCATCAAAATCAAGTTTGGGATATTGTTGAATTGCCTAAAGGATGTAAAAATGTCGAGTGTAAATGGGTCTTTAAGACCAAGCGCGACTCAAAAGGCAATATTGAACGACATAAAGCCAGACTTGTTGCAAAGGGTTTTACGCAAAAGGAAGGCATTGACTATAAAGAGACATTTTCACCAATCTCTAAGAAGGACTCACTTAGAATCATTATGGCTTTGGTGGCTCATTATGACTTGGAGTTACACCAAATGGATGTAAAAACCGCATTTCTTAATGGGAATTTAGAAGAAGAGGTTTATATGGACCAACCCGCTTTTCAGTTAAAGGAAATGAACACATGGTATGTAAATTAAAGAAGTCAATATATAGACTTAAGCAAGCTTCCTGACAATGGTATCTTAAGTTTAACGATACCATAACTTCATTTGGATTTAAGGAAAACACCATTGATCGGTGTATATATATGAAGATTAGTGGGAGCAAGTTTATGTTTCTAGTTCTGTATGTTGATGATATTTTGCTTGCTATTAATGATCTTGGTTTGTTACATGAAATCAAGAATTTTCTCTCTAAGAATTTTGAAATGAAGGATATGGGAGAGGCAACATATGTGATAGGAATAGAAATATTCCGTGATAGATTACAATAATTATTAGGATTGTCTCAGAAAGCCTACATTGAGAAAATTTTAGAGAGATTTAATATGAGTAAATGTTCAGCAGGAATAGTTCCAATTCAGAAAGGTGACAAATTTAGTCTTATGCAATGTCCGAAAAGTGAATTGGAACGAGAACAAATGAAAAATATTCCTTATGCATCTGTTGTAGGGAGCTTAATGTATGCACAAACTTGCACCAGACCGGACATCAGTTTTGCTGTCGGAATGCTAGGTAGGTATCAAAGTAATCTTGGAATGGATCATTGGAAAGCTGCAAAGAAAGTTCTTAGATACTTGTAAGGAACGAAGAATCATATGCTCACTTATAAAAGATCCGATCATCTTGAGGTGATTGGATATTCAGATTCAGACTTAGTCGGATGTGCCGATATAAGAAAATCAACGTTTGGTTACTTGTTTCTTCTGGCTGGAGGGGCAATTTCATGGAAGAGTGCGAAGCAGTTAGTTATTGTTGCATCCACTATGGAAGCTGAATTTGTGGCATGCTTTGAGGCCACAATTCATGGATTATGGCTGTGGAATTTTATTTCAGGGCTTGTGATTGTCGACAGTATTGCCAAACCGCTAAAAATTTATTGTGATAACTCTACAGCATTTTTCTTCTCTAAGAACGACAAGTATTCTAAGGGTGCTAAGCATATGGAAATCAAATACTTGTCTGTCAAAGAAGAAGTTCAGAAACAAAGAGTGTCAATTGAGCACATTAGCACCAATCTTATGATGGCAGATCCCTTAACAAAAGGACTGCCGCCCAAAACATTTAATGAGCATGTTGAAAAAATAGGCATTATTGGACGTCATTAATGTTTGTATTATGATTGTATTAAGTTTATGTATTTGACACTTTGAGCTTATTTACGAGTTTATGATATTTCCTGTTTTCTATTTAGTATACATTATGGAAATAGATGAATGTTAAACAGGATAGTTTCTAAAGAAACATTATGGTTGGACTATTACTATATTTCTAATTTATGGATCATGTTAAGTAAAGTGCTATAGTTGTAATACATAGAAGGGACTATGGCGATTAATGACATACAACCGCTATGACCACATTAGTTTTCTTTAGTTAATTGTGATTATTATGTGATTGCCAATTTAATGAAATTTTATAGCATAATGTTATTGTGCACATTATAGTCTTTATTAAACCATGAAAGGAAAATCATATGGGCCAAGTGGGAGAATGTAAGAATTATTGTGACCCACATGATATGATTTATTATATAGTTTAATAATTATTGAAATGCTATAAAATAAATAATTATTGGTTACGAGTTGCGACTCTAATAAAATGAAAGGGTATATCGCTTTGAGGGAAGGCACATTTTCAACGAACGTACAAATAGAGTCCGGTCCTCTCTCCACCCACAATGAACAACAATAACAGAAAGGAATTGGGTATTCTCTCCTCCATCGACATAATACATTAAAGTATAGTGGGTTAAGGGAGAGAAATCGGATTTCTTCTTTTGGTTCAATTTCTTCGGTTTTCTACAACGATCATCATCAAGTGCAACGCTATGGATAAATATATGTCTTCATCTAATTGTGAAAATCATGAAAATCAAAAGATCACTGTTTTCTTTTGTATTTCCGCATCAAAGCATTATATGTATATTCTAACAGGACCTTCTAATATTTACCATGATACTTGTTGCCTCTTTGGGTCAATTTTTCTTTTTCTTTTTTCTTTTTGGGGAATCACATTTATGTAGTATAGAAAGAGCAAAGAAGTTAAATGCTAAAATTGTTTACCTTCTTCCTCCAAAGAGAGCTGAGAAATTTAACGCTTTGTAATTGGAACTTTTTACTCCCAACAATTTATGAGAGAGGTGTAGAATAAATTCTTCTACTAGTGAGATATAATGTTAAGGGTTTGTTTGGTAACGTGCCAAATAGTGCATGATTATATTCTTTTGTTCATTGGAACCAAAAAAAAAAAAAATTATTTGGCTACTTTTTTTGTTTGTAGGAATAGATTTTGAACAAAAATAAGAAACAAAAAAAAAAATAAAAATAGTTGCACTTTGTTCTCGAAAACAATTCCATATCAAGCCAAACTTTTTATTTCACTTTTCTTTTCTTCTTTTCCTTTTCTTTCCTTTTCTCTTCTTCCTCATCCCAACTAGCTATAAGCTATGGCAATGGCCAGCAACTATTTGGGCAAGGCTCAACAAGCTTGCTTTGGAGCCTCGCCCCCGAGGTTAAGGTGATGCCGATCTCACATTGTCCAGGCAAAGTCGAGCCTCGCCGATGGCCAAGTTAGCCTCGCCCAACCAATCGTCAACCATCGCCATGGCCGGCAACTAGCTAGAAGGAAGAAGAAAAGGAAAAGAGAAAAATATAATAAAATTATTTAAAAATTAAAAGAAATTCTAAGTTACAAAAAATAATTAGTGTTAATACCCTGAAAAACTTCAAACTAGTACACATGTGACAAATTTACCAAAAACTAATTTTTTAATTATCAAAAATCCAAAACTGATACACATTTGATAAATTTACCCCAAATTGATATACTTATAATAAATTCACATTCTGTTAATTTCTATTAAATTTTAATTTACCAAACTAATTATCCAAAACTGGTACACATTTGACAAATTTACCCCAAATTGGTTCACTTGTAACAAATTTACCCTTTGTTAATTTTTATTAAATTTTAATGTCAAATTACTGAGTTGATTGACATGTGATAGTTAACTTGTGTACCAGTTTGAGATTTTACTATCTATTTGTCACAGCTATACAATTTTTGTGGTTTTCTGTGATATTAATCCAACTAAACAAAAGATATATTTATCGCAAATGCACCAATTTGAGGTTTTTGATGGTCGAACAAGTTAGTTTATGGTAAATTTGTCACAAGTGTACCGATTTAAGGTTTTTCGTGGTCAAAAATTAATTTGGCTAAATTTGTCACAAGTGCACCAGTTTTAAGTTTTTAGAGTATTAACTCAAAAATTTAAAGGTCGTACCAAATACTTTTATTCCGAGAATAAAAATTTTAGGCAATTACTAAATGCCTTCAAATACTCAGAAACTCATCTAGGGAACAAAATAAAAAATAATATTTTTAAGCAAAAATTATTCCCAATAACAGAATGGTTACATAACACACTCTAAGTTTCTACATTCTTAGCCACAAACATACCGGAAGCATCAAAACCTCGCTAGCATTTTTTGTCTAATATTCACTATGCATGTAAAATTCTATTTTATGCGCATATCATGGAATTGACTGTTTTTCATATTTTGACACAATTAATGCAAAACTCTTACTTACATGTAACTATAGATTATAACATATCATAACATGTGTTATATAATATTTGATGAGCCATTAGAGTTTCACCAATGATAATCTGGCCTACAGCGCTGCATCAAGAAAATGAAGTTTCATCACATGCCGCAACCACCGATGCATAAGAGATTACGCATTTTTTATTAAAGGATTAAACAATTAGTAATTTTTTATTAGTGAAAATAAATTACTAAGTAACCACTTATTACTCAACATATATAATTAGTTAATGATGACCTATTTATATTGCAAACTTTTCTAGCTAACGCACAAGAAATAGGAACGCATGCTGCTTTATCTTTAATATTCAAAGATTTCACATTTCAATGGTTAAACATATTTATCTGGTGAGAAATGACCTCGTTATATATCACATGAACCAATTTAAAAATATTTTATTAGTAACATCAATGCTAAATAAGTAATTAAGAATTTTTTTTTTAAAATCTTATCGATGTAGAGAAGTGGAAGGGAATCCAGCTTTGATGATGTGGCTCAACCACAAGACTTCCATTCTACCCAACTTTCTTGCTATTTATTTGTACACTGTTGATGAATTGTTGATGCTTTCCATTGTTGGAGTAGATCAGCCCTTTTCGATGTTCCTAGCTATTGGTGGATGCTCCGACAAACATACAAAAAAAGCGAATCGTTTCGGGATGATACGGCCTTATATCTCCATGGAACTGAAATGTGTATCCACAATGCATGTGGATATGTGAAAACCTATATGAAGTCTATAGAGATAAGTTTGTCTTTTGACAATTTTGAGAATGAAACTGTAAGGGCCCCCTCACCTTGTGATTGTAATGAGGCAGCAGATGAAGGCAGTTCTACATCTCCAAAACGATAACTGAAATCAAGGACTGACTGATCAATATTTTAGGATTCTGCTATTGTCACCCATATGACTGATTCAGGAACGTTGACATGTCATTTCATTTTCAGCAAACATATTTGACCCAATTAGTCATTGAATGTAACATAGTTTGGGCTTCCGTTCGTCTAGGAAAGTCACTGCCGATCAATATACGGCTTTTGATCAAAACATTTACGCAGCCCAAGTGGCAGCACCCCAATGAACAAGTGAGCTAGGAGTTGCTGTAATACCAAGATTACCAAGTTCGTCAAATTACACTTCCTCATGATGCAACCGCTCACACTCGGAATCCGTCTTGACCCATTTGCTTCCATGTCCAATTTCTTCCTCATTCTTTTCTTCCTCTACTGATTTTGGCTTGGGATGCAATTTGCCGGTCAAAAATGCTCCTTGTCAATAACTTGACTTCGTTTCACACACTTCGATGCAGATGAGAACGAAACCACACAAGTCAAACATGATTAAAAGTATTTTCTTACCATTGACAGTTGCTCGGAGTTAAAGTTCTCCATCAGTTGGAAAGGTGGTGTATCATCCTTAGGAGAATGGAATAAAAAGGCGAAATGTTTACAAGTATCGGAACAGTCCTTAATTGTGAAATCAGGCACACAAGATTAAATCACCAGAATCGAGTAGAGAGACTAGTTCTACTAAACCATTGTTGGAACGCAGCGGGCACGAAAATTGACCTGTGAAATATTCTACGTGGGAATCCATAGCAGGAGTTTCTTATTCCAGAGTATCATGTCTCGATCCCAACATTAGAGGAACAATGCTCATTTAGGAAGCTTGTAACCGACTTACCTTTGCTTTACTGCAACATTACCCATGTCCAATTATTTCGCACGAAAAATTGGAGAGCCATTCCTAGTCAAGCTACAGAAACCACAAAACTCTCCTCTGAATTAGGAATCCTCTTGAACAAGAATGCATGCGATATAAATTTCCAATAAAAGACGACACTAATTACGATTTTACAAGAATGAAATTCCAAACTCTGTCACTTCATTAAAATGAACAGAGTATACAGCAGGAGGCATCCAACAATTATTATCAATGATAAAATGACTTTTGAACTTCCAGCTTCTTTTATTTTTGTTAAATATTTACATAATTACTATAGTGAGATTAAGGGAAATCTGAGAACAACTATTTCTACAGGGAAAAAGCTCGATCGTGAATATCACCTTAAGATTTCCCGTATGCTGTAGTTGATTGACCTTTTACTTCCAAAGTATCAACACCAACAAAAGAACTTTATAACTAGAAGATTGACCTGGAAACATGATAGCAATGCTCAAGTCTGTGCATCCCGGGCCTTGTGCTAGTGCAATATCAATAAAGATGAGGAATAGTAATCAACTATGATCTTCTTACAAAAATGATTTTCTCTGCAGTTATGCATTTTCCGTGTATGTCTGCAGTCATAAACAACACCAAACATGTAATAGCCAGTGCATAGAAAAGTTAACGAATCATAATACCACCTGTGGCAGTTCATCTTGTCCGTGTAAACCCAATGCGTAGAATTTCTCCCTCGTCTATGGCAGCTGATTCGCAACTCTGCTGATGCTCATCTGTTTTCCAGACACTTCACTGGAACAAGCGACTCCAATATCATTTACCATGACCAAACACTTTTGAGATAAGCCATACTTTCAGAAAGCAAATGCTAAAGATGTATTGGTCTCTTTCTTGAAGCAGAATGTGGTCCATAATTTCTGGCACTCATTGAGGCAAAGTTGTTGCCACAAAACTATGAAGGTCGAATTGTCCTTGAATGTGTCATCGGTGGTACAAAATCCCGTGAACATCTCTGGCAAGAGATTGCCATTAACTGTAGGCATCACCTTCTCTTGAGACCAGGCTTTCAATTGCATATTCTGCCACACATCTACATCATAGTGCAGATCGGAATTTAATGCACATAAGAGTTATCATGCAGCTACCAAACCTCACAGAAAAATCCTTCAATAGCTTTTTGGTAAATAGACTTTCTTGGTTTGAGAGAGAGAGGGAGGAAGACATTGCCTGGCGGAGCATTACCAATAGCCCCTCTTAGATCCATTGAGCTCACCTGATTAGCTACAACATCTCAGCATCTGAGAGGACATTGCTTGGCTTTAGATTGCAATCTTGAGTTGCCAACACGTTTGACCATCTCGGCATCTATGATATTGCCTGGTGGAGCAACCAATTGTCCCTTTTAGACCCACTGAGCTCATCTGATTAGCTACAATATCAAGGGATAACTTAAGGAGGAACTATACCAATTAAGAGTCACCAACATGATCGACCATCTCAGAATCTAAGAAAACATTGCTTGGCTTTAGATTGCAATGGATGATGGGAATGTGTCAAGGGTGATGAAGATAATCCTGTGCAAAAAGCAACACCAGTAGCAATACGTATCCTATGAATGAAATACAACTTTTCTGGAGTCTTGTTTCAATGAGATGGTGTTGTGTAACCACATTTCCAGGCTTCCATAGCCCATGAAGTGATATCTTGTGGCCTAAAATCATTTCCATGATAATCAGCACCCAACAAAACAGTCAGTATCTTCAAAAGATTTCAATATCCGATATTCTTTAATGCCTCCCAACCAAATATATTGTGGCACTAAAATGGTGCAAAATCGTTCAACCATAGAGAACTCTAAATTATTACCTGAAAAACATTAGCAATTGCCACATTTACTAGAAGGAAAGAATAAAAGGTAAGTGCTGTGACTAATGATACTCCCACTGAATGCCTACACAAGTATAATTATCACTGGCACATCCGACTTAAGTGGATTACATACGTTTTGCAATTCATAATATTTGTTTATTGAGGCAGAATAGAAGGTTGGGATAGAATTTAAAAAACTCAAGGCTAAGGCTTTTTAGATGATCAGAATGATGACAACGATGACACGTATGATGACTATGAGAGCAACAACAAAGAATCTCTCAGGCACGTAAACATCGTAACAAACCAAAATGAAATGTTATTATGTGTTTGCCAGATTAGGAAAAGCATGAACTTCATGCAGCAAGTTATATAAACGTAATTTCATACGTGTGGTTGCTCACTCATCTAACTCAGTTTGTCTTTCCTCTTCAGGAAAAATAGCTGATCGTATCATTTTCAGACAATGTGTTTCTTCCGCACCACATTTAATAACTCTATGTCAAGTAAAGTCAAATTCTCAACTCAGACATCCTCCTCTCTCTATGGTCTTGTTTCAAGATCTCAACCTAACAAAATTTTGTAACTTTAGTTGTACCGAGTCAGATTATTAATCACTTGAAGCATCATTACAAGAATGTTTAGACAACTGACAGCCGCGATAGATAATAGCATCTCGGCAAACATACAAAAGAAAGGACAATCCCAGAATACACCAAGCTCAAAAGGCATTCCAATGGACTCATTCGCCAGACTTACAGAATCTAATACATGTTCTTTAGTCACTCAAATTCCCCCTTTGCAAGCAAATAGGTAATTGGCCCAAAGATGCAATGATATCAAGCAAAAATCACAATATACATGGCTTAATTGAAGCAAAAAGCTTACTGTCAAGATAGCTGGCAAGGGAAGTAGATAGATAGACATCTTCAGGGCCTGCCCAAGACATTATACTGCTCCACCCTTTTTGGTATATCAAAAAAATTTCACCGAAAAAATCAACCCAATTGCCAATTGACAAATGGCATCAGCAGCCCTAGATTCCTCCCGTTCAATCCCGCCAAAAACCACACCCACTCTCCTCAACCTAAGAATTAAAAAATAACCCAATTCGCGAGCTTTAGGAACGAAAAAAGACCATCCTGATCTCCGACCCAATTCGAAAACCCAAAGCCTTGGTTACCAAATCAAGAAAGTCAGCGGAGACAAAACGGAGAATTCAGCCCTATTTCACTCAAACCAGATAAAATATTGTTCTTAATATACAAGGAGAGATATGATAGTTATGCATCATCATAGATTATATTGTTCATATATTGCGAAATTTGCGTCACAAGTTCCTTGGGAAAATTGGTCATAGTAGACCCTCGGGCCTTTCTACAAGGCCGTGGGAAAAAACCACGGCAAAATTATAAAAGAGGTTGAATGACTAACGGTGATTAGACGTTGATTGACAAACATTATTATTGGATCAATAGTCGCGTTTGATTGAACCCAATAATTTTTATTATGATTTAGCCCTCAACATGGCAAAAATGCCCATAAATATTACTTGCACAAGACATTTAGATGTAGATCTATTTTTCTATGGCTAATAAATGTTCATCCTAACAAAAATCTGTAAATAGAAACCGACATCAAGTATAGATATATTTAGTCCATGAGGTCTATAAAAATTCTCGCCTTCTTTGCTATGTAAGAAAAAGAAAACATTGATGGGAAAGTAGATAATAGGAAAAAATATCTGAATGAAAATAAGAAAGGTGAGTTTTCATTAAATCTCGCATAATGTAAATGTTTTTCATTTTCATTCTTTCTTAGGCTAAAATGAAAAAAAAAAAAAAAAAGATTTTCAATATCTCCATCCTCATTTTTTTCCAAAAACCAAATGTATATTAAAAAATAGGAAAAAAATTAGGTCTTCACTATCTTTTTTTTTTTTTTTTTGTGGAATCACCGTCACGCCCGATCCTTGGGCACGTACACATCCTTCTCGATAGTTGATTTTAATATGCAATACCCCCGGGACTATGTATCACCGACCCTTTTATTTATTTAAGCACATACGGAAGCAGTTATAAATCCCCAGACAATCAATCGATGGGATAGAAAAGCAAGGCCATATTTTTCATATTGAAACTTATAACCAAACTTTTATACAAAATACAAACCAAAGTACTTCATAACTATTCACATCAAAATGGAGATCTCAAAGGAGATAAAATCTCGGTTCACCCTAGGCCGTACTCAAGGCCCCTCTCGGGATTATCTTCTTCTCCCAAAAATCCTTCTCCTTAAGTTTCACTGCAGTACTCCTTCTCGATTCCTCCTCAGCTCCTCAACGGGGTCTGAAATGTTTTCCCCAAAGCTGAATGAGACTATGTCTCAGCGAGTTCTACCCCATTAAGACTCAATTAGGGAACCAATACACTACTCGGTTGTCTAAGCACAACACGAGTCAGAGGACTTACCTTGGCCTCAATCTCAACTTGCAATTCAAGGTTATATACGAACGCTTCATAAATCATAATGAACAATCAATCAAATCATTGATCAATCGAACTAGTCGATTACATGTCAGACGGACCATTCTAGTTCATTGATTCCACACCATATATCCTTCCATCGAGCACTCGGTCACAGAGCCACATCAATGGTCTCGGGCATCAAGTTCGCCAAGGTGACGTATCCACTAGACAATTGCGTGCGTTCTTTAAGGCGCCGTTTTCGCCAGTAATATCCCAAATCACCGAACTACACATGCTTACAACGATTTGTTCAATAGACAATTGCGTGCGTTCTTTAAGGCGTCGTTTTCGCCAGTGATATCCCAAATCACCGAACCACACATGCCTATGATCATGTATTCAATAGACAGTTACGTGCGTTCTTTAAGGCGCCGTTTTCGCCAGTGATATCCCAAATCACCGAACCACGTATGTCCATGATATAATATGTACTAGACCGGTACATGCATTTTTTAAGGTGCCGTTTTCGTCAGTGATATCCTTAGTCACCGAACCACGTAGGCCCATACACCATGTCTCATCGGTTATAGCCCAGTATTTCCAGTCCACTCTCATGATTCCATCCACTTTACAACTCAACCAAGCATTATAAATGGTAAATAAACATACTCGGCCATCTACCAATCAATCATTCAATCTCATTCAATTCCAAATCAATTTAGGGTAAATCCCTAAAATATCACAATTTATTTAATTCCATGCAAAGTAGAGCTCAAATAAATAAACAGACTATGCCACGATAATCACTACGAGATTTCGGTGGTCGGCTAACCTAGCCTTAATTTCCGAAAAATAAATAAATAATTAATTAATTTCGAAAATTAATAATTAATTACAATAAATCCAATTTAGCTCAAATCGGAGCTCAATTAAATAATTGGACTTCACCATGATTATCAGCATAAAATTCTAGTCATTGGCTGTCACGCCCCGATCCTCGGGCACGCACACATCCTTCTACCTTGGTCGATTTTATAATGCGATATCCCAGGACAATGTATCGCCGACCATTTCTTTTCTTAAGCACATGCGAAGTAATTAAAATCCCCAGACAATAAAACGATGGGATAGAAAAGCAGGGCCATATTTTTCATATTGAAATTTATAACCACACTTTTATACAAAACACAAACCACTTCGAAACTATTCACATCAAAATGGAGATCTCAAAAGAAGACAGAAACTTAGACAAACTAGGCCGTACTCAAGGCCTCTCTCAGAATTGTCTTCTTCTTCCAAAATCCTTTTCTTCAGATCTCACCTCCGAGTTCTCCTTCTCGGATTCCTCCTCCTCGGCTCTTCGCGGGGTCTGAAATGGTTTTCCCCAAGCGGGATGAGACTACGTCTCGGCGAGTTCTACCCCACTAAGCCCGATTAGATAAACTATTATACTAAAGGCTGCCTAAACACGCACGGGCGGAGGACTTACCTTGGCCTCGAGATCTCACCAGAGTCGGTACAATTCATAATAGGCACCCAAGCAATCATATGACCGATCGAAGCATCGATCAAATCGACCTAGTCGATTACATGCCAAACAAATCAATCCCCACTTTGTGGGATATTTAAAAACTAGGCCACGTGTATTCTCCGGATGACCTTCCCGGTCTCCGAGTCACGTGCCTCAAACCTCGGACCCACGTGCATTCTCTAAGGCGACCTCTTCGCCAAGGTGGTACATCAAGCCACCGAGCCACGTGTCCTTTTACGATGTCCGGCCCACGTGCATTCTCTAAGGTGCTATCTCACCAAGGTGATGCATCAATTCACCGAGCCACGTGCCCTTTTAGATGCCATTCCGGAATGCTGGACCCACGTGCATTCTCTAAGGTACTCGCTTGCCAAAGTGACGCATCGATCACCGAGCCACGTGTCCTTTTAGATGCCAAATCTTGTCACCGAGCCACGTGCATTCTCCAGGACGACATACCAAGTCTCCGAGCCACGTGCATTCTCTCAAGCGACCTTTTCGCCAAGGTGACATATTCAACCACCGAACTCACGTGCATTCTCCAGGTGACATACCAATTCACCGGGCACACGTGTCCTCTTTCAAGTGGTCACCAAATCTACTTTCAACACCGACAACCAATGCCCAACGATTTCTCAATCAAATAATTAAATCAACTCCACAAGGCATTATAAATACTGAATAACATACTTGGCCATTCACCAATCGATAATTCAATCTCAATCGATTCCAATCAATTTAGGGTAAATCCCTAAAATATCACAATTTATTCAATTCCATACAACGTAGAGCTCAAATAAATAAACGAACTGCGCCACGACGATCAGCACGAGATTTCGGTCGTCGGCCATCAAAATCTTAATTTCGAAAAATAATTAATTTATTTATTAATTTCGAAAATTAATTAATTAATATTAAAAAATTCAATTTAGCTCAAAATAAAGCCCGATTACATAAACGGACTTCACCACGGTCATCAGCACAATATTCCGGTCCCGAGCCACCTCAGTTGAATTTTTGGAAAATAAATAATTATTTAATTTAATTCCGAAAATTAATATTTAAATACAAAAATATCCACTTATGCCCGAAAAGCCTAATTGGAGCCCACTAAGGGTCGGGAAAATTCCCGAAGCACTTCCAATAATTAGTAGACCACGTCTACTTGCTAATTACACAATCAATTTATCTAAATCACATCACAATTGACTAATAATTGCTAATTTATTCTAATCTAACAACCTAAACATAATTAATTAAATCTAAACCAGCTTAAAGCATAATTAGCCACTAATCCTGGATTAGTGAGATTACTCACCAAATCGCGCGCAAATCGGATCAATCCGACGGCGGCGACGCGAGGAACGAATGTTCCCAAAGCACGGCTCGGGTTCGGGGCCGGGAAACGGCCCAAAAGCGGGCCCGAAGTGCTGGAAACCCACTTCGTGGGTCTGCTGATCGCGGCTGAACGGAGCAGCTCCGGCGGCTAGGGCGGCGGGAGAAGGCTGGCGGAGGGCGAGGGAGTCGCGGGGGAGGTCCGGCGGGGTTGGCGGTGGCCGGAGGTGGCCGGAGATGGGCTGGTCGAAGCTGGAACAGAAGCGAACAGCAGCTGGGTCCGCTCGGGGAAAGCGCTGCAGCGAGCGACGAACGGCGGGACGGCGGGCGCACGGGCGGGCGGCTGTCGCGGGCGTGCGAGCGGTGGTGCGGCGGCGGAACGGGCGGCGACGGTGCAGCGACGGTGAGCTGCTGTCTCCGATTTTTTGCTTCTGGTTTTCGCTTGCTTCAGCGTGCGGAGGAAGGAAGAAGAAGAAGAAAGAGAGAGAAAAAGAGAGGGATAAGGGTTGACCGGTCAAGAAGAGAGAGGAAAGTGAGCGGTGGGAATCGCACGAGGGGGAGGGAAAAAGGGGAGAGGAGAGAGAAAGAAAAGAAAGAAAGAAAGAAAGAAAAGAGAGGGAGAGAGAGGAAAAGAAAGGAAATGCATAATTCTTTTATGCAAATTTTCCTTTTCACTTTTCCTTTTTCTTTCTATTTTCTTTTGGGCTTCAATTTTTCTTCCGACAATTTCTTTAATGAAATTTCGGACTCAATAAATTGACGAGCGATGAGACAGATCACAAATAAAATAAAAATTATGGCAGCTTAAAATTCGATTCCCGAAATCGAGTTCAATTTCGTGGTTAAAAATCGATCGGACGTGATTTTAAAATCCAACCAATTAGGTAGCTTTTAGGGATTTTACGGTGATACATCCCTTAACGGCTTCACCAATAGGTTAGTTAACTGCGTGAGTGATCGTTTTCGAGAGAAAAAGGCGCCAGACGCGGACCGACGAAATGCCCATTTCACTTTATCGAAACGGGGTCGAATTTCGGGATGTCGCATTGGCCATCCTAGTTAATTTAGGAAAATAAATAATTAAATAATTAATTTCGAAAATTAAATAATTAATATTAAAAATTCAATTTAGCTCAAAATAAAGCTCGATTAAATAAACGGACTTCACCACGGTCATCAGCATAATATTCCGGTCATTGGCCATCCCAGTTGAATTTTCGAAAAATAATTAATTAATTAATTTAATTCCGAAAAATAATATTTAAATACCAAAAATTCCACTTAGGCCCGAATTGCCAAATTGAAGCCCGATTAAGGTCGGGAAAAATCCCGGGCAACCCTCAATAAATAGTAGACCACGTCTACTTGCTAAATACACATTCAATTTATATAATTTGTATCACAATTGACTAATAAACACTAATCCATACTAATCTAACCCCCTAAACCTAATTAATTAAAACTAAACAACCACTAAGCGTAATTAGTCCACTAAGCAAGGATTAGTGAGATTACTCACCGGAATCGCGCGCAAATCGGATCAATCCGACGGGGGCGACGCGAGGAACAAAACTTCCCAAAGCACGACTCGGGTTCGGGGCCCGGAAACGGCCCAAGAGCGGGCCCGAAGGTGCTTGGAAACCCACTTCGTGGGTTGCGATCAAGGCTGGCCGGAGCTGGTCCGGCGGCTAGGGCGGCGAGGGAGGCCGCGGAGGGCGAGGGGCTCCGGCGGGTCCGAACGGTGGCGGACGGAGGGCGGCGGCGGCGCTGAGGCGTCGGGCCGGGCGGGCCGTGAGCCGGAATCGCACGGGGGAGGACAGGGCACGAGGGGACGGATGCGGGGCGGAGCGCGCGCGTGTGTGGGCGGGCGTCACGAGCACGGCGACGGGACAAGCGGCGGCGGCGGGCGGCGATGATCCTCGGCGAGCTGCTATCTTAACTTCGGTTTCTTTGGTTCGCACGCGAAGAAAGAAGAAGAAGAAGAAGAGTTCGGTCACGTGGGGTGGGAAGAAGAGAGAGAAGAGAGAGAAGAGAGAGATAAGGATTGACTGGTCAAAGAAAAGAAAAACAAAGAGGGAGACAGTGGGACAGTCGGTGGGGAGGTGGGAATCGCACGAGAGAAAAGAGCGAAGGAGAGAGAGAGAGAGAGAGAGAGAAAAGAAGAGAGGAGAGAGGGAAAAATAAAATAAAAATAATACCATTATTCTTATTTTATTTTATTTTCTCTTTCCTTTTAATTTCTTTTGGTCTTCAATTTTTCCTCCGATAATTTCTTTATTGAAATTTCGGACTCGTCATAATTTGACGGACGATGAGACAATCCTAAAAATGAATTGTGACACGCTCGAATATTCGATTCCCGAGACCAATTTAAATTTCATGGTTAGAATTGATCACACGTGATTTTAGCCTAATCTAACTAATTAGGTAGCTTTTAGGGATTTTTACCGCGGATACATCCCTTAACGGCTTCACCCAATATGTTAGTTAACTCGTGAGTGATCAGCTTAGAGAAAAAGGACCATTAGCACATCGACGAAAAGCCCATTTCACTTTATCGAAAATAGGGTCGAATTTCCAGATGTCACAACTCTTTCCCTTTTATAAAAATTTCGTCATCGAAATTTAAACCATTACACTTTGTTCAAAAAGGCGGGGGTACAACTGTCTCATCGACTCTTCAGTCTCCCAAGTCGCTCCTTCAGTGCCATGGTGTTGCCAGACTACTTTGACCAACAGAATGGTCTTTGTACGCAGAACTTGCTCTTTACGATCGACAATCTGAATCGGGTTTTCAATGTATGACACATGGTCATCGACGTCCAATTCCTTGAAATTGAGCACGTGGGTCGGGTCAGACTTGTACTTCCTTAACATCGACATGTGAAAGACGTCATGCACCTGCGCCAATCTTGGCGGCAACGCAAGACGATATGCTAGGTTTCCGATTCTTTCAAGAATCTCAAACGGACCTACATACCTCGGACTCAGCTTGCCCTTCTTATCAAAGCGCGAAGTTCCCCTCATTGGTGACACTTTCAGAAAAACGTGATCACCAACTTGGAATTCCAAAGACCTTCGACGCTTATCTGCATAACTTTTCTGCTTGCTCTGCGCTGTCTTCAATCTGTCTCTGATTACTGCCACGGCATCTACTGACTGCTGAACCAACTCTGGGCCTGTGATTTTCCTTTCCCCGACTTCATCCCAACATACCGGAGTTCTACACGCTCTGCCATACAACGCTTCAAATGGAGCCATCTTGATACTCTGCTGGTAATTGTTGTTGTAGGCAAATTCCACCAGATGAAGCTGATCTTCCCAACTTCCTTTGAAGTCTATTACACACGCTCTCAACATGTCTTCAAGAGTCTAAATTGTCCTTTCAGACTGGCTATCCATCTGAGGATGATATGTCGTACTGTACTGAAGCTTTGTACCTAAAGCACTCTGCAAGCTCTTCCAAAAAGTAGCAGTAAATCTCGGGTCTCTATCGGATGTTATTGTAACCGGCACTCCATGCATTCGAACCACTTGACGCACATATAGGTCTGCGTGCCTATCAAGACTGAGGTCCTTTCGAACTGCAATGAAGTGAGCCGACTTTGTCAGCCTGTCGACTACTACCCAAATCAAATCATTCCCTCTCTGACTCCTTGGTAGTCCAGTCACGAAGTCCATCGTGATATGCTCCCATTTCCACTCGGGATCGCGAGAGGTTGCGAAGTCCTCCCGGCTTGCAATGCTTTGGGCTTTTACTTGTTGACAAGTCAAACACTTGGCCACATGTTTGGCAATGTCCGCCTTCATACCGACCACCGCAATGTTGACGCAGATTCTGATACATCTTGGTACTTCCAGGATGAACACTGTAACTTCTATGATGTGCTTCATATAAAATATCCTCTCTAAGCTCCACATCATCAGGTACAAACAAACGTCCATGGAACCTCAATACCCCATCATCAGAAACTTAAAATTCAGCCTTTCTTTTATCGGTATCCTCTTGAAGAATTCTCTGTACGTCTGGATCTGTCGGTTGAAGTTCTTTGATTCTGACCTGGACATCTGGCTCAATTATGAGGGTGGCCATAAGACTCGAGAGGTGGCCTACCTCAAATTTGAATTCCGAATCTCTAGTAGCTCTCTCGATTAAGTTCCACTCCTTAACCAAGATTTGCGCTATTGAAGACTTCCGACTCAATGCATCGGCGACCTTGTTCGCCTTTCCCGAGTGATGTAGAATATCACAGTCGTAATCCTTCAGCAATTCCATCCATCGGCCTTTGTCTCATGTTCAACTCCTTTTGAGAGAACAAATACTTGAGACTCTAATGGTCTGTGAAAATCTGAAACTTTTCTCTGCACAAGTAGTGCCTCCAAATCTTCAACGCAAATATGATGGTTGCGAGTTCTAAGTCATGCGTCGGATAATTCAATTCATGAGGTCTCAACTACCGGAAAGCGTATGCAACAACTCTGCCATGTTGCATCAGCACACAACCTAATCCCCTGAATGACGCATCACTATAGATCTCGAATCCTCCGACCGAGATGGAATCGTCGATGCAGTGCGGTAGTCGGCTTTTCCTTCAATTCTTGGAAACTACGCTCGCACTTGTCGACCATACAAATTTCTCTTCTTTCTTGAGTAGCTTTGTCAGAGGCGATGCTAATGCCGAGAAACCTTCCACAAACCGTCTGTAATAACCTGCTAACCCTAGAAAACTTCTGAACTCTATCACTGTTGTCGGTCTCGGCCACTTGATCACGGCTTCTATCTTGCTCGGGTCGACGGAGATTCCTTCTTCGGAAATCACATGACCTAAGAACGCAACACGAGTTAGCCAAAACTCACATTTGCTAAACTTAGCATACAGCTGATGAGTTCTTAAGGTCTGAAGCACTAATCTCAGATGATTCTCATGCTCTTTATCACTTCTCGAATAGACCAAGATATCATCTATGAACACGATCACAAACTGATCCAGATATTCTTTGAACACTCTGTTCATCATATCCATGAATGCAGCTAGAGCATTCGTCAACCCGAACGGCATAACTGTAAACTCATAATGACCATACCGGGTACGAAATGCTGACTTAGGAATATCCTCTTTCCGAATCCTCAGCTGATGATATCTTGTCCTTAAGTCGATTTTCGAGAATATTGACGCTCCTTGCAATTGATCAAACAAGTCATCTATCCTCGGCAATGGATACTTGTTCTTGATTGTTACCTGATTGAGTTGCCGATAATCGATGCACAGGCGCAACGAACCATCTTTCTTCTTAACAAACAGAACTGGTGCTCCCCAAGGTGATAAACTAGGACAAATAAATCCCTTATCGAGCAATTCTTGCATCTGCACCTTCAGTTCCTTCAACTCAGATAACGCCATTCGATAAGGTGCCTTTGAGATCGGTTCTGTCCCTGGTGCTAGCTCGATCACAAATTCAATCTCTCTTTCTGGCGGTAACATTGGCAATTCTTTTGGAAAGACATCTGGAAATTCCTGTACCACTGAAATATCTTCCATTTTCAGCTCCTCAATTATTGTATCCACGATAGTCGCTAAGTACCCTCGGTAACCCTCGTCTAACAAACAAGCTGCTTCCGGCGATGAGATTAAGGAAATCGAAGGTCCTCCTCGATTCCCAACAAACTCGAAACTCTTACCCCCTAATGGGTCAAAATGAATTGCCTTGTGATAACAGTCCATTTTAGCTCGTTGATTGGTGAGCCAGTCCATGCCAATTATCAAATCAAAATCATACATGGCTAGGACTAACAAGTCAATTTTCCCCACTCGCTCACCAATCTCTAACTTGCACCCCGAACATCCCAAAGCAGCAATGACTTTATCTTTCAAGGGTGTAGATATGCAAATTGCCGACTCTAACAATACAGGACTCAACCCTAGCATCCTAACATATTGTTCGGCAATGAAGGAATGGGTTGCTCCCGAATCAAACCAAGCATAAGCAGGTTGGTCGTTGAGCGAGACCGTACCCGTGATCACGCCAGGCATAGCTTCTGCCTAACCTTGGGTAATCGCGTACACAGTGCCCTGAACTGGAGGTCTCTGCTGTCCTCCTTGCGGTGCATTTTGAGGGGCATACCCTCCTATCTGTCTCATCGGTGGCAGCGGTGGCAACTGAGGTTGTCCTCTTTGCTTATTTGGACAATATCTGGCTATGTGGCCCTGTTGGCCACATTCGAAGCATGCACCCGTCCTAGCTGGGCACGGTGCTGTCCCGTGTCTTCTCCCACAAAAGCGACATGCACCAACACTACTGGGTACCGGCCTATTAAATCCACTTTTCTTGCTGGGCGGACCTTGGAATCTATTTCCAAACATCGGCCTCTTTCCTTAGTGGATGTTGTCTCTATGAGAGCTAAACCTCGATCCGATGAGGCGACTTTATCGTTTTGATCTTTCTCAATCTTCGAGCTCTCCGATATATATCATTATAAGTCTTTAGATCCAGAAGGACTAAGGCACTCCTCATGTCTGGTCTAAATCCATCTTTAAACCTCCTCACTCGATTCACAAGATTCTCGATTAACTCGGGGGCATATCGCGAAAGTTCAGCAAACTTCGCCTCATACTCATCAACAGATAGGGAACCCTGGCGAAGACGTTGAAATTCTGTCATCTTCACCTCTCTGGCAGTCTCAGAGAAAAACTTATCATTGAAGGCTTCACGAAAAGTGTTCTAGTCCTGAACAGCGCATTCTAGAAAGATCGTCTCACGAGTTGTCATCCACCATGTGTCCGCAACTCCATCCAGTTGGTAAGTTGCTAACATTACCTTCTCAGTCTCATTGCACATCAGCAGTGCAAACGCCTTCTCGAGCTTCTGAATCCATGAAGAAGCAGCTTCAGGATCTCTAGACCCAGTGAACAATGGTGGATTTAACCTTAGGAAATGCTCCACCAACTTATGGATTGGTCTTACGGTGACCACTATCTCCAATGGACCTTCTACATTCACGGCAGCTGGAGCAACAGTAAGTGCGATTGCAGGTGCGGCAATAGGGGCAACTCCGGTGGCGGCGGCAGCAGCGGCAGTTGCGGCGGCCTGAGCCAACAGTAGCGGCCTGCCGATCCATTCTATTACCCATCGCTTCGAACACGCAAGATCCCATCCACCACGGGATCATTAGGGGCTGCCACCCCGACATCTACGAGTGGAATCATTCCACTCGCGCTAGCCTGTGCTAGCGCTTGACCACATCCGCCTCGAGTTCCGACACGAGTCGGAGCTCTACCTCGAATAACAGCCCTATTGGTCCTCTTTGCAGAAGTTCTTGGCTCCTGATCGCTCATGGTGTAGCTTTACTCAACTAACACCTGTTTCCAATTCAACACCGAATTAGAAACAGAGCGATCCAAACAACAAATAATTTTAGCACTCAGCTAACACAGACATGCATCAGCATGAATTTAAATGCCTTTCCTACTAACTATCCCATGGTCAACGCTCCTTATCACTCCAATCTTGAACTTCGCTCTGATACTACAAAAAGGGGATGTCACGCCCCGATCCTCGGGCACGCACACATCCTTCTCTAATGGTCGATTTTAATATGCGATACCCCAGGACTATGTATCACCAACCCTTTCATTTATTTAAGCACATGCGGAAGCAGTTATAAATCCCCAGAAAATCAATCGATGGGTTAAAAAAGCAAGGCCATATTTTTCATATTGAAACTTATAACCAAACTTTTATACAAAATACAAACCAGAGTACTTCATAACTATTCACATCAAAATGGAGATCTCAAAGGAGATAAAATCTCAGTTCACCCGGGCCGTACTCAAGGCCCCTCTCGGGATTATCTTCTTCTCCCAAAAATCCTTCTCCTTAAGTTTCACCACGGAGTATTCCTTCTCAGATTCCTCCTCAGCTCCTCAACGGGGTCCTGAAATATTTTCCCCAAACTGGGATGAGACTATGTCTCAGCGAGTTCTACCCCACTAAGACTCAATTAGGGAACCAATACACTACTCGGTTATCTAAGCACAGCACAAGTCAGAGGACTTACCTTGGCCTCAATCTCAACCTGCAATTCAAGGTTATATGCGAACGCTTCATAAATCATAATGAACAATCAATCAAATCATTGATCAATCGAACTAGTCGATTACATGTCAAATGGACCATTCTAGGTCATTGATTCCACACCATATATCCTTCCATCGAGCACTCGGTCACAGAGCCACATCAATGGTCTCGGGCATCAAGTTCGCCAAGGTGACGTATCCACTAGACAATTGCGTGCGTTCTTTAAGGCGCCGTTTTCGCTAGTGATATCCCAAATCATCGAACCACACATGCCTACAACGATTTGTTCAATAGACAATTGCATTCGTTCTTTAAGGCGTCGTTTTCGCCAGTGATATCCCAAATCACCTAACCACACATGCCTATGATCATGTATTCAATAGACAGTTACGTGCGTTCTTTAAGGCGCCGTTTTCGCCAGTGATATCCCAAATCACCGAACCACGTATGTCCATGATAGAATATGTACTAGACCGGTACATGCATTCTTTAAGGTGCCGTTTTCGCCAGTGATATCCTTAGTCACCGAACCACGTAGGCCCATACACCATGTCTCATCGGTTATAGCCCAGAGTATTTCCAGTCCACTCTCATGATTCCATCCACTTTACAACTCAACCAAGCATTATAAATGCTAAATAAACATACTCGGCCATCTACCAATCAATCATTCAATCTCAATCAATTCCAAATCAATTTAGGGTAAATCCCTAAAATATCACAATTTATTTAATTCCATGCAAAGTAGAGCTGAAATAAATAAACAGACTGCGCCACGATAATCAACACGAGATTTCAGTGGTCGGCTAACCCAGCCTTAATTTCCGAAAAATAAATAAATAATTAATTAATTTAATAATTAATTAAAATAAATCCAATTTAGCTCAAATCGGAGCTCAATTAAATAATTGGACTTCACCACGATTATCAGCATAAAATTCTGGTCATTGGCCATCCTAGTTGAATTTCCGGAAAATAAATAATTAAATAATTAATTTCGAAAATTAAATAATTAATATTAAAAATTCAATTTAGCTCAAAATAAAGCCCGATTAAATAAACGGACTTCACCACGGTCATCAGCATAATATTCCGGTCACTGGCCATCTCAGTTGAATTTTCGGAAAATAATTAATTAATTAATTTAATTCCGAAAAATAATATTTAAATATAAAAAATTCCACTTAGGCCCGAATTGCCAAATTGAAGCCCGATTAGGGTTGGGAAAAATCCCGGGTAACCCTCAATAAGTAGTAGATCACGTCTACTTGCTAAATACACATTCAATTTATCTAATTTGTATCACAATTGACTAATAAACACTAATCCATACTAATCTAACCACCTAAACCTAATTAATTAAAACTAAACAACCACTAAGAATAATTAGTGCAATGAGCAAGGATTAGTGAGATTACTCACCGAAATTGTGCGCAAATCGGATCAATCCGACGAGGGCGACGCGAGGAACAAAACTTCCCAAAGCACGGCTCGGGTTCGGGGCCCAGAAATGGCCCAAAAGCAGGCCCGAAGGTGCTGGAAACCCACTTCGTGGGTTGCTGATCAAGGCTGGTTGGAGCTGGTCCGGCGGCTAGGGCAGCGAGGGGAGGCCAGCAGAGGGCGAGGGGAGCTTCGGCGGGTCCGAACGGTGGCCGGACGGAGCTGGGCGGCGGCTAGAGGCGTCGGGCCGAGCTGGACAGCAGCTGGGATCGCACGGGGGAGGACTGGGCGCGAGGGGACGGACGCGGGGTGGAGCGTGAGGCGTGCGCGGGCGGGTGTCGCGGGCACGGGCGGTGGGAGCGGCGGCGGCGGTGGGCGGCGATGATCCTCGGCGAGCTGCTATCTCGGCTTCGGTTTCTTGGTTCGCACGCGAAGAAAGAAGAAGAAGAAGAAGAGTTCGGTCACGTGGGGTGGGAAGAAGAGAGAGAAGAGAGAGAAGAGAGAGATAAGGATTGACCGGTCAAAGAAAAGAAAAACAAAGAGGGAGACAGCTGGGACAGTCGGTGGGGAGGGGGAATCGCACGAGAGAAAGAGGGAAGGAGAGAGAGAGAGAGAGAGAAAGAAGAGAGAGGGAGAGAGGGAAAAATAAAATAAAAATAATACCATTATTCTTATTTTATTTTATTTTCTCTTTCCCTTTTTAATTTCTTTTGGTCTTCAATTTTTCCTCCGATAATTTATTTATTGAAATTTCGGACTCGTCATAATTTGACGGACGATGAGACAATCCTAAAAATGAATCGTGACACGCTCGAATATTCGATTCCCGAGACCAATTTAAATTTCATGGTTAGAATCGATTACACGTGATTTTTAGCCCAATCTAACTAATTAGGTAGCTTTTAGGGATTTTTACCGCAGATACATCCCTTAACGGCTTCACCCAATATGTTAGTTAACTCGTGATTGATCAGCTCAGAGAAAAATGACCATTAGCACATCGACGAAATGCCTGTTTCACTTTATCAAAAACAGGGTCGAATTTCCGGATGTCACAATCACAACCGAAAAAGTTGTCAAAATTTACTCAAACCTATCCATATATAATTAAAAAGAAAGAAGATAAAGACCAAATGTTAAAGTTTCACAAGGAAAATAGGCCACTAGCAACAGTAAAAAAGATGGAAAATTAAAGTTTCCATGATATAATTTATACATGTATTCTATCATAACTTTTTTAGACGTGATTATCGATTAACATCCATAGGGAATCACACATATTATTTACGTAATACTTTTTCGAGCGTGTGATTATAATAATTATATGGGAAGACCCCTAATTTCAAGGTAGGCGCTGATTTGTTCTTCCTTCGATCAATCAAAGAAAAACCTAAAGAAAGAGATTCCAAAAGACATGCACCGGGCTCATGCTGTTGATTTACATGTGTTTTGCCTGAAATCCTTTAAGATGTCTAGTTTGAAAAGCATTTGCACAGTTAATTAAGCAATGTGGACATGCCGTTTGATTTTCAAAAAAACATATCTGACCCATGCGGTCCCTGAATTTTCAAATAAAGTCTCTGCCGATCAAGACGGCTTTGGATTAAAGCATGCATGCAGCGTGCTGAAAGCGACAGCACCCCAATGGACAAGTAAAGCTAGGAGTGGCTGTAATACCAAGATTACAAAGTAGGTCAAATCGCTTCTTCTTGTAATGCAACTAGGACCCATTTGCTTCCATCTCTAATTCCTTCCCCGTTCTTTTCTGCCACTACTGTTTTTGGCTTGCTATTATCCTCCAAGTATTTATTGATCAACAATGCTCAAGACGCATTTTGCGGGCAGATTTTCTTGTGAATAATTTGACTTCATTGAACGACTTTTAAATGCAAATGAGAATGAAACTGTACAAGATAAACATGATTACAAGTATCTTTCTTGTGGACTATCGACAATTGCTTGGAGTTACTACTCTCCATCAGTAGAAAAGTGGATTTCATCCTTGGCAGTGTGGAAGTAAAGAATACGAAATGTTTACAAGTATTGGGACAATTCTTAATTGTGAAATTAGTCACACACGATTACATCACCAGAATTGAGTAAGGCTAATTCTACTAAACCGTTGTTGGACCACCCTTGGCGTGGAAATTGACCTTCCATAGATTCTACATGAGAAAGGTAAATACGAAAACAGTAGCTTCTTATTCCAAATTACCATATATGTGTCCCTAAATAGTGGAACATTGCTCGTATAGGAAGCTTGTAACTAACTTAACTTTGCTTTCTTACGATATCTAATTTTTACATTGGAGAGCAATTCCTAGTTAAGTTGTAGAAACCAAGCATTGACAAATCATGAAAAATGTTTAGAACTCAATTGACAAAATTAAAAGGTTAAGGACTAAATTGATATATATATATATACAATAACTTTATGAATTTTTTTTTATAATTATCTCGTTAACAGTATTCTTCTTAAACACCCAATTACAAAAAGTTTGTCATTTCCAATATAAGTTTGGAAAAGTATGGCGATACTTGTCATCTATTTTGGTAGGTTTTTTTTCTTGATACAAAATAACCATTTAATTTTAAATTATGAATTTAATAGCTTGTGGGCTACCTTGGGACGTATACTATTTTAAAAGGAAAAACGAAAGTGTGGCACGCACCAAGGTCTCCTTTCTAACTTTCCAAGTCTTTAAAGTTAATGTGAAAAAGGAGAAATTAGAAAAGTTGGATTCTAAATTCAAACAAAAGAGACTTCTAGTTTTCTGGATGGATATAACTTGTCAGCATGGACTGGAAACATTTGGACGTAGGCTTCACGAATGATTCGCATGTCAAAAAACTTATGAGGAGCAATAGTGTATGTTCCTTGGGGAATTGACATTAGTTATGAGGTATTATTACTCTATCTCTCACTTGAACCAGATAAAATATTGTCCTTAATATACAAGGAGAGAGATGAAAGATACTCATCATAATAGATCATAGATTTTAAGTATGTCAAAATTTGCATCGAGTTCCCGAAAAAAAAATCAGCCCCTGTAGCCCCTCAGGCTTTTCTACAATGCTATGGGCAAAAACCACTACAAAATTACTGAGCTCATTACGAGAGGTTGAACGACTGAAAATGATTGTTACACATTTATCGATAATCATTATTAATAGATCAATAGTTTCGTTTGATTGAGCTCGATAAATTTTTTGTGAATTAGCCGACGGCATGGGAATAGGTGTCCTACCATAACATTTTTAGTCGTGATAATATAAGTTTCACACACATCATTTAAGCAAGACATTTTCGAGTGTATGATTATAATAATTATATGGGAAGATCATTAATTTCAATGTGGTTGCTGAGTTGCTCCTCCTTTGACAATCCAAGAAAAAGCTAAAGAAAGAGATTCCAAGAGGCGCGCAATTTACGGAGCTAAAGTAAGACCACTAGCCTCGCGCTGTTGGTATTCATGTACTTCACTCAGAAGTCCTTCAAGATGTCTAATCAGAAAAGCATTTGCACATTAACTAATTAAAGGTACATAGAAAAGAGTACACAAAGGATCATCAGCTTCCCCTTCACGTCCACGTTAATAGAATTATGCACTGGATTATGATTATGATGGTATTTCGATTTTCCACTAGAATGTTAATCGCTAGTCTCCATTGACCTTGTCTATTAACTACAGGAATACATCATATTAAGTTGTCCACTTCCAAAACCCGTTGTTTCCTAGTCCTCTAGCATAATTTAGCTGCTTTTAACATACTTTACCTATTGGTGAGTTAATTATACATATTAATTGTTCAATAGTTAGATTTACTAGTGATTAATATGCTGTGTGGAAGTCCAATGAAGAACATATTGCCAGCTTAGGACCTTGTAATATTTACCAGTGATACTTGTAGCCTATTTCGGATTGGTTATATCTTCTTTTTTCGTTTTTTTTTTTTTTTGAGTCATCATACTGGTTGATTTCCATCTAAGAGGCGTCATATATTTATCTAGTATAGAAAGAGCAAAGAAGTTGAATGCTAAAATCGTTAAACTTCTTTCCCAAAAAAGAAACGAGAAATTTAATAGGTTTGTGATTGAAACTTTTACTTTTAACAATTGCCAAGAGGTGCAGAATTCTTCTTAGTCCCAAACATACCAGAAGAATCAAAACCTCGCCAGCATTTTTCGTCTAATATTCACTAGACATATAATAATCATATATGTTGACAAAACTCTATTTATGCACGTACCATGGAATTGACTGTTTTTCATATTTTGACAACAATTAATGCAAAACTCTTATATGCATCACAAACATGAAGTTTCACCACATGCCGTAACCACCGATACATAGAAATTATACATTTTTTAATTAAAAGGTTCAACAATTATTATTCTTTTATTATTAAACATACATAACTGAGTAACCTCTTATTACTCAACATATATAATTAATGAAGACCTCTTTATATTGCAAGCTTTTCTAGCTAATACACAATAAATAGGAACGCATGCTGCTTTATCTTTGATATTCAAAGATTTCACATTTTAATTGTTCAACATATTTAGCTCGTGAGAAATTACCTCTTTACATATTACATGAACCAATGTCAAAATTTTTATTAGAAACATCAATGCTCAATAAGTAATTAAGATTTTTTTTTTTATCTAATCAATGTAGAGAAGTGGAAGGGAGTGCAGCTTTGATAATGTGGCTCAACCACAAGACTCCGTTCTACCCAACTTTCTTGTTATTTATTTATACACCGTTGACGAATTGTCGATGCTTTCAATTGTTGGAGTAGATCAGCCCTCATTGACGTTCCTGGCTGTTCGTGGATGCTCCGACGAACATATGAATAAGTGAATCGTTTAAGGATGATATAGACTAATATCTCCAAGCAACTGAAACTTGCATTACACAATGCATATGGATATGTGAAAACCTTTAAGAAGTCTATAAAGCCGAGTTTATCTTCTAACATTTTTTAGTATGAAACCATAAGGGATCCTCTCAGCTTGAGATTGTAATGAGGCAGCGGACAAAGGCAGTTCTACATCTCCAAAATGATAACTGAAATCAAGGATCGACTAATTAGCATGGAGGACTGACCTGATCAATTGAAGTCTGCCTACAAAGGAGAGAAAGCACTGGGTCCAAAATTGGACCCTAGCAGTAATACGATCGATCAAGGTAATACACTCCGCTTTACCCAGTCTGGAAGAAATAATAGGTACCCCCAAATAACGAACTGGAAGTTTACCTTCCTGAAAAGGGTCCGTTCGTTTATCAGAAAATAGGCCATTTCTTTCTATTTGATATTTACATAATTACTATGGTGAGATTAAGGGAATTCTGAGAACAACTATTCCTACCAGGATAAAGCTTGATCGTGAGTACCAACATAAGAACTTTATAATCAGTATCAATACCAACATAAGAACTTTATGACTAAAGGTCCGTTTGTTTATCGGAAAATAGGCCATTTCCGAAAAATATTTTCCCAGAAGTTATTTTCCAGAAAAATGACAATATTTTCTGGTGTTCGGCTAAAACCTGAAAATGTTTTAGAAAATATTTTCCAGTATTCGGTAAGGAAAATATCTTTCACTCCCCATATTGGCGAGCGCGAGCATCAAGCTCGAGGCTCGTCAGATCGACAACCGCGAGTTTGAGATCGACGAGCTTGAGGTTCATCTGGTCCGACGACTAGCTAAGAAAGAAGAAGATGGGAAACAAAGAAAAGAAAAAGAGAAAAAGAAAAAGAAAGAAAGAAAGAAAGAAAGAAAGAAAAGATAAGAAAAAGGAAATTAAAAATAATTCGAATTAAAAAGAAAAAGAAAATTAAAAAATAATTCTAATAAAAAAGAAAAGAAGAAGAAGAAAGGAGAGGAGGAAGTGAGGATTTGTAGAGGTGTGAGATAAGAGAGATCAAGTGAGGTAAATGTTTTCCCTTACTTTAGAAGACTTTTTTCCTTTGATGGAAAACATTTTCCCCATGGAATTCATTTTCCGTAAAATGAACGCCGAAAAATCCGAAAAACGTTTTCCTAGAAATTATTTTCCGCGAAATGAACGGAGCCTAAGATTGACTTGAAAACATCATAGCAATGCTTGAGACTGTGCATCCCGGGCCTTGTGCTAGTGCAATATCAATACAGATGAGGAATTATAATCAACTAAGATCTTCTTACAAAAATGATTATATCTCTCCGGGTATGCATTTTCGGTGTATGCCTGCACTCATAAACAACACTAAACATGTAATGGCCAGAGCAGAGAAAAGTTAATGAATCATCGTACCACCTGTGGTAGTTCATCTTGTCTATATAAACCCAAAGCAAGGAGTTTCTCCCTCATCAATGGCAGCTGATTTGCAACTCTGCTGATGCTCATCCATCTTCGAGGCAATTCACTGGGACAAGCGACTCAATATCATTTACCATGACCAAACACTTTCTAAATATGCCATCATTTTTGGAAAGCCAATGCTAAAGATGTATTGGGGTCTAAATGACTCTCTTTCTTGAAGCAGAATGAGGCAGAGTTGCTGCCACAAAACTATGAAGAGTCAAATCGTCCTTGAATGCATCGCCGGTGGTACGCAATCCCATGAACATCTCTAGCAAGAGAATGCCATAACTGCAGGCATCGCCTTCTCTTGAGACCAGGCATCCGATTACATATTCCGCCACACATCTAAATCATAGTGCACATGAAATTAGGAGTGCAGATAACCAAATAGGAATTTAATGTGCATAAGAGTTATCATGCACCTATGAAACCTTACAGAAAAACACTTCAATAGTTTTAGGTAAATAGACTTTCTTGGTTTGAGAGAGGGAGGGAGGGAGAGATTGCCTGGCGGGGCATAACCAATTGTCCCTCTTAGACCCACTGAGCTCATCTAATTAGCTACAACATCAAGGGATGATCTGAGGAGGAACCATGCCAATCTAGAATCACCAACACATTCGACGGTCTTGGCATCTACAATATTGCCGGTGGAGCTACCAATTGTCCCTTCTAGACTCACTGAGCTCATCTGATCAGCTACATTATCAGGGGATAACTTAGGAGGAACTATACCAATTGAAAGTCACCTACATGTTCGACCATCTTAGCATCTAAGAGGACATTGCTTCGCTTTAGATTGCAATGGATGATGGGGATGTGTCACTGGTGATGAAGATAATCCTGTGCAAAAAGCAACACCAGTAGCAATACGTATCCTATGAATAAGATTTAACTTTTTTGGAGTCTCGTTTCAATAAGATGGTGTTGTGTAACCACATTTCCAGGCTTCCATAGCCCATATAGTGATATATCGTGGCCTTAAAATTCCCACGACAATTGGCACCCGCAAACCGTCAGTCTCTTCAAAAGATTTCAATATCCGACATTATTTAATGCCTCCCAATCGACTACATTGTGGCACTAAAATGGTGCAAAATCCTTGAACTGTATAGAACTCTAAATTATTACCTGAAAAACATTAGCAAAAACAGGAATCGCCACATCAACTAGAAGGAAAGAATAAAAGGTAAGTGCCGAAACTAGTGATACTCCCAATCAATGCCTATACAAGTCTATTTAAGATGGCATATCCGACCTAACTGGATTACATACGTTTTGCATTTCATAATATTTGTTAGTTGTTCGGATAGAGTTTAAAAAACTCAAGGCTAAGGCTTTATAGATGATCAAAATGACAACAACAATGACACCTACGACGACTATGAGGGCAACAACAAAGAATCTCTCAGGCATGTAAACATCGCAACAGACCAAAATGAAGAATTATTATGCGTTTGCCAGATTAGGAAGAGCATGAATTTCATGCTGCAACTTAGATGAAGCTATTTTCATATGTGTGATTGCTCACTCATCTAAGTCAATTTGTCTTTCCTCTTCGGCAAAAATAGGCGATCCTATCACTTTCAGACAATGTGTTTCTTCCGCACCACATTTAATAACTCTACATCGAGTAAAGTCAAATTCTCAATTCACATCTTCCTCTCACTCTGGTCTTGTTTTAAGATCTCAACCTTACAAAATTTTGTAACTTTAGTTATACCGAGTCAGATTATAAATCACTTGAAGCATCATTACAAGAATGTTTAGACAACTGACCCAGCTGTGATGGATAATAGCATCTCGACAAGCATACAGAAAAGGACAATCCCAGAATACACGAAGCTCGAAAGGCATTTGAACGGACTAACTCATCAGACTTACCAAAACTACTATGTACTCTTTAGTCACTAAAATTCAGACTTAAGACATGCGAGCAAATAGGTAATTGGCCCAAGATGCAATGATATTGAGCAAAAGACAACTATACACGGCTTAATGGAAGCAAAAAGCTTACTGTCAAGATAGCTGGCGAGGGAAGTAGATAGATAGACATCTTCAGGGCCTGCCCAAGACATTATACTGTGCAAACCTTTTCGATATATCAAAAAAATTTCACCGAAAAAATCCACCCACTTGCCAATCGACAAATGGGATCACCAGCCCCAGATTCCTCCTGTTCAATCCCGCCAAAAACCACACCCATTCTTTGCAACCTAAAGAGACCACCAAAGTATCAATCCCAAACCATCTACAGACCTCAGATTTGGCCCCTCCAAAGCCCTAATCCCAAAATTCTACCTACTCTAAGAATTAAAAAAGAACCCAATTCGCGAGCTTTCAAGTGGATACTTTCTCCTTCTTCTACACCAGACTAGGAAAAAAAGAAAAGAAAAAGATCCTAATATCCGACCCAATTCGAAAACCCAAAGCCTGGGTTACCAAATCAAGAAACGTCAACGGAGACAAAACGGAGAATTCAGCCCAGCAATATTTACGCGCTAAAAAAGGGCAAATCCTCAGTGTCAGATTTAACCGCACCACAATATTTACGCGCCAGAACTTGAAGCGCGAGTGACCGAGAGAAGCAGGAGAAGCGAGAGAGGAAAAGACGGTGAATGTGGTGGAAAAAGGGGGTCAGGACTTGGGAGCAGAGTTCTTCAGAGAAGAGAACTCCGATGGGATGAGAGTGAGATTGGTGAGGGATGGCAAGAAGGTTACAGCTTGTGGCTTGAGGAGTTCATCCAGAGGAGTTCTCCTCTGGATTGGGGTCTATGGCCCCATGCAATCATAGCCGTTGATTGAGTAAGCCTCGCGTGATTGACCATTATGATGGGAGTAGCCTCACTCGCAAGAACGTGCCATATTTTAGGGTGTCAACTTATGACCAAGTAATTTTTGCTTTTGATCAGTAAACTTCAATACATTTTAGCGGACTTTTAGCTTTCGTTAATGCTATACGAAGTTGGTATTTCTTTGCGATTAATGCATCCTTGTCAAGATTTGAATAATTTCCAGATAAAGTGCTTATGTGACAATCATATGGCATTCTTTTTTTTTTTTTTTTTTTTGGTAAAGGTAATGATGTATATAGCTTTGAACCAACATTTACATAAGAGCCGGCGCCACAAAACTTTCACTCAAAAAGACAAAGGTCTTCAAGAGTGGAAGGGTGCCAACAGCAAAAGAACTCTGCAAAAGCAGCCAAAGCGAGAAACGCTTAACAAACGGCTAAAAGCTAGCAAGGAAAGCGCAGGCCACGCAGGGCGAAGGAGACCAACCTCACAAAACAACCAGCAATAAAACAAGAAAAACTAAAAGAAAGACACCAAGGAGGCAGTGCCGCCAAAGCTAAACCACCGTATCCCATCCAAGGTGTACCACTAACCGTGCCGAAGGTGGAAACCGCACGTTTACTGCAAGGAGGCTATGGAACTCTGGGAAGGAAGAGAAATGGATGGATCCAACCCCAATTCATTGGAGTCTTCTATTTCTTGGGTTATCTTCTACATTCCTGAAGGTTAAGGCTTTATCCTTCACCACTTTAATAGGATGTTTCTTGACCGCCGCTACAGCGACAGGATGACCTCTGAAGAGAATGTCGTTCCTGTACTTCCAGATAAGGTGGCATATAGCTCCAAAAGAAAAACGTCCAATGGAGTGATAAAAGTCCTTACTAGAGAGAAATTTCTTCGCCCACTGAAGGTTTTCTGACCACGTCTTGTTCCACCACGGGAGATTGCATTTAGCCGCCCAAAAGAAAGCCATGCTTGAAGTGATGCAGCATCCAAAGAAAAGGTGGTCTATGGAATGCGGCGTCGGCTTACAAAGGCACATACCTCCCTTCCAATTCTACCATATGACATGAGAAGGACTTGGGTAGGGAGGCGGGTCTTGATGATAAGCCAGAGATTAAATTGATATCTCGGTGTGATTTCCTTGTCCCAAATAAATGATGCCCAATTAACGCTATCCTTCCTCCTTCTGATGATATGCCAAGCTGAGGATACCGAGAAGAGGCCGGAAGGATTGTCGGTCCCGAGAGAAACGTCAGGAACTCCGGAGAGAATCGGAAGGGGGTGGTTCCAAGATTCAATCACCGTCTTGAACGCCATACCCGTCGATGAAAAAAGGTCAGCCACCGTGGCACACCTAGATAGACTAGAATCTGAAATAATCGAGTCAGAGCATATAAGGTTTAAAGGGCCTCTTTGATGCCAATTGTCAAACCAAAGGGAAATAGACCGGCCATCTCCAATCCTCCATCAGAAAGACGGTCGGAACTCGGATCTAAGGTAGAATTCTCTTCCAAGCCCAAAAGCAACATGCGGGCACCCCAACAACCCAAAAACTCTCCCTTTTGAGGAAGGTTGAGTGGATCCACTTGCACCATAAGGATTCCTTATCCGTAAACAAGATCCAAATGTGCTTAAGCATCGCAGCCTTGTTGCAATCCCGAAGTCTTCGAATCCCAAGGCCTCCTTCCTTCTTGGGCAGGCACGCATCATCCCAGGATACTTTGGCACCCCCTTTTCCTTAGGCTAGGGCCTTTCCAAAGGAACTGTCTGAGTATCTGTTCAATGCGCTCTAGGACTATAACAGGAATAGTAAAGACACTTGCCCAATAAGCTTGGATCGCATGGAGGACTGACCTTATAAGTTGAACTCTACCAGCAAAGGAGAGGAAACGCTGCGTCAAGATTGGACTACGGGCGTGATGCGATCAACTAGAGATCGCGATCCGCCTTGCCGAGCCTCGAGGATATGATAGGAACTCCCGGATAGCGCACCGGCAATTTCCCTTGAAAAAACCAAGGGCATTCTTAATCGATTCCGCAACTCCTCAGGAGCCACACGCCGGGAATATCTCGCTTTTGTTGTTGTTTGGCTTCAATCCGCTCTATGTGGAGAATGTATCCAAACCGTCTTTTAGAATAGAGGCGACGCCAAATCCGCTCGACAAAGAGAAATACATCATCCACAAAGAAAGATGAGATAATCTTGTGGTCTTGCACCTCAAAAGAATTGAAATCCCGGTTGTGCACCGGAATCAACTTCCATAACCAATGTAAAGAGATAAGGGACATGGGATCTCCTTAGCGAAGGCCTCGTCCACTTGGGAAAAAACCATGTAGTTCTCCATTCAATGAGATAGAGAACCTAGGAGTGCGCACACATACCATGATAAGTCGGATGAGATGGTCTGGGAAGCGAAAGGCAGTCATCACCAATTCCAGAAAGTCCCAGTCTATTGTATCATAGGCCTTTTGAAAATCAACTTTGACGGCACACTTAGGAGTGTACGGCTCTAGATGGAAGCCAGCGAATAGCTCCCGAGCCGAAAGAATATTATCTCGATGCGGCGACCCTTGACAAAGGCATTACGAGAGGGCTAATAGTATCATGAAGCACTGCGGCCCCGATTGGCTAAGACCTTAGTAATGCATTTATACATAGTGTTGCAGCAAGCAATAGGCCTATAGTCATTAACCGACGTCGAGTTAGGCACATTAGGAATCAGCACAAGAATGGTTGTATTAATTTCCCTTAAAAGCCTCCCTGTGATGAAGAAATCTTTCACTGCCTCAATAACCGAAGGCCTTACCAGCTCCCAATTGCTCTTGAAAAATTCTACACCGAACCCATCGGCGGGGCCTTCCCGAGCTAGGGAGAACAAGGTATCTTGGATTTCTCTATACGAGACGAATTCGTCAAGAAGATCAATCCCATCCTCGGTGAGAGGACGTCGAATAGCTTGCTGCAAGTCAATCAAAGTCGGTCTGGCCGGGAGAGTGTGTGGAACAAAAAACTCTTGGAAGTGAGATACGAATGTATCCTGAACTTGCCTCGGACCAGTGACCAAGTTACCATTTCTGTCAAGAACTAATAAAATCCTGTTCTTCAACTGTCTTGAAGTAATAGAATGGTGAAAGTACTTGGTATTCCTATCACCATTCTCTAGCCATCGATTCTGGATTTTTGTCTATAGAAGGACTCCTCTTGGCTCCTCGGCTCCACAAAGCTCTTCCGATGATTCTTCTCTACAATCGCCAAAGTTCATTGGTTTGATCTGCTATAGGTCAGGCTGAGCTAGCCTAAGAGCATTCTGGTGTGGCACCCCGAATCCCTTTAGGTCGCCACGGGCACCAAACGTTATACCTAATTACGTCTCTTAGAAGAGACGTCGTAAATTATAGACATCTCTTTTTTTTTTTTTGAAAACGGTCCCCGGCGCGACTCATTAGCGGAAGCAAAATATCTATCGCCATCTCCCCCTCCATCAACCATGATACAATTGCACACCACTAACATCATAATAAAAAGACAAAGCCATGACACTTTATTTACATATTTCTCAAGATGGGTTTCCTTGGGTCGGTACATCAAAAGGTAAGACCGGACATGAAGCCACACTCGGCCTAAACCCCAAAAAGAAACAATCGACCCACTACGACAATCGTGAAAGATCCCCCATCACTAGTGTCGGCTAACCATCCCAAAAAGTTTCAGCTCCCCTCACTTGTCACGTACGGGACCTCACACCCATCCCGGTGCATCAGGCGGTGGCGGCAGTAACATCCCACGCATCACTCCATTCCGACGAACATGGACATATACGAACTCCTAGATAACAGGGCCCCCAGCCAGGCCCACATTGTACATAACTAAACAGCGCACTCGAATATACGTCGAGTCCGGGAGAACAGAGGGGCAGTCAAACTCCTCGCACTCGACCTCTACATCGGAAAGGTAGAGTAAACACGCCCCACGTGACAGCGGGGAGCAGCATCCTACTAATCGAAATGTCGGTCCCCAAAGGGGTGAGTACGTACCACTCGGTAGGTAAAGATCCGATAACCACTCAAAGCATCATACAATACAATCATAGCATAATACATGTCATACATGCATTCCGGGCATCACTTACCTTGAAGCCATGCATATGCCATCATACATCTTCATCACAAACATGACACACACATGCCATCAAGCCATAGGTTATCATCATCATGTCATACACATGTATCATCATCATCCTCATGTCGTACACATGTATCATCATATCATAGGTCATCATCATATCATACACATGCCATCATCATCATCCTCATGTCATACACATGTATCATCATATCATAGGTCATCATCATATCATACACATGCCATCATCATCATGTCATAGACATATCATCATCATCATCATATCATATCATATATGCATATCATCATGCCATAAGTGATCATCATCATATCATATCATATATGCATATTATCATCATAAGTGATCATCACCATATCATATCATATATGCATGATTCAATTTCCACCTTTAACTTTCAATTCGATCACCACATCACTCTTACTCGGGATCATCAATTTCATCCCATACTTTACACTTGCACCCCATCCTGGCATCGCGAGAAAAACCTCCGGCATTCAACCATTTAAGGCCTCCGGGCATCCAATCAGCCCCCTCTCCGGGCATCTCGCATCCCAACCGGCATCACGAGGCATCCCCTCGGGCAAAGACCTCCGGGCTTAGGCACCCAACCATTCGGGCATCTCGAAACTCCCGAGGACATCCGGCCATGTATCTCTATACATTCGGCCATCAGCACCCCCCATCCCGAGCATCTGATACTCCCGGGGCATTATCATCCGCCTCAAGCAGTTTCCTCATTTATCATCGTTCATGTTTACCAATTCATGCCTCAACTCGACATGGTGCACAATATAATGGCAAACAAGATCACTTTCATCCTTTGATTCATACATGCATTTCTAATCATCATCATAAAATACAGCAAGACACAATCATTCATAACAATGCCATTCATGGAGTCCATACCATTTAAAATGGTCCATATTTCATGCCTTTTACAAAATTCCAGCATGTACTATTTTTAGAAATATTCAAATTAAATATCCATATGCTTCTCAAAATCATGAAATTAAAACATGTGATAGACAAGACAATAAGATAGTAATTTCATGAGAAACACATGCCCAATAGAGTTCCACACAAAATGATATTATCCACACAATTTCAGCATGCAAATTCGGATAAAACAGAATGTACAGTTTCCGAAATAATTCAATTAAAATATAAAAAACGACCTCCGAAAATTATGAAATTTTACCAGGTTATAGCCAAGACACTAGAGTAGATTTTTTTTCATGAAAACTTCTAAGCCAAATTCGTTTTAGATTATTTTCTATAGTCATACGAAGCTTCTGGATCTAGCACCGAAACGTCCAGTGTATGTTTCTCCGAAATACTGAGTTTTCACCCCTTTATTCTTCTTTGTTTCCTCTGAAATTTGGATATGTTTTACATCAAGAGGTCCCCTACAACTTTCATTAAGGGATCTAAGTCAAATTTCCAAAGAATAGTCACCATATGGGTCCATGAAGTCTCGGGTGTTCAGTACCGTGTTTCCAGATCTACCATCTTCAAGAGTAAGTCAATTCACTAGGCTACACTTGCTCATTTACTTCAAATTTGAGTATGTTAGTCTTTAAGATGTTCTATACAAGTTTCATGAAGAAGTCAAAGAGATTCTTAGTAAAAATCAACATGCAACCACAAATCCACCGAAAGGTCAGTGAAATCGTTCCAGATCTAGCGTCTTCATAGAATGAGGTTTGACCCCTTAAATCTCCGTCATTTTGTCTCAAATTTTAGTATGTTGTAGTTTAGATGATAGCTACAACTTTCATGAAGGAATCAAGGTCAAATCAAACTCGAAACATGCATGCAAGCTCTCACAAGATTCTGAGTCAGGCGGATCTCACGAAAACAGCATGCAAACTCAAGAACAAGTCATTCTAGCGTCGGTTTCTCCTCCTAATCACCCAAAATTTGACACTACTCCAAACATACATGCAACACACACATGCAAGAGTAGAAAACGGATCCCAACTTGCCTCTAGACTGAGGAGAACAACGGCACACGGCGGACGAGCGGGCGGCGTGCGGCGGCGGCGACTCCTCCTCCTCTCGGCTTCTCTTCTCTCGGCCTCACTCTCTCTCTCTCTCTCTCTCTCTCTCTCTCTCTCTCTCTCGCACGATTCTCTCTCTCTTGGACGGTAACCCAACCGGCCACCCTCTCTCTCTCTTCCTTTTATTTCCCCAATTCCTCATCATTTGCAATCATCACTTGCCTCTCCAATGGCCAATGCATGAAGACCTCCCTTTTGCCACTTGTCATGACACATGCATAATGGGCTTTTGGGCTTGGGCTTGGAGGCATTTGGGCCAGCAATGGGCGGCCCTCCTCCTCCCCCATGAGTCGACGGTCACTCTCCATTGGGCCCTAATTGGGCCGGCCATTCGGCCACCAAAAGCTTAGGCCATTGGGCCTAGGCCCAACCTAATTCAATTCAATTTTAATTTCCTTTTTTAAATACTAATTAAATCTTATTAAACTAAGATACTATAGGGTAAAATTAAATAACTAAACACTTAGAATTAAAAACCTATGGATTCTAATTCACGAGGCACATGGCCAAGAATAAATTATTCTCATTAATTTATCCCATATTACTAATTTCTAAATTTCATGAACACAAGCACATAACATATAGCCTTAAGAAAACTAATGGCTAAAACATAAACAATAGGTAACTTCATACCTAATTACGGGCTTTAATACACCTTAGGGCTTATCTTGAATTTTGGGATGCCACACTGGATATAGCCACCCTCACGGGAAATGTCGAAGAAAGAATCTCTATTCAACTGTTTGAGCCTACTCTTGAGCCTTTAATTTCTTGACTAGCACATACATAGGGACACCTTCTAGGGGCTTCCCATGCACGAGCTACAATATCATAAAAGGACTGATGCTCTATCAAAAGTCGAAGAACTTGAATGGTTTCTTGCGAATAACCGGTTGAGTGATCTTTACCACCATAGGGAATGGTGCGAAATACCGGGAGGTAGGAGCGCGCTTCCGAGTAGGAGAAATGCGCAGGCTCCATAAGGCATTCACTAACACCCGAGTCAATTTTGTTGGCCTTGCAATTTACTGCGGATGATGTGGACCAAGTAAACCGAAGTCCAACATATCTCAAGTCCTCCAGTTCCACTTGGAGCAAGCACTAGTGAATTCATCAAAGACGGTGGCTAGGCGGATGACCCTCCCAATTCTATCGGACGGATCTCTGATGGCATTGAAATCCCGACCCCATCCAAGGCATATCTTGGACGCAGAACTCATCCTTATCAGCTCCGCCCATAAAGGCCTCCTAGCAGCAAATGAGTGTCAGCATATATTACTGAAGTACAACAACAAAGTCCCGGCGTAAGAATCTTCACCCTACCATGAATAGCACGATCGTTGGATGAGATAACTTCAAAATTAACCGTAAAGGGTCCCAACCAACCAAATCCACCCGGGGAAGAGTCATAGTTGGCAATCCATTTCCATCCCGATAACAAGCTAAAAGACAAGGAAGGAAAAGCTACTCCGGAACTTTAGTCTCCAACAAACCGACCATACATAGGCCATTAAAATGAGCTAGGTTCCGAACCTCAGCTCTCCTCAAAGGATTCATAATACCTCTAATATTCCATAATCCGAATAACATATATAACTAATATATACATACTACTCAAGAAGAGGAAGGGGAGGCAAGGCCTACCTCGCTGCGGTTTCAGTGGCGTGGCCTAGGGTTCGCCGGAGGGCTTGGATGGAGTTAACGCAAGCAACCTATCTGGATGGTCTCCACCTTCGTTGTAGCTTGAACAATCGGGAAGGACAAACCGGGGGAGAAGAAATGTCATCTTCATCTGAAGAACTATAAGTGGCCGCAACCTTCGACTCCACCCCATGATCTATGCTCGAGGATGGGCCATGGTTCAGATTGGTCAGCGGTGGCGATAGAACTACTTTGGGGGGGGGCACTTGATCATCTTTGCACTTTTCGAGAATGTTTGGGTATCCCCGCTTCAGCAAGAGGTGCTTTGAGCGGACGGGAGAGCACCTCAGCTACCTCGGATGGACGGGATGATTCTCCCATCTTGGCTGATCGGTTCTTCTTCTTCCTACCTGCGGCTTTGCTTCAAAGGCATTTCCGAAGCACCACAGGATCATTCATCACCAGCTCTAAACCGCCTACCACCGGTGGAACCAAGGGAGCAAAATCATTCATGGCCTGGGGCTGAGGAGGAACGCTCAAGGCCTGATGCGGAGCTGGATCAACGAGATCCTTTCGCGAAACAGGAGCCAATCCCTCATCTACCGAATCGGGAATGGCGGGCGATGGTGATCCCGTTGCACCAACCACTTGCGACCAAAGCTTGATGCCGAGTATCGGGCATGGCCATAGGCTGCCTTGGGTTGAAGGCCACGGCCAAAGGATGCGTCGAGTGGCCGCATGACCAGCGGGCTGCCTCGTATTGGTTGTGCGTCCGGTGGGGTTGTTCACTCGAGGAGGTGCTGCGATTATGGCCAAATCTTCCACAATCCAAGCATTCGCCCCGGCAACCATTCATATTCAATGCTTATTGACCTTGAGACCCCTTTCAAAACCACCTCCATGGTCTGCATCTCGGCTGGTTCAGCAATCTCCACACAAATTCTGCAAGCGAAACTATCTTTGCTTGGTCCATTCGTTGATCCACATAAAACGGCTTCCCCACGACACTCGCAATTGCACTCATCGCCGGCATAGTCCAACAATCAAGCGGTAGGTTTCTCAAGTGAATCCAAACCGGGATGGAGGACTGGTTTTCCTTCTTGAGGTCCATGAGGGGCTACCATTGGCGAAGGATGAGGGAACTCTAGCCACCGTGGTCCATCCTCAGAATCTTCCTCCTAAAGATCGAGTCTGGAATGTTGAGAAAAGAAAAATACGATCAATTGCAATGATCTCCTCTAGCTTGGAGCCCCAAGCATTCTTCAGCGATGTTCCAAAAGGCCGAATGGGAATTTTCTCCTCCCAACCAAGTAGCCTACTAAACGTGATGCCACCGGGTCAACAGCATCGAGAGCTTCATCCGGCAAATTGACCACAGCCTTCCCATCTACAAAGCGTTGGAGAATGTGGGATAAATCGGATCCCTTCACCGAAAGCCTAGCCACATTTGCCCAGGAACGTGCTGGAGCATTCTGATGGCCAGCTGGACGATGCATGGGACGTTTAGAAGCAGACCCGCATTCTGCTCCGGCCCCGGACTAGTGCAGGTGAGCTTCTGGTTCGTGCAGGGCTTGCTGCTTGTTTTCATTTCTGGAGGGCCGGAAGAGGACGCCCAGCAATGGTATGCTATTTCGACAGTGAGCCAAGGCCAGAGGAGGGGTTGGGATGTCCTCTTGAGGCAGCAGCCATAAGGCCGTCCTTCACTAGAATCGTTTCCATCCCCACAGCAATTGCAGACATTTTCACAAACACCTTGTCTGCACCTACTTACAACAAACAAAGACACCATTGAGGGAGAGGACTTACCCAAATAACTTCAACAACACCCCTAGGCCTAGTAAAAGACCAATCTCACACAGCAGAAGCAGCAGAAAACTAGAAGAGCTCGAATCCAGAAGCTTGCTGCAGCAGTTCGCAGAAGCAGTTCGCAGAAGCAGGTGAAACGATGGAAATCTGAAGATGTAGGCCACGGAAGGAGACGTCGTTTGGAGGGCCGGATAAGGAGCCTATGCGACTTCCCTGTCCAAAAATGGGGCCAATCCACCAACTAGAACTACCGTAACCCACAACAACCTTAGCGAATAGACCAGGCGTGCAACTTCTGGAAAAGAGCAGATCTCGAAAATGTAGGGCATCCCAGCACAAATCCTTCGGTGGGAGTTAGATGATAGTGAGGAGGTTTATCCTCCAAAAATCATGCCATTTAGATTGCAAGAACTCACTGGGAAAGAAGAAAACCAGTCGGACTCCAGTGTAGAAACCAGAAAACAGACCAGAGCTAGGGTTCCGAATATCTTTTGATAGAGAGCAGCTCTTCCAGATCCCTTCGGCGGAGATGTGGAGGAGGGTGAGAGGGATCTTCCCTCCAAAAATCAGCCGAATCCAATGGCTAGATCTTCGGGAATCAACATCTCTACCAGTTGATGAACAGTAACTCGGAAACCAGTAGAGAAAAAGCATCATATGGCATTCTTACGGTTCAAGTAAGTCAAAATAAGTTCAAAAGTAGGACCCCAAAAAAAAAAAACACGTGATATCCACTTAGATTTCATGAGGCATGTTGGCCATGTTTGCATCGAACTCCAGTCAAAAAACACATTAATTGCAAAAGATGAATATTCAATATCTTGGGCCATTAAAATCAGAATTCAATAACTTCATCGTAAGATATACAGCGACTTTGTGACTACAAGTGAAATGCACTTAAATTACACTTACCTAACAAAGCTAGTTTACAAACCAAAAAAAAAACAAAAAACAAAAAACAAAAAAAAAAAAAACAAAACAAAACAAAACAAAAGCTAGTTGGAGGTGGTTTAAAAGGTTTTAATTTGAAAATTAGTTTTTAAAACTATAAATAAAGTAATCATAGAAAAAAATTTAAATGAGTTTAATATAGCTTTGTTTATGATTTTAAAACTATAAATAAAGCTATCCAAGAAGAGAATGAAGGCACGACGACCTTGTAACTGGTCGGTGCCTAATTTTGCGGTGCCGTCAAGAGTAATGATGTTGATGGTCATCAGTATAGATTTCTCTTTCAGTCGTTTCCTGCCCTTTTGAAAGCTACAGATGAACTTTCGAGGTAAATTTTGGCCAGGGTCACCACGCCTAGCCGAGCTTTGTTCAGGTATGTGTTAACAATTTGGGCATCAATTTTGGAGGCCGTCGTTACTTGTTTATGGAGTTTCGGTCGTGGAAACTTGCAAAGGATTGGGTAAGGAATGAGGGATGTGACAAGACGAAGAATATGTGTTTTCTCTTCAGAGACTGAGAACATCACCATCGATATCACACGCCTGGGATTATGTGTTTTCTCTTAAGCCGATTAGTCTTTATCCTTGATGAGGACATGATGGTACGTCCCAGTAATTTCTGGTTGGCTAGAATTGATAGCAGACAAACGCATTTTGTATCAATCGAACAAGTTCTATTGTGAAAAGAAATGAATGGACGAGAGAAGGAAAAATTTTGGCATAGCAAGAGTAATGAAACCGGCATACTTTAGGATTAGCAGTTCTGGAGATCCATTCCCCATTAGAGAAACACAACTACACAGATTGCATGATCAGAATTGGGATAAGACTACTTAAGCTAAACCGTTATAGCAACCGTCCAGATCTATTCGGATCTGTTCTCGACTTATTGCATACAAAGCTGAATTAGAAAGCTATATATTCTATTCATTTCAGACCATCATTTTTCTTTACAAACAGAGCATTTGCATATTGAAGCTGAATCTGAAATAGATACTTGGCCTCACAGCAACATCACTCATCTCCAACGATCTCACAACTTCGGCTACGCATAGTGATTCCTAGTGAAGCTGTAGAAAGAAACCAAGCACTCCTCTAAGTTAAGCCTGGACAAAAGCTAGATTGCAAGGGGAAAAATTCCAGTTAAAAAGGAGACAATGTTACTGCGTTAAAATAAACTGCTAAGAACAACTATTCATTCATTGGAAAAGGTTGATCATAAATATCAATTGAAAATAGCCGATGGTAATCAATTTTATTCGTCTTAATGAGCTTCATACTAATAAAAGAACTAATTCTTTTTTTTTTAGACTGATTTTTTAAAATATGATAGCAATGCTCAAGACTGTGCATCATGGGCCAAATGCTAGTGCAATATTCTTTGTAGATGAGGAATGATAATCAACTCTTATCTCCTATCAGAAACGACTGCTTCTATCCAGTTTATACATTTTCAAAAGTCCAATTCCGACTTTTTTTTTTTTTATATGGCCTGACTATCCCACACTTGATTGGGGTTGAGTTGCGTCCATGCTTTCAAACTCAAGACAAATTTTAATAGGTTTACTTAGGTCCTGCACTGTGGGGCATATGCTCACAGTAAATATACATATGAGAATGACAATGAACTGTACCTTATATTGAAAGTGCGGAATTGATTTTCTATTAGCTACACAATTAAGACAAGAGGTTAAGAAATTATCATATCACTGTGGTAGTTCGTCTTGTTCTGAAAGCCCAATACAAAAGAGCTTTTCCCTAATCTTTTGCAATTGATTTGCAACACCGTCAATGCTCATCCGTCTTTGAGGCACTTCATTGGAACAAGCCACTCCAATATTATATACCATAACCAAACACTCTTGAAATATGTCATTGCTTTCAGGACTATTGGGATCGAAACGACTCTCTCTTTCTAGAAGTAGAATGTGATATGTAATTTCCAAAGGCTCGTTGAATAAAGCTGTTGTGACAAAACTACGGAGAGTCAAATTGTCCCGAATCTATCATCGGTGGGACTCAATCTGTGAACATCTCTAGTAAGAGCATACCGTAACTGTAGACATCTCCTTCTCTTGAGACCTCGCATCCCATTGCATATTCTACCACATATTTAGATCACAATGAAGATAAATAAAGTAGGAGTGCCAATCATTAAAAAGAATGTGGAGTGCATACCATTAGAATGGAAAGTAGAGAGATTACCCGGTGGAGCATAACCAATTGTCCCTCTAAGACCCATTGAGTTCGTCCCTATTCGACACTATCAGGGGATGATCCAGAGAATTTCGCCAATCCAAAATCGCCCATATTATTGCAACCACATTTGAGCATCTAAAGAGGACATTGCTCGGTTTAAATCACAATGAATGATGGGCATGTGGCACCAATGATGAAGATAATCTAGTGCAGAAGCAACATCAATAGCAATATTTATCCTCCAAATGAAATTACGCTTTTTGAGCTCATTCTATGAGATGATGTTGTGTTTGGATGTAACCCCCGTTCCAGTTTTCCATTGTCCATGAATTGATAGACTAAGGCCTTAAATTCATTTCCTTGATCATCAACGCTCGAGCAAACTATCAATATCTTCAAAGATTTCGATGTCGATATTCTTTAATGCCTCACACTCGACTATGAAGCTTTTCAAAGCATTGCGACACACTAAATGAAAGCACCTTCACAGCCACAATAGTCCCATCGCCCTCCAAGTATCCCCCTATATACAAACCAAAGCTTCCAACACCAACCAAACTCATTGAAGAAAATCCATAGGTCGCTCTTAGGAGTGTTTTCCATAACCAGCACTTTGTGAATATGTAGACTCTAAACACAAAATCATCCCTATCAATGAGTTTCTACTTGCAGATGACTTTCTATTGCAAATGTGGGTCACCCATTGGGAAAGAACGCCCCCACACCCCCAAAATAAAATAAAATCTCATCTCAACTCCTTGGCTTCACCATCCATGACTTGTCCGAATACCTAAGAGTAGCAATTTGCTTAATTTCCTGAATATGTTGCGAGCAGATTGAACAGGAGCAGACTACCCGTCTCCATGGTTGAAAAACCAACATATGGTAAAGAACAGATCAAGACATAAGCATACCTAATGAGAGAATCAAATCATACACAACGTGAGTTTAAGGCATTACTTGCTACTTTCAGGAGTTTAATAGACAGTAAACCATATAACAAAAGCCATTAATCAAAGTCAAGGTCAAATCTATGCTCTCCAAGAATGCAGTAGGGTACATTCAGAAGAAGCCTTCCAGGTCCTATATATATATTTAAAACAAATCAATTTCAGCCACAAATCACAATCACAGGGAAAAAAGGAAATACATGGATAACTGGAACATGGATAGAATTGAAAATTTAAACTTAAGCTATTTGATTCTTTCGAGCACAACTCAAATAAGTTTTTATCAAACTATTGGTTCAATTTGACAAAGTAAAATCTTTTTTTCCCTAAATCTGATTAATATAACAAAATACAATAGCATCTCTATTTGAAAACAAAATTATCAGTCATTAGATCTACAATGAAATTTCATAATCACAACAAGCCAGCCCCTTATCGATTAGGTCTTTCTCTTTAGTTATGGAGGCAGCAACATTTCTTTTAATTTGCTTGTCCATATGAACATAGTCTCTTTGTGTGATTAACATATATATTCTACTTCTTCGACATTGAATCACATTGTCAAATTTCTCTATATAAGAGAACCTGGATTCTAATTCTAAGACGCCTTAGGAATTGCCTTTCCAACGCATCTATCCATGAAAAAAGGAGACGATTATTATCTTTTCAGACCTCCAACCACAGCTTATGTCCCAAGAATAGTCCTTTCATTCTTTTCCCTATTTCATTCTTTTCCCTAGTTTGAGGAACTTATGCTTTTAGACTCTAATGTGGAACGAATTTTGAAGAACAGAGCCCTTTACTAAAGAGGAGGCGAGGATTGAGGAAGGTCTCTACGAAACCAGCTTCCGACTTCAACCTAATTCGTGCGCAATAAGACACCAAGATCGGAAGAAACGTGAACTTACAAGTTTGCCGGGTTCAAGTGCGAGGGAGAGCGGAGAACGAACGAGAGAGAGATCTTCTTCTTTGATGATGTCAGTGGAGGACCTCTATTGGTCCATGATCTGAAGTAGTGGACTGAGAAATTTACACGGAATGAATTTAAAAAGCAGAGCCCTAGCTGAAGAAGACGACGATGGTTGAGGAAAGATCTCTACGAAAACCGGAAGAAAATTACGTGCAACAAGACACGAAAATCAGGGAAGAAATTCCGGCAGACGAGATGAATGATGCGTGCAGAAGCGTGAACCTACGATTCGTCGGATACAAATGTGGAGAGAGAGAAAAGAGAATGATCTTCTTTTTGATGAAGTGAGTGGAGGACTGACTGTCCAGACTCAGCAGTGCCATCTTCTCTCAAGTCCTGGCAATTCCTGACGCTTCCTTTTCGCTCCGTCCTTCGTGAATGCAGCTGAGACAGCCTCTGGCATCAAAATGGAGAAGGAGGAGAGCCCTGCTTCGCTTCCTACTGTTCAGTGAAGTAGGGAGGCAAGATCGATCGATAGATAGGGCTGATGATGATGCTGATCGGACGTCATCAATTATAGAAAAGTTACAAAAAAATGAAAAATTAAAAAACTTACGGTGCTGCCAAAAAATAAAAAAGAAACAAGAATGGATAAGAGAATGACGTCAATCGAATCTTTACCAATATTACGTGTATTTGTTCATGCTGATAACTTTTGTATAGTTGCATTGAGATCATCACCCTCTTTCCAGTTATCTTCCAACTTGTATCTGAACAGTGTCGCAAAAAAATAGTCTTGGTGCCTTCCGTGCCCTTAGAAAAGGTCTTCATTTTTGGACATTCTTCAATTCAATTATATTCAAGGATAGGAACCTGAAGCTGCAACTTGGGATGGAGGAGAAGCATTCTAGGCTTGGCAGATGTTGGAGTATCAAATGTTGTAGATTTCCAAAGAAATCACTTGTCCTTTTCCGTTTCCTTCATTTGCCACTACTTCTTTCATTCTTTCACATCCTATTATAGTCATCTTAGTGAATCAAATTTGTGACAGCTGAAATTGTTACTGGGTGTACAAATCTAGAGGAATTCTTCACTACTAATGTTGTCAGATTCGGAAGGATGCCACGGTTGGAAATATTGTCATCAAGGACAATCCCAAACCTCCAATGTGTCAATGCTTTGAAGAATTTTTGACACTAAAGAGTCTTTCTTTACACACGCTTTAGGTTGTGTAGCTTGCTAACAAAGTTCTTTTAAATTTTCAAGCGCAAAATGTTTCCCCTCTTCAACAAGCCCTTCATCTGGGAATATATCTTCAAAGGAGCTATAGAATACCTCAAGCCTTTGTAGATTCTGAAATCTCTCTAGGAGGAATATAGAAGGAAAGATGGTCTTTTCATCATGAAAGCATGCTGGTGTTAGTGTTTTGGGTTTGCTAAGAAAGTCATTAGGAAAATTTCCATCTTGTATCATCTGAATATTGTTATTGACTAATAAAAGTCTCTCAAAGTTAGGAAAGTCTTGTCAAACAACCAATACAACAAGAGAAGGTGGCCATCTTCTCTTGTCTTGTTCAAAGTTAGGAAAGTCTTATCATCTGAATATTCAATGGAGTTTTTGGCAATAAATCATGTGTTGTTAAAAGTAAACCTATTTAGATGATTTGGATGGAAGGTGGCCATCTTCTTAAAGTTCATTATATCTCAAGAACCTTGTATTCAAGACTCAAGCTTTTAAAAGTCTCATGTAGAAGTTGGTCTGGTCAAGTGGATAGAGTGAATCTATATTCAAGATCCTTGCACTCACTAAATTCATCTTTTGTTAGGAATATCTTGCACTCGCTAAATTCATCTTTTGTTAGGAATATCTTATCTTGTCAACAAAAATTTATCATCTTTAGAATCTTATGTAACGGGATGCACTCATGATGTTACTAAAACATATAGGTTCCACAAATTTAGAAGTGTGCTTAAGATATAAGAAATACCTTATGTTGTCCGCAAACATATAGGACAGGGGTTCTAGTTTTCTATAGTATTACAATAGGACAACACGACGACTATGAAGTGCACCGGTGTATTCAAAAATACAGTAGAAAATGGTGCACTAGGGAACTAATGTTATTTTTGTTTTTTTTTTTTAAATTGAATTGATTTTTTTAGAGTTTGTTGAAGATGAAATAGAGAAGAAAAGTTCAATTGTGTGACACGTGTCCATAATGGAGAGGACCTCTTGTCAAATTCTTATTGATGTTGCCAAGGGTAGCATTAGGTTAGATTATGAATATATTTTGCTGTCAATAGAGTACTGTAAATATTTTTGTAACTCTAGGTAATAGCATATCTTTATGCATATCCACAAATGAAAGTATACGTAAGATATTAGGAATATCTTAATGTTGTTGACAAACTAATAGGTAAAGGAGATCATGTTTTCTATAACATTTATAACATGACATGATATACAATGGATATGATATTAGTGACAACTTTAAAGAACAAAGTAGAAACTAAGGAGAGCAGCTATAATCATACCCTCCCAAATGATGTGCTTCTTGATTTGAGAGGTCCTATTGATCATCTCTTTGAGCCCAGCCATTCATGGATGCTGCAAAGGATAACATGTTCAGTTTGTCATAGTGAGTCACTCATAATTCCTTTAGTAATGGCCAATTCAAAGTGGGCAAGTTAAGACAGAAGCTCTTGAGTTGTGGCATGTCATGTAACACCAAAAGGTTAGTTTTGGGAAAATATCTTGAGTAGTATTGGAGTGAGGTGTCATCCCCACTAGCGACTATTTCCTCGATCTCACAAGACTCCACTTGAAGTTTTCAAGTTGGGTTAAACTTGTAGCCACCCAATACGGAAACAAATTTTCAAGGCTCTTACAGTTCCAAACCTCTACTATCCATAAACAATCAAAAGCCAAAGTTTCTTAAGGACCGTCGAGTCCATATTTTGTTTAAATTGTCCATGTGGGAGAGATCCATTGACCTAAGCTTAGGAAATTGTACTTGCCATATTGAAAAATGACATAATGAATGTGATTGCATTGAGTTATGACCTTAAAGAATGAATTTCCAGACTTCCCTTGTTCTCACAAATCATGAGAAGTCAAGATTTTGTTAGTAACATAAATAGGGAAGGGTTGATTGATGCTTTTATACAAATTGACTGATGACTAAGGCAAGGATATTGCATTGCAGCAAGCATGGAATTATAAATGCATTTATAAATTAATAGTATGTTCAGCATCGACTTTCAGTGGCTTAATTGACATTAAGGGTATGTAGATTTTGCAGTAACAAGACAATGTTGACTTTTCTTGATTACTCGGCAAATCATAAGAATAACTTTAAAGTCCAGAAATTATTCAGACAAGCCCCTATGCACATGGAACTTGGAAGCTTTTCAAATTGTTGCTAAGCAAGTCTCCCGAATTCCGATTTTGTACCTTTCAACTTCATCTTAATCCCCCCCCCTCTCGAGTCCTCATTTTTTATTTTTTTTTTATAGTAGCTCTTGCATCACAATCGAGAGAGAGAGAAGGGCTATTTCCAATTGGATGCAAGAGCATCTAAAGCATAAGAAAAAACCTACAATGCAAAAGTGAGAGAGAGAGAAAATGATAGCCCTCCTATTTATGTTGATGCATGAATGGAGCCATTGACTAAATATCAATGACAGCTCACTCAACTGTTTCTCTACGCAATTAAGTGAGGACAAAGGTGAAGAAGAACAGAATTTGAATCCCGCAAAACAATGTTGATGCCATGGAGGAGTGACAAGTTGTATTTTTGTAATGAATAAGCACGAAGACCAGCAAAAAGTTTAGGGAGCTTGCTAGGCAGTCCGATAGAACTATTGAAAAGAGCAACATTTAGATTCATCGATACAAACTGAAAATTTCCGTTATGTAAATTTCGTCGTAAGATCGGTTATGTTTTAGATTTGTTTGCTTCAAGGTGAACATGCCATAACAATTAGAGAAAAAGCAAGAGCATGGTGATGATGAGCCAGTCAACTAAGGATATGAATAGATGAAACTATTGCTTGGCTCAACATTATTTCCTTTATTTACTATGGGAATTGCTACTTATTTATACTAAATTGCGAACAGTACTTATGAATCTTCTAATTAATATAGTTCACTAAAAGAGAAGAGTCATGAAATTTATATAGTGAACCGGATATAAAAAAATATAGTAACTTCAATTGTTCACAACCTTCTTCTTTTTATGTATGGAAAATTTTTGTATTGGAATTTTTTTAATAGGCATGGGCAACATAACGACTTGAATAAATAACATAAACGTTATGATCTCAGCAAAAGCAAGTTGGGTCAATTTACTAGTTTTACATTGGACCATTAATAACATCCTTGAAATATATTTATTCAAATTTGAGGTGGAAAAAATAAAAATAGAATCTTTACTTTGATTGTGCCGAGTGAAACACCCCTTGGCAAAAGTAGGTGTTTTCGCTGATCACATTTTGTTTGTATGGAGAAAATCAAGTGTTTTTTCACTACATCATGACCTCTGAGGAATTGTCCATTGAAAAGCAAGTATTGATATTTTTCATTTTTGGTTATAATATAAATAATACAATTATGACTTGTCACAAAAAAAAAAAAGACTTTCCACACTTCCTTAAATCTATCAATATTCTTAATTGAAGATTTTGATGAGTTTTTTTTTTTTTTTTTTTTTGAAAGTATCTAATAATGTGGGAGAAATCAATTATTATATGATAGCTCATATTTGACACTAAAATGAAATTAGTGCTATCACAATTTGTCACTACCAAAAGATTAAATGACTATTTTCATACTTCCCTAAATTTATTAGTATTGTTGATTGAGTGTTATAATGACTTTTTGAAATATTCTTAGAATGCGGGGCTAGGTATTATATAACAACATACATGCAAATGACATTATAAATAAATAATTAGTGATAACTCTTACAATTAAAAAGTAAACAAATGTGTAGATACTTGTTATAATTAAACATTATATTTGCATAAAACAATAGAAAGAATTGCGCAAAAGTATTAGAATAAGAAAAAAAAAGCATTTCCTCGGTCACAAAAAAAAAAAAAAAAAACCAAACTTTAATGGAATCTGTAATAAAAAAAATGATATCGCGCATTTTCAAGTGCCTTGGAGTTCGAGCCAAAAAGAAGTGCCGGAGGTTCGTCATTTACTGCGTTTAATCTTCACATGAGAGAACTTCCCTAAGACGGAATGGAGGTGTTGGCTTGGATGATTGATTCCTATTATTTTTTATTTTTATGTAACTACGACATTGACTAAATATTGTTCTTTTTTTGTTTAGATGACTAAATATAAAAAATCTCAATCCACCTCACTTTCCTTCTCCATCTACGCTTTCTCCTCCATCTCCAGCCACATTGAGCCCAACCTTCTCGCCTCCCTCCACTTTATGCCGCGGTGAATTGCCGACTCCGCGTCCAAGGCGACCATTGCCCGAGCGTCCAACCCTCTCCGTCGTCTTTGTGGTTTGCCCGTTCATGGCGCTCGTCCATGGCTGCGTTCAAGCTCCGACCGTCGTCCATGGCCACTCTTCCACGACATCTATTCGTCTGTTTTTCTTTAACGGTTTGACCTCATAGTCCATGGCGTCGGGATCTCAAACTAGACATCAAGGCTCATGGCTGGACAAGTTGCGGTCGCCAAATCTGTGGAGGAGCCTCCTCATGAGCCATGGACGATCTAAACTTGCGTCCACGGACGATACTAGATTTGGAGGCATGACTCCATTTTAGATTTGGATGGGCAATGACCACGAGTGGCATGTGATGGAGGGGTGGCCGGCCATGGATGGGGCCCGACCACGAGCCGCTTGTGGGCGGCGACGGAGGGGACAATGGCGGTCCATAAGCCATCGTTGCTCGACGCCAGGACTTCCGGATCTGCGGCCATGGCTTTAGTGACAGCGGCTTGTCCATGGCTACGAGTGATGGTGATCGACTTCCCGGATCTACAACTCACGCGTGAACGACCAAATTTCGAGATCTATGGAATGATGAGACAAAAAAACAGAGGAAGTCGACCGTGCTCATCTTGGACATAGCGGGGTCGGCCCTAATCAAGGCGCCAATGACTCCACCATCGCGACGACGGAGGAGGGCGAGAGTCGGCGGCCGCGGGACAAAGTAAGAGGAAGGGCTGAAGATAAGATTTTTATTTTATTTTTTCTTTCGCAGGAATCAATGCCCAGGACCAAATTGACGCTGAAATCACTTCAACATCGGGAGATCCACTTCGACCCGCCATAAACAGCAAGCTCGATTCGCATAATCACTCGGAACCCATGGAAGCACGCACACAGAGAGGAGGCAAGCTTTAGAGAAGCGATTCCGAAGCTTCAGATTCAACCATCGGACATACGACCCAATCAATCACCCCGAAAAAACAGAAAGTAAGAGGATGAGGGGGAGGGGGAGGAAGAAGTGTTATTGTTACTTGACTCTGTAGATTTGGTTCACTTTTTTTTCCCTTTTTCCCCTCGTCGTAAAGGAGGATCAAGGTGAAACGAAATGAGCGATGAGCGAACATTTCTTAGGGGGAAGCTAAATCATCAAATAGACTTTGTGTAATTTCTTCCTTTTCTGTTTTCTTTTCTTTTTCCTTTGTCTGGTGGGCGCACCACAAGATCTTTGCAACAGAGATGGAGGCCAAGGCCACCGAGGAAGGAAAGAAAGAGAGAGAGGAGGGAGCAAAGCCACACCGAAAGAGGAAGAGAGCTTTCCGATGTGCAGGCGTTATTGAAGGGTGGGGGAGCAAATATTTTGATCGCTCAAGCTGATAAGTGGGGTCAGCTTTACCACATGTCGATTTGCACACTTATCAGTTAAACAATCAAAATATTTGCTCCCCCTCCCTTCAATAACGCCCGTTACTAGAAAGCTCTTTTTACCTCTTTTTCCCGGTGTGGCTTTGCCCTCCCTCTCTCTCTCCTTCCTCGGTGGCCTTGGTCTCCGTCTATTGCGATCTTTGGTGCGGTCGCTCACTAGACAAAAGAAAAAAATAAAAGAAAACAGAAAAAGGAAGAAATTAGACAAAGTCTATTTGATGATTTAGCTTCTCCCCCAAGAAATGTTCGCTCTCGGTCGTTTCACGCACCTTGATCCTCCCTCTTCGTGACGAGGAAAAAAGAAAGTGAACCAAATCTACCTTCTTCCTCCCCCTTCCCACTCATCCTCTTACCTTTGTTTTTTTTTTTTTTTTTGGGTGATTGATTGGGTGGTCTCGTCCAATGGTTGAATCGGATTTTGGAATCGCTTCTGAAGCTTGCCTCCTCTCGTCGTGTGCTTCCATGGAGTTTCAAGTGATTACGCGAACCGAAGCTTGTTGGTTATGGTGGGTCGAGTGGATCTCCCATGTGGAAGGGATTTCGGTGTCGATTTGATCGGGCGTTGATTCCAGCAAAGAAAAATAAAAAAATCTTCTCTTGACCCTCTCTTCCTCCTCCTTCATCCACGCCGCCGCTCGACCTCTGCCCCTCCTTTTCTGTCGCCAACGGCGGGTTCACAGTACCTTGATTAGGCTAATCCTCGCTATGTCCAAGCTGAGCAAGGCCGGCTTCCTCTGATTTGTCTGTCTCATTTTTTTTATTATAGATCTCGAAATTTGGCCGTCCATAGCGACGGAGTTGCAAATTTGGAAGTCGACCACTGTCGCTCGCGGCCATGTACGAGCCGTTGTCGTGGAGCCATGGTTCCAGATCTGGGAAGTCCTTCCAAGCCGCGAGCAACGACGACTTATGGACTACCATTGTCCCTCCGTCATCGCTTTGCGGTTGGCTCATGGTCGCTCCGTCCATGGTCGAGCCACCCCTCCATCGTCTGGCTTGCCGTGGTCGTTACTCGTCCCGGATCTGGACTAGAGTTGTGCCTCTAGATTTGGTTTCATCAATGTACGCAAGCCTAGCTCGTCCATGGCTCACGAGGCTCCTCCACAAATCTAGTGAATGCAGCTTGTACATGGCCACAAGCCTTGATGGCAAGTTTGAGATCCCGACGGCCATGGACTATGAGGTCAAATGGCGAAAGAAAAAACAGAGGAATTGATGTCAGGGAAGAGTGGCCATGGACGAGACGGCCGGAGCTTGAACGCTACCATGGACGAGTGGTGTCATGAATGGAGACCACAAAGATGATGGAGAGGGTTGGATGCCCGGCAATGGTCGACTTGGATGTGGCGGCAACTTTGCCGGTGGCAACGGCGGAGGGAGGCGGAAGGTTAGGTTCAATATGGCTAGAGATGGAGGAGAAAGCGTAGATGGAGGAGGAAAGTGAGGCGGACTGAGATTTTTATATTTAGTCATCTGAAAAAAAAAAAAAAAAAGCCCAATATTTAGTCAATGTCCTAGCTACATAAAAAATTAAAAATCTTAGGACTCAATCGTCCGGTCAATACTTCCATTCCGTCTCATGAAGTTGTCCTAATGTGAACAGTGAAGGCAACAAAAAACGACCTCCTCCGGCACTTCTTTTTCTGGGTCGAATCCTAATGCACTTGAAAATGCGCGATACCGACCCAAATATGATTTTTTGGCCTTTTCTTCCATGCGAATTTCAGTTATTGCTTCTCTTTTTTGGTGACGGAGGAAATGCTTGTGTTTTTTCTTATTCTAATACTTTTGCGTAATTCTTTCTATTGTTGTGTAGAATGTTTAATCATGAGGAATATCTATACATTTATTTACTTTTTTTATTGTAAGAGTTATTGCTAATTATTTATTTACTTCTAATGTCATTTGTATGTATAAGTTGTCATGTAATAATAGGTATCCTCACATTTAGAGGATATTTCAAAAAGTCATCATAACACTGAAGCAAGAATACTAATGAATTTGGGAAGCATAAAATTATTCATAAGATTTTTTTTGGTAGTGACAAGTTGTGATAGCATTAATTTCTTTTATGTCAAATATGAGCTCTCCATAATAATAGGTTTCTCCCACATTGTTAGATAATTTCAAATACTCATCACAATCCTCAATTAAGAGTATTAATAGATAAAGGCAAGTGTGGAAAGTCATTTAGTTTTTTTGGCTATGACAAGTCATAGTTGCATTAATTTCATTGTAACCAAATGAAAATATCAGTACTTTGTTTCTTGGACAATCCGTCAGAGGTCATAAAATAGTAAACAAAAAAAAAACATATTTGATTTTCTCACCTCCGTACAAATAAACATCAATGTACGTGCTACCTATTCACTTTTGTTAATAATTTTTGGATTTTTCTAAATCTACTAGAGATGAAAGTGGGAAGTCAATTTCTTTTAATTGATAAGATATATATGTAGAACCAGCTTATACCCATCGTTGGAGCATCATAATCTTGCCCCATCGGCGCGGCATTGAAGCCAAAGTAAGGAAGAGCGAAGGATGATATGTATGTATATCCTGATCGGATTGCAATATGAAGCACGTGCATCAAAGCTTCTGTGAACTGTGCTTCAGCTACATTCATTCCTTGAACCAAATAATTTTAAGAAATTCTTACCTTATCTAATGTTGCATTATCGAAAGATCAGTGCAAGCAACTTTGATAATCATCAATGTGAACAAATTTGAAAGTTCGAGAATCCAAGTATTCATCATTGAACTTTCCAAAATTAAAGGGATAAGGCATTGCTAGCATAAAATGTCAATTGAGGCACTTAAAGTCCATGCTCAACGTATTATTGATTATAAATGCATTTATAATTTCATGCTCGTGCAATGCAATATACTTGGCCTTAGTCATTAGTAAGCTTAAATGAAAGCATCAATCGCCGCTCCTTTTTTGGTCACTAACAAGCTCTCGCATTCTCATGATTTGTGAGAGTAAGGGAAGTTTAGAAATTATTTCTTTGAGGTCATAACTCAATATAATCACATTCATTACGTCATTTTTTCAATATGCCAGGTACAATGTCCCCGGCTTAGGCGGATGGTTCTCTCCCGGATGGACAATTTAAGCAAAATATGGAGTGATGGTATACTCCAACAACCTATCAAATTACCTACCCGTTAAACAACAAATATTAACTCTGAATTATCATATTGAGTGATAATTAGTGTGATACTGTGCACAATCTATGTTTGGCAAGAGAAAATGCAGATTGGTTTTCCATAAAAGAAATGGCAGAAAAGGAAAAATAAAAGAGAGAATAGGACAGCTGGACAATAAATAGTAGCAATTCCGTGGGTGGTTGCTGGCATTGCAGAGTCTAATTTCATTACTAGATCACAATATTTAATCAATGTCCTAGCTAAAATAAAAATTTTAAAAATCGGAATAAATTATCCAATCAACAACACCACTGAAGAGAAACTATTAGGTGCATTAAATACACCATGTATTAGTGTTGTTGATTGGATAATTTATTCTGATTTTTAAATTTTTTATTTTAGCTAGGACATTGATTAAATATTGTGATCTAGTAATGAAATTAGACTCGCAATGCCCCCACCCACGGAATCGCTACTATTTATTGTCCAGCTATCCTATTCTCTCTTTATTTTTTTTTTTTTCCATTTTTGCCATTTCTTTATGGAAAAAGCAATCTACATTTTCTCTTGCCAAACATAGATTGTGCGCAATATCACACTAATTATCACTCAATATGATAATTCAGAGTTAATATTTGTTGTTTAATATGGGTAGGTAATTTGATAGGTTGTTGGAGTATAGCAATTCAAGTGTGATTTACAAACAAAGAAGATGAACAACTTCATGCATATTGGCCTTTTTATTTTTACTTATTCTATCATCAAGACGCAGTCATGCATTGGTGATTATTAAGATATAAAAAGATAATAAAAAGTTGATTGTATTGATCATTATTGAAGTTTAGAGCACTCCAATTAAAAGAGCAATTCTCTCTAATTCCTTCAATTTCGTTGATTGGGAAGACGATTATGGTACAAAGAGTTGTAATAGTTAAGCAATTTGTGAACTAGGCTTTTCTAATTATGAAGTTTTCTTTTCCCTTCTCTTCATGTTTAATGGAACGATGCCAGTTTGCTTCTTTGCAAGAAAATATGAAGTGGGTGATACTTCATTTTTTCTGCCATTTTTAAATGCTATTCTATGTTTACTGTTTTGTTCTTTATAGTTGAAATTGCAAAAAGTAAATGTTTTCATATGGTTATTGTCATAACTTTTTTAAAATCCCTCTATAATCAATTTTGAGGTATTGCACACAATATGATTTTATGAGCTCACAGAAATAACACTTCTAAAAATATATGGAGATGGACAATTAATACTTATATTTGTTGAGGATTAGAAAAATTTTAATCTTTTAAGTAAATATTAATAGATTATGTACATAGATCTGTATAATTAAATGATTTTAAAACCACACATGATTATCTTTGTCTGAATTTTTTTGCATTAATACTTTATGGATGTGATCCTGGATTATTGTGGGAAGGCATATATTCTAGTCATCTTTGTTTAGGTATGAAACACAGAGTCCCGGTCAAATTTGAGCAAAGCATTGATGATTGATATTACAAACAATTATATCTAGCACTTTTGTTTGCATACCATGCATTGTCCAATTATAAACGAACGAATATGTTCAAATGAAATGCCAAAAATGCATTTATTTGAGAGACTAACTTGTGGAGTGAAAAGTGAAGGAGTGCCATTGTAAATCTCCATCGAAGATTGCCAAGTTAGACTTCTCATCTCGGGGCAGTGGGCAATGCTTAGCTTTAACAAAATAGGGCATTCTAGCGTATGATTCTTCCACAAGAGGAAACTAGTGAAATTGGGCAAGCATTCCTAAGTTATCCACCAAAGTTTTGGGAATGTAATCTCCTCCATTGTGCTTCCTTGCCCTTCTTCATCTCACGATCACTCCTTCCATTTGATCACACTCCTTTATTTCCATCTTCCATAGATTGGGAAGGCACCGAGCCATTGATGGAACAAAAGCATGTCTCAAGTTGTTGCATTCATAAAGGCTAAGATAGTGTAGAGATCTTTGTTCCATAGTTGCCTCAACTTTGGTAGATTGACCAAGTACGTATACCGTAGCCGAGGTAGCGCCCGAGTGCAATCCATAGCTTCAAGCCCTTCAAGATCAAATATTTCTTCTAGAGCCTCGCAATCATGCACTTGCAAGCTTGTCATTCTCTCTAAAACAAGAATCAAGCTGGACGGAATAGCATTAATAAATGATGTACATTTATCCACCACTAGTGATTCTAATAGCCAAGTTGACATGATGGGATTAAGTTCATTGTGCCATTTTCCAATCAGCTTTGGGAACTCAAACAACCACATAAACTTAGTCCCAGCAAATGCAGCCTATCAGAAAATGCATCATTAAACATAAAATTCTAGTTAGCAAAAAAGAAAAAAACAATTACTTTTTTGGTGATAAGAAAAAATCAAATTGCAAAGAATTTAGTAACTAAAGCATACCATTTCTTCAAACATATTTTGGATCATCATGTTGAGGTTTCCTTCCAAAAATATGGGTACTTTGTTGCTTTATACCTTTCATTCAAACCTACTCGTACTCTCTCCAGATTTGGCGCCTCCATTGGTCCCTTGAAGAAGAACTCCATCTTGGGACATCTATTCACAATGACATCTTTCAAGAGAGGGAACATCAAAATGTATCCACCTGAGCTAAAACACCTCAATGTAGTCAACCCATCAAGCTTCACATACTTCAATTGATTGAAAGCCACTACATGCCCCTCCTTTCCTCTCTCATCGCTAATGACTTCTATCAATATTTTACATTTACTAATCCTCAATTTTGTGAGTTCCACCAAATTTGTAGCCATTGTCGATGTGAACATATTTGACAGCCCATGACAATGTGACACATCTAGAGTCTTCATATGCTGAAAATAACTTGGAAAGGATGATGCTACTTTTAACTCATGACTTGGGCCTTCTATGGCTTCCACATTAACGCTAAGCTCATCTAGTCCTTCCTTCTCGATGAGTTCCACAATGCCACATTGATTGATCTCCAACTCCTCAAGTTGGATTAGATCTCTGGCTATTGAGGCCGAAAACAAAGAGGTGAGCCTAGTGCATCTTCGAAGGGTAATCAAATGTAGACATTGGAATTTAATATGACGGTAGAGTTCCTTATCCCATACACAGTTTAGCTTTGATAAGTCATTTAACTTCAGCTCTTTTAATGGGGAATGAGCAACAATATTTCCATCTAGAGGATTGAGTGGTTGGAGTTTAAAAACAACTTCAAGCAAAGCACATGCTTTTGCATCAAAGTTTCCGGGCTCAAGAGCTGTCCTAGAATGAAAGAAGGTACAATGTTCACGAGCTTTTGCATTCATTCACTAAAAGCAATTTTAGCTTAGAGAAAGAATTCGCAGGAATTTGATCATCCCATATCATCTTGATTTCATCCATGCCCTCGATATATAAATTCTCCAAGTTAGGAAACGCAACTGTGGTACTCACATAATTGGTGATTAAGTTAAATTATGAATTCATGAACTTCCAAGATGTAAATAAAGAAGAATGCCAAGATGTGAATTATGAATTCACGGAATTGGTAATTCTATCTTAAGTCACACAAAAGAAAAAAAAAAGAATGAAATGAAAATAGTAAAAAAAAAAATTCTCCATTCTAATGTAGATGACTCCGACGGGAAGGCTATTGGAATATATTGGAGACAAAACAAAAAGCGCTAAGTAGGAATTCTGACCAAAATGTGTTAAATATGGGCAAAATGGTAATTTGGATACTCTCATATAACAATCATCTAATGACATTAGTGATTCATAGATCCCAAACTCAAATAAAATCTCTCCCTTTGTGCCTTTTGGCTAGCCCAAGAGTGAATTAGCTACTATACATAGCAATTATTAAATCACTTAGAGAAGGTCATTTAAGTTACAACATGGATGAAATTCTTTAGTGAAATTGCACCATTTCGTAAACTAATTAAGAATGAGGAAGAATTTATTTAGAAACAAAAGCAAGTCAAATGGGTAATCACCGTTAGAGAAGTCACTGAATTGATGTAGTAAAAGAAGAATGCAGCTAAGGGATCACTTGAGGAAGAATATTAGCCATTAGAAAGAAACTGATGGAGGGATTGAGATTGAAAAGGCAATAAATCAACCATCAAATGGTGCATTACAATAAGAGATATAATTTTACCTAATACCGAATGCCTCAAATCAATATTAGATCACACTAAAGCAATTGCATAGTTAGGCTAAGAGAGAGCGATTAAAAAGGAATCGCTTGTGTCAAATGAACAAATCCTACTCACATCATTCCACTCTTCAAACCAGTATGTATACTTAATCGAACGAATTTTCGTTTCAAAATTCATTTTCTAGTAATGCTGGGAGGTCCATTAGTTATATGTGAACGAAAAATCATATACATAAACAATGCTAAATATCTCATTATAATAGATTAAAATATCTAAGAAGGTCAACGTATTAATCCCATGGAGGGCCCATTTGTGCAGCCCATTTTGGATGCATAAATAACATTTTAGGTGAATGGCCTATATTGCTTTTAGTTTAGTCAAAGTCAACCCATCTGTACATTGCTCTCTTTTATTTTCCACGGAAACATTCTTCTGCTATGCGCTTGACAATTCAAATGACTCAATTGAAATGGCTGATTTGCATAATGTATTTTATTTCTTTAATAAAAGTTTCACAAGAATGGTCTAGCAATTCATGTAAAAATTGAAAGGGGTGATATCTAAAGCCCAAGACCCAAGAGGTCTTGCTCAGTTAGGTGTCGGAGAAGGCTTCGATTCCCTTTGCGGGTGCGGTCAAAAGAGTAAAGCTTCCTTCGACTAGGAAAATATATGAGATCTTGTAAGGGCAAATGAAGTCAAGTGAGCGTCTTAAAGGCCCTTCATCTCCAGCCTCTTGAACCTTACAGCTCACTTTCCTCTTGATTGCTTTTTCAATTGCTTTCAATGTACATGCATGCAATGTCTAAGCCATACATGTGAGGTTGTTGAGAGTTTTAAGTTACTTGTGAATATTGGAAAGCTTTTAGAGATCCTATTCAGCAATTGTATTACCCATTCATGCTTTGTGCAGGTACCATAAGAGATGTTCAACCATCTTTATGGAAATTATTTTTAGAGAAATTGAAAGTGAGAAATTGCAAATCATACATGTTGGCAACTCTAAACACTTATGCTTGTACGCCACTCGTCGTCTGTTAAAATTTTTTAACGAACATATATATTATAAATGACTTAGTTTTTATCTTGGCTATACTTGTCTCCAGTATAATTAAAAATTTGACTAATGTTAATTACATACCTCTTAATTGAACAGTGTAGTGGAGCGTGATCTGACGCAATCCTGACTTTGACTTTCTCGTACACCTGTCATTATCACCATTTGTATTGTAGGGATGAATATATCTACAAGACAATTTTTAGCAATAAAAACAAAAAATCAATCTTACACTTTCCATGAGAGAAGCATGTCAAACTTTTCAATTGTTTTAAGTGTAAGTAAATTGGTTAATATCTGGAATGCCAAAAATTCTGATGTTTCCATTCCCAACCCTTCTTCCTCCATAAAGATCGCCTCCATCTACTCACAATTTGATATGGTTAGTTTTTCAGTTGTGCGAGATTTAACCATGGATGGCAAAAATAAAAACTTGAGATTATCTAAGCCGCTGATTTCTAATATCCCCAATCTCTGTGAAAGCCAACCTACAGAATTTGCTCATGGAATCGGTGATTAATCAAATCTCGAATTCATGAACTTTCAAGATGTAAATACAGGTGAGTGCCAAGGGGAGAGGGGCATTATTAAGTAGCCCAAAAGGGAAAAAAAGAGAATAAACAATAAAACAGAGTAAAAGAAATCTCCATCTAACGTCGTTTCTAATTTCCAATCTTTCCTTAGCTAAAAAAACTTGCAATGTTGAGCTTATTTTGATGAGTGAGCTAGTTTTATTCCATATGAATAATTTCTCCTTCATAAATGGATTAGCGAGTGAAGCATTACTTATCTCTCTCCGTCTGATAAAGCAAACTTGACAACACTTTCAACCTCAAATTTCGGCCCAAAAAAATTTCGACCGATATCTATTGCTAGCGTCAATGAGAACAATGGTGAAAATTAAAAGCCCCAAAGAGGCGGTTAAGAAAAAGCGAAACCCAAAGGCGCAAACACACAGCCTTGTGGGACCCACAACAAATATGTCTTGGACCCAAAGGAAAAATTAACATATTGAGGGAGTCTTGCGCCCGCCCGCCATCAACTTTAGTGCCGCGTCAACTTTCGTTGGACAAAACAGTCGTGCGTTTTCTTATCCAAGCAAATGTTTGTCCTTAGCTTACTAACTTTTCTTTAATGTTAGTAAATCACTATCAATAACAAATTTAATAGGATATCCAGTAGCCATTGTGGATTTGTGTTTGTGATGCCAAAAATATGTACAAATATCTCTATACATGCTACATGCATGCATGAACGTATACAAATTCCGTGCTCTTATAATTATGAGGCCTATGTAATGATTAATTACTTGTTTAAACATGATATACAAAAGGCATGCATCAATTAGATTAGCATAGTAGCTTTTATTTAAAACATGATCCTCCTTTCCATTCTTCATGTTGGTTTTTAAGAGAGTTGCCTATATTATACATTTTGTGGATAATAACAATAATGTCAACAACAATGTCCCATCTTTCCGTTTTTAGCATAATATCAGTAATCTCTTACGATTCAAATGAGACAATACACTTGTACCATGATAAGATCACAACATATGCCACGTTTTTTCAATCTTAGTGGCATTTAGGAGAGAGAACCATTGAAATGAGCCTAAATATTTTTTGAAAGGGGTTCAGCGAGTATTCATTCGGTACGTTAGACATTGAGAAGAATTTTCGGTCAACACTTGAAGAGCATATGATGTTTCAATGTTGTAATATTTTTATGGATTCAAGGAGAGTCTTACATTTACATCTTTGCATGTAAGAGCTACTTGAATGAGATGCTTGGCTATGACGCTAATCATTACTTCAAATATTCACCATTGAAGCAAACACAAATAATTTCAGGTCGTACCTTTTCTATCAGGAAGAGAGGTCGTTTATGAAATAGCATCTCATTCTCAGGTTGCAAAGCAAAGATCTCCAATTTGTTACAGCGATAGACCTGCAAGGTCTTCAATGTCAGCCAATGTAAAGCATGTGTTTCGGTGTAGATGCACTTCAACTCTGTCAAATGCTTAAGCTTGAGGGAGGTTAACTTTGGGAAATCAAACTTGGGAACTAGTCCTTCTTCCTTCTCAATGAGTTCCACAATGCCACATCCATTGATCTCTAACTCCTCAAGTTGGACTAGATCTTTGGCTATTGAGGCTGGAAATAGAGAGGTGAGGCTCTTGCATTCAGAAATGCTAATAGAATGTAGGCATTGGAATTTAACTTGATGGTGGAGTTCCTTTTTCCATTCACACTTTAGCTTTGGTAGTCTTGATACCATCAGCTTTTTTAACGGAAGAGCAACTTGAGGTCCATCTATAGGATTTAGTGGCCGAATTTCGAAAACAACTTCCAATGAACCAAATGCGTTTGCCTTTAAACTTTCTAGGCACAAGAGCCGTCCCAGAATGGAAGAAGGAACAACGGTCACAACCTTATTGCATTTATCCACAAAAAGCGATTTTAGCTTGGGGAAAGAATCTGTAGCAACTTGATTGTCCCATATCATCTCGATGTTGTCCAAGCTAGTAATATTTAATGCCTCCAAGTTAGGAAATGCAACCTACGATATTCGTTCATAGAATTGGTAATCGGTTAATCATGAACTTCCAAGATGTAAATATAGATGAGGGTGAAGATGTAAATTATGAATTCATGGAATTGTCAATTCTGTCTAAGTTCCACAAAAGGAAAAAAAGAAGTTAGTAAAAGAAAAATCCATACCATTGTCGATGACTCTAGGATGAGAAGGCTATTGGAATTACTGGAAACAAATCAAAAAGTAGGAATTCTGTTCTGACCAGATTCTATTGACAATGGAGAAAATTGTAATTTGGATATGCTCATAAAACAATTTTAGAATCACAATAGCCTCCCATAGAACCCAAATTTAAATAAAATCTCTCCCTCTTCAATTTAGTTACTTCCCTAATATAATGAATTAGCTAGTATACGTAGCAATAGTTAAATCACTTGAGACGAGGAAGAATCTATTTAAAGAAACAAGAACCACGCCAAAAGGGTAATTAATGTTGGAACTTAGAAGTCACTACATTGATGTAGTAAAGAAAAATGCAGCCGAGGATAGCTTGAGTAAGAATATTAGCAATCAAAAAGAAAATGATGGAGAGATTGAGATTAAAAAGCTAAACAATCATCCATCAAAAGGTGCAGTATAGTATCAGGTGTGATTTTATCTAATACAGAATGGCTTAAATCAATGTTACATCGCTTTAAATCAATTAAAAAGTGAGGCTAAGAAAACACAATTGAAAAGGGAATTGCTTGGGTCAGACGAACAAATCTTACTCACATCATTTCCCACTTGAAAGAACTCAGTATACTTAATTGATTGAATTTTGCTTTTAAAATTCAGTGATCTTTTATCCATGCTGGAGGATCCAATAGTTAGATGCCAACGACAGATTCTACATGTACTCGAATCAAATAGTTGAAAGTTTTCCTGAATATCTCATTATAGAAAATTAAAATTATTTAAGAAAGTCAATGTATTAATCTTGTGGGAGTGCCCATTTTTGAAGCCTCTTTGGCGGCATAAACAACATTTTAGGTGAACGGCCTAAATTGCTTTTAGTTTAGTCAAAGGGAACTTGCTTGTAAATTAGTCTATTTCATTTTCCACTCAAATGTTCTTCCCATATTCACTTTTTTTTTTTTTGGGGTCAGATTCCCATATTCACTTTACAAGTCAGATGGTTCAACTGAAATGGATGATTTGTGAAGTGTATTTTATTTCTTTAGCAAGAGTTTCATAAAATTGGTCTTGTGGTTCATGTAAGAACTAAAAGTGTGATTTCCGAAGCCCTGGACCTTAGAGATCTTTGCTCAGTTTAGCAATTGAGAGGGCTTAGATTCCTTATGCTGGTGCAATTGAAAGAGAGTAAAGCTTCCTTCGACCAGAAAGGAGAGAGAGAGAGAGAGAGAGAGAGAGAGAGAGAGAGAGATCTTGTAAGTGCAAATGAAGTCAAGTAAGCATCTCAAAGGTCCTTTGTCTCCACTCTCTCGAACCTTACTGCTCACTTTCACTGTAGATGTGTGCGATGCCTATCCCATACATGTGAGGCTGATGAGAGTTTTGAGTTTTTTTTTTTTGGGAACATTAGAAAGCTTTTAGAGATCCTATTTGGTAGTCATATTACCATTCATGCTTTTTACAAGTATGATAAAAGATGTTCAACCATCTTTATGGAAACTATTTATAGAGAAATTAATAGTAAGAAATTGCAACTCATACATGTTAGCAACTCTGAACACTTATACTTGTACGACACTCATTTTCTAGTAAAATATTTTAACCAAAATATACATTATAAGTAACTAAGTTTCTATCTTGGCTATGCTTGTCTCCAGTATATTTAATATTTTGACATAATGTTAATCGTGTACCTCTTGATTGAAGAGTGTAGTGGCACGTGATCTGACGCAATCTTGACTTCGACTTTCTCGTGCACCTGTCATTGGTATTTCATTGGATGAAAAGAATATCACCAATTGCATTGTAGAGATGAATATATTTACAATACAATCTTCAATGATAAAACCAAAAAACCAATCTTACACTTTCCATGAGAGAAGCACGTCAATCGGTTAACATCGAGAATGCCAATTTTTTTTTTTTTTTCCATTCCCAATCCTTCTTCCTCCATAATGATCACCTCCATCTTCTTACAATTCGATATAGTCAGCTTTTTCAGTTGTGTGAGAGATTTAACCATGGATGAGAAAAATATAAACCCGATGTTTTCCAAGCCACTGATTTCTAATGTCTCCAATCTTTGAAAGGCAACTTGCAGAATTTGCTCATGGAATTAGTGATTAATTTGAATCTCAAATCCATAATTATACACGAGTGCCAGGGGGAGAGGGGGATTAATTAAGTTTCACAAAAGGAAAAAAAAAAAGAATAAAACAAAAAAAAATGGAGTAAAAAAAATCTCCATACTAGCATTGTTTCCAATTTCAAGTCCTTTCTTCGCTAAAAAAACTTGCAATGCTAAGCTTAATTTGATGGGTGAGCTAGTTTTATTCCGTCGAAGAATTTATCCATCGAAATGTATTAGCGAGTGCAGCATTACTTATCTCTCTCTATATAATAAAGCAAACCCAATAATACTTTTAACCTCAAATTTTGGCCCAAAAAAAGTTTTACTGATATCCATGGCCGGCGTCCAGGAGAACTATGGCGAAAGTTAAAAGCTCCAAAGACTGCGACGATTAAGAAAAAGCAAAGACGTAAAGACTCACACACATTGCCTTATGGGACCTGCAAAATATATGTCCAGGACCCTTTGCCGACCGAGAAAATTAACGCATTGCAGGAGTCTTGAGCCCCACCATCAACTTTAGTGCTAATTGCCACCGTAAAGTGCAATTTTTTCTGGTCAACGAAATAGCCGCCTCAACTTTTCCTGGACAAAATCATTGTGCGCTTTTCTTAACCAGGCAATCGTTTGTCCTTAGTTTAATGTTAGTAAATCATTATTAATAACCAATTTAATAGGCAATCAAACATAAATATGTGGATTTTTGTTCGTGATGCCAAAAGTGCATTCAATTATATCTATACATAACTATAAAGGCCAAATGCAAAAACACTTAGTTGAAAGGACTTGATATTTAGATTTGTAGATCGCCATGGAGAGAAACGGCGCAATGACCACATATGATTCTGCGAGACTGGGCAACCATCGGTTTTTCTTAATTTGGATGGTGAAAATTGGCTAAGAAAAACTACATAAAATGTTACAATCTAAATCGGATGGACTCAACAACAGAAAAACTCATATTTCAGCACAAATTTCTTGAAGATTATAATGTGGAGCACTTGAAGCTTCAGAAACTAAACTAACACATACTAAGTAGCTGAATTGAAATACAAGACACGTCAAAACATTTGAAGTAAGTCTTTGTAAAATTATTTGCACTTTAAGATAGTGAATTTTCCATTATGGCATCAAGTTCCATTTTTGGATATTGTTACTTTGGCCTTATTCACATGACCCAATCTCCCCCATAGGTGTATCTAAGGGTGATCACAAAATAAGATGATCATTTAAGGTGAATCTGTTAGAGACTTGTTACAGACTTGGCCTTACTCATGAACCACATGGTGAGCCATTCTCTAGTTGATGGAGGATATGGAGCTATACAAAAGTAATTTCTTTCATCATAGAGGATTTCAAATTCTGCTGTATGGAGTAAAGAAATGGTAAAGATCACTTTGGAACTCCAAGAGCAAGAATTCCGAATTTGCAATGAATGACTTTGTTGTGACATAATGAAAACCATACAATTGCCAAGGCCTACTTTTAGTATAAAAGAAAAAAAAACTGTGCACAAAATTATGTACTCTTACAATTATGGGAACTATGCAATGATTAAGTGCCTATTTAAACACGATATACAAAAGGCATGCATCAATTAGATTAGCATAGCCGCTTTTATTTGAAAATTCAGTCCTCCTTCCCATTCTTCGTATTGGTTTCTAAGAGAGTCACCTATATTATACATTTTGTGGATGATAACATATTTTGATAACTAAATTTAATGGAACACATTTCAAAAGATTATAAATTACTTTAATTATGGAATTACTTCAATGCCAACATTCCCCTCAATTTGTCTTGACGAAACCCCATTAATATAAATATACTTGTAACCAGTAAATTGAGATAACTCAGAACCGATCACAAACTAAATTTGCAAGGGTTTCATACAATTAGTTTGACAACATATTTCAATTTACTTGTAAATGCTATGTTGATGGGTTTGTCCATCACATTTCAATCCCATCCTTGTAGTCCTTGATAATGGACAAACCCATCAACATAGCATTTACAATTACAAAGGACCTTCAAGAAATTATGTGATATAGCGGGTATTATAAATGGTTGCCGAAGAAATTTATAGGCAAGATAATGTACATCCTTTAGAATAATTTCGCACATATGAAAATCTATGACAAATAAAAGCTAATTTATGACCTTAAAAGACAACTAATGTACTTTACCTTTTATTTATGATGGCTGCTATTACGAATGGATTCTGTTTGCATTTTTCTAGCAATATCAGGAATTGCAATCATCAAGAATTCGCACTCATTTTGGTTACTAATGACAATCAATTTATGCATGAAATATTTGTCTAATTGCCAAATTATATCAATTAGATGGAGATATATACAGCATATATCCCATTAGTCTCGGGCGTATATATATATCTCATCTAGTAACGAGCCCAACTCAAAAAATTAAACCTTGGGCAAACAATGATATATGAATATGACTTATGGACATAGGGAGTTGATAGCTGAACGTGACATCATTCCTCATCCATTTAGGTAAACAGGACTTTTCACACACTGCTATTCCCTGCTACCTTGATAAAATCCAACAAGATGGGCATTTTATTGTCTTTTCCTTCTCAAATGTCTCCGATTTCTCCAAATTTATTAGGCAAAAAAGGACTAATTTACTTGCAAAACAACATGAAATTAGACACGTCAGCAATTGGGTTATCGCAATAACTTAGTAGTCACTAGTCATTGCTACCGGTTGAGATCCCAACTATCCTTGAAAAATAGTAAATAACTTGAGATTATTTGAACTTCTTTTCCTGTCATTTGTAAACTACCTTGAGTATTCCTTTCAAGTCGGATGCATATGTGGCCTGTCCTAATTAATCATCCTTGTTGTCGTAATTTTGTCAATCAACATGTCTGAAAGGTGAAGAGACCCATGGTTCCCATGACAATGGAAAGCTTTATTTACATTTTTTTGCAAGTTTAACTTTTTGTGTTTTGTTCATTAGTCTATTGTTATCCCGGACAAGCCAATCTTAGACTACTCATTTGTAGGTTGCCAGCGCTTTATAATGTCTGAGGATATAAGAAGAAGAAGAAGAAGCAAAGCCACAAAGGCTCTATGCAAAATTTCCCTATCTAGTTCCGCTATTTTTTTAAGCAAGCTCTCTCCATGGAAGCTCAAAGCATGGGTTGAAGAAAAGTCACTCTGACATCAAAAACTTGTGGGACCCACCACTTACATCTCCCAACAGGGAAACTAACATACGGCATGAGCCTTGGGCCTGCGCCACTGTGAAAGAGCAACCTTATCTAGTCAAATAAAACCCTCTACCTGCAACGTTTCCCCCATTTAACATACAGCTGGGAGCTTTCCTTGATTGGGGCATTGTTTATCCTTGGTTTACTAATTTTCTTTCATGTTAGTAAATTTCTATCTGTAGAAGTGTAGATATGACCATAAAATATATCTACGCGGCATAACATCATTTTCATTGATAAAAATAAATAACAAAGGATTTTCACCTATAATTGCTTCTGTTTTTTAGTTTGCATGATTTGTCATCTTCTTCAAACTAGGAGTAGATATTATGCCAAAAGGATCTCCTATAAAATCTTATCACTAAAGCTAGCTAAAGTGTTAACTACATTTCCACCTACTAGTCTAGAATTCAATAGATTACAAATAATCGCCCTCAATTTCAATTGAATGACATTAATTGTTGCTGTGACAATCTAATTTATCAACTTTGTAATTGTTCCCCTTTTTTAACTTGAAAAGTTGTCATCTTCTTTAAACTTGGGGTAAAGGATGCAAAAATGATCTAATACACAAGATTACGATGTTAAAAAAAAAAAAGCAAGGTCACAAAAGCTTTTGGCAAAATTTCCTTGATCTGGCTCCATTATCTTTGAAAGTGAGCTCTGTTCATGGAAGCTCAAAACATGGGAAAAAGATAAGTTGTACACAAGCACACTAGCTCTTTTGATATAAAGTTACCTGCTGCCCATTGAAGAATGCAATTTGAGTGCCAACCTGGTCGTCTAATGTACTACTTCCAACAGCAAAAAAGTTCTTGGTCTTTGGCAAGTTATGAAACTTCAATACATGCAAATTATGCAACTCTACTTTGCCACAATCATTAGTTTCTATAATCCCGCGCATTACTTTGCAACGGGCAACTTCAATCTTTTCTATCTTTGAAAGTTCTCTCACCACTGAAAGAGGAAATAGAACTTCCATCGTGTTGCAACTTTCAACTCGTAGTACTTTTAATGCACTAAAGGACTTCGAGGTGATATTGTTTTTGGATATCTACTCCAAGTTGATGAGATTCTCAAGAATTAATGACCCCAACATCTTGAACTTTGTGTGGGATGGCAATTGGAGGATGTAATGGATGGAGGGACTATTCTTGACCTGTAAATGCTTTAATATTAGAAAATGCTTCGTGGGTATAAAGCTAAAGATGAGTTCGCAAGAAGATGGGGGAGTAACAATTTAACAAAAAAAATTCGGTAATGCCAATATAGAATGTAATTTTGATTCCTATACTAGTAAATTGACTAATCTTAAGGAGGGAGGGCTTTTCTTTTTATCCTTATTATTATTTTTGGTTTTGTGGAAAATATTTACAAGGAATGTGTTAATCAATGCAAAATACACTTGTTAAACAACAATTTTACAAAAATACTGAGTTTTCCATGGCACTAACTTTAGTGTTATCACATATGTTGTCTACACCTGAATTTTTATCAACAATTCAAGCGTCCGTCCTTGTAAAATTACAAAAATGGAAAATAGCAAAAACAACAAAAAGCAGTTAAAAAGAATGGATAAAAAATGATAAACTAATTAAAAAATAAGAACTCTTAGAAAATGATGGGTGTTAAAAAAGGGGGCCTCTTCTCGGTTCGTGGCCCAACTCACTTAGCTCTCCCTAGATGAAATTTCATCGTAAGTGCATCAAGCTTGGTTGGCTGCAGTTCCTCTAGCCCACCCTATTTGCTAATAAAGCCGCAACCCATTCCTAGCCGAAGATCACTTAAAATCAGAATCCCATCATTTCCGATGCCATTAGTTGTCCTACGCCATTAATCGGAAATGACAATGGCTCAATTTTCCAATAATAGGAAATTTAATTTGAAATCTCAAGCCAATAGACCTGTGGAAATTAAATATATTTCTTTGGAATTGACATTATGAGAAAGAAAAGTGGAATTTTCCTTTCACAAGTGATATTAAAGTACGGTTCATTCAAGCTAGAACAAGTCACAAGAAGCATACTCTTATAATTTATGAAAGCGAATTTTAAGCTGCAAATTCATTATACGAGCAATCAAAAGTGCCTTCCTAACAATAAAGGGACAAGAACATCCGACATAATCACCACCAAGGACATGTAGGAGGGACGGGGTGATGGAAGCTCAGCGATGACCGATAGGGGACAAGCAAGAGAGATCGATGCATTCTCGATTTTGAGTTGTGATTGATTATTGATGAAGTTGAGAAAAAAAAGGAGGAAAACCACTAAAAATCCTAAAATATGCCCACTGCGACACATCCATCTTAATTATTTTTTTATGCCACCAAAGATTCCAAACTATATTTATATGATACATTTATCCTCTGTCAATGGGTATCGTTAAAAAAAAAAAACTACCTAAATGAACAACGAAATGTAAATGGTGTTGACGTCAATGAAATAAGAACAACTTCGACCAAAAAAATAAAAATATAGAATTCATAAGACAAAATCTTGACGTAAGATAAATATATCATATTTGTACAAATTAAGGATTTTTGACATCATAAGAACTAGAGTAAATATGCCATATACATCATTTTGAGCTTTTGCGTAACAAAAACAAAAATAAATGCGACAAAAATAAATATAATTTGGAGTTTTTTGCCGAATTTTTCGGAAACGACGGTGGGTTCATTTTCCTTTTTATTCTCTTTTATTTTCAAATTCAATTCCTTCTTCATCCAAGAACAACCACTAGCTTCACTCGTTTGCCCCGTTTTCCCACACAAAATCTGAAACATCTCCATCCACCCCCTCGCTTCGCTTCGCGCCTTTTTTATTCTCCGTCGTTTTTTTCTTCGTATTTGCCGCTGCCAATCTTCACACTCGGCATATCGTCTCGGATGATGACGACTCGGATCGGCCTCGGGCTGCCGGTTGAAGGAGCGACGTTGGACCGGTGGAGGTGCCGCGAGCGAAATGCAAAGAATCTCATCCTTCAAATCGGCGGATCGTATCCCGATGATGATGATGATGATGATGATGATGATGATGATGATGATGATGATCCATCCAACCTCAGCCTTGGCAATCGGATAAAAAGCTCTTGTAAACAGTGAACACCACCCCGCGTCCCCCTTTGCACGCGGCATAGATGGGCAAAATAATAGAATTCGAAAGACAGCAATGAAGTGGGAGCGAACAGAATGAAGCAAGAGTCAACAGGACATATTCGGCGTGGTGGAATTTGACTCGGAAGTTCAATCGACATGTAATGGTCCCGTTGATGGTTCAATGGCAATGGCTGCATAAGCTCCGAGATGGTCCGGCCACGATAAATCTGGTCCAAACATTGGCAAGGACAGAAAGCGAGGACTTGAATCGAGTGGCCGCAACTCGAATGTGGAATCTAATTGTGTGGTTTACTGTGGGGATGATCTGAATTGCTGGAGATGAATCAGGGGAATCCAAAGCTAGAGAGAGATGCGAAAAAAAAATGGTTGGAGCAAAAATTCGTCGAGTTTGCAAGGAAGGTGTTTGATGGAATGACCAAGCTGGACTCTGTTTCCAAGGATACTCGTTCGAGAGAGAGAGAATTAGTGAGCTTTATCTGGCAGTGGGGATGTCACACCCCGAACCCCGAGCTCGCGCACATCCCACCGCGGTCGATCAAATATGCAACATCTCAGGAGACGTCGCCGACCCATTCATTTCTTTACGCATGCGGAAGCGAAACAAATCCCCCGACAACATTTAACTTGGGATAGAAAAGGCAATCAATCACAATAGCAAACACTCATTTACAAACACATAGGTTTAAATACAATCTTTTGGACTGTCTACAAAATAGACCAACTCGACAAAATTGGAACTATCCTGAAACCAATAAGTCGGACACACTCTCCAATCCTTATGGCTTCACCTCTGCAACTCCTCAAGGCCAACCAAAGCTATTTAGCCGCTCCGTCCACTAGGGACCTGAAATTGTAATCCCCAAACCGGGATGAGACAATATCTCAGCAAGTTCAACCCCCTAATTCCCATTAGAAAGAAAATACGCCAAATGATGGCCTAGCCACATCACACAGAGAACTTACCTCGCCTCAATTCCTTCTTGCAGGTTAGCACAATTTGTATAATTCAACCACATGCAATTATGATAACCAAACAACTGCGGTACAATCACATCATCAGAACAATTCAACCACTTGAATCGTCTCAACGATCAATCGACTCGGCCGATTACATGTCATTCTAGCAAATCAATCATTGCTCTCAATCACGGCCCCACTCAGCAAAATTAGAATTAGAGGCATCACGGCCCCACTCGACACAACCTTTAAAAGGTGGTAGATCCCGGCCCGATGGGCACGACCTCTAATAGGTGGTAATTCACAGCCCGGTTGGGCGCGACCTTTATCAGGTGGCAATTCACGGCCCCACTGGGTGCGACCTTTATCAAGTGGCAATTCATAGCCCCACTGCGCGCGACTTTTATTAGGTGGCAATTCACAGCCCCACTGGGCGCGACCTTTATCAGGTGGCGAATCACAGTCCCACTGGGTACGACCTCTAATAAGTGGTTAATCACAGCCCCACTGGGCACGACCTCTAATAAGTGGTTAATCACGGCCTCATTGAGCATGACCTCTAATAGGTGGTTAATCACGGCCAATCTCCCATCAATTTTGACACTTGGGATTTTATAAAGAATCCCTATGTATCGCAATCACACTCAATTTGCCATAACCAATCATCAATTTCAAATTCTAAATGCACAGCAGCGATTGACACGGAATTCTGAGCAACCGGGGTCAAAAATAATTTTTCCGTTTTTTTTTTTAAATAATAATATTTTAATAATTTCGGATTATAAAATCCTATTATGTCCCATCAAGGTTTATTATTAAATAAACTCTCTTAGCCTTTAATTAAACATGCTTTAAATTAAACAAACATCTTAATCTAATTCACAATTAAATAAACTAAACTAATCACCCAAGCTTACTTAACTTAGGCTAAGCACACTTAAGGCATCATTAACCGTCTAATCAAGGTTTAGTGAGCTAAACTCACCCGATTAGTGAGCCGAGCGAACCAAAACGATGGGGACGATGCGAGGATCGACTTTCCTCAAGGCGGGCCAAGCATCCGGGCTCGGGAAGATAGCCAAAACGGGCCAAACACGGGCTGCCATACCCATTTTCTGCAGCTACTGTTCACGGGCGGAGGAGGGTTAAATGGCGGCTGGTTCGGGTCGGAATGGGCGGAGGAAGGAGGCGGTAGCTCGGACGGGCGAGGCGGCGGCGGCCAGGCGAGGCCTCATGGTGGCTGGGACGAGCTCCGGCAGCTCCTGGAACTCACGGACAGAGGTAGATGCAGCTGGGCGTCGGCCAAGCGCGGGAGAGCGCGCGCAACGGCGAAGCTTGAGACGGCGAGTGGCGACGGGCGACGCGAGGCGAGGACGGCGTGCGGCGAGCGACGGCTCCCGGCAACGTCGGCTGCTGCTTCTGCCCGGTGTCCTACCAGATCTGAGATCTCGAGCAGCAGACGGAGGGGCTGAGCGGAGGGAGAGACGGTCACGGGGCTGGCGGGCGCGGGACGACGCGGCAACAACAGCGGCTCGGCACGACGACAACGACGGACTGCGGGGGAAGCGGTGCACGGCTGGGCTGGTCGACGGGCGAGCTCCCTTCGCCGGTTCTCTCCCCCTCTCCTCTCTCTCTTTCCCAAGGTTGAAGATGATGGTGATAGCCTCCTTTTTGGAGATTAAATCCCCACCCTCCACTTGTCAAGCCCTCAATCCTTGGCTTCAATCAGCATGACATCACCCGCATGATGTCATCTTCCACTATCTCCTCTCCCACAACATTTTTCAATGGGTGCAATATCATTTCCGCTGGGGTCCAATCCTTATACATCCAATATCTTCAATTTTTCTTTCAATTGAACCAAATTGAAGTCAATAAAATTAATCAAATATCAACACATTTCAATTTACGTAATTACTTGACCATAGAACCAACTTGAGTCCCAAAAGTACGACCAAAAGCGGGCCTAGTAATTTCTCGAGCCAAATTAACCATTCTCTCGATTATTTTGCTGGAAAACTCGGCTTGCATGAAAAATCTTCCAAAGATTAGTCAATATTCCTAAAATGATTTGTGACACACCTAAACTTCCAATTTCTGAATTCGATCTCAATTCCACGGTTAATTTCACTTTGGCACGATACTAGTGCGGCCTAACCTACCGGGTAGTCTTTAGAAATTTTCCTGCATTTGACCTGTGGTTGATCATCTTAAGCCACAATGTACATCTTTGAAACATTGGCGACTTTCGATTGTCGGGGTAATCTCAAGGTTTCAAATACGAACACAAGGTACTGTGGCATCCCAGAAATTCAAAGCCAAGCCATAAGGTGTGTTAAAGTCTTTAATTAGGTGGTAGAATTTCCATGGCTTATGTTTTAGCCATTAGTCTTTTAATTTGATGGTTTGTGCTTGTGATTGTGGAAATCTAAATTTAATAGATTAATAATCTATGCTTGGCCATATGATTTAAATTTCAATGAACAAAAATATCCCAAGACTTTGGTCGAGATGAAAATTGGAATTCAAAAATATTTATAGAAGAATTTCAAAAAAAAGAAAAAGGGAAAAAGAGGATTGGGCCTTAAGCCCAAGAGTGGAACCCTAATGGGCCAAGTTGGCCGGCCCATTAGAGCCCACAAGGAGGCTGTCGACCAGCCCAAGGAGGAGTGGCCGGATGGCCCAAGCCCAAGCCCCACTCCAAGGCCCATCTTGCATGGATCAAGACAAGTGGCAAGGAGAAGGCCATGCATTGGTCCATTTGAGGGCAATCTCATGATTGCTAATCATGAGCTTTAGGGAAATAAAAGAGAAGGAAATAGGAGAGAGAATGGCCGGTTAGCCATTTTGTTCGCCCAAGGAGAGAGAGGTGTGCGAGAGAGAGGAGAGATCGAGAGGGAGAGGAGGCGGAGCCGAGGAGGAGCCGCCGTGTCCCGCCGTCCGTTCGCCGTGTACACCGCCGTACGCCATCGTTTGTTCATCCTAGAGGCAAGTGGAGTCTTCTAACTTCTTGCATGTGTGTATATGGTTTGCATGTTCGATTTTGGGTGTTATTTGTGAGAAAAACCGAGGTAAGGGTTGGTTGTTTTCAAGTCGTGTGACTGTTCTTGCTCGGATTGAAGGAGTCAGTAACTTGTTTGAGCTTGCATGTGTGTTTGGAGTCCGATTTTGGCTTCGATGTATTCATGGAAGTTGTATCTAACATCTTGTAGTACAACATACTGAAATTTCGTGGAAAATTATGGAGATATGAGGGGTCAAAGTCTTATTCTACGGAGACCTCAGATCTGTGAAGTTTTCACTGACCTCTTGTTGGATTCTTGGTTGCATGTTGGTTTGTGATGAAAATATGACTTCGATGTCTTCATGAACGTTTTAGGTAACATCTTAAACTACAACATACTCAAATTTGAAGAGAAATTAACAAGAATAGCCTAGTAAATAGGCTAGATCTTGGAGACGATGATTCTGGTGATGTGTTCTGAGACACCCGAGACTTCAAGGACTTAAATCATGACTAAAATATGGTTATTTGACCTAGATATCTTCATAAAACTTGTATAGGACACCTTTATACATAACATATCCAAATTTCAGAGGAAACGAAAGAGAATAGATCGGTGAAATCTTAATATTTCGGAGATGTGTATTCTGGACGATGCGGTAGTGGTTCCAGAAGCTTCGTGAGGTTGTATAAAATAATCTAAAACTAATATGGCTTGGAGTTCTTCATGAAAGTTTTGCGAAAATGTCTTGGCTATCACTCTGAAAAATTTCGTAATTTTTGGAGGCCATATGGATATTTTAATTGAATTTATTCGGAAACCGTGCATTATGGTTTCATCCGAGAAGCATAGGATGTTTTGGGAAAATTATGAAATTTTATAAAAATTCAATTTGGCCATGAATTTTGCAATTAATTATCATCCTATGGGTTTGTTTAATAATTAATTGAATTTTGATAATTTTGGGAGTTTATAGTTATTAAAAATAATAATAATAAATAAATAAATAAATAAATAAAAATAAAATAAATAAGTAAAAAGGAATTATTTCATTGGCCATAGATTCCATTCAATTAATTTATGTTGCATGTGTGATAAAGTCTTGATATGTCTATGATAATTGGATCGAGATGCACATGTGATAAAGTCTTGATAAGTCTATGACATTGAATTGAGATGCACATGTGAATAAGGTTTTGGCATATGTATGGCAATTGAATCAATTCATGTGTGAATGTCATGCCTAGTATGATTTGTTCGATATCATGCCATCTGCCATGTTAAATGTGAATAAAATACTGGTGAACATGGATGATGGTAAATGAGGAGATGGTTGTGATGGCGGATGATGCTCGGAATGTATAGAGATACATTGCCGGAATTCCCTGGGAGATTCAGGATGCCCGGAATGTGGGGGGCTGGAAGCCTTGTCGGAGGTCTTTGCCCGAAAGGAATGCCTCGCGATGCCAGGATTTGGGTGCGAAATGCCTGGCTAGAAGGGTAAAGGCCGGAAGCCCTGTCGGAGGTTTCTGCCCGAAGGGAATGCCTCGTGATGCTAGTTGAGATGCGAGATGCCTAGAATGTGGGGGGCCGGAAGCCCGGTGGCCATGGGATGGCTGGAATGCTGGGAACCCTGTCGAAGGTCTTTGCCCGAAGGGATGATGAAATTGATGATATGAGAAATGGGTGATGTGGTGATCAAATTTAAAGATAAAAGATGAAAAAATGAACCCATGATATGATATGCATGATGATGATGATGATGATGATGATGATGATGATGATGATGATGATATGTGATGTGATATGATGATCACCCATGATATGATGATCACCCATGATATGCATGATGATGATGATGATGATGATGATGATGATATGTGATGTGATATGATGATCACCCATGATATGATATGCATGATGATATGCATGATGATGATGATGATGATGATGATGATGATGATGATGATGATGATGATGATGATGATGATGATGATGATATGTGATGTGATATGATGATCACCCATGATATGATATGCATGATGATGATGATGATGATGATGATGATGATATGTGATGTGATATGATGATCACCCATGATATGATATGCATGATGATGATGCATGATAGTATGCGCATGGCTGTAAGGTAAGGAATGTCTGCAATGTATGATGATATGCATGATGCATTGAGTTGTTATTAGATTTCCATATCTGCTGAGTGGTTGTACTCACTCCTTTTGGGGAATAACATTTCAGATTAGCAGTATGCCGCTTCCTGCCGTCACGCGTGGTGTGTTTTATGGTCTACCATCTGATGTAGAGGTCGAGTGTACTGAGATAGACTGTCCCTATGTTCCCGGACTGACTTTTATTCGAGTACGTTGTCTAGTGATGTACGACATAGGCCTGGTTGGGGGCCCTGTCATTCAAGAGTTCATTTCTGTGCACGTTCGTCGGGATGGAGCTATGCGAAGGATGTTGCCACCGCCACCGCCTGATGCACCGGGTTGGGTGTGAGACTTGCGCGTGATGAGTAGGAGCTGGATCTCTTTTTGATGTAGATAGTCGACACTTTCGATGGGGGGTTTTGTGCTCGTATGATATTAGGGGTCGAGGTTTCTTTTTGAGATTTTAGGCAGGACATGGTAGAGTCCTAGCCTTTCTTGTTTTGTACCAACCCGAAGGGAATCCCATCTTGCTATATATGTATGTAAGCAAAGTGTCGAAGTTGTCTATAAAATCGATGTTTAGCTTTGGTGTGTATTGGTATCATGGATTGGTAGGGGATAGATGGTGATGTTTAATTTGCTTCGGCTATGAGTCGCGCTGGGACCGCTTTAAGAAAAAAAAAACGCATGTGATTAACGACGCTTGTTCTAAGTACAAGATAGGAAAAGGTAATAAAGTGTAACATCGACGCTGGTGACGACCTGCGAAGGGTTCGGGGTGTCACAGGTACCCAATCGATAGAAAAGTCGGTCCAGTGCCGATCGACAAGAATTGTGCGATCTGGTGGAATCACCCACACCTGATCACATGCCTCTGTCGAGTCGACCTATCTCCGATCTCTAATCGATTTTTAATTATGCTGTAATGACCCTTGCAGATTAGTTCAGTCGAAAGATCGCTTCCTGGTCAAATTCTCGAGTCTGATGCATTAGAATTTCTTAACGGCTTCACCCGATAGACTAGTTTTCACATGAGTGGCCGACTTAAGGAAAGGAACTATATGCGTGCCAACGAAATGCCCGTCTCAATTTATTGAAAATAGAATTGGAAAATCGGGATGTCACAAGTGAGAGCAAGTTCGAGTTCAAGAGGGCATGATGTTGTTGATTCTAATACGAAAAGCCACTGCTAGAGGCTTGGAAGCTGTGTTGTCGAGAGAAAGGCTGTGGAAGAGTTGTGCCACAGAAATGCCATTACGTAGTAATGCTACTGCAGGCAAATAGATGATTGTGAGAGAGGCTATGAATGCTGTGTTTGATGAGGAAATGTCTGCAGATCCTAGAGTCTTTCAATGTGTCTAAAGGTTCTTTTCTTTGGTAGAAGTATGGACCTGAGAGGGTTGTTGATACTGTTATCACAGAGGCCGGCTTCTCTGGAGTTAAAGTCGGCATTGCTTTCTATGGTCTCAGGCCTGTGGTGGATTTTATGACCTTCAATTTCATTATGCAGGCGATTGAACACATTATAAATTCTGCTGTAAAGATGAACTGCATGTCAACTGGCGATATATCAGTCTCTATAGTTTCAAGAGGAGCTGCAGCAAGAGTCGATGCCCGACTCTCCCAAGCTCTACGAAGATGTCGCAATCCCAACTGGAGGAAGCTTTGCCGGATCCAGCTTCATGAGATTACTCATCACCCTTAGGGTCTATGGAACGTGAGAATTGTCCATGCCATGTGACATGAGAGTCGCTCATGAGCGGTGTGACATCTCCGGTATGTCCCTCCAACCAGAGTTCTTCCTCTTCCTCTACTTTTTCCAGATTTGCAGTCACCAATTTCTTAATGGTGTGTGTTAATTGCATTATTTGAAGGCCTTCTCGTCAAGGAGTGGATAGGTTACGTGGTTGCAAATCTAATTGACGTTTACTCAAGTCTCCTTTCAGTTGAGAATATGACGGTACCATCATGACCCCTATGCTCAATATAATAATGTAGGCCATTGTTATTACACTGCTCAACTCAGCTTGTAATGTTTGGTATTAGCCTCAGGAGGCTTTATGTCTCCTTCATCCTTTTCCTACCTTCTTTTGTTTGACAGCGTAAGCAATCATTTGCAAATTCTGGGCATGCTTGTCTTGTTCCAAAGTAGTAATTGCTTTTGCTATTCAATGACACTATTTGCCCTCATAAACTTTGATCGGTGACCTATTGTTGAACCGCTATTCTTTAAATTAGTCCATGATTCAGTCATGTCAAATTCGATTTATTAATTACGTGCGCTGGTGTTCTAGGGATTGAATGAATTTTTATTTGGGTCTGCTTTGCTTCATGGTTATTAGTATTAATACTATGTGTTGCTTCATTCTGTAATAATGTAGTGTATGAAAGTGGCGAACTCCTCAAGTTCACTCCTAGGCAGCATTGTCATTGATGATAGGCCATTTGGGGCATTTGTTTCTCTTGTATACATGTATCTAGTGACATCAATTAACATAAAGGCTCTCTGGAAATACAGATCATGGAGATTCAAGGAAGTATCTTTGTGGATTTTTGTGACATTTGTTGATTTACTTTCGACCGAGGCTAGATTCAATGCATTTATCATTTTTTTCCTACTACTTTTACATGGTGATAATGTTGCTGCAGGATTCGCCATTAGGGTTGCTGCAAAACCGAGTATCAAATCGAGATCGTTGTGCGAGAATTGTTTTGTAGCTCATTTCAGTGGCTTCACACGCAAACCATAGTGGTTCCTGATCTTATGTCTAGGCTTGGATTATTTTATCCAATTTGATGCAGAATCTGTAACTCTTGAATTATTCTGCCACCCACCAAGGAATGTATCCATTGTGGAAATGAAATATCATAGGATTTTCACTTTTTAGCTTTAACCAGCTTGTGTTTCATTGTCTTGATCTGGGCTTCTAGCGAAATGAAATCTAGTAGGATTTTCACTTTAGCTTGTGTTTCATTGTCTTGATCTAGGCTTCTAGCTACACATTTTCATCATCATTTCTCGATATGTAAATTGTGTATATTTAGAAATGTTAAGTGATGCAATTACTTTTGGAGCTAGCTTTAGAATGAATCATGTGATACTTTAGCCTTTCAAATTCCTGGTTAAGCTCTTTCCAGTTCGACTTGGTGACCATTGAGTTATCTTCCACATTGACTGGTTTTAATATATATATCCTCAAGTGCTAAGTTCCACAACAACTGTAGAGAAAAATAACAATCAAAGGACTCCACTTAAACAAGCTTTCGCTACACATTTCTCTCTTGTCCTTATGCCCCATTTTTGGCCCATTCTTTGTGGTAGTAAGTAATCTGATGATTAAGTATGTAGTTTCATTCATTTGTTAACTAGTTAACGGAGCATCTGTTGTTTTAGCGGATTTTGATTGAACTTCTCTATTCGTGGCTTTTCAAGTGTAGGATGGAAATAGATTGTTTGTGTGCTTTAGTAATGTATATCCTTTTAAATTTGATACCTTGTCTTTTCTGGTTCTAATGGAATAGTATGGCAGTTTCACTTTTCCTGTATTGGCTTCCCCTCAACAGTATCCATAGTTGTTGTATTTGGTGGGAATGTAGTTACCATTTTCATGATTACCATGCTAGGCATTACAAATAGGAACAAACCAAGAACTTGTGGGGTATGTTTTGGTTCTCCATGAGTCTTTTCAACCAAGAGGTTGTATCATATAACATTGTTTATGTATATGCTGTTGTGGGTTTGATTGCTGATGTAGTCAGATCAGAATCATGACAAATAGGGAGGTTCACCGATCCACCAAACATTTTAAGTGTGTGCATTAGGCATATAGCTCATGTGCCTATATGGGTTCTTTACCTTCCTAATATGGCATTATTAATGTCTTTTGACCAACTTGATAGGAACCAAATCACAGGCGAGGCATGTTCTACTCAACTAAGCTAATCATTCAGCTTTGTTGTCCATCTGAGACATGTTCGGGAAAGCAGTTTTCTATGTGCTTCCAATCCTCTGAGCAAAGTCTCTTATTTCTTGATATAGCTTTCCTGCTGAACGCTACATATTACGGAGGCTTGATTATGTTTCCTTCATGGCTTTTCAGATTTTCTCGGTTTGCCTAGGTGAGTTGCTTAGCTATGTTGGTTTTACCTCATTCAATAATGCTGCATTTCCTAGATATGTCTTCTCGTAGTTCTCTTCCTTCTGCTTTGCAGGCGTAATGATACTGGCCTTGAAGTGCCATTGTGGTTTCTTCTATATTTTAAGGATGTCTCTTTCATGTGTAGTTTTTTGATTGCTTCTTGAGGAAGTACTGAGAATACTAACAATGTAGGTATGACGAGGATTATACAAATATCACCAGCAAGAGTGACCACCCCAAGGGCTATGATTTTCTTCATGCTCAAAAGTCTATTCTTGCTTAGTTTCAAATACTCTTAAATTAGAAACTTATATAAATAGGAAGAAAAGCAAAGAACGGGGTGGGATTCCACAAGGAGAATGATACATTGGGTGGGAGCTAACGAAATAAAGGAGGGTGCATCACTTTTGTTCATGCAAAGAAAAAAACGCACCAATAGTAGCAGCCACCCACGCATACAAGAACCATGGAAAGAGAGAATGAAGTACTGTGAGTTTTCTTAAGTTGCTTCGATGCAAGATTGAGGTCTTGGAATTTGACATTTGTCGATTCACTTTTGATTGATGCTAAATTCAATGCATTTATCATTTTTTTCCTTCCTTCTTTTAAGTGGTGATGACGTTGCCACATGATTTGACATTAGGGTTGCTGCGAAACGTTGCCACATGATTTGACTTTAGGGTTGCAAATATCAAATCAGATCAGTTGAATAAGAATCGTTTTGTAGCTCATTCCGGGGCTTCACACTCGAGCCATAGTGATTCTTAATCTTATGTATAAAGCTGGATTATATTATTCAATTTGATGCGGAATCTGTAACTCTTGAACTATTATGCTACCCACCAAGGAACGTATCGTATCCATAGTCGAAATGAAATCTCTTAGGATTTTCACTTTCTAGCTTTTAACCAGCTTGTGTCTCATTATATTGATCTATCCTTCTAGCTACATATTTTCTCATCATTTCTTGATATGTAAATTTTGTATATTTAGAAATTTAAGTGATGCAATCACTTTTGGAGCTAGCTTTAGGGCCAATCATGTGATGCTTTTGCCTTTCAAATTTATAGTTAAGCCCTTTCTAGTTCGACTTGGCGATCATTGAGTTGGCTCCCACACTTACTAGCCTTAATATATATCCAAAAGTGCTCAGTTTCACTATAGAGAAAAATAATGACCAAGTTCACACTTCTCTTCATCCCTGTGCCCCATTTTTGGTCCAATCTTTGTGGAAGTTAATAATTTGATTAGTAATGTTCATGTAGTTTCATTCGTTATTTAACTAGTTAATGGAGCATCTATTGTATTAGTAGATTTTGATTGAACATCTCTGTTTGCGGCTTTTCAAGTGTAGGATTGAAATAGATTGTCCGAGTTTGTTATATATCCTTCAAAATTCAGTACCTTGTCTTTTCTGGTTCAAATGGAATAGTATGGTAGTTCCACTTTTCTTGGATTGGCTTCTTCTTAACGGTGTCCTTAATTTTGGCATTTAGTGGGAATGTAGTCACGAGTTCATGATTGCCATGCTAGGCATTACAAACAGGAACAAATCGAGAACTTGGAGGGTATGTTTTGGTTCTCCATGAATCACTTCAACCAAGAGGTTGTATCATATAATGCTAGTTACTAATATGTTGATCTGTGCTCGGCTACTGATGTAGTCATATTAGAATTATGACAAATAGGGAGGTTCACCAATATGCTAAACTTTTAAGTGTGTGCATTGGAGATCTAACTCCTGTACATGCACGAGTTCTTTATCCTCCCAACATTGCATTGTGGAAGTTATAAATGTGTTTTGATCACTTTTGATCAGAATTGAATTGTAGAAGCATGTTCTACTAAGAAAAGCTTATCATTTAGCTTTGTTGGCCATCCAATGCATGTTTGAAAAAGTAGTCTTTTATGTGCTTCCAATGCTTGGAGCAAAGTCTCTCATTTCTATATATTGATTTCCTGCTGAAAGCTTCATATTATGGAGGCTTGGTTACAGATCATTCATGGCTTGTTAGATGTTCTAGGCTTGTAGTCTAGATGAGCTTCTTAGCTATGTTGGTTTTACCTCATTGAATATTGCAACATTTCCTAGATATGCCTTTTATAGTTCTCTTCCTTATGCTTTGTTGTATATTTTAAGTATGTCTCTTTTATATGCAGTTTTTTGACTGCTCCAAGAGGAAGTACTGAGTGTACTAACAATGTAGGTATGAAGTGGATTAGGCAAATATCACCAGAAAGAGTGACCACCCCAAGGGCTATCACTTCTTCGTGCTCTAAGGTCTGTTCTATGTTAGTTTCAAATACTCTCAATATAGAAACTGATATAAATAGGAAGAAAAGCAAAGAAGGGGGTGGCAGTGCGGAGGGAGAAGGATACTTCGGGTGGGATCTAATCGAAGTAAATGTGTATAACTTCTGTCTATGCAAAGATAAAGGCACCAAAACCAGCAGCCATCCACACATACGAGAACCAAATAAAGAGAGATTGAAGTACTAGCACATACAGTCCGCGTGTTGCAACAAAATTAACATTTACTAAAATGATAGGTATGAATAGTAGATACCCACCAACAAAGCGCTTAATTTGATACAATGCAAGAAGTGAAGTGACACTAAAAATTGAAGACCGCGGCTATATCAACATGGTAGATGTATCAACACAGTAGAAGACAGCATTTTGATCCAGCCAAATAGGAAGAGAAAACAAAAAGAGTTCGTCCTGGGCAGTTCAAGTAACATTTAAAGAGACATTGATCAGAAACAAGGAGACAAACATAATCAAAGAAAACAATAAAAAAAAAATGAAGGATTTTAAAATGATATAGAAAGAAAAAGAATGCTAGCGAATCTCCATTCATGTTCTACTTTAGCTTGATAGATGTCAAATGAGAACATGCTATGACACCTTCTTTGAGGAGCCACCGCATCCTGTATCTTGTTTCTTGTAAAAAAGTAGCAGTTGGAGCACCTATAAGAATATCATGATGGCATTTCAAGGAATTGTATGTATCACTAGCTCTTTCCTCTTATGCACCACAATAAGTTGTGCGGTAAACACTACACGACCATGTCAAAGATAATCTATAGTGGGCAATAGTATTTCCCGCACCACAATAAGTTGTGCGGTAAACACTACACGACCATGTCGAAGATAATCTATAGTGGGCAATAGTATTTCCCATTGGGTCCATATGCAACTATAGTGAACATCATCCTAAATCTTGAGTGCTAAGACGACGAGTCATGAATACACTTGCTATACCATGTATATATTGAATCCACTACATTGTTTTGCACCGATAGAGCATGCAATGGTATACTTCAACACCCAAGCTATGCATTGCTAGAAAATCAACTTAAGCACAAGTTCAAGGACATTATTGGCGCTCAAATTCAACTCAAGGATTGTAGAGTTAGGTACAAGGACTATCATTTCACTGAATGACATCGAAGTATTGCGTAAATAAAGGATTGTAGTAGAGTTCGGGGTAAAGTAATTTATTGGTGAGATGATGGAATGTTGTCCCTATTGACACTTGAATTTTTGCCGGCAAGTCAAAACGCATTATGGTAAAAAGAAAAATAAAAATATGATATAAAAATGTTTAAAAATAAATAAAAACCCAAATAAAAAAGAGAACTAAAAAGAGGGAAAAAGAAGAAGAAGAAAGTAATGAAAAAAACTCCAATTGAGTCATAATCGAAAGAGCCTGGTCTGTTGGGCCTAATCCACAAGTGCGGCCCAGACCATTCGAAGCCCATGGGAGTAAACCTTGGCCGGTCAACCCATTCGCGCCAGACCACATCAAGCACAAGCCCATACACAATTGTTAGGTCCTTGCCGTTGCCATTTTCGCTTTGCTGTCAATTGAAAATTAGAAGCCTCAATGAAGGGAAGCCGACCAGCCGCCGACCAGCGCACTTTTTAATGAAAGGCGCATATATGTACGTAGGACACAACCGCAGTGAAATTATGTAATACGTAGTACAATACGCATTCAGAGGCCAACAGAAAGGACAAAAGAAAATAGACAAGATGTAAAGTATTCACTTTCTTTTTGTTGCATTGTTGTTTTTCAATATGATGAGAACCCACAATCATGTGAATATGATAATTGATTTGTTGGAATATGTGGAGATTTTCGAATCAATAATTGAATCATTTGTGAATATGCTACATAAGGAAGAGATGCAAACAGGAAAAAGATTATGAATTGCACAAATCAAACAAATTAAAGGACATAGTTGAATTATACGAATCCAACAAATCAAAGGACATAATTGCATAAATCAAAGGCAATTATGTTCAATAATGGAGTAATCTATCTCCTTTTGTATCCTTCTAGGGAACATTTGTAAGGCAGATATGAAGTGGGGGACCTCTAATTTTTTGTCTTCATTTTTTTCGATGTCTTTTCCAAATTGCGAGCACGTCGGCGAAATTAACTTTGTGAGAGAGTTTCAGGGGGTTTAAGATCATGTATCAATCTCTGATGGGAGAGAGATGAGCAAAATGGGCAAATTAATCTTTACCGCAACCAAGAGATTGATTGAAATAAATGCGGTACCGATGTACTGAACTTTACAAAGAGGCTAGTCTAGATAAAATGAATATCCAAAAAAAAGAACCTCGACTCAAGATGAAATGAGGCGTGATGTGATGAAAATGCTAATCTTGATAATGGTGTCATATGATCCATTTAGCCAAACGTAAAATACAACCAATATCTTTACACGAGCTCGTAAAAGGAAGAAGGGAATGGAGGCTTGTGATGAATTCATCTCTAGATATCGACGGAATCCCCCCCCCTCCTCTCTCTCTCTCTCTCTCTCTCCCTACTTCTCTCTCTCAATAGAATTAGTTTCATCTCTACACGCATCACATATAGGCATTCTAGAGGCTTCTTCATCGGTTTTCCCTTCTCCATCGTCCTCCAGACACCGTTAGCCACCACTGTAGCTCTGCCATCGCCAAGTTTGTTGCAGCAAGGCCTCCTTTCGTTCTGCTCTCTATTTTCCGGTTAGGACGCCCGAAAGTGCAAGGACCCTTGGTCGTTCCCCTTCACTGACCTCGGTCATCGACGTCATTGCCTTCGGGAACTTTTTCTCTGATTTGATCACTGACCGAGGTCAAAAATTCACTTTAATCAAGGTAAATTCCACACTCTGTTTCTGCCGCTTATGAATGAAACAGAGCCGGTGAGCTTCAACTACTAATATTTGTTACTAAATCAATTGCCGTTAAAACTCGATTAACAACTCGGACCTGTACTGTTATTGTCATGATGATCTAAAAGTGAATCATTGGTTTGTATTCTAAAAGTGATACTTGTCGCAATCACCCAATTAGTCGAGATAAGACAAGTAACCTCAGGTTTACGGATATGTTTTAACATAAATTGCGGTTTTCGGTCTTGATGCAATAGGTGCAATTATTCAAGATCATCATCAAGAATGAGCTTGCACATGAGTTTCATGGCTATCAATCATGGGCTCGGCTTGACATATGTTTGGAGGACGGATTCACAATCTCGAACTTTCAAGAATAGAATTGCATTCTTCAATGACAGAGTCACAAGAGCGATCGCAGCAACTCATACCATCACAGCAACTTACTAGATTTACTGAAAATCTAAAAATGATAAGATTGCAACTAGCTCTAAAAAGAGAACAAAGACAAAATGACATGCGGCATATTGGTTTGAACTAATATGAGACATAAAGCGATGCTTTCAGTGTTCATCTCAATTTATGGGGGTAAGAGTAGAAAAAGATTGCATGCAGATCACGAGAATGAAGAAAGTCAAGGCGCACAAGGATATTCAACTAAATGTCGATGAGCCTATGAACGAAAATATGTGGTTCGGCGGTGAAGGAAGAAACTATCATACGTCCAAAAATCAGAATGTGCAGTTATTCCTTTGCCGGCAAGTTGAATATGCTTTTTGTAAAGATAAATAAAAAAAAGAAATAAAAAAGGAGCTCCAACTCAGAATTGAAAGGGCCTGGTCGATCTGTTGGGCCTGATGCACAAGCGTAGCCCAGATCACACCAAGCCCATCAGATTAAAGCCTTGGCCTAGACAATTTCTCTCGCTAATCGACACCAGAAATCTACCGTTGCCGTCTCCAATCACCAAAACAGCCACCGTCGACCACCATGGACGGCCGCCACAAGTTCAGCGATAACACAACAGAACGCATACGCTGAAGCTGACGAAGCAATTCTCTTTCTCAGGAATTCTAGAGGCTTCTTCATCGGTTCTCCTTCTCCGTCATCCTCCAGACACTGTTAGCTGCCACCGTAGTTGCTCCTATCGCCGTTTTCACTGTAGCAAGGCCAACTCTTGTTCTGCTCTGTTTTCTGGTCAGGACGCTCGCAAGTTCACGAACCTTGGTTGTTCCGCTTTGGCCGGCCCCGATCATCGACGTCGACACCACCAGGAGCTTTGTTAGTGATATTATCACAGTCCGAGGTCAAAAACTTAAATGTCATCAAGCTAAATTCCACACACTCTATTTCTGCCGCTTATGAACGAAACAGAGCCCGTGAGCTTTAGGTAATAATGTTTGTGAGTAAATCAGTTGAGATTGAAGCTCAATTAAAAACTCGGACTCGTACTGTTGTTGTGAGGATCTGAAAGTAAATCGTCGGTTTGTATTTGCGTATGAACTCCTTGATCAAAATGCGTATCAGGTGTTTGGTGAAATGCTCGAACTAGATCAGTACGTAAATTCGATTCAATCCTCGAACTACAAAATCATATTACATAACTTGGATTTGTTCTCAACTTATCGAAGCCTTATTATGGCCGACTTTGTCGGAATAGGATGCTCATTTGTCAAATGGTGTTATGATTCTTGTCTCATATGCTCGAATAATGACCTGAAAATTGCTGTCTCATGGCATGCTGATCTCTCTGGTTCGAGTTAAAAGTGTTCTGTATGAACAGAATCGAGTTTTGAATGTGTAATCTGTTGTAAAGGAGCGCGAGATCTGCGTGTGCGCATGCAAAGAATAGAGCGTCAGAATCGCCATTGCCCCAAACTTGGACTGGATTTTAATCCTTTGGCGATGACCTTTTCTGATGCTGTGGTTTTCATTTCTTATCTCAAATTTGGATGACATTTGTTTTGTCGTCCAGAATGGACTTGCAGACTTGCTGATAGAGCGGGCCCCATAGTGCCATTTGTCGTCCACTGAATCGACAAATGTATTGATGACGTGGCTATCATTAGTTTACTGAATATTTTCTCGCGAAGACATTAGTGAGACTAGTTCCAGCTTTTGATCCGTTAAGTCTCAGTCGCCACCTTAAACGAGCCACCTCAATTGTACCAACTTCCCTCTGCCATATGCATACGCAACCCTCCTCCCTCCTCCTCCTCCTCCTCCGTCATCGAACGCTCCAGTTTCCCCCATTCTCCTTTGTGCGAATTCCTATTCTTGTCGATCCTTCATTCTCATCTTGCCAAGCGATTGTCGTGCCCCTCTTCAGTTCGATAGGGGATCAATTTCGGCTGAACCCAATTCCCGTCAATTCGTTCCCTGTGGTTAGCGATGGGAGAACTTACGCTCATGGACCTATTGAAGAAGGCAACGTCGGATTTCCCCAACAAGAGAGCCGTCTCCGCCTGCAAGGAGCTCGACCTGACGCACATGCGGCTGCAAGAGCTTGTCAACCGCGCCACCGCGCTCATCACTGCCTTGCACCGACACTGTCGCCCTCACTTTCCTCAACAACATCGAGGTATGTCTGTGTCATCTCGGTCTGTTCGCGAGTACGGATGATGCCATTTAAATTCGAGAACACAATATCTGGAAGATTGCGGTGACGATGAATTTCTAATGATGAGATCAATGACTTGCGAAACATCGACTGGGAAATAGCTTGGAAAAGAAAGAGGTGGATGTTTCTTGGAGTTTTACAGTACTTCGAGAACACACAGACAGAAATGGCATCGGTTTCTACTGAAAAAAATTGCATTTGAGGCATGAAATTTTTGCGAGCGCATGGTGCAAATTGAACAGGAACAAATTGAAATGGCAAAAGCATGAAGAGAATTTTCTGTCGGGTCCAAGGGTTGTTTTCTGGGACGTACAAGCACTGATTCATCGTAAAACAAAGTCAACGCTTATCAAAAGGAGATGGATGGTTTTAATGAAATTAAACATTGACAAACTAGTTGTCTGCATATCCTGCATATGTATGTGTATCTCCAATCCGCAGGGACTGGTGTGATAGTTTTCTTATTGGAAAATGTGTTCGTTTTGCAGTTTGTGATCCTGTTTCCAGTGGTAATCCATTGCCAAGCCACCGTAGCTCCGCTCAATCCCTTCTACACAGCTAAGGTGCTCGAGTTCTACCTTTCCGACTCAGAACCAAAGCTCCTATTGACACTGCAAGAAGGAAACCGATGGGCTCAATCCGCTGCTTCCAAGCTCAACATCCCCCGCCTAACCGCCAATCTTCACTCTGCCGATACCAAAATCACTCTCTCTTCGACCGACGTAGAGCCGAGCCGAGCCTCGACTCGATGTCCACAGTTGCAACGATCCCTCGGATGTAGCTATGTTCTTGCACACCTCCGACGCTATGGGTCACCCCTCCCCAATCGCATGCTGCTAACTCAGCGCAATTTGGCATCATCAGGTGGGGTACAAACTAACGGAATCAGACTCTACCCTGATTGTGCTTCCGCTGTTTCATGTGCACAATTTAGTTGCTAGATTATTCAGTTGTTTCTTCTGGAGTTCTGCCTCAGCTTGCAGATTCTGTTTTCCTCTTGCAAGCTCAGAGCTTTCTCCTTCTCATTCCTCAGGTCCCTATCGATCTTCTGAATATCCAACTCAACTAGGTCCACAATCGGCCTTACATTGTGCTGGAGCTCGTGCCTAGGAACATCACTCTCCCTCACCTTCTCTTCCACGTTCAGATTCTCCAGGCTTGCTAATACCCTAACCTGAGGTCCACGCATGTCGTGTACGTTTTGCACAACTTCAACACCCTGTTCCTGCTTCTTCGCCAACAGCTCCTCTGCTGTAATGTGTTTCGCTTTGTTTTTCAGCATCGTCTTGTTCGCTTGCTTAGACAAAAGCTTCTCCTTACCAGGCACATCAGGTGATGGCTTCTTTTCCTCTGGCTCCAACGAAGCAGCAGGCGCCTTTGCAGGGGTTTCTTTGGTAGTCGTTGAAACCCATACCCATATTCTTAGGACACAACTTTGCTTCGATGGGTGTCACAATCCCCTGCTGGTTCTTCCCAAGACCCCAAGCCCCGCCTATCCTCATCCATAGTGGATATAATTTTGAGATTCTGACATCACAAAACAAAAAAAAATCACTATAAATGTGTCACATTCTTAAGCCAGATACTCAGCAGTTGTGACCGCCACTCGTGGAGTGACGATGCATTCAACAGTTGGATCATTGGCCTAAAGAAAATAGCAAACTTCGTAAAATGAAATACAGGCATCCATACAACCCTTTAATCAGCAAGGATATATGTCACAAACTGAATCTACGAACTTGCAAAAATTGCCAGAAAGAAACAATCTGCGAGACAATTAACTATTAGCTCATTAGATATTACCAGATTAAGGAAAAAGGGCCACTCTCTCCATTGACCCATTTTCCTCCAAGTCACGTTTGAGATATTGTGTAGTTTCCGTGTACACTCCCATAGCAGCAAATACTATGGCAACATTGTTGGCAAAATTGTCCTCTTCCTCATCCTACATAAATTTGCAGCACATTTTCATAAATGATATTGAAAGAGAGTGTTTGGAATGAGAACTTTCTTGGCTTGGCTTGCCGTGGCTCCTGGAGTCCATTGGCAATTGGCATTTTTCCTGAAAACTGCTCGAATTTTCCGGCTCCGATTATTTTGATAGAAAAGGATAATTTAAAGATTACTTTTAAAAATTAATCACTTTTATTGCTTAAAGTAATTGATCAACTAAAAATATTTTCGATAACAATCTATATATAAACATTTTCGTGAATAACGAAAATGTTGTTCTTTTATTCAATTTTACAAGTTATATGAACAATTATTTTTACAATAATATTATTTAAATTACTTATTTTTTATTGACTAACTTCCTTGTTTTCTCTTCGTGCTCACCACCGCCAATCTTCATGCTTGGCGTATCTTTTCGGATGATTTTGATATGACTTTGATGACTCAGATTGCCCTCTGTTGCGGTTGGTTGATGAAATGACGTCGGACCGGCAGGAGTGCCAGGAGTGAATCCGAAGAATCTCATCCTTCGGGTCGGCAGATCCTGTCCAGATGATGATGATCCATCCAACCTCAGCCTTGGCAATTAGATAAAGCTCTTTTAGCAGTGAACACCACCCCGCTTTCCCTTTGCGCGAGGCATAGATGGGCGAAACAAAGGAATTCGAAAGATGGCGATGAAGTGGGAGCGAACAGAAAGCAGCTAGAATCGACAGAACATATTTTGGAGTGAATCAAAATTTTGACTCGGAAGTTCAATTGGATATGAAACACCCTTGATGATGGTTTGGCGGCGATGGCAGCATGAGCTCGAGATGGCCCGGCCACATATAGATCTGGTCCAGACATGTGCAAGGACAGGAAAGCGACGACAAGAATCAGAGTGGAATTAGTGTGGCCACGACTCAAAATGTGGAATCTGATGGTGTCGTTCACTGTAGGAATCTGAACCGAGATAGATCTGAATTGGTAGAGATGAATATGGAGAATCCAAATCGAGAGAGAGAAAAGATGCAAAAGAACATCTGGTCGGAGAATATCTGGAGAGAGAGAATCCAACCGCAAAAGGAGTACCCACCAACGATTCATTGAGACTGAGCTCTCTGACGATTGTTGCTTCCAGCACCGATCGAAGCACAAAAAGCGTTGCTACCGGTTTGAAGATGCCGCTCGCCTCGCTGCCGTGGCAGCGGAACTTGACCACAGAGTTTCCTCAATCAACAGTCAACAAATACCAGGACGTTCCATCTCCGATTGAACTCTAGAATTGTCTTCGATTCATTCCAAATTTCGTCTATTTGATTTCCATTTTGCTTTTATTTTCTCCCATCCTCTCACCATCTTCCAAATTTTCATTGCCGTTGATTGCACTTTGGATGAGGTATCGAGCTCTCGCAAGGAAGAGAGATAAAAAGAGAGAATCAGCGAGCTTTATCCAGCGGGGAGAGCAAGTTCGAGTTCAAGAGCACCAGGATGTTGCCAATTCTAAGACGAAAAGCCACTGCCAGAGGCTCGGCTGCTGTGTTTGTAGAGAGAGACTGCGGAAGAGTCATGCCACAGCGACGCAAAGATGCCAGCATACTTGCTTTTGTCATGCATATCAACATTCATTTAATATGAAACAAATAAATAAATGAATGAATTTCGAATGCCCTTCACTTGAGAAGAAACTGACAAACTTGACTTCGCGCCCACATGCGAGAAACTGATCACAAAATCTTCAAGAAATCGAAGCATTGGCTCCGGATCCCTTGCCTCCCAAGTGTTAATGCCTGATATTCACACAGCAGGCAAGACAACTTCTGAAACCAACTAGGTATAAGGGGATCCCAAATCCCATATATCAAGACATTCCTGCCCTTGCAATAGATATTTCCACCGCGAACCAACTTCCAACCCCTGTGAGGGAGGAATTCCAAAGAGGATCCCATCTCTGAAATACTCAGATAAACAGAGGGAGTGCAAATGAGCAAGCAATGCAGGGTAAATTACAAAGTTTATAATCATCAGGAAACCTTCTTTGCATGTCAACAAAAGACTTGGCCAGCGAGTCTAATGTCAATGTTCCCGTTGACTTTTCCTCCTCAATCCGGCCTAGTGTATTCATTATCTCCTTCACATTTTTCAGCTGTTTCTTCTGGTGTTCTGCCTCGGCTTGCAATTTCTCCTTCTCATTCCTCAGGTCCCTATCGATCTTCTGAATATCCAATTCAGCTACGTCCACAATCGACCTTATATTGTGCTGGAGCTCGGGCATAGGAACATCACTCTTCCTCGGCTTCTCTTCTGCATTCGGATTCTCCAAGTTTGCTAGTACCCTAACATGAGGACCACGCATGTCAAGTACCTTTTTGCACAACTTCAACACCCTGTTCCTGCTTCTTCGCCAACAGCTCTTCTGCTGTAATGTATTTCGCTTTGTTTTTCAGCGTCGCCTTCTTCGCTTGCTTAGACCAAAGCTTCTCCTTACCGGGCAAGTCAGGTAATTGGCTTCTTTTCCTCTGGCTCCAACGAGGCAACAGGCGCTTTTACAGGAGTTTCTTTGTAGTCGTTGAAACCCACACCTTCTTAGGACGCAACTTTGCTTCAATTGGTATCACAATCCCCGGTTGGTTCTTCTCAAGACCCCCTAGCCCGGCCTATCCTCATCCACGACAGCGGATTCTTCATCCTCATTCTCTGTCTTCGAGTTCTCGTCAATCTCTGTGTTCGGCATGACCGTGCCGGTGGACACGAAATTCACGGGCTTCGACAGATCGGCCTTACCTAGGAGATCCCTGTTCTTCCTCCGCTTCCTCCTGGAGGAGTCGTCGTAGTCCGAATCGGAGTCCCCCGACGCGAAGACGCCGTAGAGCACGTCGTCCTTGGTCTGGGCGCGCTTCTCCCTCCGCCGCCGGTAGTAGAACTCCCCGTCGATCCACTGCCCATCGTCGTAATCGTTGTCCATCCCAAACCTCTCCATCTCCTGGTCCTCGTCCATCTTCGAGCAATCCCGGAGAACCGAAGCGAGGGACCTAGGGTTTCGGGGGGGGTGTTCGGAGGAGGCGGAGAGAGAGGCGGCGCTGCTGCCGAACGCCGAGGTGGCCCGGCGGCGTGGATGCGGCGGCGGTCGGAGGCCGCGATACGGCGGTGCAGCTCGGCTCGGCTCGAGGGTTGGAGAGAGAGAGAGAGAGAGAGAGAGAGAGAGCTCGAAGAAGCAGAGGGTGACCGAATGCTAGAAATGTAAGAACTGGAAAACCTGACGGATCTTCTTCCCTTTTTAATTTCTCAGATGTTAACAATTGTTGATTTTTTTTTATTCCCTATTTACTTCAAGGAGAGGATATTCATTTATCGATTGTTTAGTTTATGTTGATGATATATAATGATAATTATTAATTGGAATGAAATTGGGTTAATTTTTCAATTAATGACCTAGGAAAATTGATTATTTTTTTTTTAAGATTTGAAGTTGTGAGAAATAAAAGTGGAACTTTTTTTTAAATGATAAGAAGTACTTGTTGAGAGAGACTAGCATGACGTAACTTAGTGATTTACCAATTAATCCAAAAAGTTGAAATTATCAAGGATCTCTCTATGTACACTCCAAGTTAATATATGAAAAACGAAAAAGGGGACATTTGATATTAAAAATTTCTTATTGGCCGAGGGATTTTTTCAATTGTCAAATGGTTATCCGAAATTAAATTATATTGAGACAAAAATTGCCGCAAAAGCCCTCTTTTCAGTAAACAAACAAATACATAGAACTGAGGAGAGAGAACTGGAGTGCCATTTTGTCGGAGAAAAGTTGCAGCAAGGATTTTTTAAGCCAAGCTACGTCCCCCACGAGATTACAGCTAGGACCTAGGAAAGGTGACTTTTGAAGATTTCCTACATTTATTAATGTTCACTTACTTTTATCATCTAAGCTATTGGTTAATATAGGGATTGAAAATTATAGGGGATTTAAAACTTGCGTGATGAAGATCACAACCAAATCTTGAGCAATGAGATTTCTTGATAATTTTGCACGTCGGAATTCTTAATTGCTTCAATGGACACATAGACTCTTATTAATCGAATTGGATGTCAACACGGCTGGGGCCTAGGGGTCTCTAATTGAGCCACCCAAGCCGCTACAATGCCAAACTCGAGATCGACTCAACTTCATACTCGATGTTTAAAACAAGATTTGAGCTCAACCAAACATTAGTTTAATGCTGGAGCTTGATTCAAACAAAAAGATGATATACTATATATTACGTGTGTGCGGATGAGCATGTTAATATTTAATTTTATTAACAGTTGATTTTTTTGAATCAGTCTTACAAAGTTTATTGAGCTAAGTATTGATGAGCTCAAGCTTTCAATTTGCGAGATACTCAAGTAGCTCGAGTTAGAGCTCGACTAAATATTAGTTCTCAAATGATCATCAACTCAAGCTCGAACAACTCATGAATAATTTGACTTAGTTTCACTCTTAGTAGGCCTTCATACATGCTTGCTGTGAGAGGAATAGAGTTTGCACTGGGTGTAGTTAATGATTCTCCCGAGTCGATTATTATTCTACGAAATTTTCATTTGAACATAAGGATATTAGAGAATATGGTTTATAAAATAGCATTACCACGTTTGTAGATTCTTTAAGGGAGAGGTTTCTCTTTTGATATCTCAATCTAGATTGCCTTAAAAACCAAATTATGATGATAGCTCGGATTAGATTTTAGACGAATTCAGAGGCGATTATCGTCATTTAGCACTTAAAAAGTGCCAATCGTCGTTAACGGCCACTTTCCACTACCGTCTACTATCTAAATGTAACTAATAAAGTGTTAAACAAAAAAATAATAAAGAATTAATGTCACAAAAAATCTAAAATTGGTATACATGCAATAAATTTATCTCAAACTAATTTTTTTAACAAAAACCCCAAACCGGTACATCACACATTTAACCAAATTAGTATTTTGACTATTAAAAATCATAAATTGATATATTTGTGATAATTTTACTATTTGTTAGTTTTCGTTAAAATGAATTAATACTACAAAAAATCATAAACTAGTACGATTGTAACAAATGGAGAAGAAAACCCCAAATTAATACCTCTGTCAACTGTCACGTGTTATCTAACTTAATAATTTGACAATAAAATTTAATAGATGGTAAATTTATCACAGGTATATCAGGTTAGAGTTTATCATGAGATAATTGCATCTTTTTAAAGATGACTAACTATCATTTTAAAATTTAAAATAAAAAATTCAAATAGCATGTACGAAAATAAAAAAACCTTAGGACATCAAAACAAGCTAGTAAGTACCTGTTTTCTACTGGTAGAGAGTGAGGGAGCGTAAGGAAGACTAAGACGTGAGCAAGCAGAAGAGGGACCGACGGAGTGAGCGAGATGTCTTGGACGGAGGGCATATGGTGAGTGTGGGGATCGATGGCCACATAAATGGGGCTCGACGGTGGTGGCAATGGCAGCTCAACGGTGGCCGGATCTCAACCAGCGTGAGAGATGGGAGAATGAGAGAAGTCAAGCACTCAACCAGCAGGAATGGGAATTGACATAGGGGCCATATAAATGTACAGTTTCTGATCTATGAATCGGGCTAGTTTGGCAATCATTCAAGTCCCAAACTCAAGGATAGTTTGAGGCCAAGTGGGCCGGCCCAAGACTATTTGAGCCCAAAATTATCAGGCCAATTTGGATGGTTCGATCCGGGTTTTCGGACTTTTTTTCTTTTTTCTTTTTTTAATACACTTCTAGTAGTAGTATTAGTAGTAGTATAAGTATCGTTTTATTCGGGTTATATAACTATTAGGAACTCCATTAATTACATGACCTAAAATTTACAATGTTACATATAGAAATATATTCAAGACTAGTATATGAGGTTGACATGTCTGTGCAAAGTAAGAGGAGAAAGAGGACAAAAAAAAAAAGTGAGTCATTTATCGTAATGTGAATTTATTTCGTAGACTTAGAGGATCCCAATTTAAAATTTTTCATGCATAGTAAGAGAGGGGGAGGGGAATTTCATTAAAAATTATGAGATTAGGGTTTGCAAGGACGGCAACAACATATTACACTAATGAACAAATAATTCATAGAAAAAGCTCTGGAAGTTATCAAAAAATCCATGTGACGTCATAAATGACTAAAATTGGTACTGGCTTAGCCTAATAACAAAGAATAAATGATGGATAGCACTATGGAGACAAACCCTTTTTATAGCCAAACTCAATTGGCGTGTTTCCTCGTAGCAAACCAAAGAGAACCAAAAGGGAGGAAACAGGGCTCTAGGATGACCTTGTCCACATCCATACACTCACACTTATGTGTTTCCTCGTAGCAAACCAAAGAGAACCAAAAGGGAGGAAATAGGGCTCTAGGATGACCTTGTCCACATCATGACACTCACACTTATGTTCATGGGGCTTCTGTGGGGGTCTGACTCGTAAGAAGTAATTCCGAGTGAATCTAAATTCCAACGACATCCTTCAAAACTAATTTTTAACCAATTTATTCTTTATCATTGCCATTTTCCTTAAATAGAAAACTTTCGGAAACAACATTTTAATCATATACGAGATGTATATGTCATTAGGACTTAAACACAATCTTTGCAGATATGTCCTAATTTCAATATCAGACAAGACATAATTTCAAGCAACTAAGGCTTCCATCATCTTATAGCAGTGCAGTCCGCAGGCAAACCTCTTTTCAAGTGTTCTAGAATGGAACGCTTCATGGACAATAACTTAAAATTTGAAGCAGTAAAAACCTCAATAATAGTGGAGTTATTAATCATAGAAAAAGTGACTGAAAACCAAGCAATATATATAATTAGCATCATGTGAGTACTGTGTAACTTGACGTACAAGTACACATCCAGAGAGTTACATGCATAATCATATAATCACATTTGGGCAGAATACATGACATGTAGTTGTATACTCCCCACATGATAAGGGTTATGAGAATATATTCCAATCTTCGTGAATTCATCACCTTTGGGCATATGAACCATTAGGATCGGTCACTCCTCCACCACACTATCATGTATCCCTCCATGAACCAATACACAATCACCTCCTTTGGGAGTATGACCACGCATTAGATCAGGAGACATCCTAATCATCATACGAGACCGAAATTTCTCAAACCCAATCAAGCGTGCCACTTTGGTGGTCACTACTCAATTGAATCATTGAAATTCTCTCATACCAGGGATATAAACTTTACTCCACACATACTCCATATACATGTAATTTTAACTTTAGTGATAGGGGCAGCATATCACCAAAATCACATATCATGCTAATTACATTGTTTTATTCATTAATAAAAATTAATCATACATATATATAAATATATAAATAAATATATATATATAGCGAACCTGTTTTGATAGATTCTAATGAGATCATTGATTACAGTAACACAAGAAACTTCTCATAACAGAGAATAAAACATCTTTTATGCACCCGATTACCTCTCACAAATTAACATCAATAGTAATACAGAGTACACCAAATCAACAAGCACTATTGCTCATGAGTTTCATACGGCAAAACATGACTCCAAGGCCAACATCTGATTTATAAGCCAATTTAGGCAACAAATTATCATTGTAATCAACCAGTGACCTATTAATTTAGTCAAACCAGATAACCAAATGGTACAATATGCAGTAACTTAATTGACATGCATTACCCACATTCAGCAGATGTATTAATCAGTACATCAGTTTGGTCACGATGTGATTTTAATGATTATGTGATAATATACCTATAACCCAACACTTATATTTCCAAAATCACAGCTTATGTACAAGTCTACAAGATATTTAATTTAATTTTTATTGCAACGGCGTGCAGTACCCATTCTCTTCTATTGCCCTCCGTATTCTCAAATAATTATGCACAAGCTTCGGGTCAAGTCTTGACCGATCTGAGGTTTGACACCGCGATCGGGGGATTCAACTAATGCACCAGTGCCTCTTACAGCGACGCAAATGCTTCAGCCGTGGAGCGTGTGCTATCGTGTTGGGGTAGTCGGACTGTACTACTTGCATGGATTTCGCTTGTGGTCAAATTAAAGAGTTGTGCACGCTCAATGCCGAAACATAGCTTCAGCTTTTTGACTATAGAATTAGATGCGAGCAATATGAATTCAATGAGCAATTAATCAATTCCTTCATATTTGGACGAGACCGCGAGTCCATCTTTGCAGAAAAGGGTCCGATGTGTTTTTTTCTCCCCCTATTGTTGAATCAAGAAAGAAAGAGGAAAAGGGTCATGATGTATCAAGTCCGTAAAAGTTGACAAGTAATAAATGGACGAAGAGCATATAGAATCTTGTGATATAAATAAAAGTTGTATCGCGTTGACAGTTTGTTACCTTTAGGTTAGGTTTGGCATGGCAAAGAGTAATTTTTCTTATTTTTATTTTCTTGTTTGCTTTTCTTTCCTTTTCCTTTTCTATTCCTTGATAAAAAAGATATTTCGTTCTCACCAAATTATTTTAATATATATAAGTTTTTAAGCTTTTCTGAAGAACAATGCCGTTTCGTACCTTGAATTGCGAGACAAAATTCACTAATAAGAAAACAATGTCAGGAGAATTATCAAAAAACTCATAAACTTATTATAATTGTGCTAATTGATTATAGTTTTTTTTTTTTTTGCCAATTCAATTCTAAACTTTTTCGCATTTGTGTTAGTTAAGTCCATTATGCTAATATTGATCAGCTGGCGCTAACATGACACTGCTAAAGGTGATGTGGACATTTTATAATATTTTATTTTTTTTAAAATTTTTTGATTTTTTGATTTTGTTTTTTTTTTTTTTTTTTCCCTGCACACCCTCCACCCCCTCACTTGGTCTGGGCGAGGGGCTGCGCGCCCACATCCTGGCCGACCCTAAGGGCAGGAAAAAAAAAAGAAAAGAAAAAAAATAACAAAATTATAAAAAAAAAAAAAATATTGAAATAAATAGTCCACATCTTGATTTCCACTTTAAAAAAGGGAGCAAAAGACAAATTGATGGAGCAACTAGAGAAGTAGATTGTTTCAAGGTAGACGCACTAGTTAATAATCTGAATCGACACACACAACCATAAAGGTTGTATCACAATTACCATTTTGATTGCCATTTTACCAAGTTCCATTACTCGGCCATTAGGATGGTCAGTTGGCCACAAATACTTCAACGAAAATAACATGTCACGTTGTTTCATATTTGAAATATGCCAATGTTGAATGGAGATGAGGAATGTACAGTTCTTTTCCTTTCATGACAAGAAATTGTCATATCACCATTTTGAAAAAGGGATATTCTGACTCAAATTCTCTTAAGCTTTTTCAAGTGCAGTGAGAGGCCTTGGACAAGAAACACTGAAAAACCGGCTCAACAGGGTTCACTGGGCATTTAGGCTGTTTGGTCTGACCTCCGGTTAAAAAAAGAACTCTCATGGGCACAAATGTGAATTTTTTCGATTTACTATGAAAAGATCCAGCATAGTTTGGAAATCAACAAGTGCGAACATAAAACAGAATTTTGCACGCTCTTCGTATTGATATAACTGATTGACTACAACTTCGAACACCCAAACCAATGCCATCAACCAACATACCAAAAGCTTCTCATCAAATTTTAAAAATTTGAAGAGTGACTAAGAAAACTATGTCATGTGCACGCACCTCCAAATTATCTTGAGGAACAATTTGGAACTTCTGTCACTCTTTGACGTTCGCAGCTTAGTCCTTTTTGGTTCCAAGCATATTATTTTGAAAAGTCGCATCAATGAGTGTGCAATTTAATCACTTTGAAACTCACAAATTGAAAAGGAATTCATCACCGTAGAAGGCAGATAAGAAGGTAAATGCAGTTTAGCCAATGGTTTCCAACATGGCCAGGAACCCTCTGAATCTTCAAGGTCCGTGAGGTCTTTGGATTCTTCCCATTTTCTCGAGAGGAATTCGCCCTCTTGGTTTTATATTTCATCTTGCTTGAAAGGATAATGTATCTATATAAGCACTTTAATCAAATATAATTACATGAGTATAGAGTCCATCTCTCCCATCTTTGAAAACTATCAAGTGACCATGACTGATGGCATAATGCATAAATTTCATTTGTTCTACGAAACCAGGTTGAATAACCAGAACCATGATAATGCTGAACTAAGGTCCTTTCCAAGAAGGCAATGATAAAAGCATTACAAGCGCAAGAGAAATACCCAAAGTAGAAAATGTGTGCGAGGCTATTCATCACAATATCCGATAAATGGAGTGGCTAGGCCTAGAAATTATAAGATTGTAACTAGTTCAGAAAAAAGCAGTCAGAAATAAAAGTGGACTTTCATCCGGTTCATCACAACAGAAAAGAGGCATAGATCGCTTCTAACTAGTATATGGCCTAAAGTGACACTTCCAGTGTTCACGTCCCAATTCAACCTAAAAATCATCCCTATCAAGGAGCTCAAACCTGCAGACATGCCCTTCATTCAAGACTAAGTTTCTCTCACAAACTTGGACCAACCAATAGAGAAGTTCACTACAGCGTAGTGCTGATAGCTCATGATGGTCACCAGCCACAATGTGTCTGAATACCTAAGAATAGCAATTTGCTGGTTTTCTTGACTGCATGTCTCTATAAATTTATAAGGAACGCTCTGCCCATGAAGACATTTGACCAGCCAATGTATGATAAGACAAAGGAATGTAAGCATACACTAAAGTGAAAAGGCAAACAAGATGTACATTTATGATAGTATTTGGAATTTCCGGAGATCCGTATTAGCAGTCTAAAAGGCTTGATGAGATGGTCTTTAGTCACAACTTGCAATCTGAAATCAAAATATCACAATCCTGTGCTCTTAGACTCTACGCTAAGTATGTGTGATCAATATAGAGACATGCACAAATCTGGTGGATTTCCAAGTCACCAATCTCACATCGCGATATGCATTGAACAAACATGAAAAGCTACGCCTAGCATCCTAGATGGATACATATACACAAAAAGTGATCTTCATTCGCCTGGCAAAAAAAAAAAAAAAAAAAAAAAAATTAGCTGCCTTTCTTTTTTTCATACCACGGAGGTGGTGGGACTAATTTTTGAGGTCTAGGGCCACACTACCTTCACTTCATTTCTGATCGCAAGTTTGAACTTGCTTGCAATAGTAGCTCTTGTAAACCATTTGTTGCCAGGGAGCAATATCCCGATTAGTGTTGCCGTGCTGTTGCAGTGAGCCTAGTCATGCCAAGCCTAGGCCTGTTGCAATAGCTATTGCTTAAGCTGGACATTTCGTGTCGCCTCTTCTTCCCAAGCCTAGGCAGCCAAAGAAAGTACCAAGTAGTCATTTTTGGAAGGAATTTATACTTAAACTAGAAGACAGAGAAAGTACCAAGTAGTCATCTTTGGGAAGAATTTATACTTCAATTAGAAATCATTAAATTCCTAATTTATGGTTGTTATTGCCTGTCTCAACCCTCTGACCTTGTCTCCACACCCACCTATCACTAGGTAATTTCCTGATTACTGTCTGACTTATTGTTTTTCCCTAGTCCCTTTAGTTGTTAAGGAGCCTGTTTTAAACATATAACCATGACCACTTCAAGGAAGATAATATATCCTGTGTTTCTATAGAAAGCAAATTAATGCAGGAAAAAATTGCACAATAGGGCACATATATAAAATAGGTGGCATTCATAATTGAGATATGCCAGTTATGAATGGAGATCTGGGCCTCACCATTATTTCTTTCTTAAGAAAAGATGGCCATGTCACCATCTGGAAAAAGGGATACTCTAACTTGAATTCTCCAGCATTCTAAAGGGCAGTGAGAGGCCTCGGACAATTGAAACCATGAAAAGGCTGCTCAAGAGGGCTCACTGGACATTTAGACTATCTGTTCTGACCTGCACAAAAAAAAAAAAAAAAAAAAAAAAGGAGAATTCTGGTAAGACTGTAAGCAGGTCAAGAAAGAGACGCAAAGCTAAAAGTAAGTGCACTTCCAATTGATTTGTCATAGCTGAATAAAGAAGACATGAATTACTTGCAGGCGACACTTCCAATGTCCATCTCAATCAACCTAAATGAGGTCCTTACTAGCATAATTGGAGATGGAGATTGACCATAAAATCGTCCCTATCAATGAGCTCAAACATGCGGACATCCCCTTCATCCAGACAAGCTTCTTTCACAAATGCGGCCCAACCAGCTGGATAATGGAGTTGATAGGTCTTGAGCTGCACCAGCCATAATTTGTTCAAATACCTAAGAGTTGCAATTTGCTAGTTCTTCTGAATGTTTCTTTATGAATTCACAAGGAACACTACCAATGTAGTATAATGAGGAAAAGAATAAATACAAAGAAATAATAAACGGAAAACGCAAACAAAATGTAAATTTATGCTAGTATTTACTAGTTTCAGGGAGTTCAATTAATAGTGTTAACTGGGTAATAGAAGTCTTCAATCCCAACCTGCAACTTGAAGTTAAGATTTCACAATACAGTGCTTGTAGACTCTACAGTAGTGTACATAATTTTTTAACTCTCATGACAAAAGTTCAAGAGTTGCTAACACTGATCGTCCCCACCACATCCTCTTAGTCTATATATAATAGTAATCTTCTTTACACCTGATTACTGGAAAAAAAAAAAATAGAATCTTTCATTTTAGAATCGGTAATCTTATGAATCCATAAATTTAAAAAATAAAATTTCAAAATCAAAACTGCCCCGGTTTTACAGATAAAGCCATGAACACTCCAAAGAAAATAACATCTAATGTGATTCCTATGAAAAATTTAAAACGACTTGGGAAAAGAGTCGACTAAAGGGAAACATGTAGAAGGCATCATGGTTGAGCTATGCCAATTATGAAAGGACATAGGGGCCACACCGCAGTTCTATCCTTGATAATAGTGGCCACATCACCAATTTCAGAGATGGATACTTCGATTCAAATTTTCTAGTTTTTTCAAGAGCAGGGGAGGCCGCAGAAACATGGAACCATGCAAAACTGCTCATGGGGGCTCACTTGACATTTAGATTGTTTGGTCCAACTTGCACAAAAGAAAAAGGAGAGTTTTCATAGGTACTGCTGTAAACCTTCTGTCAAGTTACAACGATCTACAAATCAATGCATCCAATCTTGTTACTAACGTTTACATGTTTTTCACGTTAGACAAAACACATTAGCTACACTTGGCATCTCCTAAATTGTAATGTCACCCATCAATATACAAAATCTTATCAGGAAAATTTCATAACTTTTGAGACAGACCAAGAAAAAGAATGCAACACTGTGCAGAAAAGCGCAACTTAGAAACCAACAAGTCACACCTCTAAATTCTCATGCTAAGCGTTTAGGTTATAATTTTCGCTTTGACATTGAAGCACATTCTTTTTGGTTAATTTAGACTTGGGATGTAGCATTAATGAGTGTGCATCTGGATTATTGTGAAACTCACAAACCCAATGGGAATGGAAGACGTACACTTCATTGATTCACCAAGACTAAACAAAGAGATATAACTATGAATACTGAATTTATTTTGGACTATCTAAAGTGACACTTCCAAAATTCATTTCGGTCAATGTAAACCAAGTCCTTACCAGTACTAGTGGAAATGTAGACTCTAAACACACATCCCCCCTATCAATGAGCTCGAACACACAAACATCTCTTAAATGCAAACGAGCTTCTCTAGCAGTTGGGTGTCAAGCAGCGAAAAAAAAGTCCATGGCTCCTGAGCTTCACCGTCCACGACCTGTCTGAATACCTGAGAGTTGCAATTACCTTGTTTTCCTGATTATGTTGCCTGATGAATTGAACAGGAGTAGTCTCCTCATTTATGTGGTTGAAAACCAACTTATGGTGAAGAAAGACCAAAACATAAGCATACACTAATGAGAGAATCTAATCACACAGCGTGAATATAAGGCAGTAGTTGCTACTTTTAGGAGTTTTAATTGACAATAAACCTTATAATGATAGTAGACAATCTCAGACTGCAACCCAAAGTCAAATGACAAAATATACGCTCCTAGGTGCAATAGGGTACATGACCAGAAAAAGCCTTCCATGTCCCATATATATTTGAAATGATGAATTTAAGCCACACAAACCACAAGAGCAGGGGAAAAGGCAAAGACATCAATGACCGGAACACGGATGGAAGTGAAAATTTTTAATCTAAGCTGTTCAATTATTTCAAGCGCAACTCAAATTTTATCAAAATACTGAATCAATTTGACAGAGTAAACTCATCTTTTTTTCTCAAATTTCCGATTAATGTAACAAAATAAAATAGTATCTCCTATTTGAAAACAAAATTATCACTCATTAGATCTACAATGAAATTTCAGAACCATAACTAGCCACCCCCTTATCTTTCAGGTCTTTCCCTCTAGTTATGGAGGTAGCGACATTCTTTGCAATTTGCTTGTCCGTATCAACTAGTCTCCTCGTGTGATTTACATATATATTCTACTTTTACAACATTGAATAACATTGTCAAGTTCCTCCATATAAGAGGAATTGGATTCTAATTCTTTGGACTTGCCTCAGCAATTGCTTTCCAACACATGTATTCACAAAAAGGGGACAAATGTTATTTTTCAAACCTCGACCACCAGTTTAAGTCCCACTAACTGTCCTTTCATTGTTTCCCCTGCTTCAATTACTCCATTGTTAAGACATATACCTGGTTTTAAACATATACCCATGAACACTTCAAGGAATATAACATGTCATGTTGTTTACTGCATTAAGTCAACTTGGAAATAAACTAGAGTATAAGCAAAATATAAACAGCATCCATATGTTTGATTTTCAGACATGCGAGTTTGGGTCAATGAGCGTGGGATCATACCAAGCCAAAGTAAACATAAGAGGGCCTCCTCACCACCTTTGAAAAAGGGATGCTCCATTTGAAATTTGTTGGCCGATGTAAGAGCAGTGAGAGGCCTTGGGCGCATGGGACCATAAAAAACCAGCTCCGGATGCCTCAATCTGCTCGAATGTTTGGACCAGCCTGTACTTAAAAAATGACAACTTTAGAGATAGTTTAAGTACACTTCATTAGTTTGACTTGCTATGAAAAGATTTTAGCATAAATTGGAAATAAATTTTATCCTTCCAGCATCACTTAACCAATCAAGATTACAAGTGATTCCTCAGACAGTCCAGACTATATTACGATCAAGGCGTAAAAGTGACTTTTCATATTTTTGACAAGGCATGGAATTCTCGGAATATTTTCAAGTTCCATGATTTCTCCCTTTTTCCTGATAGAAATTTGTACCTGATGTTACAGAGATATCTCTACCTAAAGAAATTTCAACATGAGACCTTGAACACAATATATCATCTCCATCTATGAGAGGTCAAACACGCAGAAATCTCGCCAATGCTCGGGAGGGAAGCACAGAAGATGTAGATTTAAGGGCAATATATTGCTTGTTTGAGTAACTCCTGTTTTTAGACTCGAATGTGGAACGAATTTGAAGAAGAGAGCCCTAATTCACGCGCAATAAGACACCAAAATCGGAAGAAACGTGAACTTACGATTTGTCGGATGCAGATGCGGAGAGAGAGTGTGATCTTCTTCTTCTTTGATGAAGTGAGTGGACGACTGACTGTCCAGACTCGGTTGTGCCACCTCCGGCGGTGACGACGGCGACAACGACAGCGTCTGGTTGAATCTACTTGGCTCCGCTCCGCTAATTGCAGCTTCGCTTCTCGCAGTCCTGGCAATTCCTGATGCTTCATTTTTGCTCCGTCCTTTGTGAAGGCAGCAGAGGCTTCCCCCAATTTCGCTCCACGGAGGAAGAAGAAGAAGAAGAAAGATGGAGAAAGAGCCTTTGGCGTCAAGAAGGAGAAGGAGAAGGAGAAGGAGAGACCCGCTTTGCTTCCTACTGTTCAGTTAAGGATGAGCCGAGATCCATCGATAGGGTTGACGGTGATGTTGATTTGACGAAATCAATAATAGAAAAGTCACAAAAAGAAAAATTTTAAAAAGTTGCGGCGCTGCCGAAAGACTAAAGTAAAAAAAAAAAAAATGGATGAGAGAATGACATCAATTGGATCTTACCAATTCTATGTGCATTGATTTATGCTGCTAACTTCTGTATGGTTGTATTGAGATCATCACCCTTCTCCCAATTCCCTTCCCACTTGTATCTGAACAGTGACACATCATCTAGTTTTGGTGTGCTTAGTGTACCCTTAGAAAAGGTCTTCATTTTTGGACACTCTTCCACTTCAATAATCCTTAAGGATGGGAACCTAAAGATGCAACTTGGGATAGAAGAGAAGCATTCTAAGTTTGGCAGATGTTCAAGTGTCAACCAACTTAGCTTTTCAAAAGAAATCACTTTTCCTTCTCTGTTTCCATCATCTGCCACTATTTCTTTCATTCTTTCACATCCTATTATAGTCATATAAGTGAGATGTACCAAATTTGTGACTGCTGAAGTCGTTACTAGATGTACCAATCCAGAGGAATTCTTCACCACTAAATTTGTTAGATTCTGGAAGGATGTCTCGGTTGGAAATATTGTTGTTAAATAGGGACAATCCCAAACCTTAAATGTTTCGATGCTTTGAAGAATTTTTGACACTAACGAGTCTTCTCTCCACACACACTTTAAGTTGTGTAGCTTGTTCAACTTAAGTTTTCTTAAATTTTCAAGCACCGGATGTTTCCTTTCTTCAACAAGCCCTTCGTTCGGGAATAAATCTTCAAAGGAGCTACATAAGACTTCAAGGCTTTGTAAATTCTGAAATCTCTCCAGGAGGAATATGGAAGGAAAGGCAGCCTTTTTATCATGAAAGCATGCTAGTGTTAGTGCTTTTAGCTTACTAACATGTCATCCGAAAATTTCCATCTTGTATCATCTGAATATTGTTATCGACTAATAAAAGTCTCTCCAAGTTGGGAAAGTCCTGTCGAATTGCCAATACAACAAGAGAAGTAAATTCAACAAAGTTTCGACAATAAATCATGTGTTGTAAAAGGTAAACCTATTAAGATGATTCGCATGGAAGGTGGTCCTCTTCTTAAAGTTCATTATATCTCAAGAACCTTGTGTTCAAGACTCAAGCTTTTAAAAGTCTCATGTAGAGGTTGGTCTGGTCAAGTGGATAGAGTGAATCTAAATTCAAGATCCATGCACTCACTAAATTCATCTTTTGTAAGGAATATCTTATCTTGTTGACAAAAATTTATCTTCTTTGGAATCTTATGTAATGGGATGCACTCAAGATGTCACTAAAACATATGGGGTCCATAAATTCAGAAGTATGCTTAAGATATAAGAAATATCTTATGTTGTCTTGCAAACTTATAGGAAAGGGATTCTAGTTTTCTATAGTATTATAACAGATAACACGATGACTAGGGTATTAAAAAATACAGTAGAAAATAGTGCACTAAGGTACTAATGTTATTTTTGTTATAAAAAAAAAATTGTTTGAATTGATTTTTTTAGAGTTTGTAGAAAATGAAATAGAGAAGAAAAGTTCAAGTGTGCAACACGTGTCAATAATGGAGAGGACCTCTTGTCAAATCCTTATTGATGTCGCCCAAGAGCACCATTAGGTTAGATTAGGAATATATTTTGTTATCAATAGAATACTGTAAATTTTTTTGTAACTCTAGGTAATGGAATATCTTATGCATGTCCACAAATGGAAGTGTACGTAAGATATTAGAAATATCTTAATGTTGTCAACAAACTAATAGGTAGGGGAGATCATGTTTTCTATAACATCATAACGCGACATGATATGCAATGGATATGATATTAGTGACTGCTTTAAAGAACAAAGTAGAAACTAAGGGAGAGCAACTATAATCATACCCTCTCAAATGAAGAGTGTGCTTCTTGATCTGAAAGGTCTTGTTGATCATCTCTTTGAGCCCATCTGTTCATGGATGCCACAAAGGATAACATGCTCAGTTTTTCACAATGAGTCACTCGTAATTCCTTCAATAATGGCAAATTCAAAGGCAAGTTAGGACAAAAGCTCTTGAGTCGTGGCATGTCATGTAACACCAGAGAGGTTAGTTTTGGGAAAAGATCTTGAGTAGTATTGGAGCGTGGAGTGTCATCCCCACTAGCGACTATTTCCTCGATCTCACAAGACTTCACTTTAAGTTTTCCAAGTTGGGTTAAACTTGTAGCCACCCAATATGGAAACAAATTTTCAAGGCTCTTACAATTCAGAACCTTCACTTTCCATAAACAATCAAAAGTCAGAGTTTCTAGAGGACCGTCAGTCCATATTTTGCTTAAATTGTCCATGTGGGAAAGATCCATCCACATAAGTTGAGGAAATTGTACCTGCCATATTGAAAAAAAATGACACAATGAATGTGATTGCATTGAGTTATGACCTTAAAGAAGAAATTTCCAGACTTCCCTCATTCTCACAAATCATGAGAAGTCAAGATCTCATTAGTGACATAAATAGAGAGGGGTTGATTGATGCCTTTATACAAGTTGATTGAAGACTAAGGCTAGAGATAATGCATTGCAACAAACATGAAATTATAAATGCATTTATAAGATTTTGGAGTGACCAGACAATGTTGACTTTTCTTAATTACTCGGCAAATCATAGCGATAACTTAAAAGTCCGGGAATTAGGCTGATAGGCCTTATGCACATGGAACTTGGGTTCGTTCAAATGGTTGCTAAGACTGGTTCTGTACCTTTCAACTTCATCCTAATCCCCATCCTCCTAAGTCCTCATTTTTTTTTTTTTTTATAGTAGCTCTTATGTCACAATCACAGAGAGAGAGAGAGAGAGGTGCTATTTCCAGTTGGATGCAAGAGCATCTAAAGCATAAGAAAACCTACAATGCAAAATTGAAAGAGAGAGAAATGAGAGCCCTCCTATTTATGCTAATGCATGAATGGAGCCGTTGACTAAACATCAATGATAGCTCACTCAACTGTTTCTCTATGCAATTAAATGAGGACAAAGACGAAGAAGAACAGAATATGAATCCTGCAAAACAATGTTGGTTCCATGGAGGCATGGCAAGTTGTATTTTTGTAATGAATAAGCACGAAGACTGGCAAAAATTTTAAGGAGCTTGCTAGGCAGTCCGATAGAACTATTGAAAAGAGCAACATTTAGATTCAGTGATACAAGCTGAAAATTTCCGTTATGTTAGTTGGCAAAGATCAGTTATGTTTTAGATTTGTTTGCTTCAAGGTGAACATGCATAACAATTAGAGAAAAAGCAAGGGCATGGTGATGATGAGCTAGTCAACTAAGGATATGAATAGTGGGTGCGAAGAACTTAAGCAGTGTATGTATTGAATAAGGAATGGATGAAACTAATGCTTGGCTCAACATTATTTCCTCTATTTACCATGAGCACTGCTAATTATTCATACTAAATTGCGAACAGTACTTATGAATCTTCAAATTAATACAATTCACTGCAGAGAAGAGTCATGAAATTTATATGGCGAACCGGATATAAAAAAAAAAATTATAGTAACTTCAATTGTTCACAACCTTTTTCTTTTTTATGCATGGAAATTTTTTGTATTGAAAGAAAATAATTTCTTAATAGGCATGGGCAACATAACGACTTGAATAAATAACATAATGTTATGATCTCAGCAAAAACAAGTTGGGTCAATTTACTAGTTTTACATTGGACCATTAATAACATCCTTGAAATAATATTTATTCAAATTTGAGGTGGAAAAATAAAATAGAATCTTGCAGTGTACCGAGTGATCCAACCCTTGGCAAAAAGTGGGTGTGCACCCACTGATCGCATTTTGTTCGTATGGAGAAAATCAAGTTTTTTTTTTTACTACATCATGACCTCCAATGAATTATTCATTGAAAAGTAAGTATTGATATTTTTCATTTGGTTACAATATAATTAATGCAATTATGACCAGTCACCCAAAAAAAAAAAAAGAATTGACTTTCCACACTTCCTTAAATCTATCAATTAGTATATGACAGCTCATATTTGATATTAAAATGAAATTAACGCTATTACAACTTATCACTACCAAAAGATTAGATGACTATTTTCATACTTTCCCAAATTTATTAGTATTGTTGATTGAGTGTTATAATGACTTTTTGAAATATTCTTAGAATGCGGGGCTTGGTATTATATAACTTATACATGCAAATGACAGTATAAATAAATAATTAGTGATAATTCTTACAATTAAAAAGTAAACAAATGTGTAGATACTTGTTATAATTAAACATTCTACTCACATAAAACAATAGAAAGAATTGCGCAGAATTATGAGAATAAAAAAAAAATTCCTCCATCAAGAATAAAAAAATAAACAAAACTTGCATGGAATCTGTAATAAAAAAAAAGGTCAAAACAATCAAATTTGGGTCGATATCGCGCATTTTCAAGTGCCTGAGGATTCGACCCAAAAAGAGAAGTGCCGGAGGAGGTTGTCATTTATTGCGTTTAGTCTTCACATGAGGAGAACTTCATGAGACGGAATGAAAGTGTTGACTGGATGATCAATTCCTATTATTTTTAATTTTTTTATGTAGCCAGGACATTGACTAAATATTAAAAATCTCGATCCACCTCACTTTCCTTCTCCATCTCCATTCCTCCCATCTCCATTTGAGCCCAACCTTCCCGCATCCCTCCGCCATCGCCACCGGCGGAGTTGCCGACGTCGCGTCCAAGGCGACCATTGCTTGGCGTCCAACCCTCTCCGTCGTCTTTGTGGTCTGCCTGTTCATGACGCCACTCATCCATGGCCGCGTTCAGGCTACGGCCCTCTCATCCATGGCCATTCTTCCCTGACATCTGTTTCTCTGTTTTTTCTTCCACTGTTTGATCTCGTAGTCCATAGCCGTCGAGATCTCAAACTCGCCGTCAAGGCTCATGGCCATGGACAAGCAGTGGTCGCCAGATCTGTGGGGGAGCCTCCTCGCGAGCCATGGACAAGCTAGGCTTGCGTCCATGGACGAAACCAGATCTGGAGGCACGACTCCAGTCCAGATCAGGACGGGCAACGACCACGAGCAGTTGTGACGATGGAGGGGTGGCTCGGCCATGGACGGGGCCGACCACGAGCCGACCGTGGGCGTCGACGGAGGGGACAATGGCAGTCCATAAGCCGTCGTTACTCGCGACGGACTTCCAGATCTGCAACCATGGCTACAGTGACAGCGGCTCGTCCATGGCTACAAGCGACGGTGGTTGATTTCCAGATCTGCAACTCCATTGCTATGGACGGCCAAATTTCGAGATCTGTAGAACGATGAGGCGGACAAAACAGAGGAAGACAGCCATGCTCGGCTTGGACATAGCAAGGGTCAGCCTAATCAAGGCGCTGGTGACTCCGCCGTTGGCGGCGGTGGAGGAGGAGCGAAGGTCGGGCGGCTGTGGACGAAGGAGGAGGAAGAGAGGGTTGAAGAGAAGATTTTTTTAATTTTTCTTCGCTGGAATCAACGCCCCGACCGAATCGACGCCGAAATCGCTTCCGCATCGGAGATCCACTTCGACCCACCATAACCAACAAGCTCCGGTTCGCGTAATCACTCGGAACCCATGGAAGCATGCGCACAGAGAGGAGGCGAGCTTCAGAGAAGTGATTCCGAAGCTTCCGATTCAACCATTGGACAGACCACCCAATCAATTGCCCCAAAAAAAAAGAAAGGTAAGAGGATGAGGGGCGAGGGGAGGAAGAAGAGTTATTGTTACTTGACTCTGTAGATTTGGTTCACTTTTTTTTTCCCTCGTCGCGAAGAGGAGGATCAAGGTGAAACCAAATGACTCGAGAGCGAACATTTCTTTAAGGGGGGAGAAGCTAAAATCATCAAATAGACTTTGTCTAATTTCTTCCTTTTTCTGGTTTTTTTTCCTTTGTCTAGTGAGCGCACCACAACAACCATGGAGGCCAAGGCGGTGGTGTGGCCAAGAGATGCACCTTCGGAAGGAAAGAGAGAGAGAGAGAGGGAGGGAGCAAAGCCACACTAGAAAAAAGGAAAGAGAGCTTTCCAGTGATGGGGGCCGTTATTGAAGGGAGGGGGGAGCAAATATTTTGATCGCTCAACCGACAAGTGGGCCCGGCTTTACCACATGTCGATTTGCGGATGATTTAATGCAATCCTACATGGTGTATTTAATGCACCTAATATTTTGCTCTTGGGTAGTGTTGTTGATTGGATAATTTATTCTGATTTTTAAAATTTTTATTTTAGCTAGGACATTGACTAAATATTGTCATCTAGTTATGAAATAAGACTTGCAATGTAAGCAACCACCCTTGGAATTGCTATTATTTATTGTCTAGCTGTCCTATTCTCTCTTTTATTTTTTTTTTCCTTTTTTTGCCATTTATTTTCTGAAAAAAGCAATCTGCATTTTCTCTTTGCCAAACATAAGTTGTGTGTAGTATCACACTAATTATCACTCAATATGATAGTCTAGAGTTAATATTTATTGTACAATAGAAGTATGTAATTTGATAGGTTGTTAGAGTATAGCTATTCAAATATGATTTACGAACAAAGAAAAACAACTTTCATGCATATTGGCCTTTTTTTTTTATTTATTTTATTATCAAGACCCAACTCAAGCATTGGTGATTATTAAGAAATAAAAAGTTGATTGCTCCATCATTATCTAAGTTTATGGTTCTCTCTATTCCTCCAATTTCATTGAGGGAAGATGATTATGGTACAAAGAGCTGTAATAGCTAAGCAATTTGTGAACTAGGCTTTTATAATTATGAAGTTTTCTTTTCCCTTTTCTTCATGTTTAATAGAATGATCAATAGTTTGCTTCCACGCAGAAAAATATGAAGTGGGCGATACTTCATTATTTTTTTGCCATTTTTAAATGCTATTCTATGTTTACTGTTTTGTTCTTTATAGTTGAAATTTTAAAAAAGTAAATGTTTTCATATGGTTATTGTCATAACTTTTTAAAACCCTTTGTAATAATTTTGAGGTACTGCACACAATATGATTTTATGAGCTCACAAAAATAATTTCTAAAAATATATGGAGATGGACAATTAATACTTATACTTGTTGAGGATTAGAAATTTTTAATCTTTTAAGTAAATATTAATAGATTATGTACATAGATATGTATAATTAAATGATTTTAAAACCACAATGATTATTGTCTGAATTGTTTTGCATTAATACTTTATGGATGTGATCATGGATTATTGTGGGAAGGCAAATATTCTAGTTATCTTTGTTTAGGTATGAAACATAGAGTCCCAATCAAATTTGAGCAAAGCATTGATGATTGATATTACAAATCATTATATCTAGCACTTTTGTCCAATACCATGCATTGTCTATTATATGAACGAATATATTCAAATGAAATGCCATAAATGCATTTGTTTGAGAGACTGACCTGTGGAAGTGAAAAATGAAGGGGTGCCATTGTCATCTCCATTGAAGATTGCCAAGTTAAACTTCTCATCTTGGGGCAATGGGCAATGCTCATCATTTCTAAAATAGGGCATTCTAGCGTATGATTCTTCCACAAGAGGAAACTAAGTCAAATTGGGCAAGCATTCCAGATATATCCACCTAAGATTTGGGAATGTAATCTCCTCCATTGCACTTCCCTTTCTTCTTCTATAATCACTCCTTCCATTTGATCACACTCCTTTATTTCCATCCCTCGATAGATTGGGAAGGCATCGAGCCATTGATGGAACAAAAGCATGTCTCAAGTTGCTGCATTTATAAAGGCTAAGATGTCTTAGAGAATTGAAGCACATTGTTCCTTGGAGATCTCTATTCCATAGTTGCCTCAACTTTGGTAGATTGACCAAGTACAGATCCTCCAGCTGAGGCAGCACCTGGATGCAATCCATAGCCTCAAGCCCTTCAAGATCGAATATTTCTTCCAAAGGCTCACAATCGTGCACTTGCAAGCTTCTCATTCTCTTTAAAACAAGCATCAAATTGGATGGAATAGCGTTAATAAATGATGAACATTTATCCACCACTAGTGATTCTAATTGCCAAGATGACATGAAGGGATTAAGTCCACTATGCCATTTTCCAATCAGCTCCGGGAACTCAGACAACCTCATAAACTTAGTCCCAACAAATGCAACCTATGAGAAAATGCATCATTAAACGTAAAATTCTAGTTAGCAAAAAAAAAAAAAACAAGTACTTCATTGGTGATTGAAAAAAATCAAATTGCACAGAATTTAGTAACTAAGCATACCATTTCTTGAAACATATTTTGGATGGTGTGTTGAGGTTTCCCTTCCAAAACCACTTTGTTCCTCCATACCTTTCATTAAAACTTGTTCTACTCTCTCCAACTTTGGCATGCCTCCATTGGTCCCTCGAAGAAGAACTTCATCTTGGGACATCTATTCACAATGATATCTTCCAAGAGAGGGAACATCAAAGTGTATCCACCTGAGCTGAAACATCTCAACCTAGCCAACCTGTCAAGCTCCATATACTTCAATTGATTGAAAGCCACTACATGCCCCTCCCCACCTTCCTCATCACTAATGACTTCTGTCAATATTCTACAATTACTTATCTTCAATTTTGTGAGTGCCACCAAATTTTCTGCTATTGTCGGTGTGAAAAGATTTGATAACCCATCACAAAGTGACACATCTAGACTTTGTAGATGTCGAATATATCTTGAAAATGGTAATATCACTTTTAGCTCATGACTTGTGCCTTCTATGGCTTCTTTAATGCTACTTGGGTCTTTTAGATAAGATTCACATACAACTAGCTCTTCCAAGTTGGGTAAACTCTCAACAAAACATGATGTGGATATTGACGATTCCTGGGAGAGATGACGAAGCTCAAGAAATCTAAGCTTGTTGAAGAATTCTCCATCATGAAAATGCCTATGCCATATCTCCATCCGTTCGGATAAATCCAATTTTAACTCTTGGAGGCTAGGGAATGCACCCTGAGAAAACAGTCAAATTAGGACCTAAAGCCAACTTAGCTAAAAGAGTATTCATGTATTATGATATAAATCCTGCATATCGAGCACAATAACTACATTTTAAAATGTTGAGTCTCATGTGATTCAATGGAAAGATACATGCCTTCATGAAACAAACATTTATCGCTAATATTTTATATTTGACTTGTATCCATATTTGAACTTGATTAACTCCTTAAATTCACATTTCTAAAGATATATCCCTTGTGAAAATAACTTTTGCATCAATTACAGTCACAATTGCATTAATTTCAGTTTTTAACATCAACAATAATGTCCCATTTTCTCATTGTTAGCATAAGATTAGTACTCTTTATAGGGTTCAAATTAGACAACACACTTGTGCCATGGTAAGATCACACCACATACCACGTGTTTCCGATCTTTGTGGCACTTAAGAGAGAGCTAAAAAATTGGAATTAGCCTAAACCTTTTTTTTAAAAGGGATCAACATAAATGCATTTGTTATGCCAAACATTGACAAGAATGTTCACTCAATACTTGAAGAACATATGATGTTTCAATGTTGTAATATTTCTATGGATTCAAGGAGAGTTGTACAGTTTATATCTTCGTATGTAAAAGCTACTTGTATGAGATGCTTGGCTTAATCATTAGTTCAAATATTCACCATTGAAGCAAAACAAATAATCTTGCATCGTACCTTTTCTATGAAGAAGAGAGGGTGCTTATGAAGTGGCATCTCATTCTTAGGTTGCGAAGCAAGTATCTCCACTTTGTTACAGCCAAGGACCTCCAAGGTCTTCAATGCCGGCCAATGTAAAGCATGTCTTCCGGTGTAGATGCACTTCAACTCTATAAGAAGCTTAAGCTTGAGGAGGTTAGCTTTGGGAAATCAAACTTGGGAACTGGTCCTTCTTCCTTCTCAATGAGTTCCACAATGCCACATTCATAGATCTCCAACTCCTCAAGTTGGATTAGATCTTTGGCCACTGAGGTTGGAAATAGGGAGGTGAGGCTCTTGCATTTGAAACACTATAGAATGTAGACATTGAAATTTAACTTGATAGTGTATTTCCTTATCCCATATACACTTTAGCTTTGGTAAATTTGATAGCGTCAACTCTTTTAATGGAAAAGAGCAACATGATGTCCATCTAGAGGATTTGGTGGCTGAAGTTCGAAAACAACTTCAAGTGAAGCACATGCTTTTACCGTTAAACTTTCCAAGCACAAGAGCCATCCTAGAATGTAAGAAGGAACAATGGTCACAAGCTTATTGCATTTATCCACAAAAAGTGATTTTAGCTTGGGGAAAGAATCTGCAATAGCTTGATTGTCCCATATCATCTCGATGTTATCCATGTCATTGATATGTAAGGTCTCCAAGCTAGGAAAAGCAACCTGCGATATTTGCTCATGAAATTGGCGAATGAGTTAAATTACAAATTCATGAATTTTCAAGATGTAAATATGGATGAGTGGCAAGATATAAATTATGAATTCACGGAATTGATGATTCTCTCTTAAGTTGCACAAAAGGACAAAAAGAATAAAATTTTAAAAAAAAGTTAGTAAAAAAAATCTCCATACTAACATCGATGACTCTAGGATGAGAAGGCCATTGGAATTACTGGAGAAAAATAAAAAAAATTAAGAATTCTGGTCTAGCCAGATTCTCTTGACAATGAACAAAATAGTAATTTGGATATGCTCATATAATAATCATACAATCACATGTCTCCCGCATAATCCCAAAATTAGATAAAATCTCTCCCTCTCTTCAATTTAATTACTTCCCTAATATAATGAATTAGCTAGTATACCTAGCAATAGTTAAATCACTTAGAGAGGAGGAAAATTCTATTTAAAGAAACAAGAATCACGTTAAAAGGGTCATTAATGTTAGAACTTGTAAGTCACTGAATTGATGTGGTAAAAGAAAAATGCAGCTGAGGATCACTTGAGGAAGAATATTAGCAATTAGAAAGAAAATGATGGAGAGATTGAGATTAAAAAGCCAACTAATCATCCATCGAAAGGTGCAATACAGTAGGAGGTGTGATTTTATCTAATACTGAATGCCTCAAATCAATATTATATTACTCTAAAGCAATTATAAAGTGAGGCTAAGAAAAAGGAATTGAAAAAGGAATTGTTTGGGTCAAATGAACAAATCTTACTTACATCATTCCCCACTTGAAAGAACTCAATATACTTAATCGATTTAATTTTCCTTTTAAAATTCAGTGATCTTTTATCCATGCTAGAGGATCCAATAGTTAGATACCAACGACAGATTATACAAAAACTCGAGTCAAATAATTGAAGGTTTTCCTGTCTATAGAAAATTAAAATTATTTAAGAAAGTCGACATGTTAATCTTGGGGGAGGGCCCATTTTCGAAGCCTCTTTGGCGGCATAAACAACATTTATTACTTTTAGTTTAGTCTAAGCGGACCCGCCCATAAATTACTCTATTTCATTTTCCACTCAAATGTTCTTCCAATATTCACTCGACAAGTCAGATAGCTAAGCTTAAATGGCTGATTTGCGAAATGTATTTTATTTCTTTAACAAGAATGGTCTTGCAATTCATGTAAAAACTAAAAAGGGGTGATTTCTGAAGCCCTGGACCCCAGAGGCCTTGCTCAGTTTGGCGGCGGAGAGCTCAAGTTCCTTTTGCTGGTACAATGAAGAGAGAGTAAAGCTTCATTCGACCAGGAAAAAGAAGACAGAGAGAGATCTTGTGAGTGCAAATGAATTCAAGTGAGTGTCTCAAAGGCCCTTCGTCTCCAGCCTCTTGAACCTCATTGCTCACTTTCCTCTCAATTGTTTTTTCAATCTTTTTCAATGTACGTGCGTGCAATGTCTAGGCTGTACATGTGAGACTCATGAGAGTTCTAAGTTTCTTGTGAATATTAGAAGGCTTGTAAGGATCCTGCTTGGCAGTTGTACTGCCCATTCATGCTTTGCGCACGTAACATAAGAGATGTTCAACCATCTTTATGAAAACTATTTCCAATGAAATTAAAAGTAAGACATTGCAACTCATACATGTCGGCAACTCTGAACACTTAATGCTTGCACGCTACTCATTTTCTTTTAAAATATTTTGGCTATGCTTTATCTCATGCATATTTGATACTTTTGTATATTTGATATTTTGACATAACGTTAATCATGTACCTGTCGACCGAAGAGTGCATTGGAGCTTGATTTGATGCAGTCATGACTTCGAGCTTCTCGTGAATCTGTATCTGCCATCGATTTTTCATTGGATGAAAAGAATGTCACCATTTGTATTGCAAGGATGAATCTATGTACAAGAAGATCTTTAGTGATGAGAACAAAATAAATCAATCTTACATTTTCCGCGAGAAAAGCACATCAAACTTTCCAAACATCGTAAGTTTAACTTGGTTAACATTGGGAACACCAGAGTTTTTGATGTTTCCAATCCCGACCCTTCTTCCTCCATAATGATTGCCTCCATTTTCTTGCAACGTTGTACTGTTAGATCTCTCAAGTGTTCAAGAGATTTAACCATGGATGGGAAAAACATAAACTTGAGGTTGGGACAATCATGCGCCTCCAACTTCTTTAAATTATGGAAACTCACTATTCCACAAGGATTCCTATTCCATATGCACCTCAAGCTCCCTAATCCCCTTAAATAGAAGGTGGTCAACTCAGATAGAGTCTCAACATCCCCACTAGTGCTTGGTCTGTCAAGATCAAAAATTTCTTGCACCGAATGGCAATTTGATATGCTTAAAGTGTGTAACTTGTGTAGTTTTACTAGCGACTCAAAGCTGATAACCTTTGACAAAGATTTGCACTGCACCACTTTAAGAGATCGAAGATTGCTCAGCTCCAATAGAGATTCATCGCTCCATATTTTTTTTTAGATTGGGAAGTTCTTCCATTGTCAAGGACTCCAAGGATGGGATTGAAATCTGATGAACAAACCCATCAACAATAGCATTTACACATAAAGGACAGTCAGAAATTTATGCAATATAACAACTACTATAAATGGTTGCCGAAGGAAATTTACAAGCAAGATATGTACAACCTTTAGGATAATTTTTGCATTTACGGAAATCTATAGCAAACAAAAAAAGAATTTTACGACCCCAAAAGACAACACATGGACTTTATCTTTTATTTACAACATAACAAGGGATGGCACTATGATTATTAGATTTTGTTTGCATTTTTCTAGCAATTTTAGGAATTGCAACCATCAAGAATTAGCAATCGTTCCATTTACTAATGACAATCAATTAATGCATAAAATCTCTATCTAATTGGCAAATTATATCGATTAGATGGAGATATATACGGCTCATGTCCCATTGGTCTCGGAGAGATTGGGCTTCTATATCTATATATCATCTTGTTACGAGCCCAACTCAAAAAATAAACCTTGTGCAAATGATGGTATATGAAAAAGACTTATGGCCAGAGAGAGTTGATAGCCAAACGTGACATCATTCCTCATCCATTTAGGTCAGGAGGACTTTTTTTTTTTTTGGGTCGTAAGGTCAAGAGGACTTGTCACACACTGAAATTGTCTGCTTCTTGATATAATCCTACAAGACGGGCATTTGTCTTTTCTTTCTTAGATGTCTTCAATTTCTCCAAATTTATTAGGCAAAATGGGACTAATGTCCCTGCAAAATAACCTGAAATTGGACATATCAGCAGTTGTGATATCGCAATAGCTGAGTACTGGACTTCTTTTTCCCTATTCTTCATAAATTATCTCGAGTGTCTCTTTAAATTCAGAGGCATATGTAACCTATCCTAATTAATCATCCTTGTTGTAGTAATTTCCTTATGGTGAGTCTAAATTCACAGTCAACATGTCTGAAACCATAACATTTGAGGAAGGGATCCAAGCTTCTTTTTCTTTTCTTTTCTTTTTTTCCCAATTTTTTTTTTTTTTTTTTTGTAACTAGGATCTGCCGAGATCATCCTTTGACAATGCACCCCCAAAAGTTTCTCTTTTTTTTTTTTTTTTGGTAATCGAGGAACTGGAAACCTTACGGGTCACACCACCCTCCAATACCCGAAGCTTTATTTAAACATAAAACCTCGGGAGGCTGGCCTAGTAATCCACCCCTAAGACCCCCACTTAAATCATGGAAATACAACGAGAGGGTTCGAACTCTCGACCTCGGCGATGAGGGAGACCACTCACGCCATCTGTTTTTTTTCCCAAAAGTTCATTGCTATGTAACTCTAGAAAATCCTTCATCTGCCAAGTTGCTCGCAATCTCCCATTTATCTCACAGTCACCCTTGCTCCCACCATACAACAAGTTTTAACTTTTTGTGTTTTGTTCATTCGACTATTGTCATTCCCGACAAGCCAACCTTAGACTACTACTTTTGTAGGCTGCCACCGCTTTATAATGTCGGAGGAGATTTATTATAGGTTTAAGAAGCATTTTATAAACCCATAGATCTTTGCATACTAGGTTTACAAAAAATAAAAAATTAAGAAGTACTAAAGGCAAGAGTAACTCTTATGAAGATTTAGAATCCTAGAAAGTTAAAAGCCCCAAAGACTACCGAAAAAAGAAAAAGAAAAAAAAGCAAAGCCACAAAAAATTCCCCATCTAGTTCCATTATTATTTGAAAGCCAGCTCTCTCCATGGGAGCTCAGGGCATGGGTTGAAGAAAAGTCACACTCTGAATCACAAACTTGTGGGACCCACCATTTATATCACCACTACTCTTTATATCTCCATGTTCGACCAAAAAAAAAAACGTATGGCATGAGCATTGGGCCCGCGCCAATATAAAAGAGCAATCTTGTCTAGTAAAATAAAACCCCCTCCTCCCAGCAGTTTCCCTTCATATAAAATATAGCCGTGAGCTTTCCTTGATTGGGCAATTGTTTATCCTTAGTTTACTAATTCTCTTTAATGTTAGTAAATTACTATCAATGACCAATTTCAATTTAACACGTGGATTTTATTTTTTGTTTTAAATTCAATGACTGATGTTGCATATGGGATTAGTCTCGTAGAAGTGCAGATAGAGGCCATCAAATTTATCTATAATGGCGTGACATCACTTTCATTGATAATAACAAATAACAAAGCATTCTTCACATGTGATTCCAACCCTTTTTGAACTTGAATGATTTGTCATCTTCTTCAAACTTGGTGTAAAGATTATACAAAAAGGATCTCCTATTAAATGTTATCATTAAAGCTGGCTAAACAATTAACTACATTTCCACCTACTAGTCTAGAATTTAATATACTATAAATAATCGCCCTCAATTTCAATTGAATGCCATTACTTATTTTTGTGATGAGCTAATTTATTGACTTCGTATTCAAAAGTTTTTCAATCACATAGTGCCTGAGACTCTTTTCTTAGTGGGATTTTGAGATAACAAAATTTATTATACAAAATGATTAAATTTTCATATTATGAATGATATGATCTATTGTATCTCGATTGCCATTTCACACGCTCGAGTATCGGCAGCATATTGGCATGATGCTTCTAACTATGGGTTGAGATTTCGCTATGCTTTGCCTCCTGCATATTTAATACTTCCATTATATTTAACATTTTAATGTAATGTTAATCACGTACCTCTTGATTGAAGAGTGTAGCGGAGTGTGATTTGACACAGTCCCGACTCTGAGCTTCTTGTGAACCTGTCATTAGTTTTTATTGGATTTAAAGAATGTTATAGGGATGAATCTATCTACAAGAAGATCTTCAAAATTGAAAAAAAAAAAAATCAATCTTACACTTTTCGAGAGAGAAGCACTTCAAACTTTCCAAATAAGTTAAGGTTAAGTTGGTTAACATGGGGAATGTCGGAGTTTCGATGCTTCCAATCCCAACCCTTCTTCCTCCATAATGATTGCCTCCATCTTCTTGACATTTGTACCCTTAGATCTCTCAATTGTACAAGAGATTTAACCATGGATGGGAAAAACATAAACCCAGATTGTTGCAGCGATCCACCTCTAACTTATTTAAATTATGGAAACTCACTATTCCATAAGGGTTCTTGTTCCATATGCACCTCAAGCTCCGCAAATTGACTAATTTCAAGGTGGTTAACTCATACGAAGTCTTAACATTTCCATTGGCGCTTGTCCATCAAGGTCAAAAATTTCTTGCACTGAATTGCAATCTCTTATACATATACTATGCAACTTGTGTAGGTCCACCAATGACTTGGAGCTGATGACCTTCAAGAGAGATTTGCATTGCACCACTTCAAGATATCGGAGATTGCTCAGCTCCAATGGAGATTCATTACTCCATATCTCTTTTATATTGGGAAGTCCTTCCATTTTCAAGGACTCCAAGGATGGGATTGAAACCTAACGTACAGACCCATCAATAATAGAATTTAAAATTACAAAGGACCGGAAATTTACTATATAGCGGGTATTATAAATGGTTGTCGAAGAAATTTATAAGGAAGATAATGTACAACCTTTAGGATAATTTTCGTATGTATGAAAATCTATGATAAACAAAAGCTAATTTACAACCTCAAAAGACAACTAATCAACTTTACCTTTTATTTACGATATAACAAGGGATGCTGTCACGATTAGATTTTGTTTGCATTTTACTAGCAAAATCAGGAATCGCAATGATCAAGAATTAGCACTCGTTCTGGTTACTAATGCAAATCTGTTGATACAAGAAGTATTTATCTAATTGTCAAATTATATCGATTAGATGGAGATGTATACAGCTCATGTCCCATGAGTCCCGGCGAGATCGGGCCTTCTATATCTATATATCATCTTGTTAGGAGCCCAACTCAAAAAATAAACATTGGGCAAACGGTGGCATATGAAAAAGACTTATGGGCAGAGAGAGTTGATAGCTGAACATGACATCATTCCTCATTCATTTAGGTCAGGAGAACTCTTTTTTTCTGCCATTCATTTATAATCCTACAAGACGGGCATTTCTTTTTCTTTTCCTTCTTAGATGTCTTCAATTTCTCCGAATTTATCAGGCAAAATGGGACTAATTTCCCCACAAAATAACCTGAAATTGGACACATTTCAGCAGTTGTGATATTACAATAACTGAGTACTGGACTTCTTTTTCCCTATCCTTCATAAATCATCTCGAGTGTCCCTTTAAATTCAGAGGCATATGTAGCCTATCTTAATTAATCATACTTGTTGTCATAATTTCCTTGCGGTGAGTCTAAATCCACAGTCAACATGTCTGAAACCATAACATTAGAGGTGAGGGATCCAGCTGTCCCTAATGATGATGGAAAGCTTTATTTTCTTTTTGTTCTTTTTCCCCCAAAAGTTCATTGCTATATGACTCTAGAAAATCCTTCTCCTGCCAAGTTGCTCGTAGTCTCCCATTTATCTCGCGGTCACCCTCGCTCCAACCCATACAACAAGTTTTTAACTTTTTTGTGTTTCGTTCATTAGACTATTGTCTTCCCCGACAAGCCAACCTTAGACTACTACTTTTGAGGCTGCTAACCCTTTATAATGTCGGAGGAGATTTATTATAGTTTTAAGAAGCATTTCATTATAACCCCATAGATCTTTGCATATGTAGGCTTCATACAAAAAATAAAAATAAAAAGAAGTACTAAGGGAAGAATTAGAATCCTAGAAAGATAATAGCCCCAAAATCTACCGCCAAAAAAAAAGCCCAAAAAACAAAGGCGCAAAGGCTCGTTGCAAAATTTGCCGATCTAGCTCCATTATTTTTTAAAGCAAGCTCTCCCCACGGGAGCTCAAAGCATGGGTTGAAAAAAGTCACACTCTGACATCACAACCTTGTGGGACCCACCACTTAGGTCTCCATCGCTCTCTATTAAGTATAAACATGGAAACTAACGTATGGCATGAGCCTTGGGCCCGCGCCACTGTGAAAGAGTAATATTGTCTAGTCAAATAAAACTTTTTATTTACAGTAGTTTTCCCCAAATAAAATATAGCCGTTAGCTCTCTTTAATTGGGCAATTGTTTATCCTTAGTTTATTGTTTCTCTTTCATCATAGTAAATTCTATCCATAGAAGTCGAGATAGGACCATAAAATATATCTACAGCAGAGTAACATCATTTCCATTGATAAAAACAAATAACAAAGGAATTTTTCACCTGTAATTACTCCCCTTTTTGAACTTGCATGATTTGTCATTTTCTATGAACTTCATGTAGATATTATAGCAAAAAGATCTCCTATAAAATGTTGTCACTAAAGCTAGTTAAACTATTAACTACGTTTCCACTTGCTAGTCTAGAATTTAATATACTACAAATATTCGCCCTCAATTTCAATTGAATGCCATTAATTGTTGTTGTTGTGATGAGCTACTTTATCAATTCTATAATTGCTCCCCCTTGTTGAACTTGAATAATTTATCATCTTCTTTAAATTTGGTGTAGAGATGATACCAAAAGGATCTATTATACAAGATTACGATGTAAAAAGAAAAAAAAAAGCAAAGCCATAAAGGCTCTTTGTAAAATTTCTCCAATGTAGTTCCATTATCTTTGAAAGCGCTCTCTCCATGGAAGCTCAAAGCAGGGGAAGAAGATAAGTCACACACCAACGTGTGGGACCTACAACTTAAATTTCCAAGACTCTTTATGAACAGGGAAGCTAATCTACTGTGTGTCTTAGGCCTCATGATCAACTTTAGCGATATTGCGCCACTATAAAAGGGCAATCTTATCTAGTCAACTAAAAGGTACTATTCGCAGCAATTCTTCCCCATGTAAAATAGCCATGTGCTTTTCTTAATTGGGCAATTGATCATCCTTAGTTTACTAACTTCTCTTTACCTTTAGCAAATCACTATAAATAACCAATTTAATAGGATATTAAACACAAATTGTGGATTTGCTTTTGTGATATCAAAAGTACGTACAAAGATATCTATGTATACAATATGCATGCATGAACATGCACAAAACTCCATACTCTTATAATGCATCAATTAGATTAGTATAGTTGCTTTTATTTAAAAAACCCAGTCCTCCTTCCACTTTTCGTATCGGTTTTTAGGAGAGTCACCTATATTATGATAAGTAAATTCAATAGAATCTATTTCAAAATATTTAAAATTACTTGTGGTATTACTTTAGTGACAAAATTCCCTTCAATTTTGCTTTATGAAACCTTATTAATATAGATATACTTGCAGCATTTAAATTGAAAATAACTCAAAGCCTATCACAAATTAAATGTACATGGATTTCATACAATTAGTTGGATTTCTACACAATAAAGAGAATTGCAGAGAAGGCATGAACGGATAAGATTATTAGGAAAAAAAAATGAATTGAAAATAACAAAATCATTAAGCAACATAATATGTGTTGCATCTAATTAACAAAGGTAGGAAAATAATAGATATTATATTCTTTTGATAGAGAGTTACCTGTTGCCCATTGAAGAATGCAATTTGAGTGCCAACTTGGTCCTCTGATGTACTACTCGAAGGAGCTGTCCTGGCAGTGAAAAAATTCTTGATATTTGGTAAGTGGTGCAATTTCATTACACGCAAATTTTGCAATTCCACTTTGCCACAATCATCAGCATCTACAATCCCACGCAATAACTTGCAAGAGACAACTTCAATCTCTTCCAGTTGTGTAAGTCCTCTCAATAATGAAAGAGGAAACAAAACTTCCATCTTATCACAACTTTTAACTCGAATTACTTTTAATCTATTGAAGGACTTGGCGGAGGAGATATGGCTGGAGCATATCTTCGTCAAGTTGATAAGCTTTATGAGAAGTAATGACTCCAACATCTCAAAAGCACTAAGGGAACGCCGTTGGAGGATGTGATGGATGGAAAGACTATCCTTGACCTCTAGATACTTTAATTTTGGAAAGCCTTCTTGAGATAATGCGCAAATACTTTGCTTGCTTCCGTTCAACTCGGCCAAAAACAGATTGTCTGTTTTGCTTAGAAGACTTTGTATACATCCTTTTCGAAGAACATCACTTATTGGATCCAACTTGAGGTACAAAATCCTCAATCCTTGGTCCTTGCTCCAGTGTGTTACATTACCTATTCGGATTTTGTACTTGGTTAATTTCTTGACATCTAGGTCCTCTGGGAGCACACTCGGATCGGGAATGGAGACATGTAGAGTGCAAAGATTCTTCAAGTGATTCAACTCAATCGACCGGCATTAGTTCGTTGAGTTTGCTCCACGAAATTCCATTTATTAAAGCTATTCTCCATATACAACTCCTCCAATTTGATCAATCTTCCAAGAACACCCGGTTCAATTATCTGAAGATTCGAACAATTGTTCAAGTCCAACAACCTCAGCTTTGTTAGTTGCCCAATTTCTTTCGGCAATTGTTGAAGGTTGGAATTCACACAACTGAGAACTTGTAACCCTTTTAGCTTGCCGAGAATGGCCACATCCTCTAGCAACAATACTGAAGACATAAAGTATGTAAGTTCTCCAAGAATTGAAATGGCGTTGATGAATGAGTGATACATACGCTAGTTAGATGTAGAACCACAAGTTTCTTCATAGAGTTGAAATACGAATCTGGAACTTCAAGAGATATATTGTAGTTGAAAAGCAAAAAGATGCGCAATTCGGGACAATCTAATTCTTTGGGAAGCTCCTTCATATCAATATAGGGAAAGCATATCGCCAACAACTTTTGAGCCTCTCATTCTGCAATTGTGTTGCCAACACATCTTTATCTTTCAACACGAGAACAGGCCGATCTTTTAAAATGAACTGAGCAACAAAATCGCGAACCAAGTCATGTATCTTGAAAGCATTGGCACCTCCATTGTCCAATAGAAGGGAGGAGGCTTGAAGAGTTTGGATGAGTGTGCTCACCTCATCTCTAGCATCTTCCATGCTGCTATCTTTTTGAAATATCCCTAAACCATAGCCATACCTCACCAAATTTTCAACAGACGGATTAGAGGCGCCACAAGCAACACATAGTTGTAACAAATTTTTTGCCTCCTCACTTTCTAAATGATCATAACTTAATTGCAACATCATATTGATCATTGCACTTAACCCTTTGTTTGAACACCGCACAATTTGATTTAAAGCATTCCTCCATTCAGGTGAACGACCGCATCTGAAATGTTTCGCCATCGTGACAATTAACAAAGGCAAACCTGCACATTTGCGGAGTGCTTCATTCACCATGGGTCTGAACTCATCATTATGAACTTTATCTCCCACCATCCTCTCAAACAATATTTTTGCCTCTTTCTCCTCCAGCCTATCAAGAAAGAAGTCCTTGTCACAGCCCATTTCCCTTTGCAAAACATTTCGGTCTCTCGATGTCAATAACAACTTGCATCCCATGACTTTGTTGTCATGCCCGCAAGGAATTCCAACGGATTTCAAGTCAAGCCCTTTCCACAAGTTGTCCAGTATTATGAGGACCTTCTTTTTCTCCTGCTCTTCTTTTTCCAACCTCTTACGCAGAAGTTCCGCTCGCACGCTGGTGTACCTTTCGTTCTTTAAGTCGCTAAGGCCCAACGCGTGTGCAATCTCTTCTTGAATCCTCTTGATGTCTAGATTTTCCGTCACGTCGGCCTTAGGGACCAGATCAAATAACTTCTCTTTCCTTATTTCCCCTTCGACATGCTCCAAAAGGGTTGACTTGCCGACCCCACCCATCCCGTAAACCCCGACCACACTATTGCTGTTATCGGCAAGAGCGCCCATTATGTCCCTTATGATCGCAGTTCTGGATTCGAAGACGCCATCCTCACTAAGCTCATTTGACGTCGAGGCAGAAGAAGCGGAGGCCGTTGCGGTGGTCGACTGGACGACATCTTTGCCTTCTCTCCTGGCTGGATTCGTAGCAGTGACATTTCCCGGAGCAGGATCAGTGAAGGAGATGTCGTTCAATTCCTTGAATCCGCTGCCTTTTTGAGCGAGTTGCTTAATGACCTTGATCTTGTCCTCGGCCTTCCTGCTGAACTGATAGCGACATTTGGCGTCGGGAAGAGTCCCGTGGCAGCAAGTCTTGCTCGCCTCACCCATGTCGCCCAACAGGTCTCCCGCCTCCTCCAAGGCCTTGTCAGTACTTTGCTGCCACTCTGGAAAGTAACCATAGAAATTCCGAAGGTTGTTTCGGGCCACTTCTGCCAAAATGCGGACCCTCTGAGCCTCCTTCTCCAGGTTCCGGACTTCCTCCCGAAGATCGTCGGCGAAGCTCTTGGAGGAGATCACGTATCTGAATCGACGCTTGACGGGATCAACTACACAGCTTTTGAAGACATCATACGCAATAGCAACGACAGAATCGACCGACATTTTTTCTTTGATTTTCTTTTTCCAAGAAAGAAA